>NC_081320.1:51419198-52131073 GCF_026419965.1 Kogia breviceps
TTTAGGTCTTCAACCCATTTGAATTTATTTTTGCACATGGTGAGGAAATGTTCTAATCTAATTCTTTAACATGTAGCTATCCAGTTTTCCTAGCACCACTTGTTGAAGAGACTGTCTTTTCTCCATTGTATATTCTTGCCTCCTTTTTCATAGATTAATTGGCCATAGGTGCATGGGTTTATTTCTGGGCTTTCTATTCTGTTCTGTTGATCAGTGTGTCTGTTTTGGGACCAGTACCATGCTGTTTTGATTACTGTAGCTTTGTAATAATAGTCTGAAGTCAGGGAGCATGATATCTCCAGGTTTGTTCTTTTTTTTCTCAAGATTGCTTTGGCAATTTGTGATCTTTTATGGTTCCACATAAATTTTAACATTATTTCTTCTAGTTCTATGAAAAAATGTCATGGGCATTTTTATAAGGATTGCATTAAATCTATAGATTGCTTTGGGTAGTATGGACGTTTTAACAATATTAATTCTTCCAATCCAAGAGCATGGGATATCTTTCCATTTCTTTGTATCATCTTCAATTTCTTTCAAAATGTTTTATAGTTTTCAGAGTATATGTCATTCACCAAATATACAAACAGCTCATACAACTCAATATCAAAACAAAAACAACCTGATCAAAAAATGAGCAGAAGACCTGAATAGGTCTTCTTTTCCAAAGAAGACATACAGATGGCTAACAGGCACATGAAAAGATGTTCAACATTGCTAATCATTAGAGAAATGCAAATCAAAACCATAATGAGCTATCACTTCACACCTGTCAGAATGGCTATCATCAAAAAGCCTACAAATAACAAATGGTGACGATGTGGATAAAGGGGAACTCTTGTGCACTGTTGGTGGGACTGTAAATTGGTGCAGCCACTATGGTAAACAGTATGAAGGTTCCTCAAAAAACTAAAAATAGAACTACCATATGATACAGCAATTCCATTCTTGGGTATATATTTTTAAAACATTAATTCAAGAAGATATATGCACCCCAATGTTCATAGCAGCATTATTTACAGTAGCCAAGATACAGAGGCAATGCAAGTGTCCATCAACAGCTGAATGGACAAAGAAGAATATGTGGTATATATATACAATGAAATATTAGAGCTGTAAAAAATGAAATTCTGCTATTTGCAACAACATGGATGGACCTAGAGAGTATTATGCTTAGTGAAATAAGTCAGAGGAAGACAAATACTGTATGTTATTACTTACATGTAGAATCTAAAAAAATGAATGTACATAACAAAACAGAAACAAACTCACAGATATAGAAAACTAACTAGTGGTTACCAGTTGGGAGAGAGAAGGGAGGAGGGGCAAGAGAAGGGTAGGGGATTAAGAGATAGAAACTACTTACTATGTATAAAACAGATACGGAACAAGGATATATTGTACAGCACAGGGAAATATAGCAATTATTCTGTAATAACTTTAAATGGAGTATACTCTATAAAAATATTGAATCACTATGCTGTATATCTGAAACTAATATAATATTGTAAATCAACTGTACTTCAATAAAAAGAAGTGTGGTACATTCATACAATGGGATACTATACATCGATAACTCCTGAAACATGTGAAAACATGGATGAATCTCAAATGCATTATACTAAGTGTCATGGGTTCAATTGTATATCCCCTCCAAAAAATATGAGCTCTTAACCCCCAAAATCTCAAAACGTGACTTTATTTAGAAATAGGGTCTTTGCAGATGTAATTAGTTAAGCTGAGGTCATCCTTGAATAGGGTGGGCCCTTATTCAAATATGACTGGTGTCCTTATAAAAGACAGACAGGGAGAACTAATGCAATGACAGGCAACACACAGCGAGAACACCATGCAATGTCATAGGCAGAGATTGGAGTTACACAGTTGCAAGATATAGAATGCCAAGGATTGCTGGTGACACCAGAAACTAAGAGAAAGTCATGAACAGATTCTCCTCAAGAGCCATCCAGAGAGCATGGACCTTCTGACAAATTGATGTTGGAATTCTAGCATCCAGAACTGTGAGATAATAAATTTCTGTTGTTTTAAGCCACCTAGTTTCTGGTACTCCGTTACAGCAACCCTAGGAAACTATTACACTAAGTTACAGAAGCAAGACTTAAAAGGCATTTATATCATATTCTGGAAAAGACAAAACTACAGGGATGGAGGACAGATCAGTGTTGTCAGGCATTGGGGGTAGGATGAGGGGATGACTACAGTCAAGGGAGAGTTTTGAAGGCAGTAGAAATATTCTATATCTTGATCATGATGGTAGTTACACAAGTACATGTGTTTGTCAAAATTAATAAAACTTTACATGATGTAAATTTTAAATTTTTGAATTTTACTCTATACCAATGTAAATTAAACCTGACTCCCTCAATCCAAAAACCATAAACAAACAAAAAACCTTCTACAGTGACCATCTGTATACCTTTCACCCAAATTCAATGATTGTGATTATTTGCTCAAATTTGCTTTATCTATACATGTATTTTATTCTTGCTGAATCATTTGTCTAAGTTGTAGACATCATGACACTTCACCCTAAATATTTTATCATATATCTTTTAAGAATGAGGACATTTTTCTACATAAGATATTTAAGAAAAGTAACAACAATTCCAAAGTAGCATCCTAATTATAGCGTCCATATTCCAACTTCTCAAATTGTAGTTAAAATATCTTTTGTAATTGCCTTTTACCAATGAGGATCCAATCAAGGATCATATAATGCATTTGTATATTATGCCTGTTTAATCTTTTAATTTAGAATCATCCCAACCTTTTCTTTTCATGACCTTTTTTGTCTAGGCCAGTTGTCTTGCAGAATGTTTTAAAATTTCTGGATTTGTTTGATTGCTTCCTCATGGTGTTATCAAATATTCTATCTCTTTATTTCTTGCAAAATAGGAGTTAGACCTAAGGGCTTGATTAGGTTCAGGTTTAACTTTTGATAAGAATAGTTCACAGGTGATAGAGACCTATTTTTCTACCTTGTTTGCCTCAATGCAGACCTATTTTCCTGCCTTTCTCTCTCATACCATAAAGAGCTTGTATACCCGTGGCCTGTGGAGGCCACAAATATCAATAAGACAGTTCGTCCTAAAGGAGATGAATGAATGAAACAGCATCCTTTATTAGCCAATAAATATTTAGTAACTGCTACAGGGAGCAAGGTACCATGCTAAACGATGGGGACACAGCAGTAAGCAAATGCAAACATGGTCCCGCCTCCACGGAGTTTATAGTCTAAGTGAGACAGACATTCATGAAAAAAGAACATTTAAAAAATGACTTGTGATAAATGCTATGAAAGAAAAACCACAGGAGAATATAGCTCTGTATAATGGGGAAAGCTTCCATAGGGGGTATACCATTTGATCTGAGGACTGAAGGATGGGCAGGTACTAGGGAGGTGAAAGTGAGGGGGAGACAGGACAGTGGGAGGCAGGCTATAAGAAGTTTACCAATTGGTGGGGCATCCAGGTACAATCCTCTCCGGTGAAGCCAGAAAAGGGGTCCATGTGCTTGACTTGGAGGCTCAGAGGCAGCTTTCCTGAGAGAGTGTTGTCTGAGCTTAGGCCTGAAGGGTGAACAAGTCAGTGGAGATAAAAAGAAGAAAGATGGAGAAGCAAACAGCTAATTAGTTGCTAGAATTAAATCTCCATAGGAATTTAGGCTCAAGAAAACGGTAGATAAAATAGGTAACTAATGAGAACCTACTGTGTAGCACAGGGAATTCTACTCAGTGCTCTGTGCTGACCTATATGGGAAGGAAATCCAAAAAAAGGGGATATATGTATACGTATGGCCGATTCATTTTGCTGTACAGCAGAAACTGACGCAGGAGTGTAAAGCAACAATATTCCAATTTTAAAAAAAGGAAAGAAAATGGAAGTATTCTTGATACAATTTTTAATCTGAGCTAATCAAGATTCTAGACTTCTTCTGGTTTATAGGAAGTAACTTTTAAATCACAGAGGAATTTTTTTTAAAACTAATTTCACCTGTTTCTTTTTACATTTATTTATTTATTTTATTATTATGATTATTTTTTGGGCTGTGTGGCATGCAGGATCTTAGTTCCCCGACCAGGGAGCAAACATGCGGCCCCTGCAGTAGAAGCGTGTGGAGTCTTAACCACTGGACCACCAGGGAAGTCCCAATCACAGAGGAATTTTAAATCACATTACTTAAATTGAAAAACCTTACTCAGAGAACTTCAGAATTAGTCAGACCAAATCAGTGATCTGTGCTGTCATCCAAAAGAACTGTGGAATCTTGGAAGAAAAGAAGTCCTGTTAAAGCCTTTTACTACATTTCACTTTCTTGAATATTCAAGTTAGGCTAGGGCCCAAACTCAATCGCCACTAGAATAAATAGCCCTGATATTATTGCTTCTAATATTAATTACGATAATTTTTAAAAATTATGTTTTCCCTAAGCCACATAGCTAACTAGGAGCAGAGTCAGAGTTCAGTCCAAAGTTCCTGGCTCCAAAGTATCTATATTTAACCATCACGCAACACTGCCCCCAGTAATAATGATACTGATGTCTACCAAGGTGAAGGTAAGAGAAAGGGACTTTTCGTAATACCTCAAAAGAAGGAACAGATACTCTCTTAGCACAATAAGGACATAGCACCAATGCCAGCAGGAGGTTAATTGGCCCAGTATGAATGGTCTGGTTATTTTTAGATGCTTGAACAGGAGGCCAGACCACAGTGGCCAGAAATTTCTACCCCCCATGCTCCTTCAGGAACAGAAAATAACTGTGCTTTTTAAGAAATAAAAGCAGTTGGGATTTTTGGGGGAAGAAACAGACAGAAGGACTATGGGGAAGGGGAATATGAGAGGAGACAGGAAGGAGACTGGGGGAAGATCTGCTAGCCAGGGGTTGGCCTATAAGTGCCATGGCCACTAAGCCCCCTTACTCATGGTTGAACAGTTTATAGAGGCACTCAAATCTCTGCCATGCCATGTACTCTAGGTTGGTTAGAATATGATGCATGAGCCTGAATAAAAAGATTCACTCACAACACTCCATGATTCTGGGTTCTTCGACAGCCAAATGGAAGATAGTTTTGTTAGGAACTGTTCTGTGAAGGAATCCCATTAACTTCTATTAATGTCAGGCACTGTGCTAAGTGCTTTAGATACATTCATTACCACTAATCCTCTCAATGACCTACCAGAAGGGGTCATTGAGACTTACTCACCTAAGATCAGAAAACTGCCAAACCAGAGAATTTAAAAAATTTCCAATCTATCACAGCCTGATAATTTTTTAAGATACATAATTTTGTAAAACACAAAATGAAATTAAAGATATGCACAATACAGGCATACCTCGTTTTATTGCACTTCAGATACTGCTACTTTTACAAATTGAAGGTTTGTGGAAACCCTGTGCTGTCAGACAATGGTTAGCATTTTTTTTAATCAATAAAGTATCTTTTTTAACATCTTTATTGGAGTATAATTGCTTTACAATGGTGTGTTAGTTTCTGCTTTATAACAAAGAGAATCAGCTATACATATACACATATCCCTGTATCTCCTCCCTCTTGCATCTCTCTCCCACCCTCCCTATCCCACCCCTCTAGGTGGTCACAAAGCACTGAGATGATCTCCCTGTGCTGTGCAGCTGCTTCCCACTAGCTATCTATTTCACATTTGGTAGTATATATAAGTCCATGCCACTCTCTCACTTCGCCCCAGCTTACCCTTTCCCCTCCCCATGTCCTATTTTTATATACTTTTTTTTAGACGAAATGTTATTGCACACTTAGACTACAGTATAATGCAAACATAACCTTTATATGCACTGAGAAATAAAAAAATTTGTGTGATTCACTTTAATGTGGTATTTGTCTTATTGGGGTATTTGCTTTATTGTGATATTCACGTTATTGTGGTGGTCTGGAACAAACCCTGTAGAATCTACCAGGTATGCCTGTATAAGCTCAACCTTCTTATTACATTCAACAGACATTGCTATAAGTGTTTCTAACACTTATTCTGAATGTCTGTACCAATCTTGCCACAGAATGGCACTAGTATAGAATAGTTGTTCCTAGTCATGAGGGCACATCAGAATTATTCCAAGGGATTAATTTCCAAAATATACAAACAGCTCATACAGCTCAATATCAAAAAAACAGACAACCCAATCAGAAAATGGGTAGAAGATCTAAGTAGGCATTTCTCCAGGGAAAACATACAAATGGCCCAAAAAACACATGAAAAGATGCTCAACATCGTTAATTATTAGAGAAATGCAAATCAAACCTATAATGAGGTATATCACATCACTCTGGTCAGAATGGCCATCATCAAAAAGTCTACAAATAATAAATGCTGGAGAGGGTGTGGAGAAAAAGGAACCCTCCTATATTGTTGGTGGGAATGTAAATTGGTACAGTCACTGTGGAGAACACTATGGAGGTTCCTTAAAAACCAGAGTTACCATATGATCTTGCAATCCCACTCCTGGGCATATATCCAGAGAAAACTATAATTCAAAATGCTACATGGACCCCAATGTTCATAGCAGCACTATTTACAGTAGCCAAGACATGGAAGCAATCTAAATGTCCATCAACAGATGAATGGATAAAGATGTGGTACATATACACGATTGAATACTGCTCAGCCATAAAAAAGAATGAAATAATGCCATTTGTAGCAACAAGGATGGAACTAGAGATTATTTTACTAAGTGAAGTAAGCCAGACAGAGAAAGACAAATATCATATGATATCGCTTACATGTGGAATCTGAAAAAAAAAAAAAAAGATACAAACGAACTCATTTACAAAACAGAAATAGACTCACAGACATAGAAAACAAACTTATGGTTACCAAAGGAGAAGAGGGGGTGGATAAATTAGGAGGATGGGATTAACATATACACATTACTATATATAAAATGCTAACTAACAAGGATCTACTGTATAGCATGGTGAACTATACTTAATATTTTGTAATAACCTATAAGGGAAAAGAATCTGAAAAGTCATATATATATGCATAAAGTCATATATGTATGTACATATATACACACACACATACATAAAGCTGAATCACTGTGCTGTGCACCTGATATTTATAATATCTGTGTACGATATTGTAAGTCAACTATACTTCAATTAAAAAAAATTATTCCAGAACTTTTCACCAAATACATATGCCTGCCCTCCACCCAGACTCTGATTCAGCAGACTTGGCATGTTAATAGATACTCCCCAGGAGATTCTGATGTCTATCCCTGGTTAAGAACCACTTGCTGCTCTAACATATTACCAAAGCTACCATTTTCAGTTAAGTGCGAATTCAGAGACTCAAGATCCTCGTTCAGAATTCACTAAAACCAGTACTGGGCATGGTACTGGGGGAAGGAGGAAGGGCAAGAATGTCAGGAAACCTGAGGATTCAAGAGTTTCCCTCCCTAACGTCTGAATTACCACCTGGTACCATTTCAGTATCTTTTCAACTTAGAACTTTTAATATACGGTTCAAGTATGAAATCTCTCTGAGCAGCAAATTATAAGCAGTCATAATTGCATTTGGCAGATAACCACTCCCATCTCAGATGACACCTCTATTGTTTTCTTCTCCACAGCCCTGTCTTTGTAAAAACAGGCCATCTCCTGTGTCCTGCATTTGAGGGATTATGGGAACAGTCCACTCCAGAGAAAAACTGTAGATTGAATTTTTTATTTTTAATATATTTGAGATAAAACTGAAAAAATGTTTCAATGCATATAATAAAGCATAAAATAGTATACAAAATTCACCCTTATAAATTTATATAAGACATATTGTATATTGTTCAGAAAGCTTTACTACTTGTGCACACAGTTAATTTGGTGAGCTTATGTTACCCTTCAAGGTAAATTATTTATTTTCTTTAATTTTTGAATTTTATTTTTTTTATACAGCAGGTTCTTATTAGTCATCAATTTTATACACATCAGTGTATACATGTCAATTCCAATCGCCCAATTCATCACACCACCATCCCCACTCCCCTGCGGCTTTCCCCGCTTGGTGTCCATAAATTTGCTCTCTACATCTGTGTCTCAACTTCTGCCCTGCAAACCGGTTCATCTGTACCATTTTTCTAGGTTACACATACATGCGTTAATATAGGATATTTGTTTTTCTCTGACTTACTTCACTCTGTATGACAGTCTCTAGATCAATCCACGTCTCTACAAATGACCCAATTTCTTTCCTTTTTATGGCTGAATAATATTCCACTGTATATATGTACCACAACTTCTTTTTTTTGTGTGTGTGTGTGATATGCGGGCCTCTCACTGTTGTGGCCTCTCCCGTTGCGGAGCACAGGCTCCGGGCGCGCAGGCTCAGCGGCCATGGCTCACGGGCCCAGCCGCTCAGTGGCATGTGGGATCTTCCCGGACCGGGGCACGAACCCGTGTTCCCTGCATCGGCAGGCGGATTCTCAACAACTGCGCCACCAGGGAAGCCCTGTACCACAACTTCTTTAACCATTCATCTGTCAATGGGCATCTAGGTTGCTACCATGACCTGGCTATTGTAAATAGTGCTGCAATGAACATTGGGGTGCATATGTCTTTTTGAATTATGGTTTTCTCTGGGTATTTGCCCAGTAGTGGGATTGCTGGATCGTATGGTAATTCTATTTTTAGTTTTTTAAGGAACCTCCATACTGTTCTCCATAGTGGCTGTATTGATTTACATTCCCACCAACACTGCAAGAGGGTTCCATTTACTCCACACCCTCTCCAGCATTTGTTGTTTGTAGATTTTCTGATGATCCCCATTCTAAATGGTGTGAGGTGATACCTCATTGTAGTTTTGATTTGCATTTCTCTAATAATCAGTGATGTTGAGCAGTTTTTCATATGCTTCTTGGCCATCTGTATGTCTCCTTTGGAGAAATGTCTATTTAGGTCTTCTGCCCATTTTTGGATTGTGTTGTTTGCTTTTTTAATATTGAACTGCATGAGCTGTTTATATATTTTGGAGATTAATCCTTTGTCCGTTGATTTGTTTGCAAATATTTTCTCCCATTCTGAGGGCTGTCTTTTCGTCTTGTTGGTAGTTTCCTTTGCTGTGCAAAAGCTTTTACGTTTCAGTAGGTCCCATTTGTTTATTTTTGTTTTTATTTCCATTACTCTAGGAGGTGGATCAAAAAAGATCTTGCTGTGATTTATGTCAAAGAGTGTTCTTCCTATGTTTTACTCTAAGACTTTTATAGTGTCCGGTCTTACATTTAGGTCTCAAATCCATTTTGAGTTTATTTTTGTGTATGGTGTTAGGGTGTGTTCTAATTTCATTCTTTTACATGTAGCTGTCCAGTTTTCCCAGCACCACTTACTGAAGAGACTGTCTTTTCTCCATTGTACATCCTTACCTCCTTTGTCATAGATTAGCTGACCATAGGTGTGTGGGTGTATCTCTGGGCTTTCTATCTTGTTCCATTGATCTATGTTTCTGTTTTTGTGCCAGTACCATATTGTCTTGATTACTGTAGCTTTGAGGTATAGTCTGAAGTCAGGGAGTCTGATTCCTCCAGCTCCATTTTTTTCCCTTAAGACTGCTTTTGCTATTCGGGGTCTTTCGAGTCTCCAAACAAATTTTAAGATTTTTTGTTCTAGTTCTGTAAAAAATGCCATTGGTAATTTGATAGGTATTGCATTGAATCTGTAGATTGCTTTGGGTAGTATAGTCATTTTCACAATATTGATTCTTCCAATCCAAGAACATGGTATATCTATCCATCTGTTGGTATCATCTTTAATTTCTTGCATCAGTGTCTTATAGTTTTCTGCATACATGTCTTTTGTCTCCCTAGGTAGGCTTACTCCTAGGTATTTTATTCTTTTTGTTGCAATGGTAAATGGGAGTGTGTCCTTAATTTCTCTTTCAGATTTTTCATCATTAGTGTGTAGGAATGCAAGAGATTTCTGTGCATTAATTTTGTATCCTGCAACTTTACCAAATTCATTGATTAGCTCTAGTAGTTTTCTGGTGGCATTTTTAGGATTCTCTATGTATAGTATCATGTCATCTGCAAACAGTGACAGTTTTACTTCTGCTCTTCCAATTTGTATTCCTTTTCTTTCTTTTTCTTCTCTGATTGCCATGGCTAGGACTTCCAAAACTATGCTGAATAATAGTGGTGAGAGTGGGGGCTTCCCTGGTGGCGCAGTGGTTGAGAGTCCGCCTGCTGATGCAGGGGACACAGGTTCGTGCCCCAGTCCGGGAGGATCCCACGTGCTGCAGAGCGGCTGGGCCCGTGAGCCATGGCCGCTGGGCCTGCGTGTCCGGAGCCTGTGCTCCGCAACAGGAGAGGCCACAACAGTGAGAAGCCTGCGTACCGCAAAAAAAAAAAAAAAAAGAAAAAAAGAAAAAAAAAGTGATGAGAGCGGACATCCTTGTCTTGCTCCTGATCTTAGAGGAAATGCTTTCAGTTTTTCACCATTGAGAATGTTTGCTGTGGGTTTGTCATATATGGCCTTTATTATGTTGAGTTAGGTTCCCTCTGTGCCCACTTTCTGGAGAGCTTTTATCATAAAAGGGTGTTGAATTTTGTCAAAAGCTTTTTCTGCATCTATTGAGATGATCATATGGTTTTTATTCATCAATTTGTTAATATGGTGAATCACATTGATTGATTTGCTTATATTGAAGAATACTTGCATCCCTGGGATAAACCCACTTGATCATAGCATATGATCCTTTTAATGTGTTGTTGGATTCTGTTTGCTAGTATTTTGTTGAGGATTTTTGCATCTATATTCATCAGTGATATTGGTCTGTAATTTTCTTTTTTTGTAGTATCTTTGTCTGGTTTTGGTATCAGGGTGATGGTAGCCTCATAGAATGAGTTTGGGAGTGTTCCTTCCTCTGCAATTTTTTGGAAGAGTTTGAGAAGGATGGATGTTAGCTAGTCTCTAAATGTTTGATAGAATTCACCTGTGAAGCCATCTGGTCCTGGAATTTTGTTGGAAGATTTTTAATCACATTTTCAATTTCATTACTTGTGATTGGTCTGTTCATGTTTTCTATTTCTTCCTGGTTCAGTCTTGGAAGGTTATACCTCAGAATTTGTCCATTTCTTCCAGGTTATCCATTTTATTGGCATAGAGTTACTTGTAGTAGTCTCTTAGGATGCTTTGTATTTCTGTGGTGTCTGTTGTAACTTCTCCTTTTTCATTTCTAATTTTATTGATTTGAGTCCTCTCCCTCTTTTTCTTGATGAGTCTGGCTAATGATTAATCAATTTTGCTTATCTTCTCAAAGAACCAGCTTTTAGTTTTATTGATCTTTGCTATTGTTTGCTTTGTTTCTATTTCATTTATTTCTGCTCTGATCTTTATGATTTCTTTCTCTCTGCTAACTTTGGGTTTTCTTTGTTCTTCTTTCTCTCGTTCCTTTAGGTGTAAGGTTAGATTGTTTATTTGAGATTTTTCTTGTTTCTTGAGGTAGGCTTCTATAGCTATAAACTTCCCTCTTAGAACTGTTTTTGCTGCATCCCATAGGTTTTGGATCATCATGTTTTCATTGTCATTTATCTCTAGGTATTTTTTGATTTCCTCTTTGATTTCTTCAGTGATCTCTTGCTTATTTAGTAATGTATTGTTTAGCCTCTGTGTGTTTGTGTTTTTTACATTCTTTTCCCTGTAATTCATTTCTAATCTCATAGCATTTTGGTCAGAAAAGATGCTGGATATGATTTCAATTTCCTTAAATTTACTGAGGCTTGATTTGTGACCCAAGATGTGATCTACCCTGGAGAATGTTCCGTGTGCACTTGAGAAGAAAGTGTAATCTGCTGTTTTTGGATGGAATGTCCTCTAAATATCAATTAAATCTATCTGGTCTATTGTGTTATTTAAAGCTTCTGTTTCCTTATTTATTTTCATTTTGGATGATCTGTCCATTTGTGTAAGTGAGGTGTTAAAGTTCCCCACTATTATTGTGTTACTGTCGATTTCCTCTTTTAGAGCTGTTAGCAGTTGCCTTATGTATTGAGGTGCTCCTACGTTGGGTGCATATATATTTAAAATTGTTATATCTTCTTCTTGGACTGATCCCTTGATCATTATGTAGTGTCCTTCCTTGTCTCTTGTAACATTCTTTATTTTAAAGTCTATTTTATCTGATATGAGTATTGCTACTCCAGCTTTCTTTTTATTTCCATTTGCATGGAATATCTTTTTCCATCCCCTCACTTTCAGTCTGAATGTGTCCCTAGGTCTGAAGTGGGTGTCTTGTAGACAGTATACATATGGGTCTGGTTTTCTTTTGTATCCACTCCACAAGCCTGTGTCTTTTGTTTAGAGCATTTAATCCATTCACGTTTAAGGTAATTATCGATATGTATGTTCTTATTACCATTTCTTAACTGTTTTGGGTTTGTTTTTGTAGGTCCTTTTCTTCTCTTGTGTTTCCCACTTAGAGAAGTCCCTTTAGCATTTGTTGTAGAGCTGGTTTGGTGGTGCTGAATTCTCTTAGCTTTTGCTTGTCTGTAAAGCTTTTTATTTCTCCATTGAATGTGAATGAGATCGTTGCTGGGTAGAGTAATCTTAGGTGTAGGTTCTTCCCTTTCATCACTTTAAGTATATCATGCCACGCCCTTCTGGCTTGTAGAGTTTCTGCTGAGAAATCAGCTGTTAACCTTATGGGAGTTCCCTTGTATGTTGTCATTTTTCCCTTGTTGCTTTCAATAATTTTTCTTTGTCTTTAATTTTTGCCAATTTGATTACTATAGGTCTCAGCATGTTTCTCCTTGGGTTTATCCTGTATGGGACTCGCTGTGTTTCCTGGACTTGGGTGGCTATTTCCTTTCCCATGTTAGGGAAGTTTTCGACTATAATCTCTGCAAATATTTTCTTGGGTCCTTTCTCTCTCTCTTCTCCTTCTGGGACCCCTATAATGAGAATGTTGTTGCGTTTAATGTTGTCCCAGAGGTCTCTTAGGCTGTCTTCATTTCATTTCATTCTTTTTTCTTTATTCTGTTCCTCAGCAGTGAATTCCACCATTCTGTCTTCCAGGTCACTTATCCTTTCTTCTGCCTCAGTTACTCTGCTATTGATTACTTCTAGTGCAGTTTTCATTTCAGTTATTGTATTGTTCATCTCTGTTTGTTTGTTCTTTAATTCTTCTAGGCCTTTGTTAAACATTTCTTGCATCTTCTCGATCTTTGCCTCCATTCTTTTTCTGAGGTCCTGGATCATCTTCACTATCATTATTCTGAATTCTTTTTCTGGAAGGTTGCCTATCTTCACTTCATTTAGTTGTTTTTCTGGGGTTTTATCTTGTTTCTTCATCTGGTACATAGCCCTCTGCCTTTTTATCTTCTCTATCTTTCTGTGAATGTGGTTTTTGATCCACAGGCTGCAGGATTGTAGTTCTTCTTGCTTCTGCTGTCTGCCCTCTGGTGGATGAGGCTATCTAAGAGGCTTTTGTAAGTTTCCTGATGGGAGGGACTGGTGGTGGGCAGAGCTCAGTAAAACTTTAATTTGCTTGACTGCTGATGGGTGGGGCTGTGTTCCCTCCCTGTTGGTTGTTTGGCCTGAGGCACCCCAACACTGGAGCCTACCTGGGCTCTTTGGTGGGGCTAATGACAGACTCCGGGAGGGCTCACACCAAGGAGTACTTCCCAGAACTTCTGCTGACAGTGTCCTTGTCCCCACGGTGAGCCACAGCCACCTCCTGCCTCTGCAAGAGACCCTCCAACACTAGCAGGCAGGTCTGGTTCAGTCTCCCCTGGGGTCACTGCTCCTTCCCCTGGGTCCTGATGTGCACACTTTGTGTGTGCCCTCCAAGAGTGTAGTCTCTGTTTCTGCCAGTCCTGTTGAAGTCCTGCAATCAAATCCCACTAGGCTTCAAAGTCTGATTCTCTAGGAATTCCTCCTCCCATTGCCGGACCCCCAGGTTGGGAAGCCTAACATGGGACTCAGAACCTTCACTCCAGTGGGTGGACTTCTGTGGTAAGTGTTCTCCAGTCTGTGAGTTACCCACCCAGCAGTTATGGGATATGATTTTACTGTGATTGCACCCCTCCTACCATCTCATTGTGGCTTCTCCTTTGTCTTTGGATGTGGGTTATCTTTTTTGGTGAGTTCCAGTGTCTTCCTGTCAATGACTGTCCAGCAGCTAGTTGTGATTCTGGTGTTCTCACAAGAGGGAGTGAGAGCATGTCCTTCTACTCTGCCATCTTGCTTCCTCCCGGGCAAAACTGTATTTCTTAATTCATCCCAGAAGATAGCAAGCTGCTGGGGCAGCCAGTCATTTTCAGGGAAGAACAGCCTGGAGAGAAAAGCACTCCACCTTTTCAGATCAGGGCCAACAGTGAAAAGATGAGGATGAAACCTCACAGGAAGACTCACAAGATACTTCAGTGTGAATAAGAAGTGCTGGTATATATATATATCTTCAGGAAAAAGTCCAGTGACCTAAGTGACCCCAAGAGAAATGATTGATAATATGCTTATGAAAAATACGACAAATAGCCTGACTGAGCCAAAATACAATCTATCTATTTTTCACAGTAATTACTTGTTATTAGTACTAGTGGTATGCACATGTGTGTTCAACTGACCCTACCACAATGGTACACAAGTACACACAGAATTTGATGTACACCATGTGTACTTTTCTCTCTCAGTCCCAGTCCTTGATGGGTATGTTCATATAGCAGGTACTCAATAGAATTTGAGAATATTCCTCCAATTTTATTTTCTAAAAATAGATGGAAAACTACTTGAAGGACAATATATTTTCAGACTATATCAAGGGCTCCAACAAATCAGTAAGAAAAAGATGAATAAGTAAAACAACAACAACAAGAAAAAACAAACAGGCAAAGGATATGGACCATTTCACGGAATAGGAAATACCAATAAAATGTGAAAAGATTCTCAACCTCATTGATGACTGGGAAAATGGAAGGCAAAATGAGGTATTGTTTTTTGACTCATATTTGCAAAAAAGTGTAATATTATCAAGACACGTTCATACACTGCTTGAGAAAGTACAAGTTGGTTGGGCTACTTCGGAGGGCTATTTGCCAGTATCTATCTGCATCCTGAGTTTGAGGAATTCCTGAACTGTGCTGGAGCCAGTTCATACCAGCTTGCAAAAGCTGACAGTGTATAACTCGTCCCAAATCCAAGTTCTGTAATGAATATTAGTTGTTTGAAACTGGCCATGGTGGGAGAACTCACACAATGGAAATAGGACAAATGTTACAAATAAGCCCCTTCCCCCTTTTATGGGAGACTGGTTGTTAAACATTTATCATACTCCAGTCTATTTGCCAGTGTCTAGAATCTAAAAAGCGTATAACCCATGATATAGCAATTCCTGTTTTCTAAGATATATTTTCACATGTATATAGGGAGGCATGTGCAAGTATATTCACTGCAGTATTGTTTGACATGGGGAAAAATTGGAAACAACCTAAAAATCCAAGGGAATTAAAAAAAAAAACCAAAACCCAAACCTATTGTGTCTCTGTAATACTATGCAGCAGTTGAAATTAATGAGGTAAATTTATATAAACTTTTGGGAGGAAAAACTTCTCTACCAACTTAGGTCTGACTGAGGGGAGTGCAATGCACATGAACTGACAATACACAAATTAACAGGAGAAAAATGTATTAATATTATGAATGCTGGACCAACCCATAGTACTCCCTGTACTACTCTAGAGTAGCTCCCAGAATAGCTAGGAGTAAAGGTTTATATACCAGGTTAATAGGAGGGGAGGGGCTTTGGACTTCAGAGGATGGAAGGTTCTGGTGAGATGTGTTTACACAATTTTGGGGGGATATCCTGGTGCCCAAGGTTAGCCTCCCCGATTTGAGCTGTAAGGGTGATGGGGGGAGAGTGCTGGCAGCTGGCTCTAGTAGAACTCTGTTCTGATCAGATAAGGGAAGTTCTAATGAGATTTCTTTCAGCATCTTCTGTAGTTCAGATGCTTCCACTTGGAAATATTCTCTATATCAGTTTGGTGGGTTGTTGGTCTCTGTAATACTAATTTAGAAAAGTTCCAAAACATGCTGCTGAGGGAAAAAAGCAATTTGCAGGATACTACATACAGTGTGATTGCATTTGTGTTACAGGAATACATAAAACAGTACTGTAAATATGGCCATATATGCAGGTAGGTAAAAAATCATAAAAAAACCATGGAAGGAGATACACTCAAAGTGACCACAGAGATTATTGCTGGGGAAGAGGAGAAAGAAACCAGGATGGATGGTATTGGTTATAGGGGACTTTAGCCTTAATTATAAGGTTTAAATGCTTCTCAAGGACAATGTATCCATGTATTATTTGCATAAAGTTAAAACCGAACCAAAACAGCTCCTTGAAGACAGAAATGTCCATACACTTCCACCCAAAAGGCCAAGGTCCATGTTCTGAGCTCCTGGAATGGGAGGTACCCTCTTAACCTGAAATATAATCAATCCTTCTTCCAGTGGCCTGGGCCTCTTGGGCAGCCCTATACTCCTCCCACAGGGCACCCTGGAAACTTTGTGGGGTATCAGGCCTGATTAAGACCCTTAACAGTCCCTGAAAAAAGATTGTGAGTCTCCTCCCTTCTTTGTACTTATAATTTTAAAAAACTGAAGAAAACAACAAAACTATGAAAGCACAGAAATCCTACAAAAGTCCTGAGTTTTCCTAAGACTATGGTGATACTTTTGACAGTTGAAACATTTTAAATCTCTCAAAAAACTTAGCTGGAAGCATGTGCTTAATTCTGACTGACTGGGTGATTTAGCACCTGACAAAATAAGGGTGAGAAATGGAAAAAGTCACCCGCAATCTTCAGTCCTTTTCCAGGACAAGGATAAGATAAAATGGAAGGAAAGGATAAGAGTTTAATCCCTCGTTGTCTCCCCAAACCAGCTCCTTAACAAACCACAGTTAAGTGGTTTATTAATTGGAGAGGCTTCCAGGTACAAAACTATGTGTGGTGTTCCATCTACAAAGAATGGCGCTGCTGTTATGCAGCAACCACTTCTCTCCGGGGGCTCATGCAGGGCAACAGGGACTAGCTGGGTCTCGTCCCTCCAGCAGTGATTCTCTGGCTGCTTGCCCACAGGGGGCTGCAAGTTGATTCTCCCAGGGTCAGGTCCCCTGTGAGGAGATTTCTTCAGCTCTTCAAGGAACTTCAGAATCAAATTCCCTTGGCTTTTTATTCAACAGCTCCCTATGTGTACAGGGAGAGGAAAGGGGACTGTTTGTTAAACTTTTGCCTTACTCTTCCCCATTTACTAAAATTACATACATAAGCATAGATGCAAAGAAGGATCAGCTTTTTTCCACCTGTCTCAGCAAGGGAATTGGGTGGGTCTGATAACTTGCCCACCGGATACTCCTCTACTCGAATTATCTGGTTAGTTATTATTTACTTATTTATTTATTTTACTTACTTCCTGATACTGGGGGAAAAGATTTTTCTCTAAATTCCTTATAGACCATATTTAAAGTGGTGGTACACTAACCAGCATATGGTTACACCTATGGTTTAATGGATCATACAGTAAGTAATTTAGGAAGTGATTTGCTTTCTTCCACCTCAGAAGGGATCTGGGGAAAGGCACCTCCTTGGTCTATGAGGTCCAAAGCCAGGTGGACCTTCAGTGCCCAGAGGATTGGGCACCTCACCTCTAGCCCCTACCTGGGCCGGACACTACAGGTTAGGCTGGGGCTCCAGGGAACAGTGAATGTTACCTGGCCCGTCTGCCTTCCTGGGCCATTCTTTGGCTGTTGGTTGACAGCAAATACAAACTCTCTGGGCAAAGTTCAGTTTTGCAGAGTAACAACCTTCACACCCATTAAGTGGCCACAACTGAACTCTGCTTTGTGGGAAACAGCAGGTAGGAATTTATTTATTTTTTTAAAGAACACTCATTCTGGGCTTCCTTGGTGGCTCAGTGGTTAAGAATCTGCCTGCCAATGCAGGGGACATGGGTTCGAGCCCTGGTCCAGGAAGATCCCACATGCCGCGGAGCAACTAAGCCCATGCGCCACAACTACTAAGCCTGCACTCTAGAGCCCGTGAACCACAACTTCTGAGCCCATGTACCACGACTACTGAAGCCCGCACACCTAGAGCCTGTGCTCCGCAACAGGAGAAGCCACCGCAATGAGAAGCCCGCGCACTGCAACGAAGAGTAGCTCCTGCTCACCACAACTAGTGAAAGCCCGCGCGCAGCAATGAAGACCCAACACAGCCAAAAAACCCCCACTCATTCCTTACTGCAAAGTGCTTGTGGGGCATGAACGTGAAATCTCATGGGCTAACAAGACAAAGGTTGTTTTTTATGTTCTCCTTGCTTTCCCTTCCCTTTCCAGAACCTAGGCCCTGGGGATTCTCTTCAAGAGGCAGGTAAGCAACCCTTGAAAGAACAAAAGGCTTCACCTTCCTTCTCAATCGAGCCAGAATGGGCCCAGAGCTCCACCAGGGATGCTACAGTAACTGCTTGTGGCCTCACCTCCTCAGGGAGGGAGTAAGCCTTGGGGTTTGTTTAGTTGCACAGTCCTACGTCTGTTAGCAGTCACAGATTCTCTGACTCCAGCTACATTTAGCTTTGATTGTCTTCCACGGGAACACAACTGCATTAGTCTCCCTTTTCTCAGCTCTCCATTTATGACAACTCATCACCTAGAACCTGAGCCCCACATTGTGAGCCGGATAAGATTCAGAATTGTAAACATCCACCAAGAGAAAAGGCAGGCCCCTTCCATGAAAAGGAGTGACCCTACCCATTCCTGGAAACGTGTTCCCTTTCCACCTCCAGATCCAAAAACATACCCCTCTATCTTCACAAGTTCACCTGATTTTAAAAAGCTTTGGCTTATAAACCTTTCCGGATGACTCCAGCCCCCTCTGACCTTTTTCTTTGCTGAAACTCTCATAGCAATTGTGTTTGTACCATTCAATTTAGCACTTAATTGGCCACTGACCTGAAATGCTTGTAAACTGCTTCATGGTTACTGGTTTTAGCTTCCTAAGAAGACAGTTCCTAACAGTAGTAATAATGATAATAAAAATAGCAACAGCAAACATTTATATGTGCCAACTCTGTGCAGATATTATCCCAGGTGCTTTCTACATATTAACTCATTTTATTCTCCCAAGATGCCAACTGAGGTAGGTATTATTATCATCCCATTTTTACAAATGAAGAAACTGAGGCGAAGAGATGTTAAATAAGTTTCCCTAGTTTGCACAATTTATTTTGCAAATAAAAGAGCCAGGATTTGACCCGGGCAGCCCTTGGGTCTCTAAAAGATGTCTTTTAGACTATCTCCTAAATCCTATTTATCCTATAGTATCTAATCCTGTGAATTCGATTTATCATCCCTTAAAAAAAAAAATCAGCCCTATTTTTCAGATGAGAAAACTAAACTCGCCTGAGGTCCCACAGTCAGGCCTGTGCAGAGCTGTAATTGAAACCGACATCTCTCTGACTCTAATGCTTTCTTTTTCCCTACTAAATGGAACCACTGGATTTGATTAATACTCAACTCAATCATCACACCTCTGATGCTCATTCATCTCATGCACAATTGTGGAGACTTTTGTAGGCATGGGGAGGGGGAAGCACACAAAGATGATGAGATAAGGTCCCTCTCCTTAAGGAGTTCACAGCCATGGGGGGGAGGCAGGGGTGCGGGGAGACAGATGTGCAGACAAAGAGGTGTACTAAAATGCTTAGGTGTTGTGATGGCAGTTGTGAAAGTTCAGCAGGCACAAACGGATGAGAATGGAGTACTGAGGGATCCTTGTCTGTCACAGAAGGGAGTGAACTGAGACTTTTTATAACGTTTTTAATTCAAAGTTTTGTAAAAAAAGATTTTGTGATAAACTCTGTTGACCAGAAAATTCAACTAAGAGCACCCTGAGTATACGGATTCATTAGGTTTCTGCTGTAAATAATAACCCTATCCAAATCCACTACTATTTTCTTGGTTGCCCCTGGCTCCATAAACCTTAGGGGATTGGTAGAGGTGGTGGCAGATTGCTTTCTGGGAATTCATGAAACTCCTGAAACGGAATGAAAAATTCAGTGAATATGTGCATGTCTTTTTTCTGGGAAAGAGAAACCACAGCTTTCATTGGATTCTTTAAGACAAAGTATCATCCAAAAGTTAAGAACCACTAAAATGATGCTTTGAAGGTATACTTGAACATATAACTATATCAACATATATATGGATATAGATATAGTATATGTGTGTGTATGTATATACCCCCTTACTTTGATGTGCCTAGAAAGTGTCTGGAAGGAAACACACCTTCCAGACTGTTAACAGCAACTGCTTCAGGGGAGAGAGACTTTTTTTTAAAAGCAAAAGGCAAGGAAGACTGATTCTATACAATTCTATACTGATTTAAAAATTAAATAATCTTTAATAATTTTTAATGAGCATGTGTTACTTTACTTTTTTTTTTTTTTGGCTGCACCATGTGGCTTATGGGATCTTAGTTTCCTGACCAGGGATCGAACCTGTGCCCCTGGCAGTGGAAGCATGGAGTCTTAACCACTGGACAGCCAGGGAATTCCCAACATGTGTTACTTTTATAATTAAAATGTAAAAAAAAAAAAATCTGACTTCTGTTCTACTGCACTGTGGGTAGACCATGTTGAGAAAACCATAACAGTTAGGAAGTGGCTGCTACAGAATTCACTATAGACATTATTATAATGAATTAATGAACAAGAGTTATGCTGTATTTAGTAAGCTTGGGTCATGGTTGTCCAGCAAGGATAAGGATAATCTGCTGCCTGTCTGGGTACTGTGGACAGCCAGGAAGCCCCATGTGGCAGCAGACTCATCTTGCACATTGTCCTAGAGATGGGTGGCACTGAGTGAGGCCAAGGTAATAAGAAATACCATCAGCCTCTACAAAGGACATTAGCAGCCTCAGCACAGAGACAGGTCTAATGTGGATGCAGGTTGCAAGTGACACTGGACCTCACAGCCCTCAAGGTCATATCTCCATACAAAAATCATCACTGGAAAAATTATCATCATCTAAACACAATGAGCTAGGACATAGGTATTTTTTACAAGCACATTTCATTCTTTTGGTGAGTCTGGCAGGTAGAACATAGAGATGGAAGACAGTACCCTAAGGTCTCTTCCTGACGACGGCCTTGTACAAGTCCTCTGCTCTGTCTGTCCAGATGTTTCCCCATTTTGACAAGATGACAAAATAGCTTCTACAAAAGCCTCCAAATCAGTCATTCTGAGATCAGTGCCAAATTTTAGCCATGGTTCTAAAAATAGCCAGAATATGAATCATATAAAATTCCCAAATTTATTTTTATTTCTTTAATGTAAAAACAGTATAATAGCAGCATTAAGGATTTTAACTATTTTCATTATTCAGCCTAAATTCCTTTTAAACTAGAAGTTTAATCTCTTATTCCACTTGTGCAATCAAACCCATATTTCCCCCCTTCCCATTTCTCCCCCACCTCCATCCTGTAAATCAACAGAACTTGAAACCCTAACACTAGCAGGAAACAGAAAACTAGCCAAGAGCAGGTAAGAGAGAAACAAAAGGCCTACTTACAGTGCTTGGTGAATAAAAGATGTAAATACCCATATTTCACTATCTTCTCATGTACAGGCTTAGTATTTTATTCTGATAATATATGTACTAAACTTGTAAGTTATGTTGGTTGGCACCATTTATCTGACAGGAAGCAGGCCGAGGCAGGTTCCTTTGCAACAAAAGCTAGTGAGCACGGCATGTAGTTGTGATGTGGTGAGAGACGTTTATGGCTGTCCCCAGATAAGGGAGAACTGACAGCACTTACATAAAAATTGCTATTTCTCAAATTTTGAGGTAAAAAAACTGTACACTTTGCAAATAGAGGTAAATGCAAACTAATTATGTTCTATTTATGTTTTCCCTTCTGCTGGCTAAATCACCATCTAAAATATTTGAAAACCTTGGTTGGGAAGTTGGACAGTTAAGAATTACAAGGTGGCAACTGTCTCACAAAGGTCCATCTTTTCCAGCATCCTGTTGTTTTAGAAAAATATCAAATCATTTCTGAGCTGACTCCAGAAGGTCTCCTTTTATATTCTTGTCCCTTCACTGGTCTAGATATTTATTGTGTACTTCAGAAAACAATATTTTCTAACATCTGTTTAACATTTATTTTCCTTTAATTTCTATTATATTGTTTTCCAAATTTTCACTCAGGTCTAAAAAAAGAACTTCAATAATTACTAGCTTGACACAATGTCAGCTATTTAAAATTTCAGATACTCAATGTGATCGTTTGCTTTTCACCACCTGCTTGCATTTGGGAAAGACTAAGTTAAACTAAACTTTAAAATGCTGCAATTCCTTTTGAATCATCGTTAAAGCAAGACTGGGGGAAGAGAGGTTATTTAAAGGAAAGAGGAGGCTATAACAGTTGAATTTAAGCCTCCACTGATGAAGGTGATTGGAACCAGAGCTTCCAAGAAAAGGCAGTCCTGAGAATAAGGCCAAATCCTTTGTTCGCTATCAACATGAAACTGCTAAAGTCTGGAGATTCTTTCTGACTTTATTTTGAAAGCAACGTTTGGCTTGTCTGTACTGTTTCTAAACAGACTGAAGTTACAGTGCTTATGGTTTAAGCAGGGACAATTTCTACAAGGCCCAATTCAGGCTGAGGATTATTTTTATTTTGCTCCACATTTCCTGAACTCAAAATAAAGTGGTTTTAACCTAGGATTATAGAGGTAGGAAACCTAGTGGGGTTTGCTGGGATCCTTATGCCAGTTTTCTCCTTTCCTGGTCCTTTCTCCATGCTTGCACCATCCCCAGGAAGATGTACTAGTATAAGTAAGCACCCCTCGCAAAAATTTACAAAAACAGGTCAGTACCAGGAAATACAAAACCCACATAATATCCAATAGGCAAGAAAGGGAATGATTTAGTTGCATACTTTCTTAGAGGTAATACAAACCGATATTAACCTTTTTGGAGAGCAATTTGTAATGTTTATCAAAGTCTTAAAAACTGTGTGCTCTGTACATCAACTATACCTCAATAAAAAAAACCCAAAACAACCCGAAAAAACCCATGTGCTCCACTTCCAGGAATTTATTCAGGGAAAGTCAACTCTTCTTCTAGTCCTAGCCTTCTTTTTGTTATCTCTGTATATTAGGTTGATGGGTCATTTAACTCTTCTTAGTGAGTACTATATTTTCACAATAGACTATAATAAACATAATACTCCCTTGGCAATCAGAAAGTAAAAAAATCACCAATAAACATAAAACACACACAAACACACCCTGTCTGAAACCACTTGCATTCAAAAGTGTTTAGTGTTAAATGTGGGGCCCACCTTCAGCAACCAGTTTCTTTCATTATTATTATCATTATTCTGAAAAATTCAGTATACATTAACAGTTTTACCAATGACCTAGGGTTTGGGGATATAATAAAAAAAGTCCATGTCCACTTTTGTGGCTATTACGTTCACAGAATGACCTAAATAGAGCTTCAAAACACAACGATGCCCTCTCCCTGTGGGCCCATGGACTGTTCCTTCAGGCTTCCATAGACTTTCATTGGAAATGTGACTCAATACTAACATGGTAGCTACAGTTCTTCCTTTCACAGTGACATCTGGAATCCCATTATCTGATGAGATATTCTTTTCCTCCATTTTACAGCAGGAGACATTATCTAAATTCTCCTGGATCACGTGACAGTAGCCCTCAGAACAGAAAGCAAGTTTTAATAGTTCTTTTGCCAAACCACGCGCCGTTTCTGAATCTATTTACCATACTGTTTCAAGATGTTTTCTGAAGGGTCCACAGGGGCTACATTTAAAACTTTCTGGTCATTGTCTGCTAACTGCTGGGATGGTTTTTATCAGGGAGGAAGCCAAATTTTCTGCTTGGGTTTTGGAAAAGCTCCTAAAATGTCTTTAAACTGATTTAGGAGAAAATGCTTAACAGAAGAGGAATTATTACTGCCCTGGAATAAACTCATTAGAACTGACATATGCTGTAACCACAGACCAAGAGCACTACATTTTTGGGACACATTACATCCCAAAGGCAACTGAAGTTTCTAAATGTTATCAGTGTCAGATGACAAAACCTGTTCAACAAGGACCACAGCCTCAATGTACTAGATGACAGTTCCTCCTCTTAGAATATTCTTGGTGTTTGGTATAATTTCTCTACCAGGACCTAGTTTGTTTGTTTATTTATTTATTTATTGGGTACGTTGGGTCTTTGTTGCTGCACGCGGGCTTTCTCTAGTTGCAGCAAGCGGGGACTATTCTTTGTTGCAGTGCACAGGCTTCTCACTGCAGTGGCTTCTCTTTGTTGCAGAGCAAGGGCTCTAGGGGCTCGGGCTTCAGTAGTTGTGGCTTGCAGGCTCAGTAGTTGTGGCTCACAGGCTCTAGAGCTCAGGTTCAGTAGTTGTGGCATATGGGCTTGGTTGTTCCACAGCATGTGGGATCTTTCTGGACCAGGGATTGAACCCATGTCCCCTGCGTTGGCAGGCGGATCCTTAACCACTGCACCACCAGGGAAGTCCCAGGACCTAGTTTTTATGCTAGTTTTCTTGAAAAAATTGTCTTAAGTTTTATTTGATGACTTAGGTAAAATTTTCTGAGGTAAAGACCTCACATCACTTCAAGAGACATTTTCCCTTCCCACAATCCTGACTTAAGTGAAGGGAGACCCTTTATGATGAGGCCAATTTAGTTCTAGGTTCCAAAAAAGCCCAAGTTTCTCAGTAGCTCAGATCAAACCAGACCCCCCCTCCCCCCAGATTTAGGCAGAACTAATACAATGCTCAATCAGTTCCAGAAGCATCTCATGTCTTACTAAGGTCAGTAAACCTCTTCTAGGTTAGGCAGGCTCCTCTAGGCCTCAGCTCAGGCCATATTTGGTCAGCCTTGTATTTGCATGAGTAAAATGTTTTCTCCCCCTTTTCTAATTCTTGCATGATTTATCATGTATAAATTCCTATAATCCTACCCAGGAATAAGCCACCACAGCAAGGGTTTCTAAAGCTGACCCCACCCCGGTCCTACTGAATCCAAGTCTCTGTGGATAGGGTCCTTAAGGCCTTTTTTTAAAAAAAATGCTTTTATGAGTGCCTCTGTATGCTGAAGTATAAGAACGTCTGCAGTAGATCAACTATAAGAGTAAATGAAAGGAAGAGAGAAAGAAATCACAGCAAGCTGAGGCAGGCAAGATTTGAACTTGGGGATTTAATACTATTGGGGGAATAAGATTTTTTTTTAAAAAAAGCAGGTCCCTGGGGAGGGATCATGAACACCTTTGCTTCAACAGCTCCATCTTCAGCTAGGCTGGCTGCATCAGTGTGCTGATACTTTCTTCTACCTCTGAGAGCTTCTTCAGGACTTGGGTGACCTTGACCTCATCAAACTCCAAACACAGAAATTCAGATTCCTGGAAAATATAAAAGGATATTTTAGACAAGACCCTCAAGATGGCCAAGGCTCTGGATCTGGTGTGACCTAGCTCCAAAGCCCAGGGCCCCTACCCAGCAAGCCTGACTCAGGCCTCAATACCTAAATGATATTTTATCCACACAACGTCCTAAACGAAACTACTTCTCTGAGGTGTTTCATAAATGCTAAAGAGGTATACAAATGTCTGGTGTTCTCTTTAAGAGGCACATGAGAAGCTCTTCTAGTCTGTCATCATATTTAATCCCATAATAATTTTTAAGGTAAGTACTTAAGTATTGCTGTTTTATAGATGATGACTCTGAGACACAGGGAGGTTAACCTGTATCACAAAATCAGAAAAAGGCAGAGTCAGATTGTGAACTCCCAGCTCTGGCTGACTCCAAAGTCCATGCTGTCTCCATAGCACCCTGTAAAAAAAACAGTGGAAGGAGGATTTAGACTGGCTCTGTGTTTGCCTGGGAATTGGGCTTCCTTGGATTTAGTGGTTATACTAGAAATTGTGACAAGCTGTGAACAAGTTGCTTGGGAAACATCAACCAGATAACTGAAAGATAACCAGATCTTGAAACAGCCTTAAACATTTCTGAGGCCTTTCCACTTGCTACAAGCCAACTCTCCCAAGATTTCCCTCAAACACGTTCCTCTCAATAACTGTTAGGATCAATCAACCTCAAATTAGGTAGAAATCAAAGAAAAAGGCCTTTGAAATGTGGTGACAGAAATTTCATGTACACTGGACAAATGCTAGGTCCACACTGTTTTGAGAGACAAGGGAAAAGTATAGCATTTTAAGAGTGACCATATTCAAGATCCCAAAGAACAATAACCATGTAATTTTAGAGCAGTATGAATTCTTAGAGACCATATAACCCAACTACCTTGTTTTTCAGGTTATGAAATTGAGGCCCCAGGCATGTTAAATGACATGCCTATTATTCCTGTTTGTTGATGGCACAGCCACCAGATCAATGTTCTTTTCTCTATATTTTCCTTTCTAAATACATGGCATTTCCCACCCCCATTCAAAGTGGCAGGCAAAGGAAGACCAATAAGCCTCTTCAGAGGGAGGGAGTCACTCTGTCATCAGCTAGAAGAACCTTCAGGATCTGATTTTGTAAAAGTACCTTTGCTGTTGGTGAGCTGCTGTGCTGTGTCTATACTGATGGCACTGAACATCACCCAGGAGAAACAAGTACAGAGGGGGAAGAAGGGGCCTCTCAAATGAGAGTCTTTCAAAGGGAGGAAAGGCAGCTTTCCCTGGCTACAAGGAACTTTTTCCTCAAACATGTATATAAATAAGAAAGGGGTATAGTCTCATATGTGAGCTTAGAAACTGCCAGGTTTTCATTTAGTCGAAAGCAAAAACCAATTTAAAAAAAAGAAAGATGCTCCTGTGTTTGAGCTACAGGCAGGGTTATCTCCTTTTGGAAATAAAAGCAAATGTATGGCAAATTAGGTACTTCACTTGGCTAAATTAAGAACAGGTCTCAGATTTGAAAGCTTCTTATTCTTCATTCAGTTTTATTGAGCTCTTTAGCCTGACTTTAAAACATTTAAAAATATTTGGCTTTTGGAACAATGGTCTAAAAACTAATAATTACCAGAGTCTAACATATATATTTAGGAAACTGGCAGAAAAGATGATGTAATCCATGTTTCACCTCAGTGAGATAAAGTCAGTTACAATCATAAATCACCTCATTTTCCATTTATATGGGAAGAGCCTATCAAGGACAATGTGCATAGAGATAGGAAAACCTGAGCAAAGTTTTTAATAAATAGCCAGGATCTTTTTTGAATGAAGGTCATTAATTTGTTATAAGTTTCAGTATTCAAATTATCTTTGATTGGACCTCTAAGTATTAATGAAGCTTGGTTTACTTTTAAGGGGAATGGAATACTAGAGAGAAAAAGCAGGCTAAACAGAGTCCAAAGTTAAACAAATATTTTTCACACACTCCCAACCTTCTACTCTCTCCCCTGGAAAACAATGCACACTAACAGTCTTAGAAAGACACATGTAACCATACATGACTCTTGAAGAAACAGTTTACCTGAAACTGTATTATCAAGGTCTAGCTTCATCTAGTTACGTCATCAAAATATTTTATCAGGAATTCAGGGGCCTTTAAACTGGGGCTTAAAACATGGAGCTTTGTTCAAATTTTGCATTTGGCTGGGGTGCCCTACAGAAAATACATCTAAAACACTTGAAAATATCTTTAGAAATGCAGGTGATGCTTTTCAAGCCAGACACAGAAAGTACAAGAGCAATCTGAAGCACTTGATTTTTTTCTCAAAGTCATCCACCTTGATCTGGTCATACTGAGCGATGATAAGACTAAATTCCTGTATTTAAATATCTGAGTCAAGAGTTAGAACCTGCTTCTTAGCAGAATGTAGATACATCATGGGATAGAGCCAGAAAATGGTTAGCAGGTGAATAAGCAGGTGCATCATTATTAAGTATATGTACTTTGTGATCACAGTGAGTATGGCAGTGTACTAAATTCAAGGGTTTAAGTAACTATTCCAAATTAGAAAAGAAAGCAAAGGTCAAATATTCAAATATTCTTTCCAAATACAAAAGCTAAAAATTAATAAAATCCTAAGAAGAGATCTTTGAGAGGCCACCCTCTCCAAACTAACAACAAAAAAACCAAGCTAGCTTTTAATGACTTCTAGAGAAGGACATCTTACATGTTCCTAAGGAATTCCTTTCCCAGGTAACCACTCTGACATTCTTCAGGAAACTCTTACTTGTCAAACCTAAATCTTTAATGTTTTAGCTTAAACTCGTTTCCCAACAGGGTCAGAGAGTATAATTGATTATTATTTTATATAAAAATTGAAGGCTGTTATTAAGCAAATGTTTGGTTTCTCCATCTACATACTATTAAATAACCTCTCTGTGTGTACTGTCCATTTAAATGACTTCCTTATCTAGGTCCAGAAGCATACCCTGACCAATTCTTTGGCAAAACAATACTACAGTGACAAAATGCTAAAAATAGAAAATAAAAAGGACTATGACTTAATAAATACCTAAATAGAACCATTTAGAATAAACTGAACATAAGAAAAAATAGAAATCTTATAGCCTATCTTCTGCATTATTTCCCATGCAAAGTTTCCACAAAGCTTTATTCCCAAATTATTGGTCATATTTAGCATTAGAATACAACTTTGGCAAATTCTAACATGTTGTGGTCTCTTAGAAATTCTAGGGCTTCCCTGGTGGCGCGGTGGTTGAGAGTCTGCCTGTCAATGCGGGTGACACGGGTTCGTGCCCCGGTCTGGGAGGATCCCACATGCCGCGGAGCGGCTAGGCCTGTGGGCCATGGCCGCTGGGCCTGTGCGTCCGGAGCCTGCGCTCTGCAACGGGAGGGGCCACAACAGTGAGAGGCCCGCGTAAAAAAAAAAAAAAATTCTAAAGTTGGGGGATGGAGGATGAGAGTGGGAAAGGATGCCTTAGGATCCTGCTAACCAATACTGATTCAGAAGGCCACATACAGGTGACCAGCTTTCATAAGGCTATTCCAATTTTTCTTCTGGCTTCATTTATTGACACAAAGGGACTCTTGGCTGAGCACAAACTTTTAGCCATGAAGCCTATCCCTCTGGGCTGTCCTTTCCTAAACTTAAATTAACCCTCTGAGCTGCAGCTCTGCCACTTTGTGTCTTCTGGAGAGAGAAAGAGAACATATGGCAAAGGTCAAAATTGGCAATAGTGTCCTGAAGATCAATGACATAATAAATAAGATACCCAAAGGCTTTGAACATTGCCCACAAGAAAAGTTTAAAACAGCTTCATAAGTAAATCTGTGTTCGCCACTCAATCCCATACTTTCTGCAGCTTTCTCAGAATTATACCAATACTGCTCCCTAACTCCTTCAGGAGACCTCAGAATAGCTTCTCTGTGGCAAAGAATCCTCCAAGTTACTTCATAAGGGACCACTTATCCAAAATTAAGATTTTATAGTTCCCTGAAAACTGTGCTGTTTATTCTCCACTTGTCTTTTCATAACCATTCTCCACCTTTCTCTGCCTTGTTCCAGGTCCTATAAGATTGTGTAATTCCTTTGTTCTCTGGCTTACAGTTAGGTTCTGACAAGAGAAGAGAGAGGTCAGGATATTTATTCTCTTACCCCCAACTCCTTCTCCTCTGCCATTTCCAGTATTTTCTATGTAAGGGTATCATTTCTTCATTTCCTACTTTACTTCTGGCCTCAATCACTACTTCAGTATAAACATAAGTTTCTTCAGACTGTGAAAGTACATAATCACCAAATACAAACTCCAAAGATGAGCACAGAAAGAATTTTTATCATGCCTAAGTTGGCAGAAAGGCTGCCCTCTAAGTGATAAATATGACAGTATGAACCAGAACCAGTAATTTTTTCTATTATTATTTGATATTAAAATTATAACAGCATTTTGATATTAAAAAAGAAGAAAAAGAATAATAGTAACAACAACTGTGCGAGATGACATTTCATAAAGAATTTGCACCAAGGGTCTTGATACCAGATACATGGCCTCATCTCTACAACCTGTTCTTATACCCTATATCTAAAGCAATGGATAGCTTATGCTGTAGCTTAAAACAATACTTTCCTAAAGAAAACTTGTGATTTATAGTGTTTTTTAATCTTTCAACAAACATTTTTAGCAATACATAATTACAACCAATGGTCCTTACTCAGGCCATTTTTAATCCTGAGGAAATCCTCATTTCAAATATAATAGCTGACAAGTCCTACATCTACTGTGTAAAAAGCATGATAAAGCAATTTTCCAAAAGGGAAAAAAATTATACTGTAAATCACAAAGCAAATTATGCTCCTGAAGATCAGAAAATACTAAAATGAGATTCTTTTGGAAGCTATGACTGAAACTTAATGACCAAGCAACTAAATTAAAATGATTCACCCCAAAACTCAACAGATGTCCATAATGTGCTAAGACCATAAGTGGGACTAAGACATGGTACTTTCAGAGCTGCAGCAGCTTCTAGAGGAAGTATTTATCCATATTCCTGAAATCTCCTAGAAGAAGAGAGAGTATTACCAGTGTAGTATAAAAGCATTAACCATCACTGGATAACAATTACTGAGTTTTCTGGTGATGTCATTTAGGCATTTCAAAACACCTTTGTGAGGACAACTTGACAATAGGAGTTTAAAGTGCTTAAAAAAATTAAAAAGTCCCCACTCTCACAAATTCTTATTACATTAAAAGATAAACTTTGGGGCTTCCCTGGTGGCGCAGTGGTTGAGAATCTGCCTGCCAATGCAGGGGACATGGGTTCGAGCCCTGGTCTGGGAAGATCCCACATGCCGCAGGGCAACTGGGCCCGTGAGCCACAATTACTGAGCCTGCGCGTCTGGAGCCTGTGCTCCGCAACAAGAGAGGCCAGGATAGTGAGAGGCCTGCGCACCGCGATGAAGAGTGGACCCCACTTGCCACAACTAGAGAAAGCCCTCGCCCAGAAACGAAGACCCAACACAGCCATAAATAAGTAAATAAAATGAATTTTTTAAAAAAGTCTTTGTTTAAAAAAAAAAAAGATAAACTTTAAGAGAAAACATGAATTTTTAATCAGTTAACTAGAGAAAACAGACATTAGGTATCCAGGGAGTTTCAGATCTACCACAGATATAAGTTACTGCTAAACAAATCTAAGGCACCTAACTTCAACTTTCCAAGTGGCACACACAGGTTTTATATAAAGTGGCAAAATTTTTAAATAAAATAACATCAGATCTTCATTATTCAGAAACCTATTATCTGGGTCTCTGCTGCTTGACTTCCTCCTCCTTTTTGGTCCATCTTTTAAGTATATCTACAAGATGGGAAAAGGAAGTGAAATTTAAACTGGTTAGTATGACTAAATCACAGCAGCTCTGCAAAAAGTTTTATAGAAAAGGAAATTAGAGGAACTTTAACTTCACATAACTACTTTTGAAAATCATACCCATATGGTAGCAATTTAAGCCAGAAAGGTCTTCTTATCCCAAATATTTCCCTTCCTTTAGTAATGAGGACTACTATTCTCAGCCTAGATGATGTCTTTAAAACAGAAATACTCCCAGGAGAGGTAATACAGAAAAGTCATTAACAGCTTTCTACAACTTAAATCAGGAGATTTATTTTCCTCCAGAAAGGATGAACCCAAGTAGCCTGCCCTAAAATATAGGGTACCCACTATTAAGAGAGACAGAGGGAAGTGGGATGAATAGGTAGGGCACAAAACATAAAAGTAGGAAAGTACCAAAGGCAAATCCTTCTCTTATCACATAACCCATATCAGATGCATAGATCCATAGATGAAGTATCTTAAGCTAGTCAGATCCCAGATCCATACTCTCTGTGCCTTTCTAATCACCTGATCACCACGGTCACTAGGCACCAGGAAAACCTAGTGAACCTTATAAAGGGGCATTAGCAAGATAATCTCAATGAAATCCAAAGGGTGAATTTACACAAACACACACACATCCTTCTGCTGGGGTGCTTTCATTTTCATCTGCAGGCTCAAGGCCTATGACCCAACAAGGCAATGAGATCCCAAGAACACTGTCCACTCAAAGCTGTTTGAATTTCTAAGAATAGAGGAAGTGGGAATAGGCCAAGAACAGGACCCTGAGATTCTTTTGGTTGAATATTTCTTAGCTGGAAAAAATCTAGAGCTATGACCTATAAGTAAACTGGACATGCCTGTTCTGCCAATGTGTGGTCAAAAGGAAAATGTATTTTGGCCCAGGCAACCTGACTTGTTTCTGAAAGGGAGAAAATAGTTTTGACCTTGCAAGAATGAGTGGTTCTTTCATTGGCCAAATTCTGTACTGCTAAACCAAGACTATCACTATCCTTCTTCCCCCAAAGATTTCAAACCTGGCTGACACATATCTGCTCCTCTTCAGTGTATAGTGAAAGGTAAAGGTACCATCAATCTTCATTTTACCACTCAAACCAAAAGAAACCCAGAGACTAGCCCCACTTACATGAAGCCCAGAATTCCCAGCTCTTTGATTCAATCCATTGCCCACTAACACCTACATCTGACCCTCAATATGGACACTTTGAAACCTGATTAGTGTAGATTTAACAGTGTAGAATGGGAACTAATTAGAAATACCCAATTTTGTAACTGATTTACATAAGCATCAAGACTTATGCATTTAGTATTTTAGAAATATCCAAAAAGGAAAATAAAATGGAGCCAAGTTATATAAACACTAAAAGCTCAATACAATTAGATCACTGGCTGATTTCTACAAAATATTGTGCTCTACTTCATTTTACAACTTTTCATTTTCAGCAGGATTTAATATTTAGCTGTTAAGATTTTCTGTATTTTGAAAAACTGTGGCTGAAAAATATTTGGGTAATAAACTAGTTTTAGGTGCTCTGGTTTGATCTTTAGGAAATAATACAGAATTCTGGCTAAGTAGAACTAGTTTCCATGTGACAATGGACAAAGAACCAGAGCAACAACTGCTAGACAGGTGAAAAGGCAAATCACGCTGAAGGAAGGAGAAATTCCACTTAAATTTTAGAGAAACCAAATGACAAAACTCTTTAGCACATGAGAAAGAGTGTTGCTAATTTTAGTTTGAAGTCCACATTGGGGACCTTCATCATTCCTGATGAGGTACATTCCAGAGAAAACTCATTTGCAAACAACTTTGACAAACAAACTAAAATATATTTACATGAAAGGAACAGAGAAGATTAAAAAACAGAAACAAACATAAACCGCCACCTCATCCAGAGTAGCTCATTTAGGCTACCATTAGTTAGGCAGGAACAAAGTATGCAATGGCACTTGCTTTCTAAGGGGTTCTTGATAACCTAGAGATTAAGATGGGGGAAATACCTTAATACGTCCAATAAAAAGAGTGTGGCAATGAATGACAAAATCCTCGGCAGGGGAAGAAGACAACTAGAGGACAACTAGAGGACGTCTAGTTAGAGGCCAATGCCATTGCTCTGCCAATAACACCATCTATCTATTCCCAGCTTTCTCAATGTGGTTTCTTTTAAGTCATTCATGATAGCACAATTAAGCAGAAATAGGCATAGTTATAAAGCAGCATGTCCCTTGGCCCTTCTTTATGTAAGGAGGGCAAAGACTGATATGACTAAGGATAAGAGGAATTTTGAATTCAGAAAACGCTGACTTAGGGTGAAGAAGTTTTGGATGAATTTTTTTTTTTTTTTTTTTTTTTGCCAATGTTGTGGAGAATGGGGATTAATTTTGTCGGATTTCCAACTAACTCCAAATACAGTAACACTCTGAGGCACTGGAGGTTGGAACCTTCATTTTAACATTTGAATTTGTGGGGGACACAATTCAGTCCATAATAATCCCCAGTGCTTGGAGTGTACTGTGTTATCAGGCATCCCCTAAGTGCGGTTATGATGATGATGATGATGATCTCACACGAGTCTAGGCTTGCTGTTCATATCGTACAGCAGAGAATTTCTAATAGTCCAGAAAAAAGAAACACACACACACACAAAAGCTATCTGCTGACTGCTCAGATCTGCCAGCCCAGTTTGGCAGAAGCCATATCTGTCCTCATCCTTACTGAACTCAACTTTGAAATGTCATTTAATCAATAGGGGCTGCCAGGAAGGGGGTTGGAAAATGGCACAAAAGAAATCTTTCCTAATCCTCACTCCCAGATCCTATTAAGTACCTTGCTTGCCACGCTGTATCCCAAAGTCCAGCTCTGAAGACTGACTCAGAATCTGGCGTAACATTCTGTAAGAGAATATGGGGATGAGGGAAGAAGAAAGGATTTGTAGTCACTGCATGAAGTTAGTCACTAGCCTCTCTAGCTCAAATAGTTTACTGCAAACTTCTGGAGGTGGCAGAAAGAGAGGAGATTGCATCTTTATTGTCTAGGGTTGAATTCTGGCATCACTTAGGTTGCTGGTGCCTTTGTTCAAACACAATAATCATCCCTCATATTAACATGGTGTTTTACAGTTTAGAAAGCCCTTTCACATGCATGACCTACCTCATCTGATCCTTAGAACGACCCTGTAACTAAGTAGAGACCAAGCCAGAAGTAAGATACTTTGAACAACTGTAGAAGTGACAGACCTTGTCCATCTGACCCAAAATCATATTTTTGGCTATATTCAGCAGGAAGACTTCATCAGATAATGGAATGGATTTTATGGGTTTTGATATACTTCTGATCCAACTTATGGAGGAAAAGAAAGTAAGGCCTCATTTGCTTAATATTGCCCACAGTTCTAGAAACTAGGATTAAAAGTTCAGCCCTTTGTAAAAGACAGAACAGGTAGTCAGGTCCTAACTGGCGAACATAGAGAATTTCTTACTTTGTCACCATTTATTCAGCAGGCTTTGGAAGTAGTGGAGGGAATAGAAGAGATTGAGGGGGATACAAGGATCATCTCTGAACCCTGGGGGAAACTGAAACGCCTAAAAAATGAAATGCCTCAATTAAAAAGAAGTCAGCCTGGAAGGCAGGAGTAGGAGAGATTATGGAAAAAATGTGATAAATCTGAAGACATTAGCAAATGTAAGCGTATACTGATATTATACTAATGATAATAATATTAATAGCAATGATAACTAACAATGGCTAACATTTATCAAAGATATAAAAATGCCAGGCATCACACTAAGTGCTTTACATGTATTATTTCACATTGGTGAAGAGAATTTTATCCCATTTTACAGATAAGGAAAGATGAGCAACTTGTTTAAGGCCACACAGGTAATAAGTGGCAGAGCCAGTTTTAAACCCAGGTCTGTCTGGCTTCAGAGTCCAAGCACTTACCATTTCACAATCCTGACTCACATTCATATATAATAACATAAACACCATTATTTATAGTCACTAAGTACCCACATGTGAAAGTTAGTCTATGATTAAGTTAACTTTAACAGACTCAAAGGAAAGCTGAGTGTTGATAGTACGATAACCCAAAGTTACTATGCAGAGACATATTTTAAAGAGACTGAGTTCGTATTCTGAAGCAAGATAGCCTTTTAGTCCCTCTCTCTTTCTGTGTGTGTGTGGCAGCAGGGGGAGGGAAGGAGGATTCAACAGTATATATAGTTATTTGTGCCCATCACCAGAAGTGGGAGGTGACATTTGTTTTTGTTGTTCTATTGACTAACATGTGGACCTCCTTGACTGAGACTGCTTCTCCCAGATCACAGTCAGTAGAACCAAAATACCTGCTTACCCCTGGGGTTCTTTCCATCTATAATCAGAAGGAATTCCCAGTTCTGCCTTGTTATCTAACCCAGGAACACCAAATTATTCATCTTGAAAAAACTCACATCAGCATATAAAAGCACTTTCGGAATACAAAAAGATAAATATGATCATTTTGCAATATATAAAAATAACAAATCATTATGTTGTACGTCTGAAACTGATATAATGTTATATGTCATATCTCAATTTTTTAAAAAAGGAAAGAGAATGGAAAAGTATTGGGAAAAAGAGGAAAATATATTAAATTATGTGTTTAAACCTTTAACATCCTTCATATTTGGCCCACATCTGTTCTCTGGCCAAGGCAAGGGTAAACAGGACTGGGTGGACTGAAGGAAAAGAGTGCCCTTGATAATGCCTGAAACAGCATAGTTCACTCATATGTAATCAAACCTTGACTGAAAACCACCTAAAACTGAGAGAATGTAGGTGGCATATATGCTGTTAAAAATAAACAAACATAAATAATTAGTAAAAATAGTGCTTACTCTACTTTGTAGTTCATTCTTTTGTTAAAAAGAACATACTTAGGGCTTCCCTGGTGGCGCAGTGGTTGAGAATCCGCCTGCCGATGCAGGAGACACGGGTTCGTGCCCTGGTCTGGGAAGATCCCACATGCCGCGGAGCAACTAAGCCCGTGAGCCATGGCCGCTAGGCCTGCGCGTCCAGAGCCTGTGCTCCGCAACGGGAGAGGCCACAACAGTGAGAGGCCCGCATACCGCAAAAAAAAAAAAAAAAAAAAAAAAAAAAAAGAACATACTTAGCACTCTATCCAAGATTATGTCAGTAAGTCAGAAATATGAACTATCTAAGAGGGGCCAAAGAAATGGGACAAAAATATCAGCGAAAACAATGAACTATTTTGAAGAAAAGAGAGGTATGTCCCCAAAGGAGATATAAGAAAAACATCTTGACAGTATGACTTATGTTTCCTCTTCAAAATAACAGTCTATGTTTACCTCCTCAACTTGGTTTGGCAAGTTCTTTGCCAATGGAGGAAGCGTGAATAGAATATGGTCCTCATCTCCTGGCCCCAGTTGTGCTTTGAAGGTTTTTGAAGAATTTTAGCCACATTTATAGAATATAAGGCATTTAAAATTTTTCATTACATCATTTCAAGTATACCAAAAATGACAAAAGAATGACTCTCCTATACTCTTTCCCCAGATTCACCATTTATTCAATTATTTATACTTTGCCACATTTGCTTTGTCATTCTCTCTCTCTCACAACCACGTGAGAGTAAGTAGGGAATGTCATGCCCTTTTATCCTAAAAATTTTAGTGTATATTTCCTAAAGACAAGACATTTTCGTATATAGTCATGGTTATATAATATTGATAAACACTACTATCTAACCCAGTCTACATTCAAATTTTATCAAACACCCCAGTAATGTCCTTTATGAAGTGTTTTTTTCCTGCTTCCAAATCAAACCCACAATCACACATTGATTGCATTTAGATGTCATGCATCTTTAGTCTCCTTTAATCTAGAATAGTTTCTCAGTCAACCTGTCTTGTGTTTCTTGATCTTGACATTTTTGAAGAATATGTTAGTTATTTTATGGAATGTTAATTTGGGTTTGTCTGATGTTTCCTCATAATGAGATTCTATGTACGTGCAAATGCCTATCTATTCCCTAGTTCCTACCCCCTGTGATTAGTGAACATGGGTTCTGAAGTCATACAAGCCTAAATCCAAACCTAAATTAAAACTTCACTACTTTCTAGCTGTGTGGCTGGCTAAGTTTTAAACTCCTAATCTGTAAAATGATGATTTTTAACAGATTTAACGGATAGGGTTGCTGTGAAGAATTAATGAGATAATGCATCCAAGGCAACTTAACACAGATGGAGTGGGGTAAACTGTATCTTACGTTCTCTGATTTTACCACAATATCTCATACCCCAGCAACATTAAAATAATATTGGTTGATTAAGCAGCATCTCTATTGACTCCAGGTTAGAGCTGCCAAGAATGTGAACTTGTTTAGGGGAGTGCTAATGAATACCGTGACTAAAAGCAGGGTCAGGAGCTCAGGTGCAAAGCCTATCCCTTCCTGTCAACTCATCACTGTCAGTTCTAAGAAAAAAGAGAACAGCCAAATCAAGCAATTTTCTTATAGTCAAATTTTTTCTTTTTTTGTGGTACACGGGCCTCTCACTGTTGTGGCCTCTCCCGTTGCGGAGCACAGGCTCCAGACGCACAGGCTCAGTGGCCATGGCTCCTGCGCCCAGCCGCTCCGCGGCATGTGGGATCTTCCCAGATCGGGGTACGAAACCGTGTCCCCTGCATCGGCAGGCGGATTCTCAACCACTGCGCCACCAGGGAAGCCCTATAGTCAAATTTTAATCTTCAACAATAACACTGAACAATCAGGAAGCCCACAGTTAAGATGCCATTCTTACTTCATTTCCGTAATTCCCTTGCCCATAGCAAGAGGGCAAGGGAGCTTGTGAGCAGAGTATTTCCAATATATTGTTTTAGTATGATAATCTCATTCTCCCCACCTTCTCTTAGAAGACACCAATAAAATTATTCTATTTATGTTAAATCACTCTATGTCAGAGATTAAAACAAAACAACAACAAAAAGGATTATAGTGGCTGAACCAATTCTTCAAAGTACAGAAATACAAATCCACTTTTGAGATTTGGAATTGAATTTAATTGGTATTTTTCTATGTTACTATCTCAAGTATTTAATCATTTTTCTGTTTTCCCCCCTCTGTCAATTAGAACTTCAAATGAAAGTCAAATGATCCCTAGAGGGAAGAAAAATAAAATGAAACAAACAAGTAAATTTCTGTGTACCACATTTCAACCTGTGAGGAGGGACCTCTAGCAAAGCAAACGGAAAATTAGGTTCTCATCACTGTGCCGAAATGAGGGTTTACATTTGTAGTCTGAAAAGATAAAAGAAAATTTTATTTTATTTATTTATTTTCTTTTGACAGTACCGCATGGCATGTGGGATCTTACCTCCTCGACCAGGGATCAAATCCACAGCCTGTGCAGTGGAAGAGTGAAGTCTAACCGATGGACTGCCAGGGAAGTCTCAAAAGAAAATTTTAATGCGAAGTCTTTATTTTCATCAGTGAAGAGTAAAAATATACAGTATGAACATTAAGACAGAACTTCCAGTAATTCTGTCATCTATAGGACAGAGGTCCTAAGTCTGAGTGTGCCTTCAAGAAATACTTAGATTAAAATGAACTGTTTTAGAAATGGGAATTCTCAACCGGAGGTTAAGCTTAAACATATGACAATGATGATGCTATACCCTGAAGGTCACTATTAACCTCTGTTCTTTAGGACATAATGGCTCATAATTGGAAATTTCCAGAAAGTAATATATACTTTTGCAAACATCTTTAAATTTAGGGAGAAAAGTACTTCTCAGCCACTCCACTGCATCACCCATTAAGATCTTACTCAGTATTATGTTTAAAAGTTCAGTATATTTAAAACATTTTGAAAGTTAAGGTTAGAAAGGAGTATGTTAATGCATGTAAACTCCGCTATTTTATACTGTTTCCCTCTCTCTCTATAGGAAGATCAAGAAATGAGACTTCTCCATCATTACACATGCAATATTATGAAGGGGAAAAATATCATTGGTTTGAGAGTTGACAATTTAGATTTAGATATGGCTCCACTATTAAAAGCTGTGTAACATTGGGAAAGTTATCTAATTTTCTTAAGTTTTGGTTTCCAAATCTAGAAAATGGAAAATTTTTTTTTTAATTTTGATTTTCCAAATAAAAGTATTTATCTTATAGGACTGTTATAAAGATTAAATAAGATAGCACATATGCAAGTACCCAGCACTGTCTTGTGTGAAACAGACTCTCAATAAATGTTAGTCTCTCTTCCTACCCTGTTACACACATCCTGTCCCCTGACACTTCAAAAGGAGTTCTGAACACTTTAACTACAGCTCTGTTTTCTTCAGAACAGGCACTTGGCTCTTAATAGTGACAGTCACGTGAAAGACTCCTGGGACCTAACATTGTCCTGGTGAAACAAAAAAGAGCTCAAATTGGGAAACAGCACCAACTGCTTCAGGCTATGACAAGCCCCAAACAGTAAATCAACTCCTGCATGTTTTTACAGTGTTACTTAACATCCTGAGAGCTCTGTGCTCTTGCAACTCACTTTTTTTCTCCCTGCAAGGATCAGACACATTATTTGCCCTCTCTTCCCTTCTTAATAGAAGTCTTTATTAAACAAGACCACCCAACGGATTCAAATATTAGGAATTAGAAAAGGCTAGGCTCAACCATGAAGAAACTGGCAAAGTCTCAGGACTAAACAGTAAGCCCTTCTTAACCTTTCAGAATCTGGATTTTTGTGCTTTCTGTTCTTGGAAATAGCAGACTTGCTGATGCTCTGTTACAAACATGTCTGTGTATTTCCCTTGCCTGCATTATCACAAAACTCTTACCATGTAGAAGACCTCTTGCTGAAGTCCAGAATCTTAGACTCTGCTTGTAATCCAATAAAGCAATGCTTCCCAACCTCTCCCACTTCATGGTATAGAGAGACAACACAGGACACTTCTGAACTGAAGGGGCTTGAAAGTATTGATGGCTACAAAGGATCAAATACAAGCAGCATTGAGAGAGAAGTTATACAAAGATAAACCTATTTGCCATGTGACTCAGAGATTTTATCACATAAACATAATTGTTTCAACTCCAAGCTGCTCTAGGTCAATGTCCACACTCCTTCACAGGGCTGACCACCCATGTCAGATCTAAATGAAAAAGTGGATTTCAGAAAAACAACCAACATTTGACTGGGGGCAGCAGGTTCTCAATGTAAAGACATTAAAACACTAAGTCAGTGAATTAGGCATGAGATACTTATTGACTGTCTTATATCTGCTAGGTATAGTTCTAAACACTGAGGATTCAGTGGTAAGCAAGATGGAGTCTCTGCCGTTGAGGAGCTAACATTCTAACAGAAAAAAAAGGCAATAAATTAAAACAATTTAAAAGGCAATTTCACTAGATCATGTAGATCAATATTTTTGATCTACAGTGGACATGTAGATCAAGACTTTTGACACTCAGGAATTCCCTGGAGGTCTAGTGGTTAGGACTCTGTGCTTTCACTAATGAGGGCCCGGGTTCAATCCCTGGTCAGGGAACTAAGATCCTATGAGCCGCGCAGTATGGTCAAAAAAAAAAAAAAAGACTTTTGACGTTCTGAGAAATCCATTAGCCACTTTCCAGGTAGTTTACTCAAGGAGGTAAAGAAGACTGAATAAATTATAAGAGGCTGTCTCAGTTCTAAAATTCATTTCTTACATCATTGTCTCCTTGCTATGGACTTAGCGTCATTTCCCCGTCCTTTGGTAACACATACAAAAGCAGGATGAAATCATTCACAGGAAGATAATGAAGACCTAGACAGTATAAAATTATAGAGCACAAGACCAGAAATCTCAAGATCTAGGATCTACTTCCAATTCTACCACTTAATATTCATGTGAACTTAGGTAATTCAGTTAAACTCCTGGAGCCTGACTTTCTTCATCCATTGTATCCCACTTTGTAGGGGTTTTAGGAAATTTAAATGAGGCAACATAATAAAAGAGCTTATTTAAAACATTGGACAAATACCAACTATTATTGCCTAATCAAAATGTTTATAGGAAGGCAGATGAGAAAAGGGACAGTAACTACATTTAAGGCCAAAATGAATCCCTACTCCTGTATATTAGCTGTTTTGAAAGCTTTGCTTCCATTCTGTTGTCCCAAAGGGCTCACCCTTTGGAGCAAATGGATCCTAAAAGTGATGTCAAGTCTCAGACAGCCTTCTTAGTGATTACTCCCTATTCTGAGCTAAGGTCAGAACATTACTTTCTGAAAGGTATTTCATTTCTTGGTAACTTTCCCATGATTAAATATCCTTACCTTCTGAGTTATTTTCGCTGATTATTGTCAATTAGGAGGTAGGAAGTAAATATGAAGTGACCTTCCTAGCTGTTAATAAGACAGAGACTATCAAAGACATTGATAATCTCTCCTTTCTTCTTGGAAGACTATCCTTTCATTTTCCTTGGGTATCTCCATAGCCATCATCTTAAATTCAATTGCCTATGGGGCAGAGGGCCAAGTAGAGACCCAAAGCAGGCTGGGGCAATATGGGGAGAGAGTAAGGAGTGGTGGGATTAAAGTGGTGAATACAAGTATCATTTAAAGGGATAATAATTTCTCAGTGCCAACCTCTTAATTGTAGAAAAGTGGGCCCGGTGTTGACCAATCTCTGTTATTTCAAAAAATTCTAGAAACTTCATTTTTGTGTGACACCCCTGAAATTTTTATTTGCAAAATGCTCAGTCACCTAGGATAACTATAAATTCACAGTGTATATGCCTTCTGTCAGTGAAAAGAGGAGTCATTTATTTTTAAAGTATTTATTGATGCTGATATATAATTTACATTATTTTGATTTGAGGAAGTAAATATTATGCTGGGCCTTGCAAGCTAGAGATAGGAGAGAGGATATTTAAGGCTACGCAAACGTTGTGTGCAAAGACATTGAGGGAGAAATATGCCTGGCATGTTGTGGGGAGGAAGGAGAATGGATAGACTTGCTTAGCTAAAAAAGAGAATTCCTTTAGAGAAGGAATGGGATGCAGATGGGAAAAAATTGTGAAAGACCTTGAATTCTAGAGTAAAGAGTTAAGATTTTATTAGATAACCTTTAAAAGATAAAGGCCATGATAAGGAGGGGAAATCATTGCATTTCGTATCTTGCTGAGTTATATGTTGCTATTCTTCACATCTTTTTCAAAATAGAGGATAAGGCTGAATGCTGACCCATAAAACATGAAGTTCTGAAAAATTCCCAAATGAATGCCAGTTTAACCAACCACACTATAAGTCAATTCTGTTGGCACTGTGGTAGTCAAGGCTTTCAAAGCAAAAATTAAATGATCTCTAAAGGGCTATTTCTTTCTGATCAATAAAAACGTTTAGAGTTTAAAACTCAAAGAAAGGGTTACTGGACAGTTTGGCAACACTGTCAGGTTAAGCATCAGACACACTGCCTGTCAGCTGGCAAGAAGCTGGATAGGGAAGGCTGGACTCATAAAATTCTTCCACCAGGGGCACTAGCCCCTGAATGCACCACTATTGACCTACATTCAAAATGTAGAGACACGCCTCTGGCAGCTCATGTTTCAACCCAAGAACCATTTCTCTTTTCTTCTGCAACAAATGACTATGGGGCTCCCAGTACAACTGATATTCTCAGTAAAGTTCCGAGAGACAAATGACCAAAAGAATAGAGCTATGGACTTTCACCATGACCTGTTATACTAAAATACCAAACTAAATGGGCTTTGTTCTTTTAGACAAAACATCCTAGAAAGCAGAGTTAAAAAGATCATATATACATAAGTAAGGAACTTAAACTTTATCACAAAGGTAATGCAGAAACCATTAATGATTTTTGGCCCATTAAATATCACTATCAGGAGATTTTAAGGAACACTAACCTGGTGGTACTATTCAAGGTGGCCTGAAGTAGGGAGAAAGACCAAAAATAGGGAGACTAACTTAGGCAAATGCACAGAGTTGGGAATGAGCATGGTAGGTCTATAGGACAGTGAGGAGGCCAGGTTGGGCCTTTCAGGGCTTATAAAACCATCAGGAACTGTTATTATTCTCGCTCACATACATGCAAACTCACACACAGACACATGTGCACCCCCCCCAACCCCCCCAACACCTTAGTTCTAGTCTCTTCTTCCCAGAAAACCAATTCTGCAATATACACATGATACACATAATTACTACTCTAATGCAAGCTCTATGTGACCTCTCAGCTACAATGCTCATCACCATCTGGCAGCTTCTCTACATCAATAAGTTGAAAATCCTGAAAAGAATCTATCTCAACCCAAAACCACAGTCTCTGCTTGAGCAGAGCCTATTACACCAAACCATGTCACAAATACCTGTTTAGCCTATGGATGGGCAATCATTGTTCAGGGTTCCCTCTGATCTAATTAACTGGGGATCAGTGGGTAGGGACAAAAAGCTGGCATGGTTTACTACTCACATAGCAAGGACTATAGGGAAAGGAGTTTCTCTTAGGTCAGTTGGCAGGGTAGCACAGGCAATGATAGACATTTTTTGCTATAGCTTGGGAAGAGCAGAAAATAAGCTACCCTAGGGAGAGCACAGAGAACTTTTAAAGCCAAGTGGATGTGACAGTCATTTAAGATTAGCAAACATGTAAGATTAACTGGTACCCGATGGAAACAAATTGTTCATTTGACTAAATATGATGCTTGTGTATGTGTGTACCCTGATTTAAGTAAACTACCATATATGTAAAAAAAACTTAGTTTCACACAAGTGAAAAATGATGGTTCATTTTCTAAAGTTTTTTAAATTAGCATTTAAATATAATTCCCTAATGCTGAAAAATTATTAAAATTTTAAAAAGTTGATTTGTATGATCTTCTAAGAACTTATATATTATTTAGCATGAGTAACATTTACTTCAAAAATTATACCTAAGTTTAATAAGTTCTATTTAGGTTTAATATTTATATATTACTATGTAATTTGGAACCTAAAATATTCAGTACAAACCCTAAATAAAATTAGCATAGGCAAGGAATGTGATAGAAAAGCAAGGATTTAAATAGATATTTAAACTCAAAGCAAGCAATTTAGCCCACACTCTTGACAATCATATAGAAATAGATTTTCTGTATTTTTTAGTATTTTGTATAATTCTTAATCTGCTATACTGTATATATTTGCTTTCTTTACATGACTGTTTCCTGAAATTAGAAAACAAACTATGTTTGTTTACAGTTGTATCTCTAGCACCTAGAATTGTGCCTGACACAGAGCAGGCACTTCTAAATTATAAAGACCAGTCGGTGGGAAGGCTAGAAGAATGGAACAAACTAAGGGAAGTTTTGAATTCTGTCAGCCTTTATTAATGTCCTACAACAGTTTCATAGGAAAGAATACAGGTAGAACACATACTTTAAAATTTTAAATGTTTAGAATAGTTTACTATGGACAATAGAAGAATCCATGTCTATCTACATTGCTGATTTCAGGAAATACATCCAAAGATAGCAACTTTTTCCTGAGTTTTTACCACCTATGAAACAAAATTATTCTTTCTAGTCATTTTTTTAGTTGTAGTAGGAAGATGAATCTATTTATGAAACTGACTTGCTCAATGAATTATAAAATTCCAGTAAAAGTTGAAAGCTAAGACTATTACATGCAAAGTTATTAAGGTGTGACTGTGTTCTATATACAGTCTCCACTGACAAGTCATGATCGTGCGAAAGAAATGTATATACACAATGAACTACAATTCAAAATAAAATGTCAAGGATGTAAAAGAAAAAGGTTTAGCCCAGGTGTTATGAATGTATATACAAGAGGGATATTAAGTCTGACTGGAAGAATTAAAGAGATTCATGAAGAAAATGGCATGTGTATTAGGATTTCTACAGGAAGAAACAGGGCTATTTCAAAGTAGAGGGAAAAGCAAAAGTACAAAAATAGTGCAGAGTTTCTGTATAAAGTTTTAAAGTCTAGTCTGATGGAAGAAGAGTCAGGATGTGATACAGCCATGATGAGATTTCACAGTAAGGCATTAGGACTTAATGCCTAATTCCATTAGGAATGAAAGCCATTCAAGAGGAGTGAAATGGTCAGGCGTATATTTCAGGAAGCAGTGTGAAAGACTAGAGATGCAAAACATTAGAGATCAGGTGAAGAGGGCCTGATCTCAGACAGTGCCCATGGGAATAAATGGATAGATGGGTACACAAAAAACTACAGGACATACAGGACTAGGTAACCAAATGGACTGGAGGTAAGGGAGAGAAAAGTAATGAAGATCACTAATACTTCCAGCCTGGTATGTAAGTAGTATGGTGATGCCATTAACTGAAAAAGGAAATAAGTGACAGAAACATGTTGAAAGTAAGAATAACACACATTCATATGTAGAAATTTCTTTATTCAAAAGTTAATATTAATAATCACCCCAAATAGGTTTTGGATGCTAGATATACTATCTAGCCCTGGAGAACATTTGAGAACAAAATGTTATTCACACTGAAAACATTTAGGTGATAAATAATAAATGATAGTGTGTCCATTGTTCTTTGTAATGTCTTAAATATTTTTGATAAGAGGGACCATCCTTAACTATTTATTAAGCATCCCAGCAATGTTTGGTTGAGGATGAAATGCACTAAACAGACCAGATTAAAATTTTCATTTCAGCCTTTTATTTTTTGAACTAGAAAAAATTTCAAACTACATTATAATAATCTTTATACCTCTGAAAAGAACAATTGTGGACTCAGAGTGGTCTAGAAAGATTAAGAAACAGTTTTTACAATTCATCCCTACTTTTGCCTTTAGCTCCACATGGAATAGCTCTCTAACCTGTTAAAGACCACAAACTACATCTGTAAATTAGGGTAATAGTAATTGCCTTCCTACTTCAGAGAACATTTGAGAATTATGAGATAATGTTCTTGTAGTTCTCTGAACTGCACAGATCAAAAGCCTTAATTATCAATGATCAGTGGGATTATTCTGATGTCATTTTTCCTACTTCAGGTTTGCCTAAAGTCTGTGCTTGTATAAGGCTATAAAAATTTTAAAAATACTTTAGATATACATCTTGGCTTATCTGATCTATTACAGATTTAGGCTAGTTACAACAATTATAGAGCCTGTGTAGAACACTTAAAAGAATACTAGTCAGATAAGACATGCATATAAAAATAATGGCTGCCATCTAAAGAAAAGAAAACCATTTAGAAAACAACTGATAGTGGTATATTTTCAACTAGTTACAAAAAAGATAAAATGAGCCTTTTTGAGATGTCATAAAACTGAATATTTTAATAAGGAATTAGGAGGTCACTGCATAAGCTACCTGCTCTTCTGACTTATGACAACGGAAGCTGTGTTTAGAGCTGATCCTATAAAGAAAAACAAAACAAAACCAATCCAGAAACCATTCAAAGTTTTAAATTTTGTTTTATTTAGGACAGAATAAAGAGATATTTAATTAAATTTTAAAAGTCAGAATTTCAGTAGCCAATCAAACTGAATACTTTGAGGGCAATGTGTCCACTAATGAATGATCAACAGATAGGAATGGCTTCATGAAAACTAAAAACCTCTTTGTTTCCAGTACCTGGGACTATTCTGTCACTCCCTCCTTTCTGGCCGCACCTTTCCCTCCACAACACTCTACACCCTAAAAATCGTCTCTCATTCCTCCCTTTGAGAAAAATTTCTGTTTAAAAACTCACCTATGAAAAAAAAATAAATAAATAAAATAAAAACTCACCTATGAACTTGACAAAAATGTCCAGTCTAAATCTAATCAAATCTCTAGACTTAATTATCATTTTACAGGAACACAGGAACAAAAAGAACAAGGTAAATGACACATGAGGAAGTATCAACAGTAAGATATATAGAAAGTGAGACATTCTACAAGAGCACTGGCTTAGGAAGGAAAAGGGAAGGGAAGGGAAGGGAAGGGGAGAGGAGAGGAAATACAGAAAACAATACTGTATTATAATCATCAAGCTTGCTAAGAGACTAAATCTCAATTATTCCAACTACTAAAAAGAAATGATAATTATGTGATGTGATAGAGGTGCTAATTAGCACTACAATGGTAATCATATTACAATATATAAATGTAACAAATCAATATATTATACCTGTAAATTTACATGTTATATGTCAATTATATGTCAATTTTTAAAATTCACTATTTCTTTTATAATATTAACTCTAACAAGTATACCTAACAAAGTTAAAAAATTTTGTAATTTTATTACAAAATTGGAACAATGGATATTTTCCTCATCTTAAACCAAATTAAATATGTATGGCTAGCTAGTGTTTAAACAACATGAAACTGAACTTGCCTAATAAGAATTATTCTTAGCAAACAGTACACACAAAATTATTTTTATTCTCCAAAGGTAAAAAAGATCTTAGCTCTTCTTCTCACTCAGTACACAGATGTTCCTCTATTTTCTGGCTTTTGATTTCTTATCTCCTTACTCCCTCTCTGGGTAAATGTGAACCAACTCATCTCCATGACAATCAACTCTCTGTAGATTACTTTCAGATTAATAATTTTGCCCTGAAACATCTCCTGAGCACAGTTCCTATATTTCCAACTATATGCTAGGCATTGCCACAAAGCCTTCCTGCTAGTGCCTTAAATCTAATATGTGCCCCAAAATGAATTCTGATGTCACAGAATCCTGATTTGAAATCCTAACTCTACCACTTACTAGCTATGAGACCATGGGTAAATTACTTAAATTCTCCAAGCCTGTTTTCTCCCCTGTAATATGCAGATATGAGTAGTTCCTTCAGCAAAGGCTTGTTACTATGTCTAAATAAAGTAATGCATGTAAAGACATAAGCACAATGCCTGACACACAGAAATTACTCAAAATACACTAGTCATTTTCTCTCTCAAATTTGCTCTTCACCCTGTTTTATTTTATTTCTCCAAATAGTATCATTACCCTTCCAGTCCCAACCTCAAATTCCCATGCTCCCCTTTGACAGCTTCCTTTTTCTTGTGGCTAACATCCAATTAATTGTCAAATATTTCAATTCTGCCCCCCAAAATCCAATTGAAATCAACAAACATTTATGGAATGCCCACTATGTTTACAGGCAAATGTGTATGGGGTAAGAGTAAGACATAGAACCTGGGCTTCCCTGGTGGCACAGTGGTTAAGAATCCGCCTGCCAATGCAGGAGACATGGGTTCAAGTCCTGGTCCGGGAAGATCCCATACGCCACAGAGCAAATAAGCCCGTGTGCCACAACTACTGAGCCTGCACTCTAGAGCCCATGAGCCACAACTACTGAGCCCGTGTGCCACAACTACTGAAGCCTGTGCGCCTAGAGCCCATGCTCCTCAACAAGAGAAGCCACCACAATGAGAAGCCTGCGCACCACAAGGAAGAGTAGCCCCTGCTCACCGCAACTAGAGAAAAGTCCACATGCAGCAATGAAAACCCAATGCAGCCATAAATAAACAAATTTATTTATTTATTTAAAAGAAGGCATAGAACCTGCCTTTAAGAATGGACTAGGAGTCACAAGTATGAGGCCAGGTGAGCAGAACTATAACCAATAAAGAACGGGATATGAATTCTAGCTCTTCCATGTATTATGAAGCCTTGGGAAATTTATGTGGAAAATTCATTTAGCCAGTTTCATTTTGTTCAACTACAAAATGGGAGTTACAATGCTTACCTCACCTGATTTTATCCAGAACTAACTGAGATGGCATAAACAAAGGGCTCTGGACATTTTTTTCTTTTTAACTCAGAGATTCCTTAAAGATCAAGTTGCACAATGGAGGTAGAGGGATTGGGGAAGGGGGTAAGGATTGTGTTAAATTGTTGAGATTTCTAAACTGCTTTTTAAAGGGGACTGCAGCCAAATATTGCTATGTAGGAACACAGGCCAGTGATACGTACTTTTTAATTTTAAGATGAGTCAGGAAGTTCACATTAACGTGAACTCTCCATATTTTTTTTAAAAAAACATTGTCATGTAATAAAAAAAAATTTTAAAGGGTGCACCAATATAATATCTGCTAAAAACTGTAAGTCACCAATTTGCAATCTATGCCTTAATGGCTCAGAGGGAAGGGAGAAGCTGCATATTAGTTCCCTTGCTAGAAGATTCAAAGACTTGGTGAGAGTGGGATGTAATGCTTTTGGTTTCATTACTTGGTTCTTAGTTTTCCCTGTGCTGAGAAAATGATAAGAGACAAAATAGAGAAGACAAATTAGATACTACTGTTGATAGAAAATACCAGAAATAGACAGCAAAGGCCTTGAATACCATTTAACTCTCTGGATCAAGAGTGTTATATAATACAGATTTGCCTGGTCTTTGCACCTGGTTCCTGAGAGAGCATCTAGACCCTTGGGATTTCCCCACTGATAGGAATGTCTTATTATTCAGGGTGGGCTCTGATAGTTTACACTGAAGAGGTGACTCATTGTGGGCCCCTAGATAGCTTATACTAAAAAGATGACTCAGGATGGGGTCAGACCAAGCAGGAAAGACCAACCATGTGATCAGAGGGTTGACTCTGAGCCACTTAATATCAACCCAACATCTGATGAGGGCAGGAGGGCTGGAGATTGAGTTCAATTATGTGACCAATGATACAATCAATCATGGCTCAGTAATGTGACCCCAACAAAAACTCTGAACACAGAAGCTCAGTTGAGATTCCTGGTTGATGAATGTATCTGTGTGCTAGGAGGAAGATGAATTCAGATTCCAAGGGGAGAGGGCATGAAAGTTCTGTGTTTGGAACCCTCTTAGACTTTACCCTATGTATCTCTTCATCTGGCTGGTCCTGATTTGTATCCTTTATAATTAAATTGAAATCATAACTTTCCTGAGTTCTGTGAGTTGTTCTAGGTAATTATCAAACCTGAGGGGGGGGTTGCAGGAAGCTTCTATATTTGCATCCAGTTGGTCAAAAGTGTGGGTGTTCTGGGACACCCAAACTTGCAACCAGAGTCTGAAGTGAGGGCAGTCTGTTTGAAGGACCATGCCTTTAACTGGGAGATCTGCACTAACTTTGGGTGGTTAACATCAGAATTGAATACTGCAGTATTATAAGAGTATATCCTTTAATTGTAAGATTTAACACTATTAACACATTTTGATAGATCTAAAGTGTTGGTGCCAGAGAGGATTCTAGTCTCAGGAATAATCAGGAGCCTAAATTCAATTATAGCCTAAACTCAAGAGCTTGTATTTCAGCCACAAGTGATAATGTTAGCAAAGCAAGTACCAAATGTTACGTTAAGAAGACAAAGTCAAATTGGAAATGATCTCTTTCTTAAAACAAAATAGAAAACTGACATTTATTCCCCCTTGAAAACTTGTCAAAAGTCTGCCAGAAAGAAATACAACCAATGAGAGTTTGTCTTTCAGGCCCCAGCAATATGTATGATTATTTATTTTCATTCAACTTTAAATCTTTGCCTTTCCCACCACTCCCACCAGCCCCCTTCCCCTTCACAGGCAGGTCTCCCACCTGAGTTTCTACTCCTAACAAACACAACCTGAGCTCTAATTATTTTCTAAAGCCAAATAAGCTCCTTGGCCTTAATTGATGAAGGCTCACCTTCTATCGTATATTATTTACTATCAGATTGTTAAATTATTTTGCCTGTCTTGCTGAAAACCTTCCAATCTCCCATATCTGCCTCTGTTCTTGTTCTGCCTAGTCCAAAAATACAGAGTTAATATCATGTTAATACCAGAAAAAGTAAAAATAAAGCCAGAATATAAAATATCTGTCCTGTGTTATACAAAGCCATTTTTCCCCTAAATTCCAAGTATTACAGCTCTAAACAAAAACTGTTTAATAAAGTGGGACTGACTGATTTTGACAGTGGTTGTCTATTTTCCAAAAAGGTCTTTAGTATCCTTTCAAAGTTAATTAAATTTCATTTCTTAATGATTTAGTCATGTACTAAAGAATTTATACAACATGTATGTAGGGCTCTAAAAATAATAAAAACACATGGTACCCAATGATGCAGCTGAAAAATTAACACAACGTCAACATATTTGAAACCGCTGTATGCCCCCCTTCCCTATTGCATTCTCTAATCTTCCCCTTGGAGTTAACCACTATACTTGCACTAACTTCTGGGAGTCACTTTTAATTCCAAATGTTTCTTTGCTCCTATTTCTTAAAAAGACTACCGTTTCCTCATTAAATACCTTTGCATTTTTGCTGAAATCACTTGACCATGTATATAGGAGTCTACTTCTGGTCTTTCTAATCTAGGACCTCAAACCAAATGACTTCAATTTGATGTCTACATTATGATCAGTGTGTTTCTTCATTAAACAGGACTTGAGACAGTAAGCAGCAAACTATAAATAGAATACAGGACTAAGAATCAATAGAAATTAATTCTCGTACAAGTCCTATCAACAATGAACTGAAGACTCCATGTGGCTTGGGGATAATGATACCTATTACATGGGATCAGTGAAGGTCAAGTGAGAAAACAAACAGAAAAATGCCTTAAGTGAGCCACACAACTAAAATATTTTTTTCTAATTTTTCATTTAGGAGTCTAATTTTAAGTACTCATGAATTTCCATCCTTTTCTCCACAACTGAATATCAAAACTTGAACCTAGGACTTTAGCAATAACAAACAGCCTATCAAAACTGTACAAATTTGTCTTGATTTGCATCCCTGATCAGTCACTATAGGAGTGAAGCAGCTGTAGTAAATATTTCCTCTCATTGTCCTCTGGGAATTTAGGTATTTTCATAATCACTTTCATACAGATATTTTGCCCTCTTCTCCTCCCTCAAACTATAGTATAAGTATTGAAACACTAAACAAATTTCACCACAAGAGTTAGAGCACAACAACAGTAAAGAAAAAAGAGAGGGTGGGGTGGTGAGTTTTTTTCTACTTGTAGTTTCAGGAAGTAATTGTGAGATTAGAAATGATAATTCAATGAATCCAGTTGTCTTCCCTCCAACTTTATCTTTCAAAAAAAAATGGGGACAAGCCTTAGTAAATTCAAATTAAGTCTGAATAATGTCAGTTTCACTGCCTATAACCAGATAAAATTAAGTGGGAAATATCCCTGCTAATTCTGCTGTACTTCTAAAGTGGTAATTGGGAAGACCCAACCACCATACCAACCCACAGGGTTTGTCACGTACTCCCTCCATGGTGACTAGCTACTTCCCATTCTTATTTCTCTTATTTTCTTTCACAGCTTTTCTAATTCTAATTTAATAATCACACTGCATTACAGAATTTAAATAATCACAAAGAATTTTCCAGTTAAATAGTTTCTCCTCAATTATACAGAAACATCCAGGTTAATTTTTCCCTTGAGCTATAATCTATCAAAAGTTTTACTCAGGGGACTTTTATTAAAAAGAAATTAACAGTTATAATAAACATATCCTCATTACCTGAAAAATACTTTTTTTTTTGCGGTACGCAGGCCTCTCACTGTTGTGGCCTCTCCCGTTGTGGAGCACAGGCTCCGGACGTGCAGGCTCAACAGCCATGGCTCACGGGTCTAGCCACTCCGTGCATGTGGGATCTTCCCAGACCGGGGCATGAACCCGTGTCCCCTGCATCAGCAGGTGGACTCTCAACCACTGTGCCACCAGGGAAGCCCCTGACCATTTTTAAATCAGTTTTTTTTTTTTTTTGATGTTGAGTTGTATGAGCTGTTTATATATGTTGGATATTAATCCCTTATCAGTCATATCATTTGCAAATATTTTCTCCCATTTGGTAGCTTGTCTTTTTGTTTTGATGGGTTTTTGCTGTGCAAAAGATTTTAAGTTTAATTAGGTCCCATTTGTTTATTTTTGCTTTTACTTCCTTTACTTTAGGAGATAGATCAAAAAAAACTTACTACAATTTATGTCAAAGAGCGTTCTATGTTCTTGTCTAGCAGTTTTATAGTATCCAGTCTTACATTTAGGTATTTAATCCATTTTGAGTTTATTTTTGTATATAGTGTTACAGAATGTTCTAATTTCAGTCTTTTACATGCAGTTGTCCAGTTTTCCCAGTACCACTTACTGAAGATGGTCTTTTCTCCATTGTATATTCTTACCTCCTTTGTCACAGATTAACTGACCATAAGTGTGTGGGTTTATTTCTGGGCTCTCTATCCTGTTCCACATGTCTGTTTTTGTGCTAGTACCATACTGTTTTTTTTTTTTTTTTTGGCTGCACTGGGTCTTTGTTGCTGCACACGGGCTTTTCTCTAGTCGCGACAAGCAGGGGCTACTCTTCGTTGCAGTGTGCAGGCTTTTCATTGCGGTGGCTTCTCTTGTTGCAGAGCACAGGCTCTAGGTGCGTGGGCTTCAGTAGTTGCGGCATGCAGGCTCAGTAGTTGCGGCACATGGGCCCCAGAGTGCACGGTCTTCAGTAGTTGTGGAGCACAGGCTCAGTAGTTGTGGCTCGTGAGCATAGTTGCTCCATGGCATGTGGGATCTTCCTGGACCAGGGAGAGAACGCACACTGTTCAATCCTTGCATTGGCAGGCAGATTCTTAACCCCTGCAACACTGGAAGTCCAGTACCATACTGTTTTGATTACTGTAGCTTTGTAGTATAGTCTGAAGTCAGGGAGGGTGATTACTTCATTTCTTTTCTTCCTTCTCAAGACTGCTTTGGCTATTTGGGGTCTTTTATGGTTCCACATAAATTTTAAAATTATTTGTTCTAGTTCTGTGAAAAATGTCATTGGTATTTTGATAGGGACTGCACTGAATATGTAGATTGACTGAGGTAGTAAGCTCATTTTAACAATACTGATTCTTCAAATCCAAGAACACAGTATATCTTTCCATCTGTTTGTGTCATCTTCAACTTTTTTCATCAGTGTCTTAGAGTTTTAGGAGTACAGTTCTTTTGCCTCCTTAGGCAGGTTTATTCCTAGGTATTTTATTGATTCATATATTTTGAATCTCTGCATCCTACTGATAGTATTTCAAGCTTCGTCACCTACTTGCCTTGTAAAAATAGCATATATTTTCACAATGACAATATGGATATAATAAGGCTGATTGTGCCCCTCTGAATTATATATTTGCATCCATCCAGTGTAGAGTAACTTCAATAATACTATATGGGTTAAAGTAACTAGCAAGTTGAGTTTCTGAGAACACAGTGGACAATCTCACTTAAAAGACATAATATCTCCCTTAAAAACAGGTAAAAATGTTAGGTAAATATAATACATATCCTTTTAAATAAATAGCTAAGCTCACAAAAAAGCAAGAGGGCAAAATACAAAGAGGGAGCTGAAAATCGGTGATTTTTATGATCAGTCAATATAGAAGATAAAGCCTTAGGTCCATATGAAGCAAAGAGGGAACTGAGACTCCTGGATAAAGTTGCAACCTTCAGAGCTCTTGCTCCTCAGCAAAGGGTGAATAAGCCAAAAAATCTTTCCAATAAGAGAAGGCAAGAAAGAAATTACATGAGATCTCAACCCTAGATTATAAAACACAAGAAGAGAAAAGTCACTGCAATGGTTAATTTTATGTGTCAGCTTGACTGGGCTAAGGGATGCCCAGATAGCTGGTAAAACATTATTTCTGGTTGTGTTTGTGAGGGTGTTTCCAGAATATATTAGCATTTAAATGGGTAGAACGAGTAAAGAAGATCTGCCCTCAACATGGTGGTGGGTATCATCTAATCCACTGAGGGCCCAATAGTACAAAAAGGAGGAGGAAAGGATAATTCTCTTTCTTCCTGAGCTGGGACATCCTTCTGCCCTTGGACATGGCAGCTCCTAGTTCTTAAGCCTTTAGCCTCAGACTGGGAATAATACCACTGGCTCCCCTGGTTCTCCGGTCTTTGCACTTGGACTAAATTTTTATACCACAGGCTTTCCTGGTTCTGCAGCTTGCAGATGGCAAATCACGGGGCTTCTAGGCCTCCATAATTGTGTAAGCCAATGCCTATAATGAATTTTCCCTTATCTATATATCTATATATTATCCTATTGGTTCTGTTGCTCTGGAGAACACTAACTAATACATTCACCATGAGTGACAGTAAGCAGAAAAACTGCAGAATTCATACCTTCAAGAACGTCACAAAATGGAATCATAAGATACAGATGAAGAACAACATATCATTTTAAATGACCAGACAGATTTGAAAAAGAGACAAAAAGAATTTCTAGGAATGAAAATATAATCACTAAATTAAAGTGATTCCTCTAATTTCGAAGGAAAATACTAAAAATGCCTATAGTGATGTCAGAATTTATACCAAAGAGATTCTTAACATACGTGTGTATAGAAAATTCTAGCAAGCATGTAGGCCAAATCCTTTACCCAAAAATATTTAGAGTAGTTAATGTAGTAACATTGCTTTAAGGAATATAGTCCTGTGCTCTGGAACCTGATATTTTGGTCTTACTATAAGAAAAGCTGTCTTGTTCATTCATTCAATCATTTAAGAAATATTTTTTGAGCACCTCCTATGTGCTAGGCACATATAAATAAAATTAAGGAAGATTTAACATCTCTCAGTAAGAAAATGAGGTGATACTTGGTTTATGGTTGTTAAAAATTTTTTGATTTTTATGTCAAGCTTCAAATAAGACTAAATGACCAAGAAATACGTGAAGATTGTAGAGACTTTCATTAGTAGGTTACTTAATAAATAATGTATAATTAGCAATCAGAATACTTTTGCAGCTAATATACTGGTGTCAATTTCTCATCTCTTAAATGCTGACTTCCTTTGCTCTACTAACTTCATAGACAGATTGTAAGAATAAGACAATAATAGATGTGAATAGGCTTTAAATGCGCTGTATAGATAGAAGGTATTGATCAAATAATACTTTAAAAGGAAAAAAACTTATTCATGTGGTTTGTTTTTTATCGGTTCATCCACATATTATGTTTTAAAATAAAATCTTAGAGGACACCATTGGGCAACAATTTTCCATAGGTCTCTCACATTTCTGGATGTTTTGTGAGCTGAAGCACTGACTGTATTTGTCCCAGACTATATTTTCAAAAACGTTAGTATAACAAGCAGCTTTGGAAGATAGACAGTCACCCTGTGGATCAGAGGGTAGGTTTGTTTATTGTCTAGTATGATAATGTCTCCACCCAGGCAGGGTTCACTGTCCCTCTTTGCGTCACTCTAGTAAAACTGGGGCTTGGGCAAATAATGCAAATGCTGCTGCTCTGGCTGCTACTACTACTACTACTACTACTACTACTACTACTACTACTACCACTACTACCACCACCACCACTACCACCACCACCAGGAGTAATAAAGTCCTTTGTCTTTGACCCAGGAATCTGCCAGCATTCATAAAATGGTGGCAGATTAGTCTGTTAGCTTACAAGCAGGGTAAAATCTCAGACTCTTCACAGTTCTTGAGAGACAAGAAACAAAGCAATTGATCTTTATTCTTTAGTCAGCACAGCACTCTGAGTAAATGGAGATACATTGTTTAGAGTTCACTAACTCTGTAACAACCCAATGTTGTTGTCACAGCAAACAATTTATTCAAATATGTGTATTCTTCTGCTCCAAAATGGTCTTCAGTGGCCTTCTAACTCAGTATTATGGGCCTATCAGAGCTCTTCAGTAGGACCAACCCCACAGTCATTATTTCGTTATGAATAGAAAATATTTAAGATTTAAATTCCTCATCTCTGGATTTCCTTTACTCTTTTTGTTTGTTTGTTTTTTTTGGTGGTACGCGGGCCTCTCACTGCTGTGGCCTCTCCCGTTGCGGAGCACAGGCTCCGGACGCACAGGCCCAGCGGCCATGGCTCACAGGCCCAGCCGCAGCGTGGCATGTGGGATCTTCCCGAACCGGGGCATGAACCCGTGTCCCCTGCATCGGCAGGCGGACTCTCAACCACTGCGCCACCAGGGAAGCCCAAGACTCAAGTAATTTAAGTTTAAGAATTAATTATACAGAGATGAATTTTACTGATATTAATAGAGTGTCTAAATGTGTGTTTAGAAAGGTGAGACTATTAGCAACTAGCATGCTGTTCTACTTTTCTCCTTGTTCAAGGAGTAGTCTCTATTTTCCATTAAGTACTATTTTTTATTTTTCACTAAGCTATGTTACTTTTCTATTCTCACAACTCAAATTCTATGGACTCAAAAAGATGTTCCAAATACTAACATTAGTTGCATACAACATTTAAAAAACACATCCCACAACACTAGAAGATCTAGGCAAGGCCAAATTAGGATACTGATAAAACTTAAAATACTGTATAAATGAATAGAGACATTTGTTTCTCAGTTTTTTGAAGTAAATAAAAAATTAATTTTAGAATAATAGAAAACCAATGCAAGAGCCAAACTATAGTTTAGGTCTCTTGACACCCCATCCACACTAAGGGTTTCCCCCTATATGATGTTGCTTTCTTATTTCAAATTTTTGATAATGGATATAAAATATCAATAAAACTATGTCCCCGATGTTTAGAATGGCCCTGATGTCTAGAATGGCCAAAGAGAAGAACCTTAAGTCACTGTTTGAAGGCCTCTTTCCCCATGCTCTTTTCTAAAAACAGCTTGAGGTGACTCAGTTTTTTTCTTCTTCTTTAAACCAAACAAAAATGTTCTACTTCCACTAATGGTGGAGTAACTTGTATTTAGCCTACCATCCCACAGAACAACAAAAACAAAAACTATCTGAAGGCAAAGAAAAACAACAGCAGACTGAAATTGCTGGAGAGTCAACATCTAGGAATGGTACTGGCTGAGTGAGTTTGCTGCCCCTCTGTCCTCATTTTAAATTTAAACAGCTTTTTACTGAGGACAGGCCCCACTGAGTGTTGGGTTGACAGCTAAAATTCTGAAATCTGCAGTCCTTCTGGCTTGAGGAACCAAGAAGACAGAGTTTGAAGCTATCACAACATCCAGAAATTAACGAAAAATCCTTTAAAAAAAAAAGAGGGCTTCCCTGGTGGCGCAGTGGTTGAGAGTCTGCCTGCTGATGCAGGGGACATGGGTTCGTGCCCCAGTCCGGGAAGATCCTACATGCCACAGAGCAGCTGGGCCCGTGAGCCATGGCTGCTGAGCCTGCGCGTCTGGAGCCTGTGCTCGGCAATGGGAGAGGCCACAACAGTGAGAGGTGCGCGGACCGCAAAAAAAAAAAAAAAAAAAAAATGAGAGAGAAAGAGAGAGAGAGACATAGTGAAGAAACTCCATATTCTGTATATGAACTTTACTGAAATATCTGACTTTGGACAAGTAAACGCTGCACGCTTGGGACAGATTCTAAGCAGCCCAGATAAAGCTAAAAGATCTGAACAGAAGTTTCAGCAGCTACCCACTGCAATTCAGTGCTGGATTCAGCCAAGTTAATTGCCTAAGAACACAAACAAAAAAATCAACAATCCTCAGAGGATCATAGCAGAACCCACAGTATCTACAATGCATTATTCATAATGTCTATTATACAACATGAAATTCTTAAACATATGAAAAAACAGGAAAATGTGACATATACTTAAATGGATAGAGACTAAACCTGAAATGACCCAGTTGTAGGAATTAGCAAATATAGCTATGATACCCATATTTAAAGATGTAAAGGAAAAGACGTTTGAACTAAAGGCACAGATAGGAAATACTGGCAAAGAAACAGACACTATAAAATAACCAAATGAAAATTTTAAAACTAAAAAATATAATACCTGAAGTAAAAAATTCAATAAATAGGAAAAACAAGACTGGAGATAACAGAGGAGTCACTGAACTTGAAGACAGACAAATTATGCAGTTTCGAGAATAAAGAAAAAAAGACTGAAGTGGGGGTTGGGGAGAACAGAGCCTGAGGAACAGGTGGGACAATATTAAAACATTCAAGATATGTGGGACTTCCCTGGTGGCGCAGTAGTTAAGAATCCTCCTGCCAATGCATGGGACATGGGTTCATGCCCTGGTCCGGAAAGATCCCACATGCCGTGGAGCAACTAAGCCTGTGTGCCACAACTACTGAGCCTGAGCTCTAGGGCCCATGTGCTGCAACTACTGAGCCCGCATGCTGCAACTGCTGAAGCCCGTGTGCCTAAAGTCTGTGCTCCACAACAAGAGAAGCCACCCCAATGAGAAGCCCATGTGCCGCAATGAAGAGTAGTCCCTGCTTGCTGCAACTAGTGAAAGCCCATGCGCAACAAAGACCCAACGCAGCCAAAAATTAAAAATAAAATTAAAAAAAAATTTTTTTAATTAAAAAAATAAAAGATTCATGGTATGTGTAATTGGACTTCCATAAGAAAAAGTGGGGAGAGGGAGTGAGGAAAAAAAGGGACTTGAAATACATAATAGCCAAAAGTTTCCCAAAGTTGATAGAAGACATAAATGTACAAATTTGAGAAGAACAATAAATACCAAGGAAGATAAATACAAAGAAACCCATACCGAGGCATGTCATATTCAAACTGCTGAAAGGCAAACTTTAATAAACAGAAAATCTTGAAAGCAGCCAATTAAAAATGGCACATTATATACAGAATAATACCCATGATAACCAATGTTAGACTGGAAACAATGGAAACCTGAAAACAGTGGAACAATATATGTAAAGTACTGAAAGAAAAACACAGAATTTCAAATTCAGCAAAAATATCCATCAAGACAAAAGGTGAAATAAAGATATTTTCAGATCAATGAAAACTAAGCCCACTCATTCCCAACATACCTGCACAGTAAGAAATGCTATAGGAAATTCTTCACACTGATGAGAAACAAAACCAGATGGAGAAACAGATATTCAAAAAGAAATGAATAGTTCAATAAAATAAATAAATTTAAAAAAATAAAAAGATGTTAAACACTGCATTATTTGCACAGACATAAGAAAATAAATCAGTGGAACTTAAAAATAATAAAAATAAATTTAAAAAGAACCAAAAAGCAGTGGAAGTGGTAAAAATATGGCTAAGTATATAAGGCCATGTTTTATTCTCTCTTAATTTCTTAAAAATGGATATGATTACTTAAAGCAAAAATTATAATTGAAATATGGGGTTTAACACATATAAAAATAAAAAGTTATGACAACTATTACTTAAAAGATGTAACATGAACAGAATTTGATAGTTTTAAGAATCTTATATTTTACACAAAATGCTACAGTTTTAATTTTAAGTATACTGTGAAAAGTTAAGGATGTACAATGCAATCTCTAGTGAAACTCTATAAAGAGATATAGCAAAAAGCCAATTGATAAATTAAAATAGAATTCTCAAAAAAAATGTGTCAAGTCAAAAAGGTCAGAAAGGATAAATAGGAATTAAAATAAACAAACAAAGAAACACAAGCCTACGATGGAACAAACTGGGAAAGAAAGCAAAACAGCAGACTAAATCCAAAAATATTAAGATTTACACTAAACATAAATGGGCAAAGTACTTCAAAAGCAAGACTAAACTAAACTAAACGTTACCTACAATAGATGCATTTCACATATGAACTCAGGTTGAAAGCAATGCTTAGAAAAAGATATTAAATAGGCTAGAGTGGCTATATTATTATCAGATAAAATAGACTCCAATACGAGTATTACCAAAGATAAAGAGTGCTATTTCATAATGATAAAATGGACAATTCATCACAAAGATATAATCTTAAATGTGTATAGGCCTGATAAAGAGATGCAACCTACAAGGAGAAAATTTTAGAGAATTAAAGGGAGAAATAGATTTTTAAAAAAATCTCCATGACTGCAGATTTAACACCTTTCTCATGGTAACTGAAATAATGACTACACAAAAAAATCAGTAGGAACATAGATAATGTGAACAGGCCTATTAACCAACATAATCTAATTGATGTTTGTAAAGTACTACACCCAACAATTCCAGACTATGTACTATTTTCAAGTGTGCATGGTCTATTAAACAATATAGATCAAATGCTAAGTCAGAAGATAAATCTCAATAAATCTCAAAAGAATTTATTGAAAACTTAATACAGAATATTTTCTCTCAATACAATCAAACTAAATAGTAACTATTAACATGATATCTAGAACAACCCAAATTATTTGGAAATTAAACATAATATTTTAAAATCAACCATGGGTCAAAAAAACGCACAAAACCCCACAAGGTTAATTAGAAAGCATTCTGAACTGTATAATAATGAAAATACAAATTATGAAAATTTTTGTTGGGGGTGGAGTCAAGATGGCAGTGTGGGAAGAAACCAAGTTAGCATCTCTCCACAACCAGGGCACCTGCTGGCTGCTGGTGGGGACCCTGACACCCAAGAAGATGGGAGGAACCCCCAAGTGAACTGGTAGGATGTGGGAGGACTGAGGCAGGAGAAGAAGTGGAGGCCAGACAGGATCTGCGCCCCCTGAGGCTGGGGAGATCAGGAGGGGCCCACCAGAGGGAGCGGGAGAGGAGTGGAGGGCGTTTGCCTTGCCCACTGGGGCTGGGGAGCCTGCTGAGCTCCCAGGCCGGTCCCCTGCCCTCCAAGGCCCCCCATCCTCCCTGGCCGCATTGGTCCTGGGGGCATAGGAAGGAGGCTGAGGGGAGAACAGGAGAGGCAGGTGGGGAGGGGCTCTCTGGGAGGAGCAGGAAAGGAGCAGAGGGCATTTTCCCTGCCCACTCGAGCCGAGGGAGCCTGGTGACTTCCCAGGTGAGGTCCCCCACCCTCTGAGACCAGGGGTGGGGGGCATGCCTGGACCCCTTCTGTTCTGTTGAGCCTAAGCCCCACCCCCACCCCCAACAGCCCCCAGGGCCTTTTCCAACCCTGTGGGTCCTAAGCATAGGCCCCACCCACCACCCAAACCTCACCCTTGCTGAAGTCCTACCCTCCACAGCCAAGACCTCCCACCCGCCCTTTTCTTTTCTTTTCTCTTCTCCTCTTTTTTATTATGTAGTACTGCTGTACCTTCCAGTTATTGATTCATCTATATTTTTATTTTTATATTCTTACTAACATATCTGTTAGTTTCCTAGTCTAATTCTATTTTTTACGTTGTTATTGTTCTCTCTCTTTTCATTTTCTTTTTTTTTTTCCAACCCACATGGCTTGTGGGATCTTGGTTCATGAGCTGGGGGTTGAGCTGAAGCTCCTGCAGTGGGAGCTCCAAGTCTGAACCACTAGACTAACAGAGAACCTCCGACCTCAGGGAATAATCATCGGAGTGAGGTCTCACGGAGGTCCTCATCTCAGCACCAAGACCCAGCTCTACCCAACAGATGACAAACTCCAGTGTTGGAAGCCTCAGGCTAAATAACCAGTAAGAAAGGAACACAATCCCACTCATAAAAAGAAAAAATGAGATGGCAAAAAAATATGTCACAGATGAAGCAAGGTAAAAACCTACAGGACTAATTAAATGAAGAGGAAATAGGCAAGCACCTGAAAAAGAATTCAGAGTAACAATAGTACAGATTATCCAGAATCTCGGAAATAGAATGGAGGCACAGATTGAGAAGATACAAGAAATGTTTAACAAAAATCTAGAAGAACTAAAAAACAAACAAACAGAGATGAACAACATAATAACTGAAATGAAAAATACACTAGAAGGAATCAATAACAGAATAACTGAGGCAGAAGAACGAATAAGTGAGCTGGAAGACAAAATGGTGGAAATAACTGCTGAGGAGCAGAGTAAGGAAAAAAGAATGAAAGGAATTGAAGACAATCTCAGAGATTTCTGGGACAACACTAAACACACCAACATTCGAATTATAGTACTCCCAGAAGAAGAAGAGAAAAAGAAAGGGTCTGAGAAAATATTTGAAGAGATTAGAGTCAAAAACTTCCCTAACATAGGAAAGGAAATAGTCACCCAAGTCCAGGAAGCACAGAGAATCCCATACAGGATAAACCCGAGGAAAATCACACCAAGACACATATTAATCAAACTAATAAAAATTAAATTCAAAGAAAAATATTAAAAGCAGCAAGGGAAAAACAAAAAATAACATACAAAGGAATCCCCATAAGGTTATCAGCTGATTTTTCAGCAGAAACTCTGCAGGCCAGAAGGGAGTGGCAGGATATACTTAAAGTGATGAAAGAGAAAAACCTACAACCAAGATTACTCTACCTAGCAAGGATCTCATTCAGATTTGACTGAGAAATCAAAAACTTTTCAGACAAGCAAAAGCTAAGAGAATTTAGCACCACCAAACCAGCTTTACAACAAATGCTAAAGAAACTTCTCTAGGCAGGAAACACAAGAGAAGGAAAAGACCCACAAAAACAAACCCGAAACAACTAAGAAAATGGTAATAGGAACATAAATATCAATAATAATCTTGAAGGTAAATGGATTAAATGCCCCAACCAAAAGACACAGACTGACTGAATGGATACAAAAACAAGACCCATATATATGCTGTCTACAAGAGACCTGTTACCAAAACCAGAAAAAGATATCACAAAAAAAGAAAATTATAGACCAATATCACTGATGAATATAGATGCAAAAATCCTCAACAAAATACTAGCAAACAGAATCCAACAACACATTAAAAGGGTCATACACCACAATCAAGTGGGATTATCCCAGGGATGCAAGGATTCTTCAATATACACAAATCAAGCAAGGTGATACACCATATTAACAAATTGAAGAATAAAAACCATATGATCATCTCAATAGATGCAGAAAAAGCTTTTGACAAAATTCAACACCCAGTTATGATAAAAACTCTCCAGAAAGTGGGCATAGAGGGAACCTACCTCAACATAATAAAGGCCATATATGACAAACCCACAGCAAACATCATACTCAATGGTGAAAAACTGAAAGCATTTCCTCTAAGATCAGGAACAAGACAAGGATGTCCACTCTCACCACTATGATTCAACATAGTTTTGGAAGTCCTAGCCATGGCAATCAGAGAAGAAAAAGAAATAAAAGGAATACAAATTGGAAAAGAAGAAGTAAAACTGTCACTGTTTGCAGATGACATGATACTATACATAGAGAATTCTAAAGATGCCACCAGAAAACTACTAGAGCTAATCAATGAATTTGGTAAGGTTGCAGGATACAAAATTAATGCACAGAAATCTCTTGCATTCCTATACACTAATGAAGAAAAATCAGAAAGAGAAATTAAGGAAACACTCCCATTTACCACTGCAACAAAAAGAATAAAGTACCTAGGAATAAACCTACCTAGGGAGACAAAAGACCTGCATACAGAAAACTATAAGACACTGATGAAAGATATTAAAGATGACACAAACAGATGGAGAGATATACCATGTTCCTGGATTGGAAGAATCAATATTGCGGAAATGACTATGTTACCCAAAGCAATCTACAGATTCAGTGCCACCCCTATCAAATTACCAGTGGCAGGGCTTCCCTGGTGGCGCAGCGGTTGAGTCCACCTGGCGATGCAGGGGACACAGGTTCATACCCCAGTCTGGGAAGATCCCACATGCCCTGGAGCAGCTGCCCGTGAGCCATGGCTGCTGAGCCTGCGCGTCCAGAGCCTGTGCTCTGCAACGGGAGAGGCCACAACAGTGAGAGGCCCACGTACCACCAAAAAAAAAAAAAAAAAATTACCAGTGGCATTTTTTACAGAACTAGAACAAAAAATCTTAAAATTTGTATGGAGACACAAAAAACCCCAAATAGCCAAAGCAGTCTTGAGGGAAAAAAACGGACCTGGAGGAATCAGACTCCCTGACCTCATACTATACTACAAAGCTACAGTAATCAAGACAATATGGTACTGGAACAAAAACAGGAATATAGATTAATGGAACAGAATAGAAAGCCCAGAGATAAATCCACACACCTATGGTCAACTAATCTATACAAAGAAAGTAAGGATATATGATGGAGAAAAGACAGTCTCTTCAATAAGTGGTGCTGGGAAAACTGGACAGCTACATGTAAAAGAATGAAATTAGAACACTCACTAACACCATACACAAAAATAAACTCAAAATGGATTCGAGACCTAAATGTAAGACTGGATACTATAAAACTCTTCAAGGAAAACATAGGAAGAACACTCTTTGACATAAATCACAGCAAGATCTTTTTTGATCCACCTCCTAGAGTAATGGAAATAAAAACAAAAATAAACAAATGGGACCTAATGAAACGTAAAGGCTTTTGCACAGCAAAGGAAACTACCAACAAGACGAAAAGACAGCCCTCAGAATGGGAGAAAATATTTGCAAACAAATCAACGGACAAAGGATTAATCTCCAAAATATATAAACAGCTCATGCAGTTCAATATTAAAAAAGCAAACAACCCAATCCAAAAATGGGCAGAAGACCTAAATAGACATTTCTCCAAAGGAGACACACAGATGGCCAAGAAGCATATGAAAAACTGCTCAACATCACTGATTATTAGAGAAATGCAAATCAAAACTACAATGAGGTATCACCTCACACCATTTAGAATGGGGATCATCAGAAAATCTACAAACAACGAATGCTGGAGTGGGTGTGGAGAAAAGGGAACTCTCTTGCAGTGTTGGTGGGAATGTAAATTGATACAGCCACTATGGAGAACAGTATGGAGGTTCCTTAAAAAACTAAAAATAGAATTACCATATGATCCAGCAATCCCACTACTGGGCATATACCCAGAGAAAACCATAATTCAAAAAGATACATGCGGGCTTCCCTGGTGGCGCAGTGGTTGAGAGTCTGCCTGCCAATGCAGGGGACACAGGTTCATGCCCCAGTCCAAGAAGATCCCACATGCCACAGAGCGGCTGGGCCCTTGAGCCATGGCTGCTGAGCCTGTGCGTCCGGAGCCTGTGCTCTGCAACGGGAGAGGCCACAACAGTGAGAGGCCTGCGTACCACAGAAAAAAAAAAAAAAAAAAAAAAGATACATGCACCCCAATGTTCATTGCAGCACTATTTATAACAGCCAGGTCATGGAAGCAACCTAAATGCCCATCAACAGATGAATGGATACAGAAGATATGCTACATATTTACAATGGAATATTACTCAGCCATAAAAAGGAACAAAATTGGGTCATTTGTAGGGATGGGGATGGATCTAGAAACTGTCATACAGAGTGAAGTAAGTCAGAAAGATAAAAACAAATATATATTAATGCATATATGTGGAATCTAGAAAAATGGTACAGATGTACTGCTCTGCAGGGCAGAAACAGAGACACAGATGTAGAGAACAAATGTATGGACACCAAGGGGGAAAAGTGGGGGGGGTGGTGGTGAGATGAATTGGGAGATTGGGATTGACATATATATACTAATATGTATAAAATGGATAACTAATAAGAAGGTGCTGTATAAAAAAATAAATAAAATTAAATTTTAAAAAATGGCCTCTTCAGACACAAGGACAAGGATTATACCCACGGAACAATAGAGCCATCTGATGGAAAAGTCTGGAACTTTGAAGGCTGTGTGGTACAGAAACAACTCTGGGCTTTCACTTGAAAGAGAAATAAACTATGTTTCTTTTTTTGTGTGTGTGTGGTACACGGGCCTCTCACTGTTGTGGCCTCTCCCGTTGCAGAGCACAGGCTCCGGATGCGCAGGCTCAGTGGCCATGGCTCACGGGCCCAGCCACTCCACGGCATGTGGGATCTTCCTGGACCGGGGCACGAACCTGTGTCCCCTGCATTGGCAGGTGGACTCTCAACCACTGCACCACCAGTGAAGCCCTGAACTATCTTTTTAAAGTCGTTGTTAATTTGGATCTTTGTGACTGACAGCTGAACTTAATCCTAACTAATTCAATAAGTAAAGCAAAATAGGATGGTAAAGAGATTCCTTTTGATTCAGTCGGAGAGTCATCCCTCTAAAGCAGACTCGAAGAGGATGATACATTCTTTGAGAAAGGAGATGAGCAACTTTTAATTACTATTCCTCCAATATAGTGAGGCAGGTCTGAAAGGTTGTTTGTATGGCATAAATAAGAGTCTTTTAAAGAGTGAACTCAGCTGAGTGGATCAGCTAAGTCTTTGGCATATTCACAGAATGCTGATAGTTGCTATGAAGCCTAATCATGTTGATGACTTGACAGAGTACATGAGCTTACTGAACCATTAACATGCTTTACTGAACATATGGCTTTAAAAACCTTTGGACTATTTACAGCGTTGCTTTCAACCAATTCTGGGAGGCCCAAGTGGAACCAATTATGATATAACTATAGAAGACTTAAAAAAATCAATTCCTAAAAGAGTCACACCTGAGAAGATCTGTAAAAGAGTCAGTCTCAACAGCATTAACAGGGCCAAATAACCAATAGGATACATTATATAATCACTCTCAGAAATCTGTTAACTTAAACAAAGTATCAGGAATTCCCAGGCAGTCCAATGGTTGGGACTCATTGCTTTCACTGCTGGCAGCCCAAGTTTCACTGCTGGCAGCCCAAGTTGGGGAACTAAGATCCCACATGCCAAATGGCCACAAAAAACAAAACAAAACAAAAAAGTATCAAGAGGCTTGAAAGATCAAAGAGAGCAGAAGAAAGTTTGTTATAAATCACTTAGATTGACAATTATGATGCAATATGAAAAAATGGTAAACCTTTCAGCACAGCAATAAAAGTTCTGAATCAACTATAAAATGACTACAATTTTTTTAAATTGATGCTTTCTACAAATTATGGGTTGAGTTAGAGAAGTGCACATGGTTCACTAAAACTTCAGAGACCTCAGGTGGCTTAAAAGTTAAATGGACTTTTAAGATAACCAAAAAGTCCAGAGTATATGCTAATTGCTTGTCAATCTAGAAGCCTTTCATGAGACATACTGAGCCTAACTAAGGTGGGTAGGTGATAAGACAAACAAGCTGCATCAAAAGCATAGAGCAAAGGGTAATTTTCTCTAACAACCTGTAAATTTCTTTACAATCTTCTCATTAGAGGGCACTAATATATATACAGTCCCAGACTTAACAATGGTTCAACTCACGATTTTTCAGCCTTACAATGGTGCAGAGATCCGCATTCAATAACAACTGTACTTCGAATTTTGAATTTTGATCTTTTCTTGGACCAGGCAGAGCACCACAGCTTCCAGTCAGCCACACAACCACAAGGGTAAACAATCAATACATTCACAACCATTCTGTACCCAGACAACCATTCTGTTTTTCACTTTCAGTATAGTATTCAATAAATTACTGAGATATTCAACACTTACTATAAAAACTATAAAACAGGTTTTGTATTAGATGATTTTGCCCAACTGTAGGCTAATGTAAGTGTTCTGAAGCACTTCTAAGGTAGGCTAGGCTAAGCTATGATGTTAGGTAGTTAGGTGCATTAAATGATTTTTGATTTATGATATTTTCAACTTAACAATGGATGGTTTGTAATTTACTGGGACATAACCCCATCGTAAGTCGAGGAAGATCTGTAAGTGGAAAATAAGATTCACAATCACAAATATTCAACTCACTCACAGACTTTCAGTACCTGCATATATCAATGTAAGCCTGTACTTTAATCTCACATTTATCACTGAGCTTCCTATTATGAGGAATAAATGTTAGTCCTGTGAGAAAAAAACTGTTCAATTTCAAATAGCAATGACATGTTCCTTGCCTAGGTCAAGTTCCAGAATATCAGTTATGCACTCTCCAAGGAGAAAGAAAATCAAATTTAAAGGAACAGAATTTTCTCAGCTTTGTTTTTCCCAATGATGAGAAATATATTTTTAACTGCCACATGATATAAGTGAGCTTACAAAATGAAGTCTTTACAGCAAGGCATGTGATCCTTTATCCCTCTCAACAGGCCTCTTCCTAAGTGATAAATTCTTTCCTAAACTAAATTATTCAAAGCTGAACAATAAAATGCAGTAGTAGAGAGGACAAAGAAAATGAGAAAAAAAAAAGGGGGAATTTTTTTCTTCTTTTTTTCAACAAAAGCAGATACATAATTGTATAATGCATATATTGTATTTAAGGATACATATTTTAAAGCCCTTAAGACAAAATAACAGAAATAAAATACACAAAATATAGTAACTTTATTGGGGTGGCAGAGATTAGTACTAGAGATTTCCCTTTTTTTTTTTCTGTTTTTCAAATGTTCTCTGACATTAATTTTATCACTATTAAAACCAGAAAGTGAAAATTAAAAATAAGTTAAAAGCAGAAAAAGCCTTTTAATCTTCTTCTCTCTGGTTGGAGAATAGTGATACTTCAAGCATACTTATTTTGTGCTATGATCTAATGCTTCACCTAGCCTTCCCACCCAGAAGCTTGACAGAAATGCAGAATCTCAGGCCTCACCTCAGATGTACTGAGGCTACATCTTAGTAAGATGTCTAGGGGCACATTAAGCTAGTGAAACACTGTTCTAGAGTATTCACCTAGAAATAAACACCTATGTTGATTCCTTTCTAAGTTCTTCCTATCTGTTAATCTATAATGATCATGTTCTGGGATTTACCTATTAGATATAGTCATTAATTCAGTAAATACTGACAATAAGAGATAATAATAGGAATATATTAATCATACCACTACAGTTTGGGTAATTTTTTAAAAGAAAGCATAGTTCCAAACTTCAAACCCAAGCCACCATCCCCTACTACTTTAACCATACCCACTGAAATGAACCAAAAGCAGAATATGAGTACATCAAGGAGTCTTTAAATAAAGCCCAAAACTCATTAATGAGGAAACACTAGAACCTTAGAGTGGCATGACACTGCAGTATTGAAATGCCTGAGTAAGTCCTGACTCTACCTTATGAAGGCAATTTCATTCAGTTACTTTGAAACATCCATCTAAGGCAGGGTTTCTCAATCTTGGCACTGCTGACAGTTTGGGCTGAATAATTCTTTGTTGTGGAGACTGTCCTGTGCATTGTAGGAGATTTAACAGCAACCCTGGCTTCTATGTACTAAATATCAGTATTATCTCCCTAGCTGGAACAACCAAAAATGTTTCCTGACATTGCCAAACGTACTCTGGGGGCAACCCTTTCCTTGCAAGCCCTGATGAGAACCACTGATCTAGGAAGAGAACAACCATCAGAAAGGGGTCCTCTCAATATCAATGATCTTATTTGGGATTTTCCCAAAAAGACAAACCTAAGAGTACAACTGAGTTCATAAGTTATAGACACATTTGCGAAATTTGTTTTGAAAGCTCTATAAGAACAAGGGCTAGGTCTTTTTTTTTTCTGGCTATTGTATTCACAGCAGTTTCTGGCCCATGTCGTGTGTAACAATATCTGTTAAATGAGCTAAAATATATAGATATTCTACCCTTCGTATTGGGCAGTCAATTATTATTCAATTTTCAGAATAAACTATCATGATTTCTACTACATATACTGTCATTGCTTAGATGTATTTCTCTCACCCATTTTACCTAAAAAAAAAAACTTCTACTAGTTAAATCATATCTAAAATAAATTATTAAGACCTATGATGTAACCACTATATCCAAACCAATTACCTGTACACTCTTGGAACATGGGGGATAGCAATGGGAAGTAGGAAAATTAGCACAAGAAAGAAAGTATACCTCATCAGGAATCTGTGCTGAAGATCTAGCAGCTCAGGGCACTATTTGGAGAAAATAGAAGAAATTTTAGGTGCTGTCATTTTTCTGTTCAGATTGTTCTCTCTTCGCTTGGCTTATTGTTCAAAACTCACCTAAGGCCTCACTCTCTGTTTGCCAAATACTCTAGACAAGTAGTTTTTAAACTTTTTTTTGGAGCCACAGACTCGCTTTCAAAATAAATGGCAATTACACATCAATTGAAAAAAAGGAGGAAAAAAATCTGATGAAAACTATGAACCTTCTTCCTAGAAAAATGCACTTGCATACAAACTTTACCATGAAATGTGAGGGAGTTTGTGAACTGCCTAAAATCTACTGATGGACAATGGTTTCTCTCACTCCTCCATGACCTTTAGTATTTATTGTCCATACCATACATCTTAGCAATTCAAGTAAGTGGTGAAATTTAGTTTCTCATCCAAGTAACTTTAATCATATAGCTTCTAGTCTGTCAACTGGGCAGCTGGTATGATGATTCTGAGAATCTCTTAAAACAGAATATGTGAGAAAAGTGCTTATGAACTGTAAAGTACTAACAATACATAGCCTTAGGTTATGTTCTTCATTTCTGTCTCTCCAACCAGATTATAAAGAACTTGAGAGTAGGGACTGTATATTTTAACCCTCTTGAATATTTTTTGGTGTCCAGTAAAACTGAATGATTGTTTCTTAATGTCTATCTCAAGCAAGAAACTCTGGCTTATTTCCAGAGTTGAGGGTGGCGGTGGCAGTAATTACCTCTAACCTGCATCCAAAGATAATACAGAGAGACCAAACACTTTATTTGCTTCACAAGAATGTCACTTGCCTAGTCCTATCTTTGTAAGTCATGTATTAGTTCACCTACTCACCTACTCCAGTGCTATAGCTATGGTAGAGAGGTAAACATTTGAAAAAATGAAGGCTTTGTAAATCATGAATTGGAGACAAAGAGAAAAAAGAAATCAATCAAGTTTCTTTCCTTAAAACTGTCATCTGCTAAATCCTTTGAATCATGTTGTCAATATTCACTGCAAAGAAAATGAACTGTTTTGAGGATCAAGCCAAGAGGTAGTATGTCTAAGCTCTTCTCTTTGCTTAACTTCTTCAAGGAATGTTTCATGGTGAGTTCTACACTAATTTTAATTTTCAGGCAAAAAGTTATGGCATGTAATGGATACCATAATGGACAACAAACCCCAGCTCTGTTAAAAGCCAAGGGACTCTGGATAAATCCTACCTTTTTTTGGAATCCAACTCATATCACCTTTTCACAAACTCTTTTCCCTTGACTTTGAGTTGCCTAGCATTTTTGTCCACAGTCCTTCAGATCATATTATCATAAACTTTATTGGTCAGAATTGCATACATAAGTGCCTGTCTTATCTCCTTATCCAGATCAAATTCTGTGTAACATATTTGTGCAGCACAGATTTAGCTATACATTTAGCACTTGCTAAAGGATAGCTGAAATAGAATGAAGTTACATGACTTACCCAGGACTCATTTTCTTCTTCTATAAAAACAATACTAATAATCCCAGTTCCCCAAATGTCTGTATCACTGATCAAAGTAATGTGAATGCGGTGACAGAAGGCCCCTAATAGTTTATACAGGGAGAAAATAGGCCATTCGTCTCATGGTCAGAAGCCTGTTCCTTGGAGATCCTACATATAAATAAGCAGAAGCCAATTCTCACCAGACTGTTTCTTTGATAGTTGATAGAAGGAATAGAACCCTGGTCCCTAAAGTCCTGTTCTGTTACTTCTTTTTGCTTTTCCTTGACACTGCCTGCTAGTCCACAGTACTTGGTTCACCCTTTGAGAAAAAGAATATAAAAAAAAACCCAACCAGAATAATTCCAGTCCTTTTAAATCTATTTGGTAAAATGCCAAGAAGACAAATAAGACACTTATAGAACCAGGGAAGGCACTATGCAAACAAACTATATTAAAGAGCTACTTTCACATTTCTAAATTCTGTGCCTAATTTCCAATTTAAATTGGTAGTTTTAAAAAGGTCAACATAGAAATCAGTTAAAAGGATCAAAGTAGGATGAAATCAACAAAAAACAAAAGTAAGAGATGAACCAAGAGGTAGACTAGAAGGTTATGAGAAATAAGATAAATACCTCTCCCTTCAAAATGACATCTCTTCAACCTAATGTTACAAAGATTAATTGGAGAGAGTGAAGTTTGTTACGTATACCACAAATTCAAGTAAATCTACAAATTAAAATCTAGTCTTGGTTAATCACAATGCAGGAAAAGAATAAACAAATGGATTACAAATTTGCTGCCAAAATTTGCAAAAATTTTGGAATTTAATTATTGGTATATTTAATACAAACAAGGGGGAAGCCAAAGAGCAAAAGAATACCTGCAGGTTAGCAGCAGGAAGGCCATAAAACAGCAAAGAACAAAACTTTACTCCTTAAGGATCATGGTTTTTCTGTGGGAAATGTTTTGATGCCCCCTTCCCCCTAGAGACACAGAAACATTCTACAAATGATACAACAAATATTCCTAAATGACACAGTGAGTGATACAGAGCTATTATGAACAATAATCCTTATTATTTAGGGCACGGTTTAAAGGGTCATTCAAATAATTATTTTATTCCCCATCTTTCAGGCTCTACTCCCACACAAATGTACACTCCGGTAGTTACTATGGTAAAAACCTATGTATCTGTAATCCCCTTTATAAATCAAACCAATGAACGCTCAGACAAAAATCATAAGCTGACATGAATATCCAAGAAAAAATTTATATAGAGCCTAACCAGGAAGAAGTAGAAAAATAAAATACACATACCCGAAAAGCCCAGAACAATAAATTTAGAAACAAATGCTAAGTGCACCTGTGGTTATTAAAAAATAAGTTACTACCCACCTGGTAAAATTATATAGGACCTCCCTTAAAACAACTAACTTACTCCATATTCATCCTTAATGTTCTTCTCTCTACCTCTACTTAGACAAGGTAGTTCAAAGATTTTAGAGGGGAGTTCTTACTTCAGAGAACTAAAACTCTGGGGAGAATGAGTTAGGCAAGTCCTCACCCAGAATTATTAATCTCTCATAACATATGACCATTAATTTGCTCATTAACGCAACAAGTTTATATTTGGCATCACTATGCTTGGTATTATCATAAGCACCTGTGACTCAACAAGCAATAAGAATAGCTAATTCCTACTTTCATGGCCCTTACAATCTCGTGAGATGGATAGTTAAACAAGCAACTACAACTGGGATAAAGTATTGTAACAAGGGAAAAGGAAAAGCTATGGAAGGTATGTAACAGGGGGGACTAAGACAGGGAAGTCAAGGAAAAATCTCCACAATTAACGAATATTTGAGACACGGAGGATGAAAAGGAATTGGTTAGGTTAAGTTTCCCAGGGTAAGCACCTAAACTTCCTCCTTGCTATTCATATGAAGAATAGTACTCCTTCACCTTCTCTCTTATACCAGTTTGCCATCTTTGTTTCAGGTTCATCCTGAATAGCTTTGTATACAAGCAGGAAGTAGAACACTACAGAAAAGTCTATTCTGCCACTGTTCCCAATCATTTGGCAGGAAGACTTAGTTGGACCTAACTTCCAGAAGTAAAGTTCAAGTTAACTCAAATTTACACGTAAGGACAGAGCAAATAGGGACATACTTTCTGCATATGAGATACCACTAAATGACAAAAAAAAAATTTTTTTAAACCTTTCCTTGTGGGATTGAAAACCAATTCTAAAGAGATTTGGTCCTTAAAGAATAAATATATATATTTTTCTATGTATAGATATATACATATATATGTATAGATATATATATTTAGAGAGGGAGAGAGGGAAATGAAGAGAAGGCATGTAATAAAGGCAGTGAAAGTCTGAGAATTTAAAGAGACACCTTAGACCACCTAGCCATTATTAAGTAGAGACATCCTTAGTGAACACAACTGCTATTCTTATTTAATCTCCAACCAGCCAAGGGCCAAGGTATAAGCTATTCCCTTTGCCTAAAGCCATACCCAGAATCACTGGCTTAGCTGGTTATTTCCAAAGGCTCTGACTCACTGACAAATCTCAAGATGATGATAGGGCTTAGCCTCTTTGAATAAAACAATGTGCGTTTAGTGGCTGAAAGAATGTACACTCAGTGTTCCTTACTCCAAAGTTAGAAGATACTTGACAATCTTCTCAAGTGTCTAAATCTGCACAGAAAAATAGTTTTGAAGTATTGTTTGGCCTTAAAAATAAAACAAGGTATTTCAATTTCTTGTAAACACCTTTGGAAGGTAAAAGCATGAACTAGCCTGATACCTCATCTTTATCAAAGGGTTGTTTTTACCAGTGGCACCATTACCTCAGTGTCAGCATATAAAATACATAAAAACAGTGCAGTTATTACTCAATTTCTTTTATTAATAAAACAGACAGCAGAAAATACAAATCAACTTTATAAATGTAATTTATCAAGCAAAGAAAACTAGAAGTATTTTTCATTATAAACAAAACAGATATCCAAAATTGTTGATCCCGAAAGTAGAAACGGATTCATTTAAAATAAACTAAAGCCATGAATGAAAGAAGTTTCAGGCTGAAGCACATGATGTTAGATGATGGCACCTACTGACTAAATGTAATATTGCATCCCTATATTAGTCATGAATACCTGAAGGAAGAACAAAGTTTCTGGTAGTGTGGACCTAAAAGATCCCCACAATCTCTTAGGAGTAGGGAGTACAGCAGTGTGAAGAGGAAAATGGTGATCAATGGTCAAGGAAAAATTCTGTACTAAAAAACATAACACAAACAAAAAGCAAGCTGATAGAGGTGTACTAAAAGCCCCAGCAAGGCAAATCAATGTTGGTAATACATAATCCCAAGGAGTCCAAACTTAACTTTCATTTAGTCTTTTGGATTTTAATTTTTAGGTATATTATATCTAATTTCACCATGAAAAATAAAACTAAAGTAGGATTCACTTGACATAAATTGACGTAAAGGGAAAGAATACACTGAAAACTAAAAGAGAGATTTCATGAATGATTTTTCACTGAGAAAGAGCATGGTTAGGGAAAGAGAATGAGTTTTACAGCCAGGGGAAAATTGTGCTCAACCCTCTAATCCTCGTACTTGAGTTGTACGACCTTGAGTACATTGTTCAACATCGCAAAACCTTTTTCCTCAATTACGTACCTTAAAATAATATTTTAAGAACTGGCACATAAGAGGCACTCAAAAAGTGACTATTATTAGAATTATTATGGAATTGTTATATTTTTCCCAGGAAGACTTCTGATCAACAAAACTGCATGTTACTATGCTAGAAAATACCCGACCAGTTAAAAATTCCTTAATTCCTTTGGAATTCCTGGTTCTAAGGACTTCTTTTTTGTTCAGTAGAGTTTTAAATAAGGAAAAAGAACATATCTTTTCAGATATTTTATTTTGTTAACTTCCAGAAGATAGGACATACTACCCTTCTGGCATACCTCACATTTAATACCCCATAGGCAGATACATTCCTTTGTCAGATAGGACTGTGCTTTCCCATACATCCATAACAACCAGCAGAAACTGGCCAGCTTTGCTCAAAATTGTAACCTGGGCTATCCCATTCTGGTGGTATGATGCAAGGAACAGGTTAATCCCTCCGACATTTAAAATGTATATGCTATGCAAGAGCTAGAAAATCAGCCAGCACCACCTAACCCTACAATGTTATTCTCACTTCTTTCTGAATCAAATTAGCTAATCAACTCCTTTAACAAGAGGCCATTCTAATACTCCATCAGGTAAAAGAGAAGAGCATAGACTTGTTCTCTTTAAGGCTGGAACACAACTACTGAGCCTTTTCTGAATAAGATCTATTCTTTATGCATGTCCCTGTGATTTCACAAGCTGTGGCATTTAAATAAATTTACAGGCTTGGGATGGTTTCCTAAAGAAAACATGAAGCTTGTATTCGCTGCTTCAAGGAAAGAAGAGAGGAAATGGCACTCAACCCTACTAAGCAGAGTAACGTTAACAGCAGTTTCAGAAATGTGCTAACCCAATTTCAGACACAGTTTTCTGGCCCTTCAAAGACTGGAAATTAATGCAAGCATCCCAGACTTGATTTCTCTTGGGAATGCAGAGACAGTTAAAATTTTCTCCAAGCTAAGCTTCATTTATCTACTTATGTTATTAGAAACAGTGGAATAAAATTAATATAAAAATTTAAAAATAAATATACGTATCTTTGTGTTTATAAAGTCATTGGCTTCCATCAGAAATCAAGTTTTAAGGAAGGCTACCAATAAAACTTATTTTTTAAAAAAGAAGAAGAAATAACAATGCCCTAGATCACAGAAAATTAGGAGAAAAAACCATAGCTATTATTATGATAAATTCTACAGCAAAATTCAAAACCATTTTGAATTTCTCAGTTATTGGGAATTATACCTATTAATAACAATATCTTTATTATACTTTTTGATTCATCAGTTTTTAAAACCACTATCTGAAAACAACTCTGTTAGACAGAATTTGTTCTATTTTACATAAGAAAAACTGAGAAAGATATGTTAAGTGACTTTCCTAACACTACAAAACTAGTTAAATGGATAGCCAGAACTGGTACCTAGGTTTCCTAACTCCTAGGTCTTTCTACTAATCTGGTAGTTTCAAAGTTTAGCCCCAGAATTCTCTTTCAAACTAAATATTTTGTGGAGCTCCACTAATTCAATAGGTAAAATTACACCTGCTCTGACTGAAGTGGATACTGGGGCCAGAGCCCGGTACACCTATGCTCCACCCTTCCTCCCCCATGATGGACTTCGAGGCATTTCTGGGGATCATGACTCAAAAACAACAACAACAACAAAACATAGCATAAAACATCACCACCAAAGTTCATATTTCTGACTCATTCCCTATGGGAAATCCATAAAGTTAATCTAATCTAAATATGAACAAGACTAATAAAATAACTTTTCACAGTTACCACAAACATATATTGATGGGAGTAAAAGTAAAAGTTACATCTGATATGTAGCGTTCCAAACATAATGAAAACATAGAATTTACTAATTACTGAACTGCTCCCATGATATTGTGTGATATAACAGGAAGGAAGGAGGAGCATTTCATTCTTTGGCAATACTGTCACCTCATTTACAATGCTGACATAAAGACTGGTTAAGTCATTTGTTTCCAACGTTGAATATAGCCACCTTTCTTCAAATAAAATTTAACTAAAATCTTAAATTGAAATTATAAGCTATTCTAGTTAAATGGGGTGGAACGGGGTGGGGCAGTGCCAAAAAGTCAGCCAAGCCTCTCCAAAACTGCTGCAGACTCTAGGAACACTAAAATGGAAGAACAGCTGGCCAAAGTAAAGGATTATTTCAAGATTTCCAAGCAGTTTCTGAAATATAAATGGTGAACAGCATACACTGTTGATGGACTGACACCTGAAGTAGAAGCAGAGGCAACAGCGCTTGATTTTTAGACATAAATAAATGGACTTGAGTGCAAAGTACGGCATAAACTTCTAGTCCACACCCACGTGAGTAACCATTATATAATAACTCTGTATGCTCTGCAAAAGGACTATTGACAGAGGCACACACAAGACTCATAGATCAAAGAAGTATTATTTCTTAAAATACCAGCACAAACTTTGCAGGGTTAGAGCAGTTATCAACTAGCAGGCCAAGTTTATTAATCCCAAGTGCCAAATATAGAGCAAACCTCAAACTTAATTTACCTTTGAAAATAAACCTTAAATTCGGAAGAGAACCAGGATGAAGATGATTGATAGAGTAAATACAAAACCACCAAACAATGAGAGACTGCAACTACAAAAAGCATCAGGAAAGTCAGAGCTGATCTCAAAGTTTAAATCATACAAGGTCAGAAAAAAACCCAAACAAACCAATAACCCTTGTATCAGCTCCAGAGAAGCCAATATCAGCTCCACTACTTTCTCACCACCAAACACATTATATCAAATAAACTAGCTGTTGTACCTAAAAATATATCCTGAAATTGTAACACATGATAATTTAAAGACTATGTGGTCTTCTGAAAATGAAAGCATACTGGGAGGTGACTTTGTTTTCTTCTTTGCCTGTGCTACATATTAACCATGTGAGCTAAAGCAAATAATTTTTCTCTCAGCCTTTTCATTTGTTAAAATGGGATTCTAACAGCTACCCTACTTACCTCACAATAGTTGTAATTATCTGATAAAATAATATACATCAAAGCATGATTTAAAGTACTAAATACCATGTAACTAGTACACTATGAGATGTATCTATTTACCAATCAGTTATAGTAAATAGAAGGTTAATTTATCTTTGCTGTTTTTATCCACTGTTGACTGAAGAAGAAAAATCCCTATACCTATATGCTGGAAAACCATCCTACCTTGACAGCCACAGATTATACACAAGCTCTGGGTCTCTCTCAACCTTACAGATACAGAACTGAGAATCTTCACCAATCAGAGATCACAGTCAATAAAAACTTATTCAATGGCCTGAGCAATTTTTCACTTGAGCTTTGAATTTCATCATAAAAGTTATGTATTAAAATAAGAGTGGAGAGATATTTTGTGTAAACGTTTAGAGAAAGCATTAAGTGAGAGGTGCCAATTTTTTGAAAGAAAATATGTCAATATACAAAAATGATACGATTCACTTAAACATGTAGTGAACCCCTACTCTACTTTGTCCAAGGCTCTTTGCTGCATAAGTTTGTGCTGTAGAGGCCTGGACCTATAGGCACTTTAACAAAATTTCTATCTAAATCAAATACTGAAATCTTGTTCTAAGCTTGCTGCTTAATGGAAGAACTGAAAGAATTAAACATGTGAAATAACTCAGTGACAGTTTCTGGCTGTTTCATCATCAAAGATGCTGATGATAAAGCATGTGATTTGGGCCTCATGTGCTAACTGTGTCAGGTATCACTTGGTTTTCCTATTTCGTATGTAACTAAACTGAAGCTCTAACAGTCTAGCATTCAAACACACAGGCTGAGGCTTCTTTTTTTTTTTTTTTTTTTAACTATTTCTAAAAGGTCAAAGATACTTCTGATATTACGTACATTGAGAAACTTACCAGTAACCCATTAAACATGTATCTGGTGACTGGCCGTTATAATGCAACTGTTGTATATTTTATACTATAACAACTTCCTGGTCAAGGTAGATATGGCCCAATTATAAAATGATGAGCTGAGCCCTGAACATCTGGAAACGTTTAGGAAATATTAAAGGAGAGTTTGTTAGCTATGAATGAAAGGTTAAACTAAAAGGTTGTGAAGGAGAGAAGGGCTAGAAAAGACATGAGAATTACACATACAGCAGCTATGATGAAGCAACCAAAAGCAGCCAGTCCAAAGGGAGAAGAGAATAGATTAAGCATACAGAGAAAGGCTGAAAGTGACCATGCAGAAAGGGGAGTTAAGGAGGGGAAAGAGAGAGAGAAAAAACAGAGGGTCAGAGAGGGACTGAGTCCTGGAACATGCACCCTTATAATACATCCTCCTTTCTTCGACATAATTTGAGTGTGATAGTTAATGGAAACCAAAAGGACCCAACTAAATCACAGTCTCCTACCTGACATTTCCACTCCAACAGGCTGAATTTCTAAATTCATGATCTCTTTTGATACATTTTCTAACTTAAGCTTTCATCATAAATTGTAGAGGTAGGCCATCACACCCTTTTATGGGTATCCCTCCTATAAGGTGGTATCTACTAGCTGACCATCTATGATTCAAATTTAACAACTAAATGTAGTCACTTGAGAGCAGGGCAATTCAAACAATCAAATATTTGAATTCTTACTATGCAAGGCATTTCTTTTTCCTTTTTTTTCTTTTCTTTTTCCTTGAAGTATAGTTGGTTTACAACATTGTGTTTCAGGTATACAGCAAAGTCATTCAGTTATATACATTTTTTTTCAGATTATTTTCCATTATAGGTTATTTCAAGATAGTGAATATAGTTCCCTGTGCTATACAATAAATCCTTGTTTACCTGTTTTATGACTAGTAGTTTGTATCTGTTAATCCCATAAAGGTATTTCTTTTTAAAAAGTAACTTTTTTAAAAAAAATTATTAATTAATTTATTAATTAATTAATTTATTTTTGTCTGTGTTGGGTCTTCGTTGCTACGCGCGGGCTTCCTCCAGCTGCGGCGAGTGGGTGCCACTCCCCGTCGCGGTGCGCGGGCACCTCACTGCGGTGGACTCTCTTGTTGCGCTTGTTGTGGAGCACCGGCTCTAGGCGTGTGGGCCTCAGCAGCCGTGGCCTGCAGGCTCAGCAGTTGTGGCGCACGGGTCTAGCCGCTCCGTGGCATGTAGGACCCTCCCGGACCAGGGCTCGAACCCATGTCCCCTGCCTTGGCAGGCAGATTCTTAAACACTCACTGCGCCACCAGGGAAGCCCAAGAAGTAACTTTTAAAGAAGATATTTTTCTGATTTTCCCTCCCAAAGCTCTCTTAATTCAACATTTTCACTCCAAAAAATATGCCACACTTGCCTTTGTTCAGTAACTGAGGAGAAAGGTGAGTAGAAGTGTAATTAAAGCAAATCCTATCAGCAGAAATCATCTAAGAACTATAGTTTCTTCACTCAACTCTGGTAAATTACTCCTTATACCAGATATTCTTGCTTTCAAAGAATCAGGGAAGTAAATCAGGTCCTGTAATATTCATGTAATTTACTAACTTAAAGTTAGTAAGAAATAGTAACTAAATACAGAGTAGTCATAAATGGCCCAGGAATCCAAAAAATAAAATTTAAGGTAATATACTTTTATTTCCACCCTGTTTTAAAGAGGTTAAACCAGTAGAAAAAGAGCAGCAAGGGGAAGTTTATATGAGTGGATTAGGTTCCACTAAAGTAAACAATTCTCAATTTCAAAGAACATAGGTTGGACTTCGAAAAACAGATATATGGCTTTTAACTCCTATGAGTCAGTGGTTTCTAGAACAATCAAATTTGAAGTAATTCTTCCTAAGAACAATTCACAAAATCCGCACATTCTGGGCAGTTTATAATCATTTGACAATCAATCACAGGCATATTCTGAGTATTTTCTATATGTTCAGTGTAAAATATATATCAGACAGTTCCTGTACTCAAAAAAAAATTAAATTCAACTAGAAAAATAAGAAACCATATGGTAGAAGAACTTGCAAAGTATAAAGGGACATGTATTGATAATTGTTAGACTGTATTACACAAACTAAAGTGCCAGAAGACTATAAAGGAAAGGTTGACCATGTAGTAGAAAAGGTTGTTTCACAGAAACAATAATCAACTAAGTGTTGCTGTCAACGTGATAGCAGATGTTCTCAAAAGCAATTTTTAAAAAAATATTTATTTATTTATTTGGCTGCACTGGGTCTTAGTTGCGGCATGCGGGACCTAGTTCCCTGAGCAGGGATCAAACCTGGGCCCCGTTCATTGGGAGCGTGAAGTCTTAACCGCTGGACCACCAGGGAAGTCCCTCAAAAGCACATGTAAAGGAAGCTAAAACAACTCAGTTTCTATCTATTTCAAACACAGAAAATCTAAGTAAAGGTCACCAGAATCCCACCATACAAGCCTTTTCTTCATGATTCAATTAGAGATCAAATTCTAACTCTTTCTCAGAATGCAAAACCATTTTTAAGTCACCAAAAATCAGAGTGAAGGTCTTTGAAAATAAAATTCAATGCAAGTGTGCCATCACTAAAGTAAGTAACCAAACAAAATTTAGTTTAACATAAATGGCAATAGGTTCCCAAAGAAAAGATGAACCCAGTGAAAGATACCCTGGCTCCTCAGTTTGAAGTAAAATGGAAAAACAGATATGTTAATAAATTTTAATTACCAACAACTCACTGGTGAAGCACATTTAGGGACAAGTAGTGTGTTTTGGTTTGTAACCTACCAATGAGAATTATGCTTCTTTATCACCAAGATTTTTTTTCCAATTAATTAATTAATTAATTTTATTTTTGGCTGTGTTCGGTCTTTGTTGCTGGCTGTGCGCCGGCTTTCTCTAGTTGCGGTAGTGCGAGGGCTTCTCATTGTGGTGGCTTCTCTTGTTGCAGAGCACGAGCTCTAGGCGTGCAGGCTTCAGTAGTTGTGGCACATGGACTCAGTAGTTGTGGCTCACAGGCTCTAGAGCACAGGCTCAGTAGTTGTGGCACACGGGCTTAGATGCTCCACGGCATGTGGGATCTTCCTGGACTAGGGCTCGAACCTGTGTCTCCTGCATTGGCAGGCGGATTCTCAACCACTGTGCCACCAGGGAAGCCCCATTTAGTTATTTTTTTAAGTGTGACAGGCACCACGAAACATATACATATCATATACCTTATATATTCATACACATAATATACATTATCTTTAACCTTCAAAATAACATTTAAAAGAATATGTTACTGTGCCCATTTTTATGAATGAGAAAGCTGAGGACCATAATGGTTAAGTGACTTGGCCAATAAGTATCAGAGATGGAATTTAAGTCCAGGAATGGTAGTACCCAGAATCTACAATCTTTCCCCTATACCTTTCATGACAACATCACCTCCTTAGGAAACACAGAGGCCTTGGCATCAAAGGGTGAGGTATACCCCCACGAGAGACTAGCCCTAAGTGGCTAACAGTGAGGGAGAGCACCAATCACACAGCAACAGGTAACTAGATGGGTTGCTGAGTTATGACATAAGGTCTGATTGAACTCAAACAGGCCTGTGGTCTGAATTCTAGTTCTATCTTCTACTAGTTAGTTCTGTGATCCTGGGCAAGTTACATCACCTCTCCACGCCCAAGTTTTCCTATGTGCAAAGTAGGGATAAGAACAGTACATCACCACTGGCCTTTTGCTTACCTGTCAGAAAGCAAATGATATCTTTTTTTTTATTATTGGCCTAGCACCCTTTTCTACTGTCAACTAAAAAATGTCGCTTGCCATCTGGTTCTTCAAGAATTAAGTCACTAGCCACTGTGGACGCCAACCTTTCACACACCCTGAAAGGAGCTCAAGGTGGAGATGAGGAATGAGGCACTCTGTGCTGTGGGAAAAACTGGCAGAACAGGTCTTCAGATAGATGTTTTCAGGAGAAAATTTTATGAATCCAATTTTTTGCATCGTATACCTAGAAAAGCATTAAAATCATGAACAGAGACATCTGCTCCTCGTAACTAGCAGCAAACTTCTATCGAGATGTGTGCTTGATTGCTTGCACCCCCTTCACCAAAATCATATATCTACTGACCTCCCCTGCTACCTCTTCAGAACAGTTCCCCAGTCCTATCTGAGAGGCTGTCTCCCAGGCTACAGTCCTCAGTAAGTTCCCAAATAAAACTGAACTCACAGCTCTCATGTTGTGTGTTTTTTTTCAGTCTACACTTGGTTGAGAGGAAAAGAAATTACAGGTCAGAATGGTATTAGATAAGTTTGGGTAGAAAATAATATTATGGTAAATATTCTGAATTTTCAAAATACCATGCTGATAAGGTAATTCACATTAGTTAGATAAGGTAACATCACATTACATACTTACAGGAGCCTATAAACAAAGAACACTCTTAACAGACTAGATAGGTAGGGAAAGGTCTTGTTTAAATTTGAATTTATACAGGTCCTGAAAAAAGCAAGATTCTCTGAGATAGTCATAGATAACTTTAAAGTTCTTCCCGACAGGTTCAATACAAAATTCCTATTTAACCTCCCTGGAATGTAACCATCAACAGAAAAGATACAGGTATAATTTACTTATCCATAGAGCACAATCACATATGCTATAAAGAAATTCACTAGGCTTATAATTAACACTAAAAGTCTTGTACATATTTCCTTTAGGTGAAAAAGATCCTACCTAGGTCTAGCTTTTTCTTGTGCAGATTGCAAGTAAAATATTGTCTCTAGCAGATTTAAATCCAAACACAGTGCAAAGATTTCTTCTACAACTTCATTACCCAAATACTGCTAATTATGGTTTAAAATATATATGGAGAGCATTTTTGACCAGAAAATATTAACACAAATATTTATTAATAAATTTTAAATCCTCAATGAAATGATGATCTTAACTTTCTAGAATGGTGTCCAATAATAAGAAAGAACCTAAAATATTATCAAAGAGTTTAATTTTTTTTTTTTTTTTTTTTTTTCAGTACGCGGGACTCTCACTGTTGTGCCTCTCCTGTTGCGGAGAACAGGCTCTGGACGTGCAGGCTCAGCGGCCATGGCTCACGGGCCCAGCCGCTCTGCGGCATGTGGGATCTTCCCAGATCGGAGCACGAACCCGTGTCCTCTGCATCGGCAGGCGGACTCTCCACCACTGCGCCACCAGGGAAGCCCAAGGAGTTTAATTTTAAACCTCATTCAATTTCTTAATTAACCTTTTTCCTTATTATTAACCTGATGCAGTATAGCATTTTCTTGGACATATGACAAAAACGAATCATTCAAGCCCTTCAGCCTTTTGTATGACATTTCAAAGCAAACAAAGAGAAAATAAACATTTTATTTAAATGAGTAAAAATAAAAGAAATAAACATTACTACTTTCAAGCTTAGAATGACTTTAGGATAGGAAAACAAACAAACAAAGCATGTAAAAACGTGGAAAATACTAAAACTGATGAAAAATAAGAAATACAGATATCTCCAACACATAAAAATAATCTCTGAGAATGCTTCTTGTATATTTTGGCGTGGAGGGGTATTTTTTCCTATGCAAGTTAATATATATTTCTAAAACTTGGATTATGATGGTTGCACACTGTGAATGTACTGTCATTAAAAGTGGATTTTATGGACTTCCCTGGTGGCGCTCTGGTTAAGAATCCACCTGCCAATGCAGGGGACACGGGTTTAAGCCCTGGTCTGGGAAGATCCCACATGCTACAGAGCAACTAAGCCTGTGCGCCACAACTACTGAGCCCACATGCTGCAACTACTGAAGCCCGCACACCTAAAGCCTGTGCTCCGCAACAAGAGAAGCCACTGCAATGAGAAGCCCGTGCACTGCAATGAAGAGTAGCCCCTACTCGCCACAACTAGAGAAAGCCCACTCGCAACAATGAAGACCCAACGTAGCCAAAAAAAGTTTTTTAAATAAATAAATAAAGTTTTTTAAAAGTGGATTTTATGTTATATATATTTTACAAGAATAAAAGGAAATGTTTTAATTTGGATTATACTACATATACTACATATACAGTTCTGTAATTTGTTTTATCCCCCCCACACTGAACATTATCTCATTTTCTAATATCATCAAAAAATCTGTAAAAACATTGATTTTTAAAAAAATAGTGATTGTAGAGTATTTCATAGAGTGGATCTAAACATTTGTATGGTTATTCACTTATTCTCCCTCACTGGCCCCCATTCATTCACCTATTATTGGACATTCAGTTGTTTCTAATTTTCCATCACATAAATAGCATAATATTTACATAAATAAATATTTGTAGAATCTCAGGTTGTTTCCTTAGGCTAAATTCCTATGAGTACCCCTTCTTCCCCACAACACACACACACTCAAATTTTCTTTTTGTTTTTGGATATTTTTTAAGTAATAAAAGTTTACGCTGTGCCACTGTTTTCTTCCCTTATCTCATTTTCCTCTCTTCACTCCTCACAGGTACCTCTGAGTGATCTGGATATTTTAAAAAACTTTTAATAAATGGTATATGTGAAATGCATTTCCTTCCTTTGACTGCACAGGAATCAAACTCAGCTACCAATACTTACTGTGGAGACTGAAGAGCCACAGTTTCAAACTCATTCATCACTTTGCTCTTTGATTCCATTTCAGGTTCACAGACAAGTTTATCATTTATTAATGTGGCTAAGCCTTTTGAGTTTCTATTTTTTTATTAATATTATCATTTGCACTAGAGCAGAGAGAGTGCAAAGTATGAATTTACAAGAATCATGTTATTCAGAAGTACCCACATACTCAATTGTTAAAAGCAAATAAAAATGTGAAACTAGAATTAAAACACATTCTAAAAAAATATTTAAACAGACTGCTAAAAATACTTTACCCTCATAATTTGTTCACCAAGTAACTCAACTTACACTGGTCCCCACTTCATGAAAAGGAAAAGGAAGCACTTGGTATAAATAACATTAGAAGACTGATCTTAGAATATCTAATTTACAGTTGCTACAGCTATCCTCCTTCATTATCAATATTCAAAAGGTTAAAAAAAAGCAAAAAAAATTTCGAAAACTATGAGTTAGCAACTTGCTTAGAGTCTCATAGAAGAATTAAAAACTACATTATGGGATGGGGTTCTTTCACTCAAAAATATAATGTCTAAAGAAAATATAACGTCAAAAAGAAAAATTCATTCAACCCCTACTTCACTCCATATATAAAAATTAACTCAAGATGGATCAATGACCTCAATACTTACACTGACCTATTTCTCTTAAGCTAAATAGGGGTGAATCTTTATGACTCAGATTTGGCAATGGATTCTTAGACTTCACATTAAAAGCATGAACAACAAAAGAAAAAACAGATAAATTGGACTTCATAAAAATTTAAAACTTCTGTGCATCAAAGGACATTACCAAGTACATGAAAAGACATCATATAGGAGAAAATATTTGAATCATACATCTGATAAAAGTTTAGTATCAAGAATATACAGGGACTTCCCTGGTGGCACAGTGGTTAAGAATCCGCCTGCCAATGCAGGGGACACAGGTTTCAGCCCTGGTCTGGGAAGATCTCACATGCCGCAGAGCAACTAAGCCCATGTGCCACAACTACTGAGCCTGCGCTCTAGAGCCTGCAAGCCACAACTACTGAGCCTGTGTGATGCAATTACTGAAGCCCATGCACCTAGAGCCCATGCTCTGGGACAAGAGAAGCCACCACAATAAGAAGCCTCCACACCGCAACAAAGAGTAGCCCCTGCTCACCGCAACTAGAGAAAGTCCGCGCACAGTAACAAAGAACCAACGCAGCCAAAAATAAATAAATAAAACAAATTAAAAAAAAATAATATATAAAGAACTCTTAAAACTCAACAACAAAAAAGACAACCTATAGTTTTTTAAAGTATGAATGACTTTAAGCATATAGCATTCTTTTCTTTTTTTGCTGTGCTGGGTCTTCGGTGCAGCACACAAGCTCTCCATTGCAGGCTTCTCTCTAGTTGCAGAGCATGGGATTCTCTAGTTGTGGCATGCGTGCTCCAGAGCACACAGGCTCTGTAGTTGCAGCGTGCGAGCTTGGTTGCCCCACAGCATGTGGAATCTTAGTTCCCCGACCAGGTATTGAACCTGCATCCCCTGCATCGGAAGGCAGATTCTTTACAACTGGACCACCAGCGAAGTCTCTAGCATTCTTTTCTACAGGAGTTATTTCTACACTCACACTTTATGGCCACAGAGGGCAAGCTATATAGATATGTTCTTCAACTTTGCTTCCATGGTGGTGTTTTCATCCTTCAGCTTAATAGAAAGGCTAATGTCATAAACTTTATGATATAAAGGTACTGATCTCCTTGACTCAAAGAGTTTATATGAAGAGGAAACTGGAAACTTTCCACTGAATTCAGCATGTAAAGTAAGTGAGGCAGTGCTATCGTCAATACTTCTCCAATCTTGTACTCTTCATTTCTCCAATCTATCACTGACTCCCTGCCAGCCTGCCTCCCTCACACTCTTTATTCACTTGCCCACTAAAGGTCCACAATTCTCAAAGTTCTACTCCTGGCCTTCATTCTGCTCCTCAATAACTTCTTAAATTCAATGGCCGCTGAATAAATGTTCATGACTCCTAGACCTTTCTTTTTGCCAAGCCTACACCACTGAAACCCAGACCCAAATGTCCAAATTCCTAATAAACATCTCAAGAATGGTTTAACAAAAGGAGCCAGAATTTGTTGGTTTTGAAGATTCTCAGTCTTTCCAGATGCAAACAATATTAAAGTAAGGAATGGCTTCCAAGAAAAGTTCAAATCCAAGGCATTGCCAAGAATACATGGTCTAAAAGACAAGGTTGAGAGTATAGCTATAAAATTCTTTGTTACAGCCTCAGAAAGCTCTAAGATGGTGACTCTGAGTACTATTCAGTTAGACAAACGATCTTCTAAAGAATTAAAAAGTATGACTCACAGAGTCTTTTAATCAAACACTAGAGTTTCTAACATGCTAAAAGCCACTCACTGTCCCTTAGCAGAATCCTAAAACAGAAAATGGCTTATCTCAGATAGAGAGTTTTAGATGTGGCTTTTACCTAATGGAGTGAGTTCAAATAAGATTTACAGGAGTGCCATAAAGTTGTTAAGAGAATTATACAGGCAGAAAAATCACCCATTTGGACTGAAAGGAGCAGAAACAGTACAAAATGAAGAGTCCTTTAGGTGTCCAAACATCTACAAGCAGGAAATAGGTAGAAGAAACTACACAGCTGCAAATGCAGGCTACCTTTCATAGAAAAGGAAAAGAGAATGCAGAGTGTAGAAGTAAAAGCCCAAGAGATGGAGCTAAGAGCCATGGAGAGTTACTCCCAAACTTTAAATTCTAATCAAGGAATTACCAGCCTATGCCCTATGAATTTTAGAAGTGGTATGAAGTAATGGTACCTTTGTGCCAACAACTTCCCTCTCCTTGAACAAGAGTATCTATAGTAGTTACCTTCTTCTTACTCAACCATTGCATTTTGGGTGTTTGCAGAGCAGATAATTTGCCTCCTTAGTTTCACAGGTCTTCAGACAGAGGCAATGGACCCAAAGGGCTAAAATTAAGGAACTAGATCTAAGAAGCCTCATCCAAACCTAGACTTGATTTAGATGACAACATCCTGGCCTATAAGCTGATGCTATAAAGGAGAGACTTTTGCAAGATATTGGGAGAGGGTGAGTGTATTTTACAGGTGAGAGGAGTGTCAATAATTTTTGCTAGAGAGTGAACTGTGGTGGTTTGAAATATGTTCACAAATTCTTTGACACCTCCCTCAAAAGGTAGAGCCTAATTCCCCTCCCCTGGAGTGTGACTCACTTCTAACCAAAAAAAAAAAAAAAAAAAAAAAGTAACTTCCAAAGAATAGAGTAGGGAAAGGGAAAAATATTAACTTTACAATGGAGAAAGCTCGTAAATGCTACTACCTTAACGTGTGATAAAGGTTAACATCAACAGTGATGCCATGTGTACTGCATTTATCCCCTAATATGGTGTGACAAGAAATGCACTTCACCTCTGCTGAATTCTTTCCCAAAACCCACAACCCCAGTCTAACCATGAGAAAAACAACAAAGAAGCCCAGATTGAGGGAAATTATACAGGATATCTGGTCAGTACTCTTCAAGATTGTTATGGTCATGAAAAAGAAGGAAAGATGAGAGACTGTCACAGATCAGAGGAAACTGGGGAGATATGACAACTAAATGCAATTTAGTTTATTTAGCAATTCAGCGCTACTCTGGATTGGATCCTAGAACAGAGAGGAAAAATAAATGGAAAAACTAGTGAAATACAAATAAAATCTGTAGTTTGGTTAGTAACAATATATCAGTGTTAGTTTCTTATTTTTACACATGTACCATGATAATGTAAAATGTTAACAGGGAAAACTGGATGAGTACAAGGGAACTCACTGTACTATCTTCGCAACATCTGTGTAAATCTAACATTATTCAAAAATAAAGTTAACCTAAAGCCAGAAAAAAAAATCATACCTATTTCAGAGAGCTGGTAAGAGAACTGAATGAGTCAATGCATAAAATATGTTTAGAACAGTACCTGGAACATGGTGAGGATATAATAAATAATAGCTATAGTTATTCTGCTATTAAACACTCAGCAGATATTTGCTAAACAGATGAAAACTAAAACATACAATAACAAGCCAACAAGAGCTAACTTCATTAATTTCATACTTGATATACTGGTCTATCCCTCATTATTTCCCAGCAAAAATAAACTGTGACATATATTTACTTTTTTTTTTTTAAAGCAGAAGTAATGGTGTTTAAGTCAGAGACTAGGTCATACAAGGCACTGTGGCTTCCTGCTTACTTTTTCTCTCTTGGATCACCCACTGTGGAAAAAACCAGTTGCTATGTTACTTAGTGGCCAAAAACAAGAAAGGAATTCAGGCCTCTTCCAACAGCCATGAGTGAGCCTGGAGGCAGATCCTCCAGTCCCAGTCAAGCTGTGGGAGGGCTACACCTTAGCCGACACCTAGTGCAGCTCACAGGGGACCCTAAGCTAGAATCACTTACCTAAGCTGCTCCCAAATTCCTATGTGAGGTAATAAATGTTCGTTGTTTTTTAAGCCCCTAATGTCAGGGGTAATTTGTTATGCAGTAGCAGATAACTAACACATGGATTCTCTCCCTTATCAATTCATCCAAAAATTTATCAAACACCTACTTTAATATTTTGAGGCTATAATGGATACATATATTAATGATAAATTGTAGGCTTCTTGGGAATCCCCTGGTGGTCCAGTGGTTAGAGCTCCCACGCTTCCACTGCAGGGGGCATGCGTTTGATCCCTGGTTGGGGAACTAACCTGCTGCGCAGTGCAGACAAAAAAATACATACATATATACATATACACATACACACACACACACATATAAATATATCGGTTTCTTGAAGGCATAAACTAACAAGGCACTGGCTGTCAATCTGTACCTTACCTTACCCCTGGTTAAAGAGCTGGGCAAATACTGCAAGTTTCAATTACCCTAATTCCTGTAAACAGTGACTTCTCCATGGGTAGCTATGTGACCTAAGCAGGGTAAATAAGAATTTCAGCCTTTAGTCAATATATATACATTGAGAAGAGAGAAGTACCTCTTTGCACTGGTATTGCAAAGCTGAAAAGATAAGTCTGGGCTTGACAGCCATCATTTTACCTCCACAGGGAATAAGTTTGTTTACAGAATGACATGAACAGAGCCAGAGAGAGCCAAGAGGTATCTGAAGCCAAGAACCACTTTTGGGCTTCCTAAGTACATAACCTGCTAACCTCCTTTTTTTTGCTTAAGTTAGACACTAATATAGGTGCTTTGTTTTTCATTTTAAATCTAAGTTGTATGAAATGCCAAAGAAAGGTTCAAATATCCTGAGAATTCAGATTATCTGATCCAGCTGAGATAACTAGGGAGGAATTCATGGCAGAGATAGTCAGTAATATGAACTCTAAAGAAGAGAGAGGATTTAACCAAGTGAAAATGGGGATGGATAAAGAACATTCCAAGTAGCAACAGAAAAGGATATGCATGTATGGAAAATACAGTCCCTCTTGGTAGGACTGTACAATATAAATAGGTGATAGAGCATGGAAACCTTAAATTCTATTCCTAGAGGGCTAAGCTGTTTTTTCTAGACTAAGGGAATGTGTGAGGGGGAGTTATCTATCATAGGATAACTGGTCAAACTCACTTTGTTTTTTTGTTTAATTTATTTATTTTTATTTTTATTTATTTTTGGCTGCATCGGGTCTTTGTTGCTGCGCACGGGCTTTCTCTAGTTGCTGGGAGCAGGGGCTACTCTTCATTGCAGTGTGCAGGCTTCTCGTTGCAGTGGCTTCTCTTGTCGCGGAGCATGGGCTCTAGGCACGCAGGCTTCAGTAGTTGTGGCATGCGGGCTTCAGTAGTTGTGGCATGCGGGTTCAGTACTTCTGGCTTGTGGGCTCTAGAGTGCAGGCTCAGTAGTTCTGGTGCACGGGCTTAGTTGCTCTGCAGCCTGTGGGATCTTCCTGGACCAGGGCTCGAACCTGTGTCCCCTGCATTGGCAGGTGGATTCTTAACCACCAGGGAAGTCCCAAACTCACTTTGTGATCAATGTTGTTTGGATGTCACCACTCAATTAGCTATGCACTCATGAGCTTTATCATCATAATTCAGTTCTTGTTTCTCTACTACAACCACAGACTATTAAATGACTTATTAAAATTCAGATATACTTCCACAATTATTGACTTCCTCTAATCTACTTAAGTTAATAACCCTGACAATGAAAAGGATGTTGAACTTATTTGGCAGTTAATCTGAGCTCATTCCTAGTGACTACCACTCATTATTAAGTGCCACCTGTAACTTGGGTGATACTACTGAGCGCTCTTTGATTAATTACAGACAGAGCTATCTAGAAAGTTCAGAAACATGATAAAACTGAAACTTAGCTTCTAAATTCAAATGTCCCACTTTCTGTTCCCCAATTGAGAAATCATTGTTTAAAAATCCATTCAGAAGTGTTAAGAAAGGCCTTACACCATATATAAAAATTAAATCAAAATGGATCAAAGACCTAAACATAAGAGCTAAAACTATAAAACTCTTAGAAGAAAACAGGGGAAAAGTTTCATGACCCTGGATTTGGTCATTATTTCTTGGTCATGACACTAAAAGCACAGGAAACTAAAGAAAAAATAGATATATTGGACTACATCAAAATTAAAATTTTTTGTGCATCCAAGGATATTATCTAGAGAGTGAAAAGACAACCCACAGAACGCAAGAGAATATTTGTAAATCATATATCTGATAAGTGATTGATATCCAGAATATATAAAGAACTCCTATAACTCAACAACAACAACCACCAGATTAAAAAGTGGGCAAACGACTTGAGTAGACATTTCTCCAAAGAAGATACACAAATTACCAATAAGCACATGAAAAGATGCTCAACATCACTAATCATTAGGGAATGACATCCATTAGGATGGCAATTAAAAAAAAAAAAAGGAAGGAAGGAAATAACAGATGTTGATGAGGATGTGCAGAAATTAGAACACACATTGCTGGAAAGGATATAAAGTGGTTGCAGCCACTGTGGAAAACAGTTTTGCAGTTCCTCAAAAACTTAAACATAAAATTATCATATGCTCTCACAATTCTACTCCTAGGTATACACCCTATGCAGGGACTCAAACTGATATTTGTACACCACGTCCACAGTAACATTATTCACAAAAACCAAAAGATGGAAACAACTCATATGTCCATCAACAGATTAATGGATAAATAAAGTGTGGTATACATACAGTGAAGTATTATTCAGCCTTAAAAAGCATTGAAATTCTGAGACAATGCTACAAAATGGATGAATCTTAAGACATTATGCAACGCGAAATAAGCCAGACACAAAACAGCAATTATTATGTGATTCCACTTACATGAGGTACCTAGTAGAACAGGCAAATTCAAAGACACAGAAGGTAGACAGAGATTACCAGGGGCCAGAGAGAGGTGACAATGGAGAGTTATTGTTTAGTAGGTGCAGAGTTCCTGTTTGGGATAATAAAAAAGTTCTAGACATAGAGAGTGGTGATGGTTACACAACACTGTAACCATATACTTTATACCACTGAACTATACACTTAAAAATGGTTAAATGGTAAATTTTATGTATGTATAGTTTACATAATTTTAAAAAGTGCTAAGAATGGGCTTGGGTCAGAGGCCTTCATCTTGGCAGTAGAGCAGCAGCATACATGGAATGAAGCCCACAGCCCACCAGCCAGTACACAAATACTAGACAAACACAAGCAGTTTCAACATTTCTGGGCAGGATACGCTGTCACCCTGAGTTTAGCAAAAAAATTGTTTCCAAATCCTCTTAAGGCTTGATTTCATGACTTCCTCTCAAGCACCCCAACTGTCCACAAGAATAGAACCAAAAAGCATGAATGGTAACAATCTGAAAGAAGTCCAACACCAGGGGCTGCCTATTGGCAGGATATCAGTCAGAAGCCAAGGACTGCAGCTGTGCTAAAGCCCTGTTCTCACAGGTGCAATGAGTTTACAAACACAAACACTCATATCTCTACCTCTTTAAATCTTTATACTGAAGCATAATATACATACAGAAAAGGGTACATCATAAGAAACAATGACTTTTTTTTTAAAAGCCTGTTAGGTAAAATTTAAGCTCAATAATCTCAAATGCATCTCTTCATAAACTGGGGGGTTTTAAATAAAATTACTTCAGCACAAAAGCATTTTCTTAACTGCCAAATGTTAATTGCTTTTGATTTACTTTTTTCCCCAGTGGAAGGGCTGGGGAAAAACTCAAGTTGTGTATAAGATGGCCAATTTATCAATAAGACTCAAACAAAGACTAGAGTTACCAATTTACACTAACATATTCATGCAAAAAAGAGTTATCCCCAATTCCTCACTTTCTTTCATTTTCTACATCCCTTCCAACCCATCCCAAAGCAACTCATCTACAATACATTAAAATGTTTCTCCTTTCTGCTCACTTCTCTCCACACCGACTATTAAAATTATATCTCCATCTTCCTGGCTAATATTATATTACCTGGACCAGTATCATAGCGCCCTCTAAGTGTTCTCTTGGCTTCACTTTCTTCCCTTTTGGCACAATAATGGTTTGTATTATCTCTGGGCTTGCCAAAATTTTTTTTTTAATTTATTGTATTTATTTATTTTTGGCTGCATTGCTGTGCGTGGGCTTTCTCTAGTTGCGGTGAGCGGGGGCTACTCTTCCTTGCAGTGCATGGGCTTCTCTCATTGCAGTGGCTTCTCTTGTTGCGGAGCATGGGCTCTTGGTGTGCGGGCTTCAGTAGTTGTGGCACACAAGCTCCAGAGCACAGGCTCAGTAGTTGTGGCGCATGGGCTTAGTTGCTCCGTGGCATGTGGGATCTTCCCAGACCAGGGATTGAACCCATGTCCCCTGCATTGGCAGGCAGATTCTTAACCACTGCGTCACCAGGGAAGCCCCCGGGCTTGCCAAATTTTGAAACATGTTACAATAAAATTTAAAAAGGAAGGAGATTGTCATAATTGTGGAAAAGAGGTAAAAATGTGGAATGAAGATTGTCAGAAGTCCACGTAACTCCATTTTGAAGTGGAGTATTAATTTTGGCTCTGTTCATTCTGTATACCTAACCTTGCTAACAGAATGAAGGATGAAGTTTTGGGGTTTTTCTGTTTTTACTTTGAGACCACATTTTACCTAACTATTACCACACAGAGATTTGTAAGCAAAAGAGAATAGCTTTTAATGTGCAAAAAACCAGTTCCAACCATAGTGATATTTTTTAATGAGTTCTCGGTATCATGGCTTCACTCTTGATTATATTATTCATCCTTCACACATGTATCAGGGGTCCTATGAGGACATAAATCACATTGTATCAGTCCCTTGTTTGAAGCCCTCCAATGGTTTCCTATTATACTTAGAATAAAAGTTCAGATTTCCTACCAAGGCCTACTTCTTGCCTTTGCTGTTCCCTCTGCATGTATTTTGAGCTCTCAGATCAGCTTGCCTCCTTAGAGAAGACTTCCCTCTCTCAAACGAAAGGAAAAGCCCTTTTTTAAAGGCTTTTAAATAATTTTTAAAAGCTCCTCCAGTGAGTCTGATACCCAGTGATGCTGAGAACCACTGTAGTAAATGAGTCTTGCTTTTGCTTACAATGATTTTTCTGCCAATTTACTTCTTGGTACCTGTTACCACCTGTGGTTTAAGAAACTGGAAAACCAACATGTAGGAAGTGGAGGAAGGAAAGAAAGAAGGGAGGGAGGGAGGGAAGGAGGGAGGGTGGAGAAAGAGAGAGAGAGGAAGAGAGGAAGGGAGGGAAGGAGAGGGAGGGAAGGAGAGGGGGAAAGAGAGGGAAGGAGAGAGGGGGAGAGGGAGGGAAGGAGGGAGGGTGGGAGGAAGAAAGAGAGAGAAGGAGAGAAAGAAAGAAAGAGAGGGAGACAGGGAGGAGGAAGGGAGGAAAGAAGGGAAGAAGAAAGGAAGGAAGGAACGAACGAAGGGAGGGAGGGAAGGAAGGAAGGAAGGAAAGAAGGGAGGAAGGGAAGGACAACCTGTACTAATCCAGTGCCAAACGTCACACCTATGTGCTAATAAACGCAAGGGTTATGTTCATAAATTCTAGAGAAGTCATACTACCTGTACCAACTTTTTTGTTTTTCTTAGTTCATGACATTTAACTCTGAATCAGAGTTGAAATCAGAGAAACCAAATGCAAATGTACCTCCTTAGAGTTGCCTTCCTCAGCTTCCTGGGTAGAGAGCCATTTCCTCTTCTGAGCTTTGGTAAGGCTCTTCAGTCTCTGATACACTTTCTTATACTAATTACTAATATTTTTTGTTTACTGTCAGCTCCTTAGGATAAGAGACTTGGCCGTATTGTTCACTGATACATCCTCAACACCTACACAGTGCATGATACATGGTAGATGCTTAGTAAAATAGTGAATTATATGATTCATCTATTCATTCAACAACTATTTCCTGAATATCATGTGCCAAGCAGCATCCTAGACTTTGAGAATACAGCTGTGAACAAAACAGCAATAATCCTCACTCCATTACATGCTAATGTGGAGCACAGACAAGATTAATAATTACAATAAAATATACAGCATGGTAGATAGTAATAAGTGCCAAGAAGAAAAAACAAAGTAGAAAAAACTAATCTATGATGATAAAAGGTAGATCAGTGGTTGTCTAGGAACTGTGCTGGAGAGAGAGAGATGGATTGTACAGGGGAAGAAGGAGACTTTTAAGGGATGATGAACACATTCTGTCACTTGACTGCCATGGTGGTTTCACAAGTGTATATACCAGCCAAAATTAATCAAACTGGAAAGTTCAAATGCATACAGTTTATTGTATGGAAATTATAGCTCAATAAAGTTTTCAAAAATTAAAGCAGAAAGTGGAGGACTAAACTTTTAGAGAGGTGGTCAGTGAAAGCGTTACTGAGAAGATGAATTTTTTTAAAAAGACCTCAGGAAAGTGAAAAGGCTAACTCTATAAATATCTGAGTGAAGACCAATCCAGAGAGAGGGAACAGCAAATGCACAGACCCTAAAGAGGGAGCACGCTTAGCACAATCCATGAATCAGCAATCAGCATGGGTCTAGCTACAGCAGACTGAGCAAGGGAGAAAGCTATTAATCTGATTGTGAAAGGAAGCCCCTAGAGTGAGATGAGAGCCATGAATACATTAACTGATTTAGGCTTTAACAGTCACTCTATTGACACACTGCTGTGTGTTGAGAATAGGCTAAAGAGCAGATGCAGAGAGGTCAGTTAGGAGGATGTAATTATAATCTAGGAGAGAAGTAATGGTGATCTGAACAGAGTAGAGGGGAGTAGTGAAAAGTAATCAAATTAAACCCAACAAGATTTGATGACGGACTAGATGTGGGCATGAGAAAAAGAGATTATGAAGCGGAAGAATGGAGGTACCACTGACTGAGATGATAAAAAATAGAGGAGGAACAAATATGGGAGGCAAAGAAGGAACTTAGCCTGGGGCATATTCAATTTTTTGATACCTTTTTTCACATTTAAATAGAGTTCTCAAGTATGTCATAAGTATATACCTGGAATTTAAGGGAGAAATCCAGTTTGGAGATATAAATTTGGGAGTTGTTAGGCTATAGATAGTATTTAAATCCATAGAACTGGGACTTCCCTGGTGGCGCAGTGGTTAAGAATCCGCCTCCCGATGCAGGGAACACAGGTTCGAGCCCTAGTCTGGGAAGATCCCACATGCCGCAGAGCAATTAAGCCCATGTGCCACAACTACTGAACCTGCGCTCTAGAACCCGAGGGCCACAACTACTGAAGCCCATGCACCTACAGCCCATGCTCCACTACAAGAGAAGCCACCGCAATGAGAAGCCCATGCACCACAACAAAGAGTAGCCCCCACTTGACGCAACTAGAGAAAGCCCACACACAGCAATGAAGACCCAATGTAGCCAAAAATAAATAAATTAAAACCAACAAACAAAAAACTAAATGAGATCACCTAGGAAGTGTGCTGGAGATAGGGAAGAAAACAGGACCAAAAACTCAAGCCCAGGGACACTCCAACATTGAGAAGTGGGGTAAATGAGAAAGAACCAGCAAAAAAAAAGATATGAAAAGGGAAAAAAAAGGAACGGACTAGAAAATTAGGGGGAAAATTAGGCAAATGTGATGTCCTGGAAGACAAGTGTTTCAAAGTAAAGAGAAGTCAAGTATGTCAAATGTTGCTCATGGATCAAGTCTCAAAAGGCTGTCATTTAAGACCAAAATAAATGCAAAATCATTATATAAATTTTTGAACAGATTGGTTAAGAAAACCAAGCATATTAATAGTAGAGCATTCTAATCTTAATACATCAAAAATATTAAGTACCACTTATTATTACATAATTCTTACATAAACATACCCCCAAATGTCTACTTTTTAATGGGTAAATTATCAACTACTGAAAAGTTCTGATTTTAATTGTTTCAAAACTAGATGACCACTTACATTTTTTTCCCCACTAGCTATTACCTATTCTGTTATGTAAATATTCATTCTAATTAGTAACGTTAAAAGTTTTTTAGCATCTTTTTTTCTTTTGTAAAACATTTCCTTCTGTACAAGGTATTTTTTGTAAATAGCTAATTCAGAGTTAGTCAGAATTTAAATTTTAAATTGTGGATCTCCATGTTTGTTTTTTAGCAAAAATGAACATAATGAAAATGACAATGGCTTTCGAGGAGGACCAAATTTTTTATTCTATTTATTTTCTGTGTTGTTATAGACTTTATGCACTGTCCTTCTACAAATTATATCTTGGAACTTTAAGTTTAGGACCACAACTTTAGAAAACAAACTATTATGAAACACATCTTTGAGCTACAAAAAAGCGTTGACCCATTCAGAATTAAAGCTTAAATAAACTCAATGTTCAAAACGTGATATAAAATATAAAATGACCCATTCAGAATTAAAGCTTAAATAAACTCAATGTTCAAAACGTGATATAAAATATAAAATGGAAAATTCCTTTATTTAAAAAAAATGTGGGACTTCCCGGGTGGCACAGTGGCTAGGACTCCATGCTCCCAATGCAGGGGGCCTGGGTTTGATCCCTGGTCAGGGAACTAGATCCCACATGCATGCTGCAACTAAGAGTTTGCATGCCGCAGCTTAGGAGTCCAACCTGCAGCAACCGGTGCAACCAAATAAATAAATAAATTTTTAAAAAAAGTATTCTAAACTGATTTAAGTATCCTCAAGCTGTTAAATTTTATCAATCCATACTGACAAAGGGTGGTTTGTTTATTAGATTAGCTTGACTAATTTCTCTGGAGGCTTTCCTTTATTACATTGTTAAAAGTGAAAATCCAACCTTAAAAACAAGAATTATCAGAAATAGACCAAGCATTACAGTATGTATAACCAAATAAGATTTTCTAAACTTTCCTCCATAGCTACTGAGAATAAAGCAACATGATCTCAAAATGGTAAGTGTTAATAAAATAAAATAGCATTTTATTTACTCTCTATATCCCATCTTTACAAATTTTCCCATATATTGGTACACATGTAAATGTATGTATGTATAAGAAAGAAAGGGAATGAGAAAGAGAATGTGCTTTAAATTTTGCTTCTTCTATGACACAAAGCAGGGAGTTGTGGTGGCTCTGCTCCGGCTTATGAAGCTACAATGCTACGTAAGACAGCTCAGCATAAACTGATTATTAATCACAGGTTTTAGCAGGTTCTTACTCCTTACCACCAGAATTATACAAGGAGATCAGTGTACCTTGTTGTAGAAGGAATTGTGGAAATTAAAAATAAGTGATTACTTTCTTTTGAGATTAGATGTTTACCTATGTTTTGGACAAAATGCTGGCCTTTTAATCCAGAGCCTAACCTGTCTTGATCCTAGAAGTCAGAGTGTGTCTACCATTGTACATACTCTTTTTTTAAAAAAACCATTGTATACAGTCTCTTGATATGTGATATTCTCTTATCTAACTGCTTGAAAATGACAAAATTGAGCATATGATGAGTTGGCCAGAAAAAAATTATATCAGTAAAGGTAGATTCTATCTTCTTCCTTGTGTCTGCTGAGAACACAACCCCAAACTAGAGGAGTTTTGGTACCCTAAAACTTAAGTCTAGAAAAGGCAGTAACATTATTCATTGTTTTAAAAAGACAATATGGACTTCCCTGGTGGTCCAGTGGGTAAGACTCTGCACTCCCAATGCAGGGGGCCTGGGTTCGATCCCTGGTTGGGGAACTAGATCCCATATGCATGCCACAACTACGAGTTTGTATGCCACAATTAAAGATCCTGCGTGCCGCAACTAAGACCAGTGCAGCCAAAAATAAATAAATATTTAAAAAAATAAAAATAAAAAAGACAATAAAGAAACAGAGATTTATATTTCAGGATCTCTACAGGCAGGGAATCTCTAAATGCTTATGAAAGAACAATTGAGCAGAAGAAAGAAGAAATAATTTACTACTAAATGGTTTAGCATGGAAGCTGTGGCTAAATGTTTCTCACAAAACATCTCATTGGTTTTGAAAAACAAGAAGTCACAAAAGAAAAACCAACATGTCTTTATAAAATACCAAAATTCAGTCTCAAAAAAAGAGAAATAACCATGTATGAGACTCTACTAAGCATATAAATTATCTCCCCAAAAGTTACTGTTTAAAAAAAGAAAACACTCTATGAGAATTTCTATTTAAGTTCCAGGAAAGGAAAACACAACAATGGTATTAATGAAGTAAGCAGAACAATAAAACTTTCCCAAAGACACATGCCAGATTCCAACAGTCCTCAAGGCTTAGGTCCCTCAGTGATTTATGATCAAATATGAAAGGATCTCAATTATACGAGTAAAACACTGATGTTCTTCTCTTTGGACATGAAATGTTCACTGCAGAGTTTTCTGTGTACTTTCATAACTGAATTCATGTTTTATTCTTGCAAAAATTTTATTTCTGTTGAAGAAAAACATTCACTACAAGAAAGGTATTTAGGTCACTAGTGCATAGTCATTTTCTCTAGCTTTACATATTTCCATAAATATATACTGCCTTAGTTACTTCTCTAGTACTTTGGCTTCCTCATATCCCAAAGGCATTATATATCGTGGTTAATAGGAAAAAAAAGTTAATGCATGCACTTGGCTGCCAATTGTCAAATGCAGTTTTTGGACCAAAGAAAGCAGTAATGCAGACAAACTGAGCAGGAGAGAGAAATTTAAATAGAGAGGGAAAGACAGAAAAAACCTACCACATCTAGTGTCTGAATAAATAGTCCCCAAGCACTTTACAAATTATGGCAAGTAGAAGTAATATGCCAACATATACTGAATTCTCACTGTAAAAATTTAATACCAAGCTATATTAACATTTCAAATCAGAGTAGTTGGCACCTTTAACACAGTGGTTCTCAACCTTGGATGAATACTGAAATCACCAGTTTTTAGTTGTCGTGTTTTTTTTTTTTTGCCACACCGTGTGGCATGCGGGATCTTAGTTCCCCAACCAGGGATCGAACCCATGCCCCCTGCAGTAGAAGCGTGGAGTCTTAACCACTGGACCACCAGGTAAGTACCCTCACCCTTGTTTTTTTGTTTAGTCACCAGTTTTAAAGAATACTGATGCCCAGGTCCCATCCCCACAGATTCTTACTTAATTGGTCTTAAGTATGTCCAGAGCATGAAAATTTTTAAAGCTCCAAAAGTGATTCTTATGTGCAGCCATGATTGAGAACCACTGATTTAAAATAACATAAATAGGGCCTCCCTGGTGGCGCAGTGGTTGAGAATCCACCTGCCAATGCAGGGGACACGGGTTCGTGCCCTGGTCCGGGAAGATCCCACATGCCCCGGGGCAGCTGGGTCCGTGAGCCATGGCCACTGAGCCTGTGCGTCCGGAGCCTGTGCTCCGCAACGGGAGAGGCCACAACAGTGAGAGGCCCGCGTACCACAAAAAAAAATAAATAAATAAAAATAAAATAACATAAATTGAAGACAGTAATTTAGTTGTTGGAGTACATGGATACATACACCCCAGAGTTCAAAAAACTTAGTCATTCTTCTTAGAAGCAACCTCTTAATATCCTAGAATCATTAATTCTCTCACAAGCTCATCCAATGACAGCAGTGTAAAAATAACTTTGCCTTTGTTGCCTATACGTGTTCTAAAAACTGGTAAGTTGATTTAGTAGAGTATTTCATAAATAACATTCACCTAGAAGCTGACAGAAGTACTAACCAAGGATCCAGGCCTCACAAAAACATTTCTGGTAGGATCTGGGTTGTATATTTTACTGCCAGCCTAGGTTCTTTTACAGTTTACTTCTTCCTTTACAACTTTTCTTGATTTAAGAATATATTTGCGTTCAAAGGATTTTGTGGGTTAAAGTGCATTTTCAATCATTTTCACAGTGACCATTTTCTTTACAACTTTGAAGTAAAAGTAATGTACAATAAACTGCATATCTAAAGCATGCAATTTCGTAAGTTTTGACATACATATATTTACATCCATAAAACAGCTGCCACAATGAACATAAACATTTTTTTCACACTTAAAAATTTTCATGCACCCCTCTGTAATCTGATCTATCCCTCCCTCTACTCTTATGACCAGGCATCTGCTTTCTGTCACTACAGATTATGTTGCATTTTCTAGGATTTTATATGAGTAGACTCATACATTATGTTAAAAAAAGTTTTTATCTGGCTTACTTCACTCAGCAAATGATTTTGAGATTCAACCATTTTGTTGCGTATATCAAAAGTTCTTTCCTTCTTATTGCTGAGTGATATTCCTATCAACGCTCATGATTACCGCATTGTATAACCAACATGTTTTATAACCAACATGTTTTCTTGGCACAGACTATTGTGAGAAGCTAACAAAAGCTCCTAGATGTTGGTGTCAATGGTTTTTGGAAAAACTAAGTCTGGTGATCCCCATTTTATTTTATTGTATTTATTTATTTATGGCTGCATTGGGTCTTTGTTGCTGCGCTCGGGCTTTCTCTAGTTGCAGAGAGCGGGGGCTACTCTTCATTGTGGTGGATGGGCCTCTCACTGTGGTGGCTTCTCTTGTTGCAGAGCACAGACTCTAGGCATGCGGGCTTCAGTAGTTGTGGCTCGCGGGCTCTAGAGCACAGACTCAGTAGCTGTGGAGCACAGGCTTAGTTACTCCGTGGCATGTGGGATCTTCCCGGACCGGGGCTCGAACCCGTGTCCCCCTGCATTGGCAGGCAGATTCCCAACCACTGCGCCACCAGGGAAACCCTGATCCCCATTTAGTTCTCACTTTACCACTTATCAGCTATGTTTGAAGCAAGTCACTTATCTGTCACATACACCTTCTCTGGAAAATGAGGATATACCACCTCACCTATGTAATTCACCTTAGATGAGTACTTAAGGACTCTCTGACTTCTAAGACCTATTGATTCTATTGAATCAATTGAAATAGGTAAACTTTCTAGAAAGATAGGAGTGCCCATTTGCTTATATACTGTCTGGGGCTGCTTTTGAGCTGCACCAAGAATGATGAGTACTTGTGACAGAAACTGTATAGCTGTCAAGCATAAAATATCTGTCCTCTCAAAAAAACGTTTACCAACTTTTTCTAAGTAATCATGAAATGTTCCTGAACCTAGCTAAAAAATCATGTGTAGTGATGTTTAGATTTACTGATTGACAAAAACACATTCTACTGTTCTAAAAAAAATGTTGTTTCTTGTTACATTAGCTAAAAAAATGAAAGAAAAACCATAGGAACTTAAAAATAGATTTTTAAAATCCCCGTGTCAGTACCCAATAAATTCAGATGGTACATAAGTTACTAAAATCAAAAGGCACATTATAAACCCCAGTTCAAGAAATATGAGGAAAATATGGAGTTAAAGCAATACTATAATAGTTTTCTAGGAAAGTCAAAATAGATATGTATGTTTTCATACTCCTGCCCAAATGATAAATACTTGACAAAATGAAATAATCCTTACTGCCAGAATAAAAAATGAACAGCCTATAAAAATGGCTGGTGAAACTTAGATATCCAAGAATACTTTCTGCACCTTTCTGTCAGATTTTTGGTCTAGGAATAATAGGAGGAAGGCTGTATAACACAGTGAGTGGTTAAGAAAATGGACTTTAGGATCAGAGAAACCAAAGTCAGTAAAGGCAATTAGCACTACTGTAAAATAACTGAATAAAAGGTCCTCAAAATATATTTTGAAAGAGAACAATTTTTTAAAAGGAATTATCTTTTAAATTAAAATTAAAGTCATTAGGGAACTACAAATACTGGAAAAACCTTAAGAAACTCAAGAAGGGATTATGTGAGGAAACCTGCCAGCTAAAAAAATGCACTCATCATTAGAAGATATAAATTTCTATTATAGGATGTAATAGAACCACTTATTTGATTATTTATCTGAAAATAAATCTGGTTAGCTAATTCAGTGATCTGGGTTTTCTCTTCTTAATTACAAGTTGCTGCTTTTTTTTTTTTCCCAAAAGACATATACCAGGTCATTAAAAGTCTGATCTGGCAGTCATCTGGAGTACAAACTGAAGACTTCAAAGAAAAACCATGTAGATGTCTGCTATAATGACATTGGAAACTGCAAGGAAAGCAGTACCATTTTGTAAATAATCAAGATCAATTAAAAACAATTTGTTGGCTCAAGGACAGAAATAGTATACTTTAGGGTCTTTAGGAACAACACAATGTTGTAATTAAAATACATTGCTGGGACTTCCCTGGTGGTACAGTGGTTAAGAATCCACCTGCCAGGGCAGGGGACACGGGTTCGAGCCCTGGTCCAGGAAGATCCCACATGCCGCAGAGCAACTGAGCCTGCGAGCCACAACTACTGAAGCCCGCATGCCTAGAGCCCGTGCTCCGCAACAAGAGAAGCCACCACAATGAGAAGCCCGCACACCGCAATGAAGAGTAGCTCCCGCTCACTGCAACTAGAAAAAGCCCGCACGCAGCAATGAAGAGCCAATGCAGCCAAAAATAAATAAAGTTATTTTAAAAAATACATTGCCTCCGATACCTGAATGTCTATAAAGATGACTTTTGTGAGATAGGTTTGTTCTATGTTGTTTAATATCAATTACTGGTCTTTACTTAGCATCTTTATCATTGCCTTGGAGATTCTGACCAAACGCCACGATCTCAGATCTAACCAAAAGGGAACAGTGGCTAACTTCTGTGCAATCACCTTACTGACCCACTTTGTTCTTTTGAGATAGCTGCCGGAGGCTGGTTTTCAGACTCTATCCATAGTTGGGAATATCCAAACTTTCAGATGACTCTATCTTTGAAAAGGGATTCTGAAAACCAGAATCCTTTCCTGTTATCATTATCTCTGCAAACAAAGACTGTTACATAAAATCATTCTGAATGTATGGCTAATATGTAATGGAAAATACAGTTTACAAAGGGAAATGGAAATTGAACTCACCTGTCCACTTTTCCCTATTTCCAGCTCCATTATGGCAACAGGAGTGTGCATTTGAGCTGAGTGTCTTGACTGCGATTTGCCATCAACTCTCCAGCTCAAGCCCCGAAGACCACTGTCCCAGCGGCTCTGGTTCATGAGGCTCTCTCGGATTTTTGTCTTATGGCTCTTCCAGAATTTGGAAATGACAGCAGCTTGGTCAGATGTGATCCCGCCTTGCTTTTTGGTTTGAGCAGTCAAGAATGCCTCCAGCTGGTTGAAATCCATGTCTGCAGATGCAATAGACTATAACGACAGAAAAAATAACAAATATGAATTTGGTAGATAACTAGACAAAGATGAATCTTAACTACAGATAACATTTTGAGTGATTCTTAATCACTGAATAAGCTTTCAAAAAGGGTCATCAAAAGACAGGAATGAGAATAAGCGCTTCATAAATACAAAAATATTCCCTTTGAAAATACTGAATATCAGAAAAGCTATTGTGAAAAATTCCATGTTGGGAATTCCCTGGCGGTCCAGTGGACAGGACTCCATGCTCTCACTGCGGAGGGCCCAGGTTCAATCCACAGTAGGGGAACTAAGATCCCACAAGACACGTGGCATGGCCAAAAAAAAAAAAAAAAAAAAAATCCATGTCACTCAAATTCTCTATCAGTAACTAGAATCGGGCTTCCCTGGTGGCGCAGTGGTTGAGAATCCGCCTGCCGATGCAGGGGACACGGGTCCCTGCCCTGGTCCGGGAAGATCCCACATGCTGCGGAGCGGCTGGGCCCATGAGCCATGGCCGCTGAGCCTGTGCGTCCAGAGCCTGTGTTCCGCAGTGGGAGAGGCCACAACAGTGAGAGGCCCGTGTACCACAAAAAACAAACAAACAAACAAAAAAACACCTAGAATCTATAAATATCCAGTTCCATGATGAGGAAATAATAAAATATAAATAAAATTAAAATGTAATAATAATAAAACAAGAGAATAAAATGAATTAGTGCCCTGATGAAATCTTACATAATTTCACAGTGCCTTATAGCCAGGCTTGGTTTGATACACTATAACAGGGTAATGCCCTGTCCATACGAAGTACTAAGTAAATTTTGTTAAGTGAATGAATTAGTTTAGTTTTATAGCCCCTCTTCAACCAAATAGCTCATATCCAATAATACTACTCTGAAACTGTATACTACTTTATTCTTTTCCATAAATTTTCAAACCTTAATTGCCATTGCTGTTCTGAGAACAGTAAGCAGCTAAGTGGGAAATCATCAAAAGGCTGGGGCAATGGAGCCCTGACTAGGTCAGTGATGGTTAATGATTTGGTCTTAGAACAAGCTTTCCGCTGTCTGGCCATGAGGATTGGCATGAGCTCCAAACCAAAATATCATAGTATCTCCTTTCTCTGGGCACAATGATTGATCCAAATTAATCTCCCAATTTAGGAGGAGAAGTTGTCTTGCCTCCTGGGGTCATGGTACCAGAAGAACATGAGACTGGAGGGTTGCAGACAGACATCTTTGATCTTTTGGCAAAAGCCTGATTGCAATCAAATAGAATGAAGCCAAGCAGAGACGAGAGTGGGTTCTAATGGAGTGATATCCTGTTCTGTAATACCCAAGGCCTTGGTTCCTGCAGACCTTTCTTCAACTCTGTATGTTATCTCGGCACCTTTTCCACCTGTAGGCACCAAAAACTCCCATTTACTATTCAAGATAGTTTAAGCTGTATTCCTATCATTTGGAACCAAGAGTCCTGTCTACACTTGAGCAGTAGCAGTGAGAACAGAGGAATGTAAAGGTAGACAGTGTACAGGTGGAGTATAGGTAGAATAGGTGGAACAGAGGCTGAAAGACAAACATGCTGTCTTTCATTCCTCCGTTAATATGAAAAAGTTGTATGATAAATATTACAACATAGATTAAAGATATTTCACATTACAATTCAACAAATGTTTACTGAATATCTGCCTATTTACCAGCTAGGAGGACCCAAAATCTCTGGCTGTGCCACTCAACAGAAACATTAATTTGTATAATATACTACAATTAAATAAAATTATTTCCACCAGCACTTTGCTTCACACTATCACATCACAACACAGGTGATGTGTATCATTCTTTTCCTCAAAGCGTATTAAGAAATCTATTCTGATTTAACTTCACTTGTGACAGAAGTTATTTTGGTTGGGTTCCAGTCAATAATATCTTGAACTGGGGTCAATTCATCCAAAAAAGATGTTATTTTCTTCTTTTTACTTGCCCAACTCTTTAAAAATGTAAAAACCATTCTTAGCTAATGGGCTATACAAAAATAGTGTGTCCTGAAGGATGCAGTTTGCCAACCCCTGCTCAAGAACATCCTACAAAACAAACTGACACGTGTCCTACATGACTTGGCAATGTCCCATCTAATACCATGTGGAACCTGTTTATAATTACCTGGGCCTAGAAATTAATCTTTTTCTTTTTACATAAAAAATTATTTTTTGGCACAGTTTTAATAAGCTCTAAATTTTCCAGGAATGCAACTAATACAGCTTGTATCAATACTTTGGTTTGGTCAGAACTTTACAAATAGGTTGTTGAGCATTTTGGAAAATCTCATTACCATTGGCAATACCATTCATATTTTGATATCTGAACTACCAAAACAACACATCTATATATGTCTGCATTTACTGCTGCACATTCACAGTGATTCTACACAGGTGCGAGTATTGATTAATTCATTACATGTTCTAATGCAGTAATGCTTCAACATTTACATTGTTAAGTATATATATTTTAAATTACTGTATTATTTTATTTTCCTTATAACTTTCCTTTATATTACATGTATGTCATCATATTATTAGAAATTGTACATTAATTTGATTACATGTGAATTACAATTATACATGCATTTCTTTTAAGGTTAATAAAGGAAGTGTATGGTCAGACTACTCAAGATGGCTGTTCTCTTGCTCTCTGTACATCCCCTGCCTGACCAGTGCCTGCTTCACCTATACCCTACACTATGACTGACCTTCCTACAAACTTGCCCCAGACCCCAGCTAGTGACTGTTCTTATCAAAAGGGCAGTGAGGGGTGTGCCCCTCTGCTGGTTTCCCTGGTAACTTATGAGCCAACCTGACATAATTCCCCCTATAACTGGTAATCTCCCCTTCCACCCAGGAGCGAAGCCTGCCACCATGTCCTGCCTGCTGTCTGTCACACATGGTGGGGTGTTGCTCCAGGACCTTGCTTCAGATGTGTAAGCTCCCCCATCCATTAAACACCTGATGTCTCTGTTGCTGACTCTGAGCTCTTTCTTCGATCTTGAAGCTGGGCAAGTGCAGCCCAACAGGGACACTGGAAAATATTTACTATAAAAAGGAAACCCTCGGTCTTATAGGTTTGAGAGCCACTGAGGATCAAGTCCAAACCTAACACAACAGGCCCTTCAAAATGTGAGCTGACTTATTATAAGCAGATAGGCTAGAGGGTCCTTGGAGAAAGAGAACCAAGAATGGCTCTCTTGACATAAGAGAACCCATTTAGGCCTAAGCCATTTTGTGATCTAAGTCTGGCTGCCATGCTTGCCCTTGAACAGATCTCAGTAATTAATGATCTTAAGGGAGGGAACACAGAAACTAGGGAGAAGCAGTCAAGAAACAACAGTGCAGCCTTGGGGCAGGGTCCTGATTCCTCAAGGGATATACATAATATATCTTTGAGTTCTGCAGGAACTAAGGTCACCACCAGGTGGCAGATGGAATGAAGATGTTGATAGTCTAGACTTTAATCAACTAAAGCTTGGACTCTGCCAACCTTTGTCCCAATTCTATGCTGAATTCTCCTCTGCTCAAGCCCCCTCATGAATATACATGTACCCTTAGTTTAAAACTTCCCTAATTTTGCTGTTCAGGAAGACACTGCTTTGAGAAAGAGCCCCAGTGTTCTCCTTACTTGCTGCAAGTAATAAATCCTTCCTTCTCTCAATCTCTGGCTTGGTTGTGGCTATTGGCTCAATGCCCACCACTCCTGGGCAAACCCAGTTTTCTGGTAACATTATCCTCCTATCTTATTTTACTCCCTGCCTCCCACACTTGCCACTCAAACAGCACTAACTTGTTCATAATGCCCCTGCTAACAATCCCAATATGCTAGCTGCTTCTTTCTATGTGCTTCTGTTCATGCTATTCTAACTGCCTGAAATGTCCTTTCATCACCACCTTCACCAGATTAACTTCTATTCACCATTCAAGACTCAGTTCAAGCATGACTCCCCCAATATTCCTCCTCCCCTAGTAAGGTAAGGGTGCCTCTCTATTCCAAAAATGCCCTAATATCTCTATCATAGCACTTACCTCAATGTAATGAAGCTTTCTGTTTACAAGTCTATTTTACCCAATTGACAGAGTCTAACTTATGTATCTCTGCAAATATAGGATCTAACACAACTTTTTGAATTTATGTTCTAACAAGCACAACTGTATCAACAACTTTTTAAACCAAAAGTAATAAATGTTGCAGATTAAGTCTAGAAGTATCTACTGTTACCAACTCCTTGCTCTACAAAATCTTACCATGTATATCACAAACTATAAACTCCTAGATAAAGTAGAAAATAATCCCATGGTGTTGATATCTGTTTGCCTAATCTAGCCTTGCAAATTAGCAAGGGGCTCAGAGCTAAAGGATATTTAGGCTAGGAAATCAGGAGAAAGGAAGAATCTGATTGAAAGATAAAAATGCAAACCATCATATTAATGTTATTGATAATGTTGTGCTGCTAGAATATAATCATAGAACGACCCCACATGATGTGGCTGCTGGTGGGCAGCTGGAGGAACCACTGGTCACCTAGTCAACACAGATCAGCAATATGCTAAAAATGAATTTGACTGAAATATGATGACCCAATTACAACCTTTAAATGTTAAAAATTAATAATTATCAGTTTGAAACTGAAATTTCAAATGAACAAAAAAAGTGAGGTAGTAGGAGACAAGGAAAACAGAAGAGATGTAAAAACATGCCAAGTTGTTCTATTTCAGAGAAAAGAAACAGACTGCTATGTATGCAGTTCCGATCAAAATCCTAGCAAGATTTTTTGTAGGTATAGACAAAAGTATTGTAAAATTTAAATGGAAAGGCAAAGGAAGTGGAATAGATAAAACAATTTTGAATAAGAACAATAAAGTGGGAGGAATTGGTCTTCCACATTTCAAGATTTAATTCACCGCTACAGTAATCAAGATACTGTGATATCTGCAGAGAGACAGATACATAGACCAATGGAATACACAGACCAATAAAAAACACAGAAAAAGACCCCCACAAAATGGGCATCTTTTTTTCTTTTTTTTTTTTTTTTTTTTGCAGTACGCAGGGCCTCTCACTGTTGTGGCCTCTCCCATTGCAGAGCACAGGCTCCGGACGCGCAGGCTCAGCAGCCATGGCTCACGGGCCCAGCCGCTCCGCGGCATGTGGGATCTTCCTGGATCGGGGCACGAACCCATGTCCCCTGCATTGGCAGGAAGACTCTCAACCACTGCGCCACCAGGGAAGCCCCTGGGCAACTCATCTTTGACAAAGGTGCAAAAGCAATTCAATGAAGGAAAGAAAGCTAGCATTTTCAGCAAAAGGTACTCAAGCAAGTAGATATCCATAGGTTAAAAAAGAGAACCTCAACCTTAGTCTCATAACATATAAAAGTAAATTTTAAGTGGATCACGGGCTTAGATATAATGAAAAACTGTAAATCTTAGAAAGAAAAAGAAAATCTTTGGGATCTAGGACTAATCAAAGCATTCTTAGACTTGACACCAAAAGCATGATCCATAAAACCAAAAACTGTTAAATTCGACCTCATCAAAATTAACCTTCACCATGTGCAAAACCCTGTGAAGGGGATAAAGACATACTTCAAATTGGGAGAAAATATTTCAAGCCCCATATCTAACCAAGGACTAGTATCTAGAATATATAAAGACGTTTCAGGGTCTTCCCTGGAGGGCCAACGGTTAAGGCTGCACACTTCCACTGCAGCGGGCACGGGTTCCATCCCTGGTCAGGGAACTCTTTAAGATCCCGCATGCCACACGGTGCGGCCAAAAGACAAAACAAAAAGAACTTTCAAAATGCAATATTAAAAAATAAACAATCCCATTAGAAACTGGATAAAACATATGAGAGACATTTCACCAAAGCAGATATACAGATGGTAAATAAGTACAATGAAAACTGCTAAACATCATTAGCCACCAGAGAAATGCAAATTAAAACCACAATGAAATGTCACTATACACTTATCAGAATGGCTAAAATGTAAAAATAGTGACAAGACAGGATACAGAGGCTCTGGATCACTCATACTTTGTTGGGGGGAATGTAAAATGGCACACTCACACTGCAAAACATTTTGGCTATTTATTAGAAAACTAAACATGCAACTTCCATATGACCCAGCAATAGCATTCCTGGGCATTTATCCCAGAGAAAGGAGAACTTACACCCATACAAAAAGCTATACACAAATGTTTATGGCAGTTTTATTTGTAATAGCCAAAAATTAGAAACAAACCAGACATCCTTCAACTGGTGAATGGTTAAATAAACTGTGGTATATCCATACCATGGACTATTTCTCTACAGTAAAAAGGAAATGGGCCATTGATACTACAACTTGCATAAATTCTCAGAGAATTATGCTGAGTGAAAAAACCCAATCAGGAAAAGTTACACATTGTACTATCCATTTATATCATATACTTGAAATGGCAAAATTACAGAAATGGAAGACAGATTAGTAGTTGCTAGTGATTAAGGAAGGGGTGGGGGCTCTTTGAGGAATATGTGGTTGCAGCTGCAGCTGAGCTCGGGTCCACCCGCTCCTGCTCTTGACTCGCCACTGTCTATTCTCACCCAGGAACAAGTCAGTCAGGGAGGTACATCACAACCATGGCTTTGAAAGATAACAGAAAGATACCCGTGGAACCAGAGGTGGCAATTTCACCAAATTATAATCACCCTATCCAGTTACAATGTAAAACCTCTGGAGAAGGTTTGTGCAGACTTGATGAGAGGTGCAAAGGAAAAGAATCTTAAAATGAAAAGACCAGTTTGGAGGCCTAACAGGACTCTGAGAATCACTACAAGAAAAACTCCTTCTGCTGAAAGATTTGGTCTCTTTTTCAGATGAGGATATACAAGAAACTCATTGACTTGAACAGTCTTTCTGAGATTGTTAAACAGATTACTTCCATCAGTATTTAGCTGGGAGTCGAGGCTGAGTCACTACTGCAGATGCTTAAATCAACTATTTTAATAAATTGATTATCAGCTGTTTAAAGGGGGAAGAAAAAGGAAGGAGCAAGGGTGGGTGGGAGGAAAGTAGATGTGGCTATAAAACTGCAACATGAGGGATGTGGTGATGGAAAGTTCTGTATCTTGACTGTACCAATGTTAATATAGTGGTTGTAATATTATACTACAGTTTTGCAGTACGTTATCATTAGGGGGAATCAATAAAAAATACAATGGTATCTCTTTGTATTATTTCTTATAGCTGCATGTGAAGCTACAATTATCTCTAAATAAAAATCTTAATTAAAAAAAGAAACCTACATCAGGCCTATTTCTTGCTTTAAATTTAAGTTCTTTAAGAGGGCAGAGGTCTTGCCTCTCTTGTTTAATATTTAACCCCTGGAGCCTCGCACAGTGACTAGCATATAGTAGGTGATCAGCAAATATATACTGAATGAGTGAATAGTTGGATGAGCATGAAATCTGGAATTCCCCCCCCCAAAAAAACTAGTCCTGTACTCACTTGATCTTGGGAAATTCTTTTAGTCTTGTTGTACCTCAATTTCCTCATTTATCATATGTAGCTATAATATAGAATATGGTTATTTTAAAACTTGGCTCCAAAATTCTTTGACCCTTCTCCCACGAAGAGTTAAGGGTCTATGTCCTATTCCCTAGAATATAGGCTGTGTGAGTGTTTGATCATGGCAATTCCAACTACATGACATTCTGGAAAAGTCAAAACTATGGAGACAGTAAAAAGATCAGTGGTTGCCAGTTCAGAGGGAGGAAGGGAGAGAAGAATAGGTGGAACACAAAGGATTTTTCAGGCAGTGAAACAATTCTGTATAGTGTACAAAATCTGATACTAAATGGTGGACACACATAACTTAAACATTTGTGTAGAAAGAATATACAAACAGAATGTACAAGACAAAGAGTGAATTCTAATGTAAACCGTGGATTTTAGTTAATAATATTATCAACACAGGCTCCTCAACTGTAACAAATGTACCACACTAATGCAAGATGTTCATAATAGGGGAAATTGCTTGGGAGCAGAGAGCAAGGGAGTATATGTTAACTCTCTGCACTTTCCATTCAATTCTTCTGTAAACCAAAAGCCATTCTTAAAATAAAGTCTATTAAAAAAACACAAAAACTAGTGATAGATACAAAAATATGCATAAATATCAGATATGCTGAATTTTAAAAGTTAGATACATTGAGTATATACTGTATGATTCCATTTATGTTAAGTTCTAGAACAAGCAAAACTAATCTATGATAACAGAAACCAGAAAAGTGGTTACCTGAGGCAGAGATGGGGCTGACTGGGAAGAGGAATGAGGGAACTTTCTGTGGTGATGATAGGATGATAAGATGATGATAGAAGTGTGGATTACACAGGTATATACTTTTCTCAAAAACTCAAACTGAATACTTAAGTACTATCATATAAATTATACTCAATTTTTTAAAAAGCAAAAAATAACTTCTTACAAAAAAGATGCCATTTTTTAAAGTTACAAATTCAAATGAAATATTGAGATTTTGTAAAGTATATAACTGACAGAAGAGTAGTATGCAGAATATATAAAGAATTCCTTGAAATCAAAAAGACCTACCAGCTAAAAACTTGACCAAAAATATGAGCAGACTATTCATAGAAAGGGAAACTTAATAATAAATCAATCAATAAAAATATGTTCAACATAACTAATAATAAAGAAAATGTAAACTAATACCATTTCCCTTCCATTAAACTGGCAAAAAGTAAAATGCCCCACAATATTAAAAACTGTTTCTTCACTTCCTCACCAACAATTCTCATATATTGTTGTGGGAACAGAACATTTTTGAAGAGCAATTTTGCATTATCTGTCAAAATTTAAGATGTAGGTATTCTAGAACTCAGCAACTCTTCTGCAATGGAAAAAACTTAGAGGAACTCTTATACCTATGCACTGGGAGTCCTATGCAGGAATGGTAATTGCAACAATGTTGGTAATAGTAACAAATTAGAATCAACCCCAATGTCCGGAATAACAACAACAAAAATGGTTAGTGACATTCAAACCATGGACTAATACACAGTAAATGAATTAGAATTATATCTATCAACATGGATAAAGCACAAACACATAATGCCAAACAACAATAACAAAACAGGCACACAAATACATAAAGTATGATACTATTTATATGAAATTTTATAAGAGAAAAAAATACTATAAATTTAAAATACGTATGTAGTAAAAATGTAAAATTATGCATGAGACTGATAAACATCTAATGCAGGCCAGAGGTTACTTCAAAGGCCAAGGAGAATGAAATCTGAGAGGCATATAGAGGGCTCTAGTAGTATCTACAATTTTAAAAATATTTTTAATAAAACTAACTTTAGAACAGATGTACAGAAAAATTATGAAGATACTACAGATTCAATATACCACACACTCAATTTCCTAGGCTATTAATATCTTACATTAGTAAAGTCACACTTGTGACAATTAGTGAATCAATACTGATAACATTATTATTAACCACAGTCTATATGTTATTCATATTTCCTTAGTTTTTACCTAATGTGCTTTTTATGTTCCAGTATCCCATCCAAGTTACACTACATTTAGTCATCATGTCTCCTTAAGCTTCCCTCGGCTATGACGGTTTCCCAAACTTTCCTTGTTTTTGATAACCTTGACAGTTTTGAGGAGTACTGGTCAGGTACTTTGTAGAATGTCCCTCAGTTTGGATATGCCTCATGTTTTTCTCATGGTTAGACTGGGGTTATAGGTTTGGGGAGAAAGACCAGAGGTGAACTGCCATTCTCATCATACCACATCAAGGGTACATGCTATCAAAATGGCTTACCACTGTTAATGGAACCTAGCTGAGGTAGTGTTTTTCAGGTTTCTCCACTGTAAAATAACTCTTTTCTCCCCCTTTTCTATAATCTACTCTTTGGTGGGAAGTCACCATGAGCAGCCCACACTTAAAGAATAGGAAGTTATGCTCCACCTCCTTGGAGGCAAAGTATCTATATAAATTATTTGGAATTCTTCTGTGTAGGTCAATAATGTTTTTAAATACCCCAAAAAGAAAGAAATAATAAAGATCAGAGCAGAAATAAATGAAATAGAGACTAAAACAAAACAAAACGATCAGTGAAACTGGGAGCTGGTTCTTTGAAAAGATATACAAAATTGATAAACCTTTAGCCAGACTCATCAGGAAAAAAATGAGAAAGGGCCTAAATAAATAAAATCAGAAATGAACAAGGAGAAGTTACAAAGGATCATAAGAGATTACAACAAACAAGTATATACCAATAAAATGAACAACTTAGAAGAAATGGATAAAGTCCTAGAAATGTATAATCTCCCAAGACTGAATTAGGAAAAAATATAAAATATGTACAGATCAATTACCAGTAATGAAATTGAATCAGTAATTAAAAAACAAAAACAAAACAAGCAAAAATACTCCCAATAAATAAAAGTCTAGGACCAGAAGCCTTCATAGGTGAAATCTACTAAACATTTAAAGAAGAGTTAATGCCTATCCTCAAACTATTCCAAAATAGATTGAAGAGGAAGGAATGCTTTTGAACTCATTTTCTGAGGCCAGCATCACCCTGATACAAAACCAGACAAAGACACTACAAAAAAAAGAAAATTACAGGCCAGTATCACTAATAAATGTAGATGCAAAAATTCTCAACAAATATTAGCAAACCAAATTCAACAATACATTTAAAGGATCATATATCATGATCAAGTGGGATTTATCCCAGGGATGCAAGTATGGTTCAAATCCAAAAATCAATTAATGTGATACACCACATCAACAAATTGGAGAATAAAAATCCTATGATCATCTCAAAAGATGCATTAAAAGCTTTTGACAAAATTCAACATCCATTTATGATAAAAACTCTCAACAAAGTGGGTACAGAGGGAACATACCTGAACATAATAAAAGTCACATGTGACAAACCTGCAGCCAACATCATACTCAACAGTGAAAAGCTGAAAGCATTTCCTCTAAGATCAGGAACAAGACAAGGATGCCCACTCTCATCACTGTTATTCAACATTGTACTGGGAGTCCCAGCCACAGAAATCAAACAAGAAAAAAAAAATAAAAGGAATCCGAATTAGAAGGGAAGAAGTAAAACTGTCACTGTTTGCAAATGATATACTATATATAGAAAATCCTAAAGATACCACCAAGAAACTATTAGAACTAATAACTTAATTCAGTAAGTTGCAGGATACAAAATTAGCATACAGAAATCTGTTGCATTTCTATACACTAACAGAGAACTATCAGAAGAGAAATTTTAAAAATAATATCATTTACAGAAGAATAAGACACCTAGGAACAAATCTAACTAAGGAAGTAACAGACCTGTACTCGAAAAACCATGACACTAATGAAAGAAACCAAAGACAACACAGACAAGTGGAAAGATATACTGTGCTCACAAGTTGGAAGAATTAACATTGCTAAAATGACCATATTACCCAAGGCAATTTAAGATGCAATGCAATACCTACCAAAATACCAACAGCAGGGACTTCCCTGGTGGCGCAGTGGTTAAGAATTCACCTGCCAATGCAAGGGACACGGTTTCAAGCCCTGGTCTGGGAAGATCCCACATGCCGTGGCACAACTAAGCCCATGCGCCACAACTACTGAGCCCATGAACCACAACTACTGAAGTCCGCACGCTCTAGAGACCATACTCCACAACAAGAGAAGCCACCGATATAAGCCCGCACACCACAATGAAGAGTAGTCCCCACTCGCCGCAACTAGAGAAAGCCTGTTAGGGGCCACGAACACCCAACACAGCCAAAAAAAAAAAAAAAAAAAAAAACCAATATTTTTCACAGAACTAGAACAAATAATTCTAAAATTTGTTCTAAAAGACCACCTACTGAATGGGAGGAGGTGTTTTCAAACAATATATCTGGTAAGCAGTTAATATCCAAAATATCCAAAGAATTCATACAACTCAGTATCAAAAAAAAAAATTTTTTAATGGGCAGAAGACCTAAACAGACATTTTTCCAAAGACATACAGATGGCCAACAGACACATAAAAAGATACTCAACATCACTAATCATCAGGGAAATGCAAATCAAAGCCACAATAAGATATCACCTCACAGTTGTCAGAAAGGCTATTATCAAAAGTCAATGAATAATAAACGCTGGCAAGGACATGGAGAAAAGGGAACCCTCATGCACTGTTGGTGGGAATATAAATGGGTGCAGCCGCTATGGAAAACAGTATGGAGAGTCCTCAAAAAATTAAAAATAGAACTACCATATAAGAATCACTAATCTAATTTTACTCCATATCAAAAGAGGAAAGCAAACTTGCTAGTCTAATATAATAAATATAAATAAATGTGAAAAATCTTGGTTCTTATGACCAAGAATAAATACTGGGGACATAATTTCAACAACCCAAAAGTACTATTGCTTAAAAGTGTATCAAATATAAGTGATAAATCAATGCAATCTAATAACCTGTAGCTCTTTTTAATCAACTCAATAAAATATTGTCAAAGATAAATAATAAACTTCTAGGATAAGTATCTTATTGACTCAAATATAAGATGACCTTGAATTTAGGTAATTCTATTTTTCCAAGAAAGAAACAAGAAATATTCTTTATCATGGTCAGTATTGCTAGTAACTCATATATATAATTTTTTTTAAAAAGCAGAAAATTCTCATCCACAAATAATATACTTACCATCAATCTCATCCTGCTTGGAAATAACTTTCTTTTTCTAGTTATATGTGGGGTTTTTAATATCGTAAGAAAAAAAATATTGCTGGAATATGCCAAGGCAGTTGTTTGAATGGATAGCTATTTCTTTAGTGAGTAAGTTATATCCAAGGAGAAAGAATGATTAGGAATTAAGGAAGATAATGCATGAGATATAAATATTTGCTTCTCCAACTCCTTAAAGGGAACAGTAATTAAGAATTTCAGAAAGTTATTCACTCCCCTAATTTCCATTAAGTAAGTGAACTGGAACACATCACGCAGATTTAAATTCATCATTTCTGAAGAAAACAGACTGACAAGCATAGAGGCTAACCAAGAACTAACAACAGTTCAACCCCCATAGAAACTACTCATGGTAACCAAAAACAAATCTTTACTTGTCAACAGTTCTGTGAAGGTTCCAAGAATATGCTATGCCATAATGTGCACACATTCCCTTAGTCAAGCCTATAAACTACAGAATGCTACCAGCTGTCAACACAAAGAAATTAAGACCTTGAGAAAGCAAAAGCAATTTGCCTCTAGTGACTATTAATATTAGCTTGTTAATAAAGGGTAATAAAGAGAATTTTTTTATGATTTATTTCACCAGAACATTTTCTGACAAAAATATATATATTTACACAATTAAAGATCAAATACCAGGTCAAAAGATCTTAGTTGCATTTCTATAGCTTCTTGGAATAAAAAAAATCATATGATGAGCTAAAGCAAGTGAAACTGTCCAAAAAATGGTTTAGGTAAACTAGTGTTTTCTAATGCTCTTAAAAATTTTCTTGTTTTTTTGTTTTTTAAAAAAATTTGTATTTATTTATTTATTTTATTTATTTGGTTGCACCAGGTCTTAGTTGTGGCAGGCGGGCTCCTTAGTTGTGGCATGCGAACTCTCAGTTGCAGCATGCATGTGGGATCTAGTTCCCTGGCCAGGGATAAAATCCGGGCCCCCTGCACTGGGAGTGTGGAGTCTTATTCACTGCCCCACCAAGGAAGTCCTCAGGTTTCTTGTTTTAAAAAAATTAAATATTTCCCTTGAAATTGCTTATGATATTATTTTAAGTAGAACATAGTCTAAAACATAAGCAGAAATAGTCCAAAAGAAAAGCAACTCAGTTTTTGTGTGTTTTTTGTTGTTGTTGTTGTCTTTATTTGGCTGTGCCGGGTCTTAGTTGCCACACATGGGATCTTCGTTGTGGCGTGTGTGCAGGATCTTCGTTGCAGCATGCATGTGTGATTTAGTTCCTTAACCAGGGATCAAACCCAGTCCCCCTGCATTGGAAGCATAGAGTCTTAACCACTGGACGACCTGGCAAGTCCCGCAACTCAGTTTTGCCTTTTATTTACCTTCAGTAAATTCGTAAAATCTGGTTTACTGTACTTACAGTTAGAAAATGGTTTTGCTGTTTGAAACATTTCTCTGGGCTTTAGTTTCCCTAAAATTAAATGAAGGGGATTTGCTAAATGATGTCTATGTACTCCGACCCCAGTATTAACATTCCATGTTGCTGTATCTATACACTGAGCTACACAAAATTGCCAGTATGCAACTGTTTTTGACTTACAAAAATGGTAAATTGAAGTCATTCAACCTTGCTAAATTTCCAAAGCTTTATTCCCTCCTATAAACTATCTTTGGCATAACTCAGCTTTTGTATTCTTTTTTTTTTTTGAAGTATAGTTGATTTACAATATTGCGTTAGTTTCAGGTTACAGCGATTTGGTTATACATATATATGTATATATCTACATTTTTTCACTTCTCATTATAGGTTATTATAAGATATTGAATATGGTTCCCTGTGCTATACAGTAAATCCTTGTTGTTTATCTATTTTATATAATAGGTAGTGTGAGCTTTTGTATTCTTAAAGTAGACCAAAATGATGAAAGCTGGCTCTCAACTGCCATTCAGGATTGAATGTACTTTATTAGAAAATTTTTGTAAGGCCTATTTTATCCCTGAAGAAAAAGTTGATAATCTGATATGGAAATCCTCCTATGTTACTACTTCACAATTCAGTTTTGAATATTTGCAGAATTTGTTCTAGCCCACTCAGTTTTGACTCCACTTGTTATCACCATATAAACTTCATCACCGAATTTCAACCACTTTCCTATCAGGCCCTGTCCTAAGCTCTCAAAAAAGATGAATAACATGAACATGACTTTGAAAAGCATACAATCTGGTGTGTAACCAAAAGCACAATGCAGCATCCCTGGCTTTCCTCATTTGCCAGGAAATCTAGAGCAGTACAACCCAAAGTACAGTCTGCAGACCAATGCCAGTCCACATACTTCATTACAAGTCCACTATGAGGTGGCTGTAGAGACTGAGAGTAAACATTCAGAAACTTTTGTGGCAATGTGACAGTATTTTTATGTTGATTATTCTAACAAAATAATTGAACCTTTTTATGCATTTTTGGTGAGAGACTGAAAATTCTAATAACACAACACAACACACACACACACACACACACACACACACACTACAAATCTGGTCCTCATTTAAGAAGCACTGGTGTTGAGGAGTTTATTGTTTTTGCAATTTAGGTCAGCTGCATTTTAAAGTAAAAACACTCATCTCATCAGTCTTCAACAACTCATAGCTAATTGGTCCCATTTCCACTATAATAAAAATCCTGGCTACATTTAAACAGGGGGAAAAAAGGTTACCAAGAAGAAAATAAGGTGCTGGCTATGGACAGCTTGGAAAGATTAAGTCAAAGCTAAAAATAAAAAAAGAGAAAAATGCTTTTACTTTTCACTGGGGAGAAAGGAAAATATTTCAAGTTGACAGCAAATTTTATAAATCACTGTTGTCTATGCCTAGTCCTTCTTACAGGAAAAAAAAAAAAAGCTATCATCATTTGAACTTCTCAACTTACACAATTCAGAATTGAAAATTACCAATAGAAGGAAACTTCAGCAAAAAGAAGAGCTATGGAGTGGATAGGAGAATTCATTCCTCTCACATCTGTGTAATTAGTCCTGTTTCTTGCCACCTGTGATAAAATAATAAAGTCTCTGTTTATCTGATGTCTCCATGCCTGGGAAGTTACTGGAGCCTTTGTAAACAAAATACAATCATGTTTCATTTGGCACAGGTAAACACAGAAGTGCAATCAAATATTTCAAAGGCAAATTCATATTTCCCATTATTAGATTTAATACACAACTGACTAGCGTGTCTGTTGAGTACTACTGCCATATTCTGCATTCTAATTTAACAAATTTACACATTAAAAAAGAAACTAATTTGGTTTCGTAAGACAAAAATTTGGTCAATGACAGACTCACCTAGAGTACCTCTGGACACATTCCAAAGTCCAGTGACTTACACAACTACTATGTAACAGTCGCTACGCCAGGAACTTTCCAGTTTCCTGGCTGCTTTAACATCCAATTAAGGGCAGACAGGTGAAAAGTTAACCAAGCCCAAAATCTGGTGATACCTAGGTGGGAGTGAGAAAAAAAAAAAGTATACACTCTAACAGAGTGATGAATCTGGTTAAACATATTCATACCAGGTAGCAGCACAACAGTGAAAACTGAAGCCGGAACATCAACAATTTAAAAACAGCCTCTAATAAATAAATAAATAAATAAATAAATAAATAAATAAAACAGCCTCAAGCAATTGGGAAGTCTTTGGTATACAGCAATTAGTCATTGTGCTCTAACACATTTTTTTAAGTGTAAAGGGTTTTTTAAAAAAAATATGTATTAACACAAAGTTATTTAACTCAATAAATTTTTAAGGAATTTCACATGTTCTGATTCTTTCCACTGCCAATCACCTTAGTTCCTCCAAACTCATAATCTTCAAGATAAAACAGCTCTTTCAAAAAGAAGTTCTCATATAAGTCAGCCCACAATTTAGTTAGGCTTCTTTGATCTCCAATGAAATATGGACACACTTCAAAATTCCCCACCTGTAATCTTTGTGATCCAATTTCCTCAAGCGATTTACTTTAGGACCATGTTTAGGGTCAGGAGATGGATCTGCCTGGTTCTGAATTTGATACCCTCTAAAAATGTATTAGGTTCAAATCATATTCACTTCTAAGCCATCACACCCTAGAACAGTACAGGTCATTGGGATATGCCAATACCTAAGATAAAAAGTTTGTTAGGTTTTTCATAGTTTATTTGGTATGTGCTCTAACAAATTTTAATCATGTGTTCTAGGAGGTATGCTTAGCTAGTAAGCATACCTACCCAACTTCCCAGAATTTTCAGGGCAGCTTCATGGAACTTGTTTCCTTAAGGATATCAAATCTTGATACTTCAATAAAGGTAAATACTTATTTACCCTTTTGTATGTTTGAAAATTCTTAGAAGTTTTTTTTAAGGCAAAACAAATAAAATACTTAGGGAAAAAAAGGTAAAGGAGTCTCATGTGAGAAGGGTAGCTGAACTTTGAAGCTCCAACTCCTGTCCTTGAGATTTATCGTGCCCTTAAAGATAACTCAACCCCTTGAAGCAGCCATTTTTTTCACATTTTGTAACTACTCTGGTGGATTTGTAAACATCTATCCCTATCTCAGATTACACTTGTTTTTTCAAGATCTTTCTTAGTCATTTATAAGATTTCACATACTTTAGCCAGAATTGGTCAGTTGATCACCAAATATTTATTAAGTGTTCACAAAACGCGACACCATGTTGAAACACCTGCTCACACTATGTTTACAGTTTAGTAGGGAGACTACTGATCACATCTATAATTTTCTCTTGAAGTAGTTTCGGCTCTGGTTTTTGAAATAGTCCACTTGGTAGCTAGGCCTAGAAGATAAATCACACTGCTAATCCAGATAGTCTTCTCCATTAAATAAGATATGCAATTTATCAGAAATTGTCAGCTTGAAATTACAGAAATTAAAAATAGTTCAGCACATTTTACATGAAATTTTATTTCCATGTTTATGCTTCCATATTAATAAAAAACTGACCACAGTAATTTTAGAATTTTTAATTATATTCATCTACAGCAAAATAAATATACCTGCTATTCTAAATATTCACAAAACATTTATTTATATATCAAACACTCTAAAGTCAACTATCTAAAAAAATTAAATTCAGGTAATAATAGGTAAAGAAAAATTGCTCAATCTCTCAATTGTTTATCACAAACACAAAACTGAAAAATATAACAAAGAAGATGGCAGAAATAACAGAAAATAGTAAGAAACGAATGTTAGGACTTCTGGGTATATAAATTTCTCTGGTACAGCTAAGAAGCAATTCCCATTGTAGAATTCCAGAAAGACAAAGAAATGGAAAGCACTAGCTACTTCTGAGTGAAAGAGAAGTTGGAAACCAAAGAACTGGTTGAAAATCTGCTTACTTAACCCAACTACTACCCCATCACTTCCCCTGGTGAAAGACTGTGGGTTTCTATTCTACGGAGTAAACTAGAGGGCTCTGGGCTCAAGAACTCGAGGCACATCTCAAGGTAAGGGATTGACTCTGAAAACTGGAAGATAACTCATTCTGAAAACTGGGAGATAAAGTGTAGGTCTACTTACTGAATGATGGGCTACCTAGTCCCCTTCCACCATCGACCCTGCAATGCAATTGGGACATGACTGACCCAGAGTTGAGCCAGTCTTCATAAGTTAGGGCAAATTCCTTCACAAAGAGGATATCACCTCAGAAACCAGCCATGGAGCTGAGGGATTCCAACCCACCCATACTTATGACCAAGTGGCTATAAATTTGGGGTTCCAACTACCCCGTTAAGCTCAATAATTTAGTAGAACAAGTCACAAAACTCAGAAAAACACTACACTTACAATTACAGTATTATTATAGCAAAAAGGTACATAAATCAGGATCAGCCAAAATAAGATATGCATAGGGCAAAGTCTGAGAGGGTCCTGAATGCAAAGTTTCCATGTCCCTCCCCAGAGGGTCAGGATGTATCACCCTCCTGGCACATCAATGCATAACAATACAGAGTATTGTTTGTCAGAAAAACACAGCCAGGGTAAAAATTCCAGTTTTTATTGGGGTTTCATTACATAGGCATGACTTTTGTTTGTTTCTTTTGCTACTGAGTTGTATAAATGCTTTGTATATTTTGGATATTAGCCCCTTATCAGAAATATGATTTGCAATTATTTCCTCCCATTCAGTAGGTTGCATTTTCATTTTGTTGATGGTTTCCTTTGTTGTGCAGAAGCATTTTACTTTAATGTAGTCTCCCACTTACTTATTTTTGCTTTTATTGCTTTTGCTTTTGGTGTCAGATTCAAAATATTATGGCCAAGACCTATGTCAAGGAGCTTACCACTTATATTTTCTTCTAGGACTTTTATGGTTTCAGGTCTATGTTCAAGTCTTTAATCCATTTTGAGTTAATTTTTGTGTATGGTGTATGATAGTGATCCAGTTTACTTCTTTTGCATCTGGCCGTCCAATTTTCCCAATACCATTTATGGAAGAAACTGTAATTTCCCCATTGTATATTCTAGCCTCCTTTGTGGTAAATTAATTGATCATATATGTTTGGGTTTATTTCTGGACTCTCTATTCTGTTCCATTGATCTATGTGTCTGTTTTTATGCCCAAACCATACTGTTTTAATTACTAGAGCTTTGTAATATCATTTAAATTAATCAGGGAGTGTGATGCCTCCAGCTTTGTTGTTCTTTCTCAAGACTGCCTTGGCTACTCAGTGTCTTTGGTGGTTCCATACACATTTTAGGATTGTTGACTCTACTTCTGTGAAAAATACCATTGGAATTTTGATAGGGATTGCATTAAATCTGTAGATGTAGGTAGTATGGACATTTTAACAATATTAATTCTTCCAATCAATAGTACAGGTTATCTTTCCACTTAATTGTCTTCTTCTATTGCTTTCATTAACGTCTTGTAGTTTTTCAATACACAGGTCTTTCACCTCTGTCAGATGGATGATAAGCCTTTTAGATTATATGTGTGGGGACATATGTTACTAATACAGGTATTCCAGAAATTGTTTGAAGATCATAGAATTTGTCAATATACTTGTTGTCCAATTATTATCTTAAAAAATATATATATATATATTTTTTGGCTGCATCAGGTCTTAGTTGTGACATGCGGGGTCTTCGCTGAGTCATGCAGGATCTTTTGCTGCAGGAAGAGCTCTTTGTTGTGGCATGCAGGCTTCCCTCTAGGTGTGGCATGTGGGTTTTCTCTCTCTAGTTGTGGCATGTGGGCACCAGGGCATATGGGCTCTGTAGTTGTGGTAGGCAAGGTCCAGAGCACAGGGTCCTGGAGTTTGCGGCACACAGTCTATCTAGTTGAGATGCAAGAGCTTCGTAGTTGTGGCACATGGGCTTAACTGCCCCGCGGCATGTGGGATCTTAGTTCCCTGATCAGGGATCAAACCTGCATCCCCTGCATTGGAAGGCAGATTCTTTACCACTGGACCACCAGGGAAGTCCCTATCTTAAATTGTTGTGTCACAGAAATAACTAGGTTTTCTTATTAAAAGTCCATCAGATCTTTAACCATGGCCATTTTTTAAAGTCTTTTGTCATTTTTATTCTTTTTTTTTTTTTTTTTTCCCGGTACTTGGGCCTCTCACTGTTGTGGCCTCTCCCATTGCGGAGCACAGGCTCCAGATGCGCAGGCTCAGCGGCCATGGCTTACGGTCCCAGCCACTCCGCGGCATGTGGGATCTTCCCGGACCAGGGCACGAACCCGTGTCCCCTGCATCGGCAGGCGGATTCTCAACCACTGCGCCACCAGGGAAGCCCCAATCTTTTGTCATTTTTAGACACTTACTATTTAACTCTGATACATTTGCAAAAGTACTTCATCTTCAGAAAGATTCATGGAAAGGACTGACAAGTACTCTAGAATACAGGTTTTGATAACTTTAAACTCATACCACTGAAATGGATAAGAATTTCCAGAACTCTAATGGAAAAACAGGACTCAAGCAGAATAAGAATTAGTAACATGGGATTTAGTGAACTGATGAGAATGATTGTATTTTATGACTTTTTGTTTGAAACATTGCTGGTTCTTTAATGTTTTAAGTTAAACAAACAGGTGTTTGGAAGAAATCTAAATAATTTCATTCTTAAAGAAAAATCAAATAGTTCCCTGACCTTGCAAAATATATTTGAACTAAAATTTCTGAAAGCCATCTTTTCCCATCCATTTCACTATGAAATAAAAATTTCAGATGCAAATTTTTACTTGGGGGAAAAATATAAACATGCATCTTCCTTCAACGAAAAATTATGCATTTCTTTCACATAAAAATTATAAGGAAATAATCTTGAGATACTAATTTTTGGTTTTTTGTTTTTTTTTTTTGCGGTATGCGGGCCTCTCACTGTTGTGGCCTCTCCCATTGCGGAGCACAGGCTCCGGACGCGCAGGCCTAGTGGCCATGGCTCACGGGCTTAGTTGCTCCGCGGCATGTGGGATCTTCCCGGACCAGGGCACGAACCCGTGTCTCCTGCATCGGCAGGCGGATTCTCAACCGCTGCGCCACCAGGGAAGCCCGAGATACTAATTTTTAAAGCACCTGAAAAAAAATTATTCTACCTATTATATGTGATCTTAAAACCAAGTTATCTGACACAGATCAGTGCAACAAAATTGAGAGTTCAAAAATAAACCATTATATTCACGGTCAATTGATTTTCAAGAAAGGTGAAAAGGCAATTCAATGCAAAAAGGATAGTCTTTTCAACAAATGGGGCTGGGATAACTGTGCACCCACATGCATAAAGTTTAATTTAGACTGTGTTCCTTAAGTTTTCATTATCACACTCCTAAGAAGTGCCTCTAGACATTTTAAACTTAATTGTGCTCTACCCTCAAAAAACTTTAATGCCACAAATATCCTGTTTATCTGTTTATGTACTATAGATCTCTGCTTTATACATAAAAAATTGGTTCAGGGACTTCCCTGGTGGCGCAGTGGTTGAGAGTCCGCCTGCCGATGCAGGGGACACGGGTTCGTGCCCCGGTCCGGGAGGATCCCACGTGCCGCGGAGCGGCTGGGCCCGTGAGCCATGGCCGCTGAGCCTGCGCGTCCGGAGCCTGTGCTCCACAACGGTAGAGCCCACAGCAGTGAAAGGCCCCCGTACCACAAAAACAAAAAACAACAACAACAACAACAAAAAAAAAATTGGTTCATTCTTAAAGAACCAATTCTCTCCTCCATTGAGAATGTATGAGAACATTAGCTCACAAATACAAAAATTAACTCAAAACGGATCATATACAAAAATGTAAAACCTAAAATTATAAAGCTTCTTGGAAAAAAAACCAGAAAAGAACATCTTTGAGAACTTTTGATTATACAAACAGCTCTTTAATACAACAGCTAAAGGATAACCCATAAAGAAACAAATTCATAAGCTGGTCTTTATCCAAACCAAATTACTTTTGTAGTTCAAAAGACAATTAAATGACAAGCCACAGACTGGGAGAAAATACTTGCCAATCATATTTCTGATAACAAACTTGTACCCAGAATATATATTTTTAAAGTTCTTGTAACTCACTAATAACACAAAATGACTGAATTTTAAAATGGGCAAAAGATTTAAATAGACATGTCACTTCTGTAGCTTTTGGGGCAGATATCTCTTGGATCCATGCCTAAGCCATAAAAAGGCGAATGGTTTGAGTCATATTTTGAATTAGCATATTCTCTGAAGCTGGGTTAGAGTCCCAGGCTTCTTTTTTAAGGTACACCTTGGGCTGTAAGTTATTCCTGGCTTTGGTTTCAAGGCCTCTCTGTTCTTTGCTTTGAAGCCTCTGTTTTCTCAGGCTGCAAGTTCTTGGATTTTTGTTTCAAGGCCTCTCTGTTCTCCCTACTTGATCCTGCTCCTGTCATGGAAACTTAGTCAACTGAAATCCTCCTTCTCAAACTCCTGCTGACTATACGCTCTGCCACTATGGCACTAACTCTACTTTCTCCCTTGTTGACAAGATTTTACTAAGAATAATTTAGAACTTTCAAGGCTCCTTTGGAAAAACTTACTATTTCCCAAGCTGGCTCCTCTAAGGCTTCCCCATTGCACTCCAGCCCCTCAACTTCCTACAATCATTGGAATTCCAGACCCCCTGCCAACTCCCTCTAAGGACTCAAGGAACACACAAAAGCAACCACTTAGATAAAAAGGTCCAATCACATAAGTTAGTTAGCATGTCTGGAGTACACTGTCATGTGCATGCATCCTCTACAAGTGGGTATGCTTTTGTGTACTTTACTGTACAGTACTGTATAGAGTACAGTAGTACAGTAAAGATAGTTGTACCTTTATTTCAAGCCCAGGATGTCCGGAAGCAAGTGTAAAAGCAGCAGTGATGTAGCTGGTACTGCTAAGAAGCGCCAAGCAATAATGAGGGAAACAAGAGTGAAAATAATTGAGAGAGTGGAGCGACAAGAGGAAGAAGTAACTAAAGAACTGAAGAGATTCACAACGCAGAATATGGCAAGGGAATTTTCTTTATTTGAGGCACTGTTAGTTTTTGAGACAGGACCAGAACGTAGAATGGTACACGAAGGCTGCAGCAGCAGTTCAGAATGCAATCCATTGCTACCATGTCCTCTATGCTGAGAAAAAAAAGAGCTACTACCCAGACATCACTGGATCATTTTTTCAAGAGGGTAGATAGAACTGAAACCAGCAAGGAACCAGAACCTGTGCCATCAACGTCAGGCATGAGTGAAACTGCAGCTTGCTCTCCGTCTCCTATTGCTGATGATCCTTCAGCTCTACCATCTCCCAACTCCTCTCCCTGCTCCAGTCAGTAACTCTTCTTCCCTGTCCACTCAATGCCAGCCCCTGTATGCCAGCGGTTGTACTGTACTACTGTATTTTTCAAGGTACTGTACTGCAAGATTAAAAATGTTTATTTTTTGTTTGTTCTTTATGTATTATTTGTGCAAAAACTATTATACACCTTTTACATTACAGTACTATATAGCCGATTGTGTCAGTCGGGTACCTAGGCTAACTTTGTTGGACTTACGAACAAATTGGACTTATGAACGTACTCTCGGAATGGAACTTGTTCGTATGTAGGGGACTTACTGTAAATATTCCTAAAACTCTCAGAAATATAGGAACTAACCAAAATATTTTTCAAGTTCACATGATTTGAAAATAATGTGATTTGGTAAAAAACAAAACTTTAGTATTGTTGGTTTAATAAAACAGGAAGGTCCTCAAACTTGTCAGTATTAAATTTAATAGATACGTATATTTTATTCTATTTGGACTTACTAGTCAAATAAGCTAATATTATATTTACTAGATGCTTAAGATTATAAAATTTACAGGTTTGATTTTAATCAAATCGAATCATTATTCTGACAAACTTTATTTCAACAATAATTGTGTTTTAAAATGTGACTGCTGGCCTTGCAACCATCAGTTGTCTGTGCCCTTCTGATCCCATACCTCGGTGCGTTCAGTTCCCTACCCCCCTCTCGTCGATTGTTGCTGCACTTTGAGGACCCGCCGCGGCTGGCGGCAAGTGGCGCCTGAACAGGGACCTGACAAGAGGGACATCTGAATCTCGGTAGGTGAATCCCCGGAGTGAAGAGTGAAAGTGTGGCCACATAGTAAAGTTGATAGTAACTCGGGGCAATAGTCAGAAGTAAAAAAATATGGGACAAAAAGTATCCAAGAAGCGACCTGAGATCACTGATCAAGAGAAGGAGTTGTCCACCAGTGCTTTCCAGGCTTTTACAGCTGGAAATTATGATGTCTGTCTGCAACATCTTGCCTGCCTACAAGATATAAACAAAGACGATTATAAAATAATTTTGAATACGGCAGTAGCTGAGTTTTTCAAAAGTAACCAGACAACAACAGATAGTTTAAGACAGACACTTAACCAACTGAAGAATCAGGTGCACTCGGCTGTTGAAGAAATGGATGGACTACATGATCTTGAAAACAGTATGTTGTATTACAATCAAGCAGTCATCCTGTATCATGTCCGACAGTATACAGAAGCCATATCCGTTGGTGAAAAACTTTATCAGTTCATAGAACCTTTTGAAGAAAAATTTGCCCAAGCAGTGTGTTTTTTGTTCGTAGACCTGTATATATTAACCTACCAAGCTGAGAAAGCTTTACATCTTCTTGCTGTTCTAGAAATAATGATTTCACAGGGCAACAATAACAAAAATGGAAAGAATGAGACTGGCAAAGATACTATTTTTGTGTTGAAGTATATGTAGGAGGACAAGGGACTTTACTGGCCGGCCATAGTTTAAAGGTAATTAAAGCTGTTATAAGTTTGAAAAAAAAAATAAATAAATAAAATAAAATAAAATGTGACTGCTTTGAAGTACTTTCCAAAATCTTTTTGGTAACTTGAACCTTCAAGTTATACTATGTTAAATAATAGATATTTATTGAATATGTGGGTCATTCCTAAATAAGATAAAACATTGAAACATTATTACTGAATATAAGTTTAAGTGCATATAGTTTTGTTTTCTTATTCTTACAAAGAGATTAAAGATATTTAGGTCTGTTAATAAACAAGTTCTTGTCACAATGAGAAGGTATACTATGAATAAGCATATATGTCTAGAAGTTATGAGATAATATATTAATCAAATGTGCTAATCTGCTACAAAATGCTAGTACATGACAGGCAATTCTGTTGTCTACTAACTAGTTTTCTCTATAAAGGTTACTAATGGTTAAAAATTATCATCATTTTGGAGAATAAAAACCATATGATCATCTCAATAGATGCAGAAAACGTTTTTGACAAAATTCAACACCCATTTATGATAAAAACTCTCCAGAAAGTGGGCATAGAGGGAAACTACCTCAATATAATAAAGGCCATATATGATAAACCCACAGGAAACACCATTCTCAATGGTGAAAAACTGAAAGCATTTCCTCTAAGATCAGGAAGAAGACAAGGATGTCCACTCTCACCACTCTTATTCAACATAGCTTTGGAAGTCCTAGCCATGGCAATCAGAGAAGAAAAAGAAATAAAAGGAATACAAATTGGAAAAGAAGAAGTAAAACTGTCACTGTTTGCAAATGACATGATACTATACATAGAGAATCCTAAAGATGCCACCAGAAAACTACTAGAGCTAATCAATGAATTTGGTAAAGTTGCAGGATACAAAATTAATGCACAGAAATCTCTTGCATTCCTACACACTAATGATGAAAAATCTGAAAGAGAAATTAAGGACACACTCCCATTTACCATTGCAATAAAAAGAATAAAATACCTAGGAATAAACCTACCTAGGGAGACAAAAGACATGTATGCAGAAAACTATAAGACACTGATGAAAGAAATTAAAGATACCAACAGATGGAGAGATATACCATGTTCTTGGATTCAAAGAATCAATATTGTGAAAATGACTATACTACCCAAAGCAATCTGCAGATTCAATACAATCCCTATCCAATTACCAACGGCATTTTTTACAGAACTAGAACAAAAAATCTTAAAATTTGTAATGGAGACACAAAAGACCCCAAATAGCCAAAGCAGTCTTGAGGGAAAAAAAAATGGACCTGGAGGAATCAGACTCCCTGACCTCATACTATACTACAAAGCTACAGTAATCAAGACAATATGGTACTGGCACAAAAGCAGAAATATAGATCAATGCAATAGGATACAAAGCCCAGAGATAAACCCACACACCTATGGTCAACTAATCTATGACAAAGGAGGCAAGGATATACAATGGAGAAAAGACAGTCTCTTCAGTAAGTGGTGCTGGGAAAACTGGACAGCTACATGTAAAAGAATGAAATTAGAACACACCCTAACACCATACACAAAAATAAACTCAAAATGGCTTAGAGAGACCTAAATGTAAGACCTGACACTATAAAAGGCTTAGAGTAAAACATAGGAAGAACACTCTTTGACATAAATCACAGCAAGATCTTTTTTGATCCACCTCCTAGAGTAATGGAAATAAAAACAAAAATAAACAAATGGGACCTAATGAAACTTAAAAGCTTTTGCAAAGCAAAGGAAACTATAAACAAGACGAAGACAACCCTCAGAATGGGAGAAAATATTTGCAAATGAATCAATGGACAAAGGATTAATCTGCAAAATATATAAACAGCTCATGTAGCTCAATATTAAAAAAACAAACAACCCAATCCAGAAATGGGTAGAAGACCTAAATAGACATTTATCCAAAGAAGACATACAGATAGCCAAGAAGCACACGAAAAGCTGCTCAACATCACTAATTATTAGAGAAATGCAAATCAAAACTACAATGAGGTATCACCTCACACCAGTTAGAATGGGCATCATCAGAAAATCTACAAACAACAAATGCTGGAGAGGGTGTGGAGAAAAGGGAACCCTCTTGCACTGTTGGTAGGAATGTAAATTGATACAGCCACTATGGAGAACAGTATGGAGGTTCCTTAAAAAACTGAAAACAGAATTACCATATGACCCATCAATCCCACTACTGGGCATATACCCAGAGGAAACCATAACTCAAAAAGATGCATGCACCCCAATGTTCACTGCAGCACTATTTACAATAGCCAGGTTATGGAAGCTACCTAAATGCCCACGGACAGATGAATGGATAAAGAACATGTGGTACCGGGCTTCCCTGGTGGCGCAGTGGTTGAGAGTCCGCCTGCCGATGCAGGGGACGCGGGTTCATGCCCCGGTCCGGGAGGATCCCACATGCCGCGGAGCGGCTGGGCCCGTGAGCCATGGCCACAGAGCCTGCGCGTCCGGAGCCTGTGCTCCACAACAGGAGAGGCCCCAACAGTGGGAGGCCCACGTACCATAAAAAAAAAAAAAAAAAAAAAAAAAAAAAAAAAAAAAAGAACATGTGGTACCTATATACAATGGAATATTACTCAGCGATAAAAAGGAACAAAATTGGGTCATCTGTAGAGACATGGATGAATCTAGAGACTGTCATACAGAGTGAAGTAAGTCAGGAAGAGAAATACAGATATCATATATTAACACATATATGTGGAACCTAGAAAAATGGTACAGATGAACCAGTTTGCAGGGCAGAAATTAAGACACAAATGTAGAGAACAAACATATGGACACCAAGAGAGGAAAGCGGTGGCGGGGTGGGGTGGTGTTGTGATGAACTGGGAGATTGGGATTGATATATATACACTAATGTGCATAAAATGGATAACTAATAAGAAAGTGTTGTGTAAAAAAATAAATAAAATAAAATTCAAAAAAAAAAAAACTATCACCATTTTCTGACTTCCCTGGTGGTTCAGGGTCAAGGATCTGCCTTCCAATGCAGGGGACATGGGTTCAAACCCTCGTGGGGGAACTAAGATCCCACATGCCACAGATCAACTAAGCCTGCATGCTCTAGAGCCTGCGTGACACAACTAGAGAGCCCACGTGCTGCAACTATGAGCCCGCGCACACTGGAGCCTGCGCGCCACAACTAGAAAGAAGCCTGTGCGCTGCAATGAAGAGCCTGTGCCCCACAACTAGAGAGCACACACACTGCAACTACTGAGCCTGCGTGCTCTAGAGCTCACACGGCACATCTAGAGAGAAGCCCACATGCCACAACGAAAGATCCCGCATGAAGATCCTGCATGCTGCAACTAAGACCCAATGCAGCCAAATAAATAAATAAATAAATAATTTAAAAATTATCATCATTTTATATGTAACCAAAACTACTAGAAATAAATAAGGGTTAAGGGAAACATCTCTGTATGAAAAATATTCAAGGAATGTAGGATATGTTTTTATTGAGGGGGAAGAAAAAAGAGTAATTTTGTCCTAAAGTAGTTGTTTGGAGGTCATTTAAAGATTGTTCCAGAGAAAGAGGAAAGTGAAAGGAAAAAAAGGTGAATTGATATAGAAAATTGTAAAGGGTCTGTGGGGGAAACAAAGAGTGAGAGAAATTTATCTCATGTGGTGAAGGTAGTTAAGATTGAATGGAGTTATTGTAAGGTTTTTAAATGAGCTTTATTTATTTATTTATTTAAATTAATGTATTTAGTTTTGGCTGCGTTGGGTCTTCGTTGCAGTGTGCAGGCTTCTCATTGCACTGGCTTCTCTTGTTGCAGCATGCAGGCTCTAGGTGCACGGGCTTCAGTAGTTGCAGCTCGCGGGCTCAGTAGCTGTGGCTTGCGGGCTCTAGAGCGCAGGCTCAGTAGTTGTGGCACATGGGCTTAGTTGCTCCATGGCATGTGGGATCTTCCTGGACCAGGGATTGAACCCGTGTTCCCTGCATTGGCAGGCGGATTCTTAACCACTGTGCCACCAAGGAAGTCCTAAAATGAGCTTTAATATCAAGAGTGTACACATGCAACTAGAACTAGGTTCTTTTCTCTCTTAAAAGAACAAAGATTATTGGACTATTGGTCTGCTCTTAAGAGGCTGTAACAGATTTTTCTTTACCTTTTAAGTAATCCACCTAAGAAAACAAAAATTCTGTGTCCATTGGAATAATTTCTGGTGCTTTACCGTGTCTTTATTTAAGAGAACTGAGTCTTCCTTTTTAAAAAAGTGACCTGTGATCTATTTAATCAAGTATTCAGACCTTTTGACAACTTTTGATATTTTGCCTTCCCCAAATGAAATCCTAAATAAAATCTTGATCTTGAAAATCTCAAAGGATCTGTTCTTTCATCTTTTAAAAAGAGAGATGTTTGAGATAATTAAGTTTATTTGACACGTTAAACTTTATGGGAAACACTGTCAAATAAGAAGTGATGCTTAACCTTCCCTAGATTATATTTGTATAAGTAAATGTTATTAATATAAGTACTTCAGAAATTATTGGGTTGGCCAGAAGGTTCATTTGGGTTTTTCCATAATATATTATGGAAAAACCCGAATGAACTTTTTTGCAACCCAATATACACAGTTCCTAGAAATTTGTCAATGCCCCTGAAGTTTTTGATATGTCCTGATACAATGTTATGAATCATAATTCCAGTTATTATCTTAAAATGTTTTATGTCACACAAACCAAATTTCTCATCAATTGTATTATTTTTATAATGAACTCTCATCAGATCTTTAACCATGGCCATTTTAAGTATTTTGTCATTCACAAATAGTTATTGTCTTACTCTCATGCTTTCTTGAAAGCTCTTACAATCAGCTACAAACCAGAATGCTTCATCTTCAACAAAGGGACTGTTTTAGAGACCCATAGAGAGGACTATGACAAGTAATCTGAGATACAAGCTTCTGATGGCATTGCCTAAATAACTTCAAGGTCATACCACTGGACTGAGCAAGGAGTCCAGAACTCTAGGGAAGAGGCTGATGGATTCATAAAATGGATAACCCAAGATCAAGGAGAAAGAGAATTAATTACACATGACCAAATCAACTGATGAAGAATAATTATGATTTTAATAGTTTTTTTCTTTGTTTGGAACATTGCTGGTTCTTTAATGTTCTATTTTCTGGAGATAACGTACCCCCTTTCTCTCTTCTCTTAAGCTATCTATAACTCAAACAACTTCGTAGATTATACCTTTGTAAACAAAAATAAAACATATATCTTTTTCTCCCTGCCTGAACCCTCTAGATTTTGGAAACTCTTATTTCATGTTCTTATTTTCATGGCAATACAGTTATTCTCATAAGTTCTCTTTGTATCAGGACACAACTGGAAACATTGGTTATATTATCAAGGCTTGGACTGAAATGCCACATTTGAGAATGATGTGCATAGAATTAGTTACAACCAGACAGTTAAGGAACTAGATGCTTGATATAAAGAGCCAGTGTTTACAAAGCCCTCTTGGAAGTTAGCCTGGAACTTAACTTACAGGTTACCAGCCTTACAGGTGACTAAGGAAGGTCACTGGTGGCAAGCTCAGGAACTTTAAGACATTTAGGGGACCTCAAGAAGAGAGGAATTCACCCAAACCAATAGATTACTGCAGGTGAAGTCTAGTGGTGAGTTCTTGGCTTGGCCTTCTGGCCTCAGGAGAGTTTTAAGTCCAGCAAAGAAAAATTGAAAAGGTCTATGTGGTCAGTTATCATTCTTGCTGCCTTTATATAAATAATTAGGCCAAATTTAATTATATTAGACTTATTTTATAAATAAGGATAATCTTACTTTGCTATCATTGATCAAAATGGGGGTGACTGTAGAGAGAAATTTTATGATTGCAGAGAGAAAGTTTTTTCAATAGAAAACTACAACCCAGGACCTTCCTTGGTGGCACAGTGGTTAAGAATCTGCCTGCCAATGCAGGGGACACAGGTTCGATCCCTGGTCCGGGAAGATTCCCACATGCCGTGGAGCAACTAAGCCCGTGTGCCACAACTACTGAGCCTGCGCTCTAGAGCCCACAAGCCACAACTACTGAGCTCATGAGCCACAACTACTGAAGCCCATCCGACTAGAGCCCGTGCTCCACCACAAGAGAAGCCACTGCAATGAGAAGCCCATGCACCACAACGAAGAGTAGCCCCTGGTCACCACAACTAGAAAAAGCCCACGTGCAGAAATGAAGACCCAACACAGCCATAAATAAATAAATAAACACATAAAATTTATTTTAAAAGCCCAATAGGGCTTCCCTGGTGGCGCAGTGGTTGAGAGTCCGCCTGCCGATGCAAGGGACACGGGTTCATGCCCTGGTCCGGGAAGATCCCACATGCCACGGAGTGGCTAGGCCCGTGAGCCATGGCCGCTGAGCCTGCGCGTCTGGAGCCTGTGCTCCGCAACAGGAGAGGCCACAACAGTGACAGGCCCGCGTACCGCAAAAAAAAAAAAAAAAAAAAAAAAAAAAAGCCCAATAGAACATTCCATACCTTCCCACTGAAGCCCTAAACTGACCACCACTACCCTTGTTAAATTTGGTATATAAACCTTTTATCACTGGCTATTGAGCACTCTCTCATGTATACCATGCAAGCTTAAATAAACTTTGTCTTTTCTCCTCTTAATCTGTCTACTGTCACAATCTGTAGGCACCAACCACTGGACCCAAGTTGGAAAAGTTTTCTTTCAACATCAAGCAATGAAACAGGAACAAAATTAAAAAATAAAACCAATGAAACAGAAAGGATCTTAATACAGTCTAGTTAATAAAAATAACCTCAACACTCTGAAGACAACGAACACCCTGGAGAGTAATATTCGGCTCTAGTTGGCTCTTCACTAAAGAGCCTAACTGACAAACCAGTGAATGCTTCACTACCCTAGCCATTTGTCATCCATTTTGTTTACTTCTCAATTTCATATCTTTAGCTTTCTCCTTTAACTGAAAATTTCAATCCACAACATGAACTTGTAAAGCCTTTTAAAAGAGAAAAACAGATTTTATTTACGATCTTATTCCTTCATGCTGATAGCCCAGAAGGGCACAAGCCTGAGGCAAAACTCATTTAGGGTGTGTGGTACAGGTATCCCCAGATTCTCTCTTCATAAAGCATCAACTCCCATGGTCCCTCCAGGGCAGCTTTCCCAACGGTCCCACCTAGGGGATAAGCCTACTAATAAATAAAACTTATTTTTCATTCTCTGCTTCCTTCCATGTGCCACACGCGCGCGCGCGCACGCGCACACACACACACACACACACACACACACACACACATCTCATATCCATTTTGTTTTTACGTGTAGTTGCTGATGTTTAAACAGGACTTAGGTATTTTAGCATTTTACCAAAAAAGAAAAATGAACGTTTGTTCCCTTGTTTTTCTTTGCTCCTTAGACGTACTGCCAATCTCTGCAAAGTTTATGGTGAACTAAGGACTGAAAAGAGGGAGCAGAGAACATAAAGCCAATAGGTCTTTTATTTGTCTGTCTCACTTGTGCTCCATGCATGGAATATAGCTGCCTGTTTTACTATTGAAGGGTCTGTAAAACATGGGTGGTATCTGAATCTCCTGGCCATTCAGACAACTGAAATAACAGCAAGGAAATGCCAGGAATAAGAGTACTGTTTTATAGAAATCCACTTGTGGCCTTCATATACATTTTATCCAAAGACCTTTCCAGATGTAGACATTACTGTCAGAGAAGAATTAAAGATGTCGGCAGAGAAAGAAAGAGAGATTTGTAGCCAATTTGAAAAAGAGGACAAGGCCTCCAAAGTTGGCAGGGTTTGCTGAAAGGGTGGTTTTAATTCCCATCAATGTCAAATTCCCGAAGTTAAATAGTAAGAGAAACACAAAGGTTGCCTGGAGTTTCTATATATAATGGATAAAAGAAAATCTTAAATCATCAACAAATGGAGAAAGGTGCTTTCTGTTAAAGGGATGATTTGTTTTATTTATAATCTACTAAACTTGAACTTGAAAATAACAACATAATCAAATGTGATTATTCACACTGAAATCTAGGGCTTTATTCCAGGAAAACGAAGAGGCTAATTTTGGGGATCCAGACATGTAGTCTGCCTCTGGAACCCTACCAGTAGGCCCCAAGATATTGACATAGAACAGAAAGAAGACAAAAAGAGGGGTATCTGACAAAACAAAGACCCCAAAGCTATGAGTATTTCACTTATCTACATTACAAATTTAAATGTTTAGTTATTCATTTATCAAGTGCTTCAGCACCCCTGTTGTTCAAGCCAGAGAACTTGATAATAAAGACCATGGGGTCTTAGACACAACTGGGATAGAAATCCTGCAGTGTTCAGCTACATCCCCATATGTCAAGTTCCTTTAGCACATATCTTCCCCAAATTTTAATTCCCCAGGTTGCCTTTCCTAACTTAAGCTAACAATGCTTTTCACCACGCCTTCTGGAATTTATCCAGTTGCTAATCAAGTCTCCTACACCCTTAGCATACTTGAAACTTCGTTCTTCTCCAAAGAACACAAAGACACACATCCCCTCAACTCACTCTGCCCCAATTAAAGCAATGAACCAATTATTAACTCTGTAGATAACTTAAGTCTCCAGGTAACACCTCTTAGAAAGAAGTATCTTGAATGATGGATACGAATATTTTGGTCAATGAAGAGGTGAGCTCAACCATAAGGTGACAAAAAAAAAAAAAAAAAGCTTTCTGGATTATACAGCAGTCTCTTAGAAGTCTACTTAGATTGTTCTCTGAGAGACTGACCAGTTCCAAATGCCAGGACAAAAGAGAAAGCATCTGTATAGCATCAACGCTGAATCCTAGTCACTCTCCAAATTCTGTAAAGAGGACTGTCCTGGGAGTTGGCTGGTTTTCTCTATAACTCCTATTTTTCTTGAACTCCAATAGCAGCCACGTGGAATTTTAATAACATGTAGTCACGCTTATATAGATAAGGTGGTATCCGTGAAAAAGCCAATACATGACAAATTCCTTTTCCAAAACTGAAAATTTCAGTTAGCGCTTTAGGATATTGAAAAAAGATATTTAAAAGCCCCCAGCTGCATATGACTTAGCTTCTTACAAGACTGTTATCACTGTGTCTAAAAGCTTATTCCACTGCAGATGGACATGGCTCTCAAAGACAAATAACTAAAACCTAACTTTATAAAGAGGAAATTCTTACTTGTATATTACTTATGCAAATGTTTATGTTTAATTAAAAAAACACTAACTCTGTAACTGGTCTCTTCTTTTAGCTGTGGAGGACCCTTGTAATATATTCTGTATCCACTGGATCTAAATACAGATCTCTGAAGTAAATGACTTTCCTGAAGGAATAAAGAGAATTAACACTTTACCACATAGCAGGATTTTAATATAATAATAGCTATAATTATTAAATACAAACCATATGCCAAGCACTATTTAGGAGTTTTACATATAGTATCACATATATTATATTACTAATTCTAGCTGAATTATAAATATTTTTCTTATTCTGTACATGAAGAAACTGAGGCTCAGAAAGATTAAGCAACTCACCCAACTTAACTAGTAACATGTAATACTGGGAATTTTAACTAAAGCCTTTCTGCCTCCTAAAATCCTATTATTTCCAGAGTAATAAACTGTCTCCTAAAATGCACAAACTCACTAAAATGGTCCAAACCTCATTTTCAGTAACCAACAGAATGATTTCTTCTTTTAAGCAGGAAGATGGGAATTGCTGACATTTCTTTGTACTTATTGTTCCCCAAATATCCCATGATCTTTTACATCTCAATGCTCTGGCTCAAGGTGCTTCTGGTTGTGATATCCTCTACAACCCCATCTTTTCTCCAACTCCTTTAGAACACAGCGCAGGAAACTAGTGGTTTCTTCCTGTTTATCTACATAGTACCATTTTTATATCTGTTATCGGTGATTAAAACTACAGATTAAGGAGTCAAAATAACCTGTGTTTAGTACTAACTCTCCACTTCCCTAAGTAAGATCTTGGGCAAGTTAGTCATCCACTCTAAGCATCAATTTTGTCATTTCTGGTATAGAGATAAGATGATCTCCCCTGCTGGATTGTAGTGAGGATTAAATGAGGAACTTGGAACAAAATATCCTATCTATCCTCTATAGCACACTTTTCCAGGCTATCAGATTCTAGTCCAGTTAAATGACTTGGAGCTACTTAGCAACTCTTCATAAGTGGTATACTACTGATGGATATGTAAATTATGTCCTGTCAAATAGTAATTTAATTGACATCCCCCCTTCTTCCTAGGGGAATGGGGAAAAATCTAGTTTTGCCTAGTCTCAATTTACAATTCATATCATGCCTTTACATCACATTAATTTGTGCTGCTTTGATTTTTCCTTTGAATGGGTTGTATCTGCCTGGTTGTCTCACATAATATGAGTAAAATTAATTCTGTAATTTGTGTTCGTTTTTGTTCCTATAGGAGGATAACAATTTGACTTTTTTGGAAAATTACATTTTAACAGTACTATCATCATCACGACAACTCCCAATCTTGATCTTTTCTAAACTCCATATTCCTTATATTCAAGCCCACTAGAATATTCACTTGAATGTCCCAATAAATGGTTTTCTTTACTTAGAAAACTTGTTCCTCCTTATAGTAAGTAGCCAGTCTCTAAGATGACCTGCAATGATCCTGTCTCTCAAGTATTTGAAGAGTCTAGGGTGGCTGTTTTGCAAAATTATTCATTAGAGTAGGTTTATGATTTTGGGGCAGAAATATCATATATGAGGCAGAGATGTCAATTTGTCTACTGACGATGCTGAGTTTGATCATTTGATTAAGGTGGTATCCATTATTGACTCTCAATGCTTCTGTTGCTGGGCATTCTCATCCACCAAAGCTATCTAGCGTCTATTTCTCCACCTCTGACTATATTTATCACAAATCTTTTCTAGCCTCTCCAGATTCCAAATCCTCCTTCCTACCCCTCAGTCTCTGCAGGGAATCTATGTCCTACTTCATTACTAAAATCCAAAAATGACTCCCTCAACCTCATCTCTACTTCTGATTTTCTTTACAGATATAACAACCAAATGCAATGTTGTGGTCTATGATCAGATCCTGGTTTGAATAAACCAGCAATAAAAGACATTTCTGGGGGCAATTAAGGGACCATTGAATATTAAGGAATTATTGTTACTTGTGTTGGTCATATAATCATATTGTGTTATGTAGTTTAGAGACACACACTAAAGTTAAAGTGAAATATCATGGCATATACTTTAAAGTACTCCAGAAAAAAAAAAAAAGGAAAGAAAATATAAAAAAATATTAACAATTGATAAATTAGGTGAAGGGTTACTATTCTCTACTTTTCTTACGTTTGAATATTTTCATAATAACTCAAAGTTTTGTTTCTATCTTTAAAAAAAACTGAAGCACAGATTAAGTGACTGGCTCAAGATCACAAGCTATAAATGGGATTTAATCAACTAGGATTCTAACCCAGTCAAAGCTCCAAGTCCGGGCCCTCAGCTTCTGTGCTACACTGTCTCTTGTTCCATGGATCACAGTTTGTGAGCCACAAGTACTTGGGGTGGAGGAAAAAAGAAGATAGAGGCACAGCAGAGATTAACAAATTAATATATGTAAAGCACTTAAAACAGTGCCTGGCATATAGTAAGAACTATGTAAGTGTTAACTATTATAGACCACCTGTTCCACAGAAAACTATTACGGTTGCTACGGTGTGGGGGGTCGGGGAGAAGAGCTTCCATGGACTGAATAAGTTTGAGAAACCCTAAGTCAAAGAAAGTCAAACATGTTTCTCTGTGCAGAATGTCTTTGTGTCTTTAATATGTTAACACCCATTTCCAAGAAAGAAATCTAGTATGTGGCATTTTCCAATTCTAATTGATCACTAAATGCTTTTTTTCTTCCAAAGAAATAACCTGAGGTACTGATATTCTGTGGGACAAGCTTTAGGATTCCCTGATTTACAATGAAGAAATCAGGTTCTCCACAATAAGGCAACATTTTATTTCAATGGTTAGAGAAAAAGAATCAAATGATAAACCCGTAACATTTTCCTGGACAAACACAATGTTCACTTTCAAATGTTTGTTATCAGTATGCCTAACAAACAGTCTTCTGAAGTTTGCTAACATGTATGACTACTGGCTCCATCTATGTCCCTCTCCAAGGTTGAGTATCATGAGATCTCATGTCCTCTACCTGAGATTCAAGTCTTCTCTTTCCTACTTGTGCACCATGAGAACTCTCCTCCCTGCTGATAAGTCAGTCCACTCCCCTCTCCTCTCCCCACACAAAACAGGTCTCTTATAAAAAAGAAAAATATAATTTTGATGTACTAAGAAAATGAGATGGCAATCCTCACCATCTAACTGGTGAGCATTCCTCTCCTTACTTTCTGCAATGCAGTTCTTATAAAAGCAAAATCTTTATTTTAAATTTTGAATCTTTTTCTCTTGCAACATGACTTAGCACATAAGTGATATATAATGTGTTATATATTTTGTTTGCTGTTGATATAATTTGTTTTCAAGTCTTATTTTTTGCTTTGTTTGAAGAAAAACATAATCAAGGAGAACATCTGTCAAATTTCAACAGAATACATGTAAGAGTGGAATTTAAGAATTTTAAGGTGAGAAGTCATTTAGCAATCTGAATTACTGACCCATGGGTATAGTATTTTAGGTATTTTAAGAATCATTAATGTTTTAAATATACAAAGTCATTAAAATCCATGGTAGCCCACATTCTACTTCTTATCAAATTGCCACATTTATGAAATATAATCAAACATACAGAAAAAAATGACCAAGTTTAAGAAAAGGTTTTATAAATGTGTACCTAACAAAAACAAATGTCACAAAGACATACCAAAGGCCTGGATTATAACAAAAATCAACTCAAATATTAAATATTTAACACACATCCTGGAGCTGTCAGTATGCGGGTGGCCTGGCCGGGGCTCCTACTATAGCTGTGTCAGCGTGTTATGATGCCGTCTCGTACCAACCTGGATACTGGAATCCCCAGTAGTAAAGTGAAATACAGGTTCTCCAATACAGACGATGGCTACATTGACCTTCAGTTTAAGAAAAGCCCTCCTGGGCTTCCCTGGTGGCACAGTGGTTAAGAATCCATCTGCCAACGCAAGGGACATGGGTTTGAGCCCTGGTCCGTGAAGATCTCACATGCCTTGGAGCAACTAAGCCCGTGAGCCACAACTACTGAGCCTGCACCCTAGAGCCCACAAGCCACAACTACTGAGCCTGAGTGCCACAACTACTGAAGCCCATGTACCTAGAGACCATGCTCCACAACAAGAAAAGGCTGGCAAAGAAGAGTAGCCCCCGCTGGCCGCAACTAGAGAAAGCCCATGTGCAGCAACAGAGACCCAACTCAGCCAAAAATAAAAATAAATAAATTTATAAAGTTTCCTTCTAGCTCTTCTTTATATGCATATATGATTTGTGATTCTGGTTATAGTCAGAGTATAAATATATATTAAAGCAAAGTAAACATTTAGACACTTAAGACTCTTTGGCAATTTTGCAATTAGATTCTATTCTGATATATTGTCTGTCATGAAAGACATTTAGTAACACTTTCACACAATCAAGCAGTCCCTAGAATTTTCAGAAATAAACCACCAAATCAAAAAGTAACAGCAATGCACCCATTACAATGGACAAAATCCAGAACACTGACACATCAAATGCTGGCAAAGATGTGAAGTGATGTAAAATTTCAGTCATTGCTGTTGGGAATGCAAAATACTACAGCCTCTCTGAAAGACAGTTTGGCGGTTTCTTACAATACCAAACATACTCCAAAACAAACAAACAAACAAACAAAAACATACTTTTAACCATACGATCCAGCAACTGCACTCCTTGGTATTTACCCAAATGAGCTGAAAACTTATGTCCACACAGAAAACTGCACAAGGATATTTATAGTAGCTTTATTCATAATTGCCAAAACTTGGAAGCAACAAATATGTCCTTCAGCAGCTGAATGGATAAACTGTGGCACAGCCACACAATGCAATATTATTCAATACAAAAAAGAAATGAGCTTTCAAGCCGTGAAAAGACATGGAGGAAACTTAAATGAATATTACTAAGTGAAACAAGCCAATCTGAAAAGGCTATACACTCTATGATTCCAATTATAAGACATTCTAGAAAAGGCAAAACCATGGAGACAAAAATAAATAAATAAATAAAATTTAAAAACAGTGGCTGCCAAGGAGAAGAGGGAGGGAGAGATGAACAAGTGAGCCCTAATGTAAACTATGGTCTCTGGGTGATAATGATGTGCCAGTGTAGGTTCATCTATTGTAACAAATGTACCGTTCTGGAGGGGATATGGAGAATAAAGGAGGCTGTGCCTATGTGGGAGCAGGAAGTATATGAGAACTCTCTGTACTTTCTGCTATAAACTTAAAACTGCTCTAAGGGCTTCCCTGGTGGCACAGTGGTTGGTAGTCTGCCTGCCGATGCCGGAGACACGGGTTCGTGCCCCTATCCGGGAGGATCCCACGTGCCGCGGAGCGGCTGGGCCCGTGAGCCATGGCCGCTGGGCCTGCACATACAGAGCCTGTGCTCTGCAATGGGAGAGGCCCGTGTACCGCAAAAAAAGGAAAAAAAAAAAAAAACCTGCTCTAAAAAATTAAGTCTATTTACATTTTTTAAAAAGTAACAGTACTGTGTTTCAGTGATCTTAGCTACTATAAAGAAAATTAAACGCACGTTTTCATATCAGAAGACATACGTGGTCAAAAGAAAAATTTTAGTCTCTTTTTTTGGGGGGTCTTTGTTGCTGCACACGGGCTTTTTCTTCCTCTAGTTGCAGCAAGCGGGGGCTACTCTTCATTGTGGTACGCGGGCTTCTCATCGCAGTGGCTTCTCTTGTCGCAGAGCATGGGCCCTACGTGCGTGGGCTTCAGCAGTTGTGGCTCTCAGGTTCTAGAGTGCAGGCTCAGTAGTTGTGGTGCACGGGCTTAGTTGCTCCACGGGATGTGGATCTTCCCAGACCAGGGCTCGAACCCATGACCCCTGCATTGGCAGGCGGATTCTTAACCACTGAGCCACCAGAGAAGTCCCTTAGTCTTGTTTTTTTTTTTTTTTTTTTTTTTTTTTTTTGTGGTACGCGGGCCTCTCACTATTGTGGCCTCTCCCACTGCGGCACACAGGCTCTGAACGCGCAGGCTCAGCGGCCATGGCTCACGGGCCCAGCCGCTCCGCGGCACGTGGGATCCTCCCGGACCGGGGCACGAACCCGTGTCCCCTGCATCGGCAGGCGGACTCTCAACCACTGCGCCACCAGGGAAGCCCAGTCTTGTTTTTTTAAGGGGAACAGGAGACAGAGTTGTTTCGCCGGAGTGGACACTGTTACCTACTTCTTTAGTCAAAAGATAAGAATAAGCCAGTATCACCACTCAAACACATGTCCAACTTCCGTTCTGTTTACTGCTTGCTCTCCCTGTGCAAAAAACAACTTGGATTTGGTAGACTTCAGAATGAGGACATTCCACAGGTTTTGATTATGTGAATCTGAAAATGTCAAATTCATTAGCTAAAAGATTCTGATGGCTATTAATTTCTCAAGAAGCAGTTTATACATAAACTAAACAGTAAGCATGAAGATTAATTTCCTCTTCAAACATGAATAACAATTTATGCCTCCCCTAAATTCATATGTTGAAGCCCTAACCTCCAATACGATGATCTGCAGATGGGGCCTTTGGGAGGTAATTAAGGGTTAGATGAGGTGATGAGGAAAGGGCCCTCATAATGGGATTAGTGCCTTTATAAGACAAGACACCAGAGAGTTTATCCTCTCTCTCCCTGCATACATGCACAAAGAACAGTTTATGTGAGCACACAGTGAAATGGCAGTGCCTATTAGCCAAAAGAGGACTCAGAATGAAACCTACCTTGCTGGCACCTTGATCTTAGACTTCCCAGGCTCCAGAACTGTGAGAAATACATTTCTATTGTTTAAGCCTACCAGTTTATGGTATTTTGTTATGGCAGCCAAAGCAGGCTAAGACACAGTGGAAGCTAAAAGCAATTCTAATGGCTTACCCCAATTAGAGCCTAATCCAAACCAATGACTCAGGCCCAATACTTCCAGATTTATACCCATTAATTTTTTTTTTTTAATTTTTAAATTTATTTTTGGCTGCGTTGGGTCTTCATTGCTGCGCGTGGACTTTTTTCTCTAGTTGCAGCGAGTGGGGGTTACTCTTTGTTGTGGTGCACGGGCTTCTCATTGTGGTGGCTTCTCCTGTTGTGGAGCACTGGCTCTAGGCATGTGGACTTCAGTGGTTGTGGTACATGGACTCAGTATTGTGGCTCTTAGGCTCTAGGGCGCAGGCTCAGTAGTTGTGCCACACAAGCTTAGCTGCTCCGCAGCATGTGGGATCTTCCTGGACCAGGGCTCAAACCCGTGTCCCCCTGCATTGGCAGGCAGATTCTTAACCACTGTGCCACCAGGGAAGTCCCCCCATTATTTTTTTAAGTAAGTTTACTATCAATGAATACAAATTCACAATAGGAGAGAAAATTAAAGCAAAGGGTAGTACACTATGGGAATCAAAATTCCTTATTTCATACTGTGGAAAAATCTTTATAATTCAGGATCCATCTCCCATCTTGTGGATCATACAGCTTACTTTGCTTCCTTCTGCTGCACTCATATGACCATTTTGTTGTTTACTGAAAGTCTGAGCTGAGTAAGTAGCAACAGAATGTTGTGAAATTCAAACAGATTAAATTTGACCCTTCTAAACAACTTTAATGATGAAAATGAAGCCTTATCATTTGGTGGGTCGGGTGTTTTAAACTAATAAACTTCAAGCTCCGTGTGAAATTCACAGTGTCTTACACGATTCATGATCCCCCAGTACTTAGCAGGATACTTTGCACACAGTTAAATGAATATAGGAATGAACGAAAGAAAAATGTCTACCACCATACTTGTTTCATGACCTGATTAAAATAAACACTTCAAAAAAAAAAAAAAAAAATAGTAGGGGCTTCCCTGGTGGCGCAGTGGTTGAGAATCCGCCTGCCGATGCGGGGGACACGGGTTCATGCCCCGGTCCGGGAAGATCCCACATGCCGCGGAGCGACTGGGCCCGTGAGCCATGGCCGCTGAGCCTGCGCGTCCGGAGCCTGTGCTCCGCAACGGGAGAGGCCACAACAGTGAGAGGCCCGCCTAGCACACAAAAAAATAAATAAAAAAAATAAATAAATAAACACTTCAATTCTGCATTACCTATCATCCAGTCTACCTACCTAGTCAGAGAAAATTAATGACTATGACTAACCTGATGGAGTGTTAAAAGGGTTTACAATTTAATAATGAAAAAATCTTGACAGATATTCTATGAAAAGTGGTGTTTTCTGTTTTCAAATCCACTAATCAAGCCAGCTTTCAAATCTTAGTATTCTAAATACCTGAAAGAACAGCCTAGTATCTGCTTCTGCAAAGATCTCTTGAGGCTAGATATCTTGGAAGCAATTTGCTGCTTTCTATATTACCCTAGTTTAACTTCAGAACATTATATTAGGATTACATTAAATTACAGTTACTCAACAAAAAGATCTACAATTTTAGTGATTCTGGAACAAATTAAGATGGTTAATTCATAAATCATGCAAAGTCAATAGTGATTCTATGAATTTGATTCTAATCATTTTCCTCCAAACAAATGTTTACCCCCACCTTAACCTTCTCCTACATAGGCAATATACAATCTTTGGCCAAATGTCTATAAGAGATCTTTAAAAGTAATTATAGTTAATAGTATCTCTGGAATTGTTCCACATTTGTTTATTTTAATCAAATTCAAGTTGTATAAAACTGCAAAAGGGGAAAAAAATTAAACTTCACAAACTTCTGAAAGATAATAAAATAGCCACAAAGCTATAAAAAATAGGAGGGAAACAGAACCAAAAAAACAGACTAAGAATTTAAGATTCTGTCTTCAGGGCAAATCTTTAGAATATTTCCTGCATTGGCCCAGATTCCTCCAAAAAAATAATCCCATGTCATTGTTAAACACCAAAAATTACCAAGTTTTCTAATGTCATAATATGAAACATTATAAGCCAAGACCTGGTCATTTTCTGTATTAAAAAGGCTATCGGGACTTCTCTGGTGGCGCAGTGGATAACATTCCGCATTCCCAAAGCAGGGGGCCCAGGTTCGATCCCTGGTCAGGGAACTAGTTATCACATGCATGCCAAAGCTAAGAGTTCGCACGCCACAGCTGAGGAGCCCACGAGCTACAACTAAGGAGCTCACCTGCCACAACAAAGACCCAGCAAAACCAAATAAATAAATAAATAAATATTTTTTTTAAAAGGCTATAAACCTAATTATTATCGCCTACATTTCTTCTTGTGCAGTCTGTTATTAAAGTGGTAACAAATATAATTTTCAAGTCCAAACACTCTACAGAACACATTATAAGAAAAAAGTTGTAAAGTTAAATAAGGGTTCCAAAGAAACTATTTTTCCAGTTTGTACCTATATAATGAAGAAAACATAGTAAGTTAATAAAAGAAACAAAGGAAGCAGTAGCATTGCCAATTTTGGACTGCTTCTTAGATACCAAGATGAAAAAAATTCATGCAAAACAGGTAGGTAAACCAATGTTCACAGCAGCATTATTTATAATTGGCAAGGTATGGAAGCAACCTAAGTGCCCATCAACAGATGAATGGATAAAGAAGATGTGGTATATATGTATGTGCGTGTGTATACACACACACACACACACACACACACACACACACACAAACCAGGTAGGTAAAGAAAAGTAAAGCAAACTCATCAATCACCCCTCCCCTCAAAATAAGGCTAGGTTGGTTTAATTCTAAGAAACAATGACCAATTGGATATATTTACTTAATGCTTTAATGCTTCTATAAATGACTAAACTCAAGAATTTAGCACATTTTAAATGATTACAAATGTTTATCTCGAGTATTATAAATAAAGATAGAAAATATATTTCTGAGTAAACCCAGGATTTTCTCTACTAAAAATCTTTTAGGCTTAGGATTCCCTCTATTCACTGGAGAAGCAAAGAGTGATTTGGATCTGTTGTTAAGTGGCTATTTATGCCACAAGGAGAGCACCTAATGTTCAGGGTGCTTCCAAATTACACTCTTTACTACTAGAAGTTCATGGTTACTAACTGGCTTTCATTCTGCCAGGTTACTTTTACCCAATAACTTACTCATCTTCTATGTTTTTCCCGTTTTGGGTAGGGCTTCTGTCTCTGTCAGCAAGCAGAAAAAAAAAAAATCCATGATGAGGTACAATGAAAGTTTCCTCCTATTAAACACTCCAAGGAAGACATTAGCCTCTAACTTCATGGAGAAAGAATTTTACCTTTTCAAAAAGAACATTTTGTGGCCAGCTCAGGGATGTAAGTGTGGGAAAGTCTCCAGAAGCAATTACAAAATTTAAAAAATACCCCTTCTTCCTTTTCTCTTGACAGGCCATAAAGCCTTCTCGTGGGAAAGAGCACGATTAGTGTAGTATCCAACCCAAGTGCCTAAATTAATATTTATTTTTTAAAAAATACCATACAAGAAACAGAATTGTGGGACTTCCCTAGTGGCGCAGTGATTAAGAATCCACCTGCCGGGCTTCCCTGGTGGCACAGTGGTTGAGAATCCGCCTGCCGATGCAGGAGACACGGGTTCGTGCCCTGGTCCGGGAAGATCCCACATGCCGCGGAGCAACTAAGCCCGTGAGCCATGGCTGCTAGGCCTGCGCGTCCGGAGCCTGTGCTCCGCAACGGGAGAGGCCACAACAGTGAGAGGCCCGCATACCGCAAAAAAAAAAAAAAAAAAAAAAAAAAAGAATCCACCTGCCAATGCATCAAACACAGGTTCGATCCCTGGTCCGGGAAGATCCCACGTGCCACATAGTAACTAAGCCTGTGTGCAACAACTACTGAACTTGTGCTCCAGAGCCCGTGAGCCACAACTACTGAGCCCACATGCTGTAACTACTGAAGCCTGCGTGCCTAAACCTGTGCTTGCAACAAGAGAAGCCACCACAATGAGAGCCCGTGCACCACAAAAAACAGTAGTCCTTGCTCACTGAAACTAGAGAAAGCCCGTGTGCAGCAACAAAGACCCAATGCAGCCAAAAAAAAGAAAAAAGAAACAGAATTGCTTAGAGGTCATCTTTTAATATAACCAGAGCCCCACTACCAGATGAAGTTCATAGGTCTGCAATAGGAGACAAAGTCCTGACCCTGTGGAAATATAAATGACAATAATACAGGAAAAATAATAACAAGAGAAAAGAGATTGGTTCAAGATGGTGGAAAAGGACATGTACTCACTCCCTCTTGTGAGAGCACTGGAATCACAGCTAACTGCTGAACAATAATCAACAGGAAGACAATGGAACTCACCAAAAAAGATACCCCACATCCAAAGACAGAAGAGAAGCCACAACGAGAAGGTAGGAGGGATGCAATCACAGTAAAATCAAATCCTATAGCTGCTGGGTGCGTGACTCACAAACTGGAGAACACTTATACCACAGAAGTCCACCCACTGGAGTGAAGGTCCTGAGCCCCACATCAGGCATCCCAACCTGGGGGTCTGGCAACAGGAGAGGAATACCTAGAGAGCTGGACTTTGAAGGCTAGAGGGATTTGATTGCTGGACTTCGACAGGACTGGGGGAAACAGAGACTCCACTCTTGGAGGACACACACAAAGTAGTGTGTGCATTGGGACCCAGGGGAAGGAGGAGTGACCCCACAGGAGACTGAACAAGACCTACCTGCTAGTGTTGGAGGGTCACCTGCAGAGGCAGGGGGTGGCTGTGGCTCACTGTGGGGACAAGGACACTGGCAGCAGAAGTTCTCAGAAGTACTCCTTGGCATGAGCCCTCCCTGAGTCTGCCATTAGCCCCCCAAAGAGAAGCATAGGCTCCAGTGCTGGGTCGCCTCAGGCCAAACAACCATCAATTAGGGAACTCAGCCCCACCCATCAGCAGACAAGTGGATAACAGTTTTACTGAGCTCTGCCCACCAGAGCAACACCCAGCTCTACCCACCACAAGTCCCTTCCATCAGGAAGCTTGCACAAGCCTCTTAAATAGCCTCATCCACTAGAGGACAGACAGCAGAAGCAAGAAAAACTACAATTCTGCAGCCTGTGGAAGGAAAACCACATTCACAGAAAGATAGATAAAATGAAAAGGCAGAGGACTTTGTACCAGATGAAGGAACAAGATAAAACCCCAGAAAAACAACTAGATGAAGTGGAGATAGGCAACTTCCCAGAAAAAGGATTCAGAAATAATGCTAGTAAAGATGATCCAGGACCTCAGAGAAAGAATGGAGGCAAAGATCAAGATGCGAAAAATGTTTAACAAAGACCTAGAAGAATTAAAGAACAAACACCTTGAAGAATTAAAGAGCAAACAGAGATGAACAATACAATAATTGAAATGAAAAATACACTAGAAGGAATCAATAGCAGAATGACTGAGGCAGAAGAACACATAGTAACCTGGAAGACAGATGGTGGAATTCACTGCTGTGGAACAGAATATAGAAAAAAGAATGAAAAGAAATGAAGACAGCCTCAGAGACCTCTGGGACAACATTAAACGCAACATTTGCCGTATAGGGGTCCCAGAAGGAGAAGAGAGAGAAAGGACCCAAGAAAATATCTGAAGAGATTACAGTCGAAAACCTCCCTAACATGGGAAAGGAAATAGCCACCTAAGTCCAGGAAGCACAGAGTCCCATACAGGATAAACCCAAAGAGAAACATGCCGAGACAGATAGTAATCAAATTGGAAAAAATTAAAGACAAAGAAAAATTACTGAAAGCAGCAAGGGAAAAACGACAAATAACATACAAGGGAACTCCCATAAGGTTAACAGCTGATTTCTCAGCAGAAACTCTACAAGCCAGAGGGAGTGGCAGGACATATTTAAAGTGATGAAAGGGAAGAACCTACAACCAAGATTACTCTACCCCGGCAAGGATCTCATTCAGATTCGACAGAGAAATCAAAAGCTCTACAGACAAGCAAAAACTAAGAGAATTTAGCATCACCAAACCAGCTCTACAACAAATGCTAAAGGAATTTCTCTAAGTGGGAAACACAAGAGAAGAAAAGGACCTACAAAAACAAACCCATAACAATTGAGAAAATGGTAATAGGAACATACATATTGATAATTACCTTACACGTGAATGGATTAATTGCTCCAACCAAAAGACACAGGCTTGCTGAATACAAAAACAAGACCCATATATATGCTGTCTACAAGAGAGCCACTTCAGACCCAGGGACATATACAGACTGAAAAGTGAGGGGATATAAAAAGATATTCCATGCAAATGGAAATCAAAAGATAGCTGGAGTAGCAACACTCATATCAGGTAAAATAGACTTTAAAATAAAGAATGTTACAAGAGACAAGGAAGGATGCTACATAATGATGAAGGGATCAACCCAAGAAGAAGACATAACAATTATAAATATATATGCACCCAACACAGGAGCACCTCTATATAAAAGGCAACTGCTAACAGCTATAAAAGAGGAAATCAAGAGTAACACAATAATAGTGGGAGACTTTAACACCTCACTTACACCAATGGATAGATCATCCAAACAGAAAATTAATAAGGAAACACAAGCTTTAAATGACACAATAGACGAGATAGATTTAATTGATATTTATGGGACATTCCATCCAAAACAGCAGATTACACTTCCTTCTCAAGTGCACACAAAACATTCTCCAGGATAGATCACATCTTGGGTCACAAATCAAGCCTCAGTAAATTTAAGAAAAGTGAAATCATATCAAGCATCATTTCCGACCATAACACTATGAGATTAGAAATCAATTACAGGCGAAAAAATGTAAAAAACACAAACACAAGGAGGCTAAACAATTCATTACTAAAAAACCAAGAGATCACTGAAGAAATCAAAGAGGAAATCAAAAAATTCCTAGACAAAAATTACAACGAAAACACGCTGATCCAAAACCTATGAGATGCAGCAAAAGCAGTTCTAAGAGGGAAGTTTCTGGCAATATAAGCCTAGCTCAAGAAACAAGAAAAATCTCAAATAAACAACCTAACCTTACATCTAAGCAACTAGAGAAAGAATAACAAACAAAACCCAAAGTTAGTAGAAGGAATGAAATCATAAAGATCAGAGCAGAAATAAAGGAAATAGAGATGAAGAAAACAATAGCATAAATCAATGAAATAAAAGCTGGTTCTTTGAGAAGATAAAATTGATAAACCTTTAACCAGACTCATCAAGAAAAAAAAAGGGAGAGGACTCAAATCAATGAAGTTAGAAATGAAAAAGGAGAAATTACAACTGACACTGCAGAAATACAAAGGATCATAAGAGACTACTACAAGCAACTCTATGCTAATAAAATGGACAACCTGGAAGAAGTGGACAAATTCTTAGAAAGGTATAACCTTCCAAGACTGAACCAGGAAGAAACAGAAAATATGAACAGACCAATCACAAGTAATGAAATCGAAACTGTGATTAAAAATCGTCCAACAAGCAAAAGTCCAGGACCAGATGGCTTCACAGGTGAATTCTATCAAACATTTAGAGAAGAGCTAACACCCATCTTTCTCAAACTCTTCCAAAAAACTGCAGAGGAAGGAATACTCCCAAACTCATTCTATGAGGCCACCATCATCACCCTGATACCAAAACCAGACAAAGATACTACAAAAAAAGAAAATTACAGACCAATATCATTGATGAATATGGATGCAAAAATCCCCAACAAAATACTAGCAAACAGAATCCAACAACACATTAAAAGGATCCTACACCATGATTAAATGGGATTTATCCCAGGGATACAAGGATTCTGCAATATACGCACATCAATCAATGTGATATACCATATTAACAAATTGAAGAATAAAAACCATATGATCATCTCAATAGATGCAGAAACAGCTTTTGACAAAATTCAACACCCATTTATGATAAAAACTCTCCAGAGGGCTTCCCTGGTGGCGCAGTGGTTGAGAGTCCGCCTGCCGATGCAGAGGACGCGGGTTCATGCCCCGGTCTGGGAAGATCCCACATGCCGCGGAACGGCTGGGCCCGTGAGCCATGGCCACTGAGCCTGCACGTCCGGAGCCTGTGCTCCACAATGGGAGAGGCCACAGCAGTGAGAGTCCCTCGTACCACAAAAAAAAAAAAAAAAAAAAAAAACCAACTCTCCAGAAAGTAGGCACAGAGGGAACCTACCTCAACATAATAAAGGCCATATATGACAAACCCACAGGAAACATCACTCTCAATGGTGAAAAACTGAAAGCATTTCCTCTAAGATTAGGAACAAGACAAGGATGTCCACTCTAACCACTATGATTCAACATAGTTTTGGAAGTCCTAGCCACAGCAATCAGAGAAGAAAAAGAAAGAAAAGGAATACAAATTGGAAAAGAGGAAGTAAAACTGTCACCGCAGATGACATGATACTACACAAAAAGAATCCTAAAGATGCCACCAGAAAACTACTAGAGCTAATCACTGAATTTGGTAAAGTTTCAGGATACAAAATTAATGCACAGAAATCTCTTGCATTAGTATACACTAACAACGAAAGATCAGAAAGAGAAATTAAGGAAACAATCCCATTCACCATTGCAACAAAAAGAATACAACACGTAGGAATAAACCTACCTGGGAGACAAAAGACCTGTACTCCGAAAACTATAAGACACTGATGAAAGAAATCAAAGGTGACACAAACAGATGGAGAGATATACCACATTCTTGGATTGAAAGAATCAATATAGTGAAAATGACTATACTACCCAAAGCAATCTACAGATTCAATGCTATCCCTATCAAATTACCAGTGGCATTTTTTATAGAATTAGAACAAAAATCTTAAAATTTGTATGGAGACACAAAAGACCCCAAATAGCCGAAGCATCGTTGAGGGAAAAAAAATGGACCTGGAGGAATCAGACTCCCTGACCTCATACTATACTACAAAGCTACAGTAATCAACACAATATGGTACTGGCACAAAAGCAGAAATATAGATCAATGCAATAGGATACAAAGCCCAGAGATAAACCCACACACCTATGGTCAACTAATCTATGACAAAGGAGGCAAGGATATACAATGGAGAAAAGACAGTTTCTTCAATAAGTGGTGCTGGGAAAATTGGACAGCTACATGTAAAAGAATGAAATTAGAACACACCCTAACACCATATACAAAAATAAACTCAAAAGGCTTAGAGACCTAAATGTAAGACCAGACACTATAAAACTCTTAGAGGAAAACATAGGAAGAACACTCTTTGACATAAATCACAGCAAGATCTTTTTTGATCCACCTCCTAGAGTAATGGAAATAAAAACAAACAAATGGGACCTAATGAAACTTAAAATCTTTTGCAAAGCAAAGGAAACTACAAACAAGACGAAAAGACAGCCCTCAGAATGGGAGGAAATATTTGCAATGAATCAACGGACAAAGGATTAATCTGCAAAATATATAAACAGCTCATGTAGCTCAATATTAAAAACACGAACAACCCAATCCAGAAATGGGCAGAAGACCTGAATAGACACTTCTCCAAAGAAGACATACAGATAGCCAAGAGGCACATGAAAAGCTGCTCACCATCACTAATTATTAGAGAAATGCAAATCAAAACTACAATGAGGTATCACCTCACACCAGTTAGAATGGGCATCATCAGAAAATCTACAAACAACAAATGCTGGAGAGGGTGTGGAGAAATGAGACCCCTCTTGCACTGTTGGTGGGAATGTAAATTGATACAGCCACTATGGAGAACAGTATGGAGGTTCCTTAAGAAAGTAAAAGTAGAATTACCATATAACGCAGCAATCCCACTACTGGGCATATACCCACAGAAAACCATACTCCAAAAAGACACATGCACCCCAGTGTTCACTGCAGCACTATTTACAATAGCCAGGTCATGGAAGCTACCTAAATGCCCATCGACAGATGAATGGATAAAGAAGATGTGCTACATATATACAATGGAATATTACTCAGCCATAAAAAGGAATGAAACTGGGTCATTTGTAGAGACATGGATGGATCTAGAGACTGTCACACAGAGTGAAGTAAGTCAGAAAGAGAAAAAACAAATATCATATATTAATGCATATATGTGGAACCTAGAAAAATGGTACAGATGAACCAGTTTGCAGGGCAGAAATAGAGATACAGATGTAGAGAACAAATATATGGACACCAAGAGGGGGAGAATGGCGGGAGTGGTGGTGGTGGTGGTGGGATGAACTGGGAGATTGGGATTGACATATATACACTAATATGTATAAAATAAATAACTAATAAGAGCTTGCTATATAAAAAAATAAGTTAAATAAAATTTAAAAATTTTTAAAAAAGAACTAGAGAGAAGATAAATACTGCACTAGGTGTACTAGGTCATAAGACCATTAAAGAACTATTGGAAAGGCTGTAAAATGTACGATGAGAGATAACAGAGTTATAAAACTTGAGGAAAAGAATATACAAACATATTTAATTATTTGTAGCTTCATAGCAGAACACATGTCAGTTATAAAGTAGTTCAAAAGAAATACAACTCAGGGACTTCCCTGGTGGCGCAGTGATTAAGAATCCACTTGCCAATGCATCGAACACAGGTTCGAACCCTGGTCTGGGAAGATCCCACATGCCGTGGAGCAACTAAGCCCGTGCGCCACAACTCTTGAGCCTGGGCTCTAGAGCCAGCAGCCACAACTGCTGAGGCCCATGTGCCTAGAGCCCGTGCTCCGTAACAAGAGAAGCCACCACAGTGAGAAGCCTTCCCACTGCAAAGGAGAGTGGCCCCCACTCGCCGCAGCTAGAGAAAGCCCTTGTGCAGCAACAAAGACCCAACACAGCCAAAAATAAAAATAAAATAAATAATTAAATTTATAAAAAGAAAAGTAGTATCTTCTATCCATAATAAGGCAAAAACTGGAAACTTCTCAAATCCCCAACAACAGTAGAATGGATAAGCATATCATGATATATTCAAACACTGGTGTATTCAGCAGGAGTTGGCAAATTTTTCCTATAAAGGGCAGACAGTAAGTATTTTAGGTTTTGCCAATCATCCCGTCTCTATTGCAATTATTTAACCCTGCCCTTGTAGAGCAAAAGCAACCATACACTTTATTATGGACACGGAAACTTGAATTTCATATAATTTTCATGTGCCGCAACAAATTCTTTTTCTTAAACCATTAAAAAAAGTAGAAACTATTCTTAGCTCACTAGCTGTACAAAAAGAGGCAGGGGACCAGATTTAGCCTATGGGGCATAGTTTACTGACCCCTCCTTTACAGCAATAAGAATGAATGACTCTACAACTACATGCAATAATGCTGAATCTCATGAACATGTTGAGTGAAAGAAACCAGACACAAGAGTATGTACTATAAGATTCCATTTATATAAAGTTCATAAACAGTCAAAACGAAACTATGGTATTACAAGTTAGGAAAGTGCTTCCCTTGGAGGTGGGTGCCTAGTGACAGGAAGAGGGCATAAGGAGGGCTCCAGAGTGCTAGCAGTATTTGGTTTCTTGATCAGGGTGCTGGTTATATGGGTATGTTCAGTGTGAAAATTCATTAAGCTGCACACATGTGATTTGTGTACCTTTTTCTAATGTATGCTATATTCAATTAACAAGTGTCTGAAAATAAAATTTAAGTGTTCTTTCTAGAGAACTAGCTGAAAAGCCAGAAAAGATACAAAGATCCACTGACTTTAGGGACAGATAATTAAAGAGATCTAATGAAGAGTACATCTCATGTATGATATATATATAGGAGTGGAATCCTCAATAGAAAAATTAAGTCACTTTATATCTCTATACCAAGAAATTTATTATATACCAAGCAAATCTGGATGGTAAAAAAATAACATACTAGGAGATTTCATTTTAAACATGAAATTTATATAAGATTAATATGTTAACATCTATCCCCTTGATTTTAAGTAAAATCTAGTGGTTTTCTTAAAAGAAAATCAAAGATACTAATGATTTAAGATTAATTATCCCAGGGAAGTGTCTGTCATTGACTTTAATGGATCAAAAGAGATTATTAGAGGTGAAGAGGAGGAAGTACGTAAAAAATGAATAAATTTTCTGCCACCATTCTTTTATGCACATATTCTTGTTTACTGTCAGGAAATCACAGCCCCCCTTCAGTGTAAGGTTCAGGAGGCAGGAAAATTGTCAGTTTGGTTCATTCATATTTCCAGTGCCAGGCACAGGACCTGGTACATAGCAGGTACTCAATAAATGTTTGTTTGAATAAACAAACATTTTAAATAAATGATAAATGACTTGTAAATGTTTATTTCTTAAGTAATATATGCTCAGGAAAAACATAATGGAAATTTAAGGATTTCATAAATGGTAGCTTCTTTGTATAGAATAGGTCTATAGGGACTTCCCTGACGGTCCAGTGGTAAAGAATCCACCTTCCAATGCAGGGGACGCAGGTTCGATCCCTGGTCAGGGAACTACGATCCCACATGCCACGGGGAAACTAAGCCCATGAGCCACAACTACTGAGCTCGTGTACCTCAACTACAGAGCCCACGTGCTCTGGACCCCGCACGCTGCAACGAAAAGCCCGCACGTGGCAATGAGGATCCCACGTGCCTCAACTAAGACCCGTCACAGCCGAAAGGAAGGAAGGAAGGAAGGGAGGGAGGAAGGAAGGAAGGAAGAACTCTATAGAAAATTGTGGAAGAAATCAGATGTCATGACAGAGAACAGTATCTTTCAGAGATAATCCCATACTGGCATATAAAAACATTAAATTTAATCATATATACAGCACACATAACACAACCCATACCAAAATTTCTACAATTTAGTATCATATGACTTTTTTTAAAAAAAGAAACTAGTTGAAAACATAAATTTTTATTAAAGATGAACCATAATGGAAGTTAAAATTTATAAAAATTACATTCTAAGTTAAAACAAAGCCAAAAAAGTAGGTGTTTTATTATGACCAAAACCCCCTGACTTTTTATCTTTCTGTAGTTTATAAGGATTATAAATTAGGATCCATTCTAGCAGAACACATTATTTATGCCTTTCTTTTTTTTTTTTTTTTTTTTTTTTTTTTTGCGGTACGCGGGCCTCTCACTGTTGTGGCCTCTCCCATTGCGGAGCACAGGCTCCGGACGCGCAGGCTCAGCGGCCATGGCTCACGGGCCCAGCCGCTCCGCAGCATGTGGGCTCTTCCCGGACCGGGGCATGAACCCGTGTTCCCTGCATCGGCAGGCGGACTCTCAACCACTGAGCCACCAGGGAAGCCCTATTTATGCCTTTCTTAAGGCATTTACCATATAATACAGGATTCTTTAAAACATGGACTATCACATTCACCTTTGTGTACAGAGCAGGGTATAGCACATTAGGGACTCAATAAATACAGTTGTCCCTTGGTGTCCACAGATCACAGATGCTCAAGTTTCTTATATGAAATGGCATAGTACAGTTGTCCTTCTGTATCCTCTGATGCAGAAGCCATGAATAAGCAGGACTGACTGTATTTGATAGGTAAATCAAAGATAGAAATTTTCTTTAAAAATATTCCTACTCGGGCTTCCCTGGTGGCGCAGTGGTTGAGAGTCCGCCTGCCAATGCACGGGACACGGGTTCGTGCCCCGGTCCGGGAAGATCCCACATGCCGTGGAGCGGCTAGACCCGTGAGCCATGGCCGCTGAGCCTGCGCATCCGGAGCCTGTGCTCCGCAATGGGAGAGACCACAACAGTGAGAGGCCCACGTACCACAAAAAAAAAAAAAAAAAAAAAAAAGGTCTTCAATTAATATGCATTTTACTCTAAACGAAGAAAGAAAGGAAAAAACCTTACAGAACACCTCATTACAGGTCATTTGAGCCTATTTACATAGTCTGCAAATTCTAGCTGGTAATCTGTAGTTGCTGCTTTATCATGTGATGTCCAGTGACATAAAAAACATAACATCAAACAGTTGTTTGCCAATCCTTCAGAGAAGTAGGAATAGATCTCATGAGTTATTATCTTAATTCCCAAAAGTGAGGGAGGGGAAAGATAGGGGTTGGGGATTAATAGGTACAAACTATTATGTATAAAATAAGTAAGTTACAGGATATATTGTACAACACAGAGAATATAGCTAATATTTTATAATAACTATAAATAGAGTATAACCTTTAAAAATTGTGAATCATTATGTTGTACACCTGTAACTTATATAATGCTGTACATCAACTATATCTCAGTTAAAAATATATTATAAAAATAAAATTATATTTTTAAAAGTCATCAATGAAATTAACAAAATTTACTTACGCAAAACCTAAAGAACTATAGCAAAAGGAATCTGTTTACAGAGCTTTAAGTTTTCCAGAAAATGATATTACTAAACTCAAAATATCAAACCAAATATTCAGACTTCTTTTGGATAAGAAATTCTTATTGTTGAGTAGCCAACTTTGTTTTCTGAACTAGAACAATTCAAGAGAAAGAACATTTTAAACATTACGTTGCTTCCAACATCTTATCAGTGTTACTAGCAAGCCAATATTCTACTGCCATCTAAAGCAGAAAAAGAGAATTACTGCTTATAGTTAAGACAGAAGACAAATGAATCATGAAAATATGACAGAATAAGTCAAATGTTTTCAGTCTCTCCTATTCATGTCTCGTGATCTAAACATTTTAAGACCAGATATTTTGCATCCATTTTTTATACTCAAGTTAATTCCTTATTACTTAATATTTACTGTCCAAAACGTATATGGGTGAAGTTTGTTCTTAAACTGACTCAAGTATCAAAAAGATACTGCTTTACATACTTTTCTTCATTTGTAAAGAAAGGCCAATACCAGATTTTAAAATATCTTACACTGTAAAATCTTTTAACATTATATAATAAATCCAAAAACCCTACTGCAGAGACAAGAAAGCTCAATATTTAAAAGCATTATGGCTTTTTCACAGCATATATGCCACAAGATAAATTTCAAAAGAGAAGCTGGTAAAACCATTCTTTGACAACAAGAACAAAATCGTGGGGCTTCCCTGGTGGCGCAGTGGTTGGGAGTCTGCCTGCGGACGCAGGGGACACGGGTTCGTGCCCCGGTCTGGGAAGGTCCCACGTGCCGCGGAGCGGCTGGGTCCGTGAGCCATGGCCGCTGAGCCTGTGCGTCCGGAGCCTGTGCTCCACGACGGGAGAGGCCACAACGGTGAGAGGCCCGCGTACCACACACACACACACACACACAAAAAAAAAAAAAAAAAAAAAAAGAACAAAATCGTGACCTCGAGTCATTTTGTAAACTTGATACCAGATTCACTTTTAAGCCCCTGCTTTTACCACAAGTACTTTCCACAAAAGTTTCCAGGTTATTGGGGCTTCCCTGGTGGCACACTGGTTAAGAATCCGCCTGTCAATGCAGGGGACACGGGTTCGAGCCCTGGTCCGGGAAGATCCCAGATGCTGCGGTGCAACTAAGGCCGTGCACCACAACTACTGAGCCTGCACTCTAGAGCCTACGAGCCACAACTACTGAAGCCTGTGCCACAACTACCGAAGACCATACGGCCTAGAGTCCTCGCGCTGCAACTACTGAGCCCACACGCCACAACTACTGAAGCCCACATGCTCTAGGGCCCGTGTGCCGCAACTACTGAGCCAGTGTGCTGCAACTACTGAAACCTGCATGCCTAGACCCTGTGCTCCACAATAAGAGAAGCCACCGCAATGAGATGCCCGCTCACCGCAACGAAGAATAGCCCACGCTCACCACCAAAAATAAAATAAATAAATTTATTTTAAAAAAGAATGTGTATATATATATATATACACACACACATATATGTATGTATAACTGAGTCACTTTGCTGTACAGCAGAAATTAACACAACACTGAAAAACAACTGCACTTCAATTTTTAAAAAGAAAGAAAAAAGAAAATAAAGTAGAAATACAACTTCTCCAAGAACTAAAAGGTCATGAGTCTCCAGATTGAAAGGGCACACAGTAGCCCAAAGAATGAAATGAAAGAAAATCATACATCAACGACATTCGAGGAAATAAAGGATAAAGAGAAAATCCTAAAAGCTTCCAGAGAGAGAAAAAGACAGGTCACATTCAATGAAACAATGCCTTCAAAACTGTGACTCAATTATTCACAACCTAGAAATATCTTCTCAGCCAAACTAGCAATTAAGTGTGAGATTAGAATAAATTAAGGAGCTACTTGAGAACATCCTTCAGGATCTGAGAAGAGGCACAGTAAGTAAGCTAAGCCCCAGTGAGAAGATGGAGCTATTACAGCACACATCTTGGTCTGGTCAAGAGACACTGTGACAGCCAATACGGTCCCAAAGATCGAGGCAAGAAACTGAAAATGAGGTCCCAGAGCAGCCATATACTCATCCAGGAAAGACATTATCATGACTGTCATCAGCCATATTCATGAGAAACCTCAACCTTGGGACCAGGGCTAGAGAACTAGGGGAAGTTAGTTCTGTGCTGTTTCTATCTTTTCTTTTTAGTCCACTATATCTAAAAAGTAAGACTGGGACTTCCCTGGTTTTCCAATGGTTAAGAATCCATCTTGCAATGAAGGGGACACCAGTTTGATCCCTGGTCGGGGAAATAAGATCCCACATGCCATGGGGCAACTAAGCCCACGTGCCACAACTAGAGAGCCTGAGTGCCGCAACTACAGAGCCCACACACTATGGACCCCATGCGCCACAACTAGAAAGGAGCCTGCACACCACAACAAAGAGCCCACATGCCACAACGAAGACCTGATGCAGCCAAAAAATTTTAAAAAGTAGGACTTTTCCCCCCTTTTCTCTTTCTTTGTTCATGCTGTCAAGTGGGCTAGGAGCTACTCTAAACTGCCTATAATTTACTTAAGTTGACACAGAGTACTCTGTGACTGCCTTCTCCAAATACCCCTAACCATTAGCTTAATGCCTATATTCTCCAGGAGCTAACTGATCCACTGAGGCAGGGACTATAGCTGTGATGTTTATTGCTGTATCCCAAGCATAGTGCACGGTATATAATTAAGATGCTTAGGGAAGCCAGGTGGTGCCCGGGTTGGGCACTCACCCGCCCCCCCATCTCCCAGAGGCCACTGAATCCCATCAAGTGTAAATTTGTTGAAATTTCTTGTTGGCCAATGACCAACTCTTTCCAAGCTGAGTTTTCTTCACTGTTACACAGGCCTAAGTATCTGTACACTGTCTTTTGCTTTACATTTTAGGAGTCAGGTGAAGTAAATATAGAATACCTTCAATTAGTACCTCTAACAGAATTTCAATTATTTTTTAATACTTGCTGCTTAATGAAGATGGATTTACTACTGTCCACCACGGGTCAAGCACCTCGTGAGTTTCTGGAGGATTTGTAAAAAGGACAACCAAGATGTACTGAAAATTTTACTACAGTGGAGTTAAGTGAACCATTTAGTTGGTGATGTTCCTTTCATTGAGTTGCTTACTAGCTCTAATTTTAAATGAACACATTAAACACAATGGTGAGTGTGTTTTTACACATTTCAAATTTTTATACTTTCTTTAATAAAGTTAAATAATATTTACAATACAAATTATTAAGAGAAAGCATATAGGTAGCTGAATGTTTACAAAATTAAAAATTAAATTAAATCCAGCATACATCACATGACCTATCCCCATTATAAAATATACAAAAACTGTATGACCACAGTTCTTTCCTTTCCAGTCAATCTAATTCTCAAAAAAATTATAAATTTTCATAGCTTCAAGAGAAGAGATAAAATCAGGTATTTAAAATACAAATATTTCAGGACTTCCGTGGTGGCGCAGTGGTTAAGAATCCTCCTGCCAATGCAGGGGACAAGGGTTCGATCCCTGGTCCGGGAAGATCCCACATGCCGCGAAGCAACTAAGCCCATGCACCACAACTACAGAGCCTGCACTCTAGAGCCCACAAGCCACAATTACTGAGCCTGCATGCCACAACCACTGAAGCCAACGCGCCTAGAGCCCACGCTCCGCAACAAGAGAAGCCACTGCAGGGAGAAGCCCGTGCACCGCAACGAAGCGTAGGCCCCACTTGCCGCAGCTAGAGAAAGCCTGCGTGCAACAACGAAGACCCAATGCAGCTTTAAAGAAATAAATAATTATTTGGGGGGGAAAAAACCCAACAAAAATGGCATCTCCAAGAAATCTGCCAGAAGGAACTAATATCTCTTTTCTGTCCACAGTAGTCCACTCAGACCTCTATTTCCAAATACTACAGCATCCTTGCATCATGTTTATTTGTGTATGTTCTCTTTTATTGCAGCTAGGCATTCCATCTCTGCTCAAAGCCTTTTTGTTTAAAAATCATGTTTGCTTTTCATGTTTCCATAAGAATTAGAGAGATGTTTTATCCCTCAGTGTTGCTTATAAGGTAAATGAAGATTGGAACTAGATGTTATCTTGAGCCCATAGTTTCAGCCCTAAGTCAAACAATCAAAGGCTATTTCCCTTGGTACCTCAGACCAGCAGCTGTGCAGAGGCTGTGCTGCCAGGCATAGGCAAATCTTCTATTCTACTCCCAATACCAAAAGAACCATGATACTCAAAAACCACTCAGAAAACTTAAGTATTCTACCCTCCGGTAGAGGACTGAGAATAGTAAGACCAAGACCTAGATATTATTTAGCAATGTATTTCAAAGAAAATAAGAGAGAGAGTTTCTAGACAATCTTTTCTCGCAGTATACTGCAATTTTTATCTCATAACGAAACAAAAGAATCAAAATATGGGCCACCTAGAGAGAAGTAGCCCCCAATATTTAGAAATCCTAAGACATTGCCTACACAAGTGCTGTTCTTACTTTTTGGCCTGCAGTCCCTTATCCTCATCCCCTGTAGGCCTAGCAAACACTTCAGAAACTCAGGTAAGATGTCAAATTCTCTAGGAAACCTTTTCTGACCACTCAAAGGGTAATATTTGATAGAAATACAAGGTATTCACTAGTGATTTATGGTATCAACTAAAGTTACTTAGAATGTCTAGAATCACATATGAGATATTACTCCTTACATTTCTATGAGACAATCCATTTACTTTCTGTGAAATAACTGCTTTGTTGTTTTTTTTCCAGATTCAAATCCTCTAAGCAAAAGCAGTTTTAAAAAAAGAAACATAGGGGACTTCCCTGGCAGTCCAGTGGCTAAGACTTCACCTTCTAATGGAGGGGGTGAGGGTTCCTGGTTGAGGAGCTAAGATCCCACATGCCTCATGGCCAAAAAACCAAAACATAAAACAGAAGCAATATTGTATCAAATTCATAACCATAATTCAAAAAGAGACATGTACTACAATGTTCACTGCAGCACTATTTACAATAGCCAGGACATGGAAGCAACCTAAGGGTCCACTGACAGACGAATGGATAAAGTAGATGTGGCACATATATACAATGGAATATTACTCAGCCATAAAAAAGAAACGAAACTGAGTTATTTGTAGTGAGGTGGATGGACCTAGAGTCTGTCATACAGAGTGAAGTAAGTCAGAAAGAGAAAAACAAATACCGTATGCTAACACATATATATGGAATCTAAAAAAAAATGGTTCTGATGAACCTAGGGGCAGGACAGGAATAAAGACGCAGACGTAGAGAATGGACTTGAGGACTCGGGGGTGAGGGGCAGGAGGGGAAGCTGGGACAAAGTGAGAGAGTGGCATGGACATATATACACTACCAAATGTAAAATAGCTAGTGGGAAGTAGCTGCATAGCACAGGGAGATCAGCTCGGTGCTTTGTGACCACCTAGAAGGGTGGAATAGGGAGGGTGGGAGGGAGGTTCAAGAGGGAGGGCACATGGGATATATGTATACATATAGCTGATTCCCTTTGTTATACAGCAGAAACTAACACAGCATTGTAAAGCAATTATACTCCAAAAAAGATGTAAATATATATATATATTGTAACATATTCAATAAAGACTTTAACAATGGTCCATAACAACAACAAAATCTTTAAAAAAAAACATAACTGCCTTTTTAAGGTATCATAAGCAGTTCTGAAACACAGTAACTGCAAAAGGATAACAGATGAAATTTCAACACTGACTTTAATCAAAGTATAATGCTTAGGCTAAATGCTTAGACTCCTTGAGCCTGTTTCCTAATCTTTAAAATGGGTGTACACCACAATAAGGTTTTTGCAAGAAACAAATTAAATAAAATATAACATGTCTAACAGAGTTCCTAACACATAGGCCCACAAAAATAATTTTTACAGATTATCTCTAGAGTACACTTAATTACTAGATTCAATCCTATTACTAGTTCTTAGTATAAATCAGTGTTGTCCAATATGGTAGCCATTAGCCACAAGTGACTGGTGAGCACTTGGAATGTGACTAGTCCAAACTGACATGTGCTTTAAGTGTAAAACGCTCACCAGATTTCAAAGACTGAAAAAAATAATATAAAACATCTCATTAATATTTTGTATACTGATTATACGTGAAGAGATAATACTTTGGCTATACTAGGTTAAACAAAATGTTAAAATTAATTTCACTTTTTTCTTTTTACTTTTTTAATGTGGCTACTAGAAATTGTAAAAATTACATGTTTGGCTCTCATTACATTTCTATTGGACTGGCTGAGCTACGGTTTGACTTCAAGCTGGTGAACGTGCTCTCTTAACCATACAGTGTGGACTGCTTGACTGGGGTTCACTCCAGCTAACCCACCCCTTATCCCGGCATACACATGATCACTTTAACATTCTTGAACACTTCCACGGCCTGGGAAAGCTGATAGCTTGATCACTCTTAATTTTAAAAAGTATGGAGCGCACAGATCCGCCGAGGCAACTCGAAATCGTGACCTACACAAGAAGTGTCTGGAGACAAAACCCAAGAGTTTTCTCCAGTGGATGTCAGTCAGCACTTTTACGAAGACCCCTAAGAAAGTGAGAAAAGGGACAGAGCGAGGGCAGGGGATCTGAAGGAGCGTTAATGTGGAGCCCCTGGAGCGGAGGTCTGAGGAGGTAAGCCTTTCAGGTTCTGGGGGGACGAGTCGGAGGGCGGCGGGGAAGAGATTCGGCTCCGCGGCGGAGGCTACAGAGAGTAGCGGTACCTTAAGAATCCCCTTCATCTTCGCCATAAAGGGGCGGAACTCCTCTGGTGGCACCTCCGGATACAGCTGACTCCGCAGCAGCTCCTCCGTGATGCCCGGGTGCCCATGGAAAGCGTCCTGAGCCAGGCCGCTCAGCAACCCGCTCAGCGGCTTAGACACCTCAAGCTCGCCCGCCATAGTTGGCGGAGGCCCCGCCCCCCAACAGCTGAGCGTGGCCCCGCCACGGCAGCCGATATGGGCCTAAACAGCTGGACAAAGGCGCGAGAGGAAAGTGGCGGCGGAGTTCCAGCAGGGGTCGGTGTTGGGCCCTCCTAGCTCTGCAAAACCCAACCCTTAGGTTTGCCACCGCGGAGCTATCAATCCATTAAGTTCCAGACCGCTCCCTTTACTTCCGCTGATTTCCTTCATCACTCCAGAGGCTTGTCGAAGAAAAAATTGCTCAATGGAGATTACTTTAGATGGAGTAGCATCCTATGTGGGTGGCAGTTTAACTTTCGGATGGCTGTATCTCACTGCAAGCTTTGCCAATCCATTAACTGAATAGGATCTATCACTCAAATCTGACTTCTGCCTGATCCTTACCTGTGCACCTTTGTCCACCAAAAATTTAACAATACCCTGGTAATATGTTTTCTTGGGTTGTTAATTGCCTTTTTACATACGTATGTCTTGTCTTTACAGCTAGATTAGTGGCTCTGATCCAATGTTCCTTTCTATAACAAATATTTTGTTAACTTTCTTTACTATCCTGATATAAACTGCATAGATAATATAACTTCTTACCCATATAATTTCCAAAAATCAATATATTATCCACCAATAAAAAGGAATGTTACTGATACCTGCTGTAACATGGATGAGCCTTAAAAACATGCTAAGTGAAAGAAGACAAAAATAAAGGGCCAGATATTGTATGATCCCATTGATATGAAATGTGCAGAACAGTCAAATTTATAGACACAGAAAGTAGATTAACAGTTGCCAGCAACTGGAGGAGTGGGGAATGGAGAATGACTGTTAATGGGTTTCTTTTGGGGATGATGAAAGTGTTTTAGAATTAGATAGTGGCTATGATTGTACACCTTTGTGAATATACTAAATCCACTTGTACACTTTAAAAGAAAATGAACTTCACAGTATGTGAATTATATCTCAATTTAAAAATCAATATAATGACCTAACTGTAATTTAGGATAAAAATAAAAGGAAAGAAAGTTCTAATATATGCATTTCAATGTATAAATGTTACATTTCAGACTCGGACAATAATAAGCAGGTAGGTTTTTCACCTATACGAATGTCCCCTGCATGGCAAGATGTCTTCTATCCTTGGTGCCTGTCCAGCCTCGGCCATTCCTCCCCCTCCATTACTGTGACAACTGAAATACCCCTTTCGAAGTAGTGCCACCCTGCTGAGAATCACTGATCTAGACTACTTTAACTAATATTTATCCAGCATTTGCCTGAAGTCAGGAGGTATTCTTTATACTAGAAAAGATATATTTCTTTCCCTAAAGGAATTAATTTTCTAAGAAGCAAATTCAGAGATGCTTTCAGAACTCCAAGAAAAACAAACCTAGAGATAAACTATACATCCTGTTAAGTGTGCCTGCAGGAGTTGCAGAGAATGGTCCATGTAAGGGAAAAAGTAATATAAGGGTAGTGAGTGGATAGAAAGCACTATTAAGTACATGACTTCCAAATTACCCACCAGAAAGGCTGTACCCATTTATTTCCATGAAACCTTACTAACACTGACTGCTATTATTCTTTAGAATCTTTGCTGATACATGAGAAATACTATCTTATTGTTTTAATATGTATTTCTTAAATTTTGAGAGTGAATTTTTTTAATTTATATAATTGACAATATAACATTATGTTAGTTTCAAGTGTACAGCATGATTCCATATTTGTATATATTGCAAATGATTGCTACAATAAGTCTAGTTAACAACCATCACCACACAGCTACATTTTTTTTTTCCTTGTGGTGACAGCTTTTAAGATTAACTCTCGGGCTTCCCTGGTGGCTCAGTGGTTGGGAGTCCGCCTGCCGATTCAGGGGACACGGGTTCGTGCCCTGGTCCGGGAAAATCCCACATGCCGCGGGGCAGCTGGGCCCCTGAGCCATGGCCGCTGAGCCTGTGCGTCCAGAGCCTGTGCTCCGCAACGGGAGAGGCCACAGCGGTGAGAGGCCCGCGTACCACAAAAAAAAAAAAAAAAAAAAAGATTAACTCTCTTAACAACTTTCAGGAATTCCCTGGCTGTCCAGTGGTTAGGACTCTTCGCTTTCACTGCGAGGGCCTGGGTTCAAATCCCTGGTTGGGGAACTAAGATCCCACAAGCCACACAGCTCGTCCAAAAAAAAAAGACAATACACTATTATTAACTATAATTAACATGCTGTACATTACATCCCCAGGACTTATTTATTTTAAAATTGGAAGTTTATACCTTTTGAACTGTTAAAAAAACAAAATTCAACTCTGTAAATTTTAAAGGTCTTATTGGCTTTATTCAACAATTCATGAATAGGGAAGCATTCAATCTCAGCTAGAAAGGTGCTCCAAGGAGCTATACAAAATGAAAGACTTTTATAGGCAGAAAGGAGTGAGAATCAGGAAGTTGTACCTCAAAACAAAAAAGCAGGTTAGTTATTACAAGGTCACCTTCCTTTAGGGGACGTCAGGGATCTATCAGCAGATTACCTAACTAGTGCTGATTAGGCGGTTCCTGATTGGCTGGTTTAAGATTCCATTTCTGGGAAAGGTGAAACTGTAATTCTCGATTTGGTGATGTGGGGCTGGTTTAGCATAAGTGACTCCATTTGGGGCCTGCTGTCTTGTTTGAAACAACCAACTTTAAGTGAGGACTTTTAAATATATAGTTATTGACTGCTTGTATTTCTTCCCATTTCCTTGTCCACCTTCTATAGAGGTTTGTCACTTCAGTGATTTCTAACAGCTCTTTATATATTAGTAATACTAATGTTTGTCACTTACATTGCAATATGTTCCTTAGGTTTATATAGTTGAATCTATCAACCCGCCTAAAAAAAGTCTGGAAAGTTATTTACCAACATGGTTATGAAGTATATCTCTGAGCAGATGGCTTTTATTTGCTTCTTTCTGCTTACCTGATTTTTCTAAATGTCTACAGTGTACATATAATACTGTTGTAATAAAAAGTTATTTAATGAAAAGATAAAGTGCCCATCAGGAGTTGCCTGGTGGCCTAGTGGTTAGGATTCCGGGCTTTCACATTGAACCTGACGTGGCCCAGGTTCAATCTCTGGTGGGGGAACTGAGTGAGATCCCATAAGCCACACTGCGCAGCCAATAAAAATAAATAAATAAAGTGCCCATCAACAGACAATTGGTTTAAGAAGATGTGGTATATATGTACACAGACACATATTGGAATATTCTGGAATATTGGAATAATGGAATATTACTCAGCCATAAAAAATGAAATATTGCCATTTACAGCAACACGGATGGACCTAGAGAATATCATACTAAGTAAAGTAAGCCAGACAGAGAAAGACAAATATCATATGGTATTGCTTATATGTGAATCTAAAAAGAAATGATACAAATGAACTTATATACAAAACAGAAACAGACCCACAGACAGAAAACAAACTTACGGTTACCAAAGAGGAAAGGAAGGGAGAGAGAAATTAGGAATATGGGATTAACAGGTATAAACTACTATACATAAAATAGATAAGCGATAAGGATTTACTGTATAGCACAGGGAACCATATTCAATATCTCATAATAACCTATAATGGAAAATAATCTGGAAAAATATATATATATCTGATTCACTTTGTTATATACCTGAAACTAACACAATACCGTAAATCAACTATATTTCAGTTTTAAAAAAAGATGTGTGTCCTAAAATCAGAATTCTTTTAGTGAAAAGCTTTAAAGAACATGTGTTCTACATTACTGAGAAAAGCCACACACCTTATATAGTGTTTCGTAACCATTTTGATAAAATTAGATACTTTCAAAATCTTATCGAAGCCTCAGATATTTTCTCCCCAAAATGCAAATACACACCAAATGTAGTCTACAATATCTAGGGGTTAATTTACCCCTCTGAAGTTTCTGTAAGCCTGCTTGTTTTCCACTGGTTCTAAGAACTCTCTCTTAGTACTCCCAGTTCTAATTAATCCTTACAATAAATAGATTGCTCTTTTATTAGAAGCAGGGGGAAATTCTGCATAACACTATCATTATTCAACTTTTATTCCAATCTATGTTATACCTGGACATATCACTTTTTAAAAATAAGAAAGGAGGCCCAAGATGGAGTCACTTACACTAAGCTCCACATCACCAAACTGCAACTTAATTACCAATTGGGACTCTCCTAATCAACACCAGTTAGGTAAACTGATAGATCCCTGCCACCGCTAAACGAAGGTGACCTTGTAATAACCAACCTTCTTTTTTGTCTAGTGTAACTTCCATGTTCCCGCTCCCTTCTGTCTTATTATAAAAGTATTTCATTTTGTACAGCTCCTTGGAGCTACTTTCTACTTGCTAGATTGGATGTTGCCTGATTCATGAATCACTGAATAAAGCCAGTAAAATCTTTACAATTTACTCAGTTGAATTTTGTTTTTTAACACAGGGCCTGCCTGAGCCTACAAGTTCCAAAACACCAAGGTGACCAATAAAAGAAAATCATCCCCGTGCCACCAGGGGCTGCTGTTGCCAATGTAACTGTTCAAGGCTGGTAACAGCCTCATTTTTAGAAAGCGTTTCAAACAAAAGGATCAAAGCACAAGATTTATTTTATTAAATTTCAAAACACAACCTGTTTCGCAGATGATAAACCTGGACGCAGGCCTATTAAAAGAATTGTCTAATTGCTGTGAGACAACAAACAGCAAGGAAAATACCCTGAGCCTTAGCTCAAAGGAAATTATAAGCATCTAACGAGCAGCCCTTCTGCTAAACAGGTTTCCTTTTCATTGTGGTCAGATAGGTTCCCATTCTAAGTCTCATTAAGCAACGAGTCGCTTCCCCTATTAAACTGCTCCTATTATGGCTTACAGGCTGTTTGGTCTCAGGCCAGCAATACATGTTTTTATAAGATTTTCCAGCTCTGCAAAATGTTAAAATTTTAAATGTGAACTGAAATAATGTGGAAATACAGGAGCCCCTAAGTTTTGCAATAAACTCTCCTTGCTCCCTGTCTCTCCTCTGCCTTTTCCAGTTCTACTTTAATCTCCATTCACTCTCCACTCAACAGATATTGGTTGAGAGCTTTGTGCCAATCATTCTGCTAGGCTCCAGGGGATACAGAATGAATAAGACACTCTGCTCTAAAATCTTACATTCTGGTAAAGGAAAATAATATGTAAATGAAGGGCAGCAGAATATGCCACCCCAAAATATACCACTTTGGCATAAGGATTCTTTTAAGCTGAAGGCAACTGAGAATAAGCAGATACAAGGAAAGCTCACAGCCCTTCTCCTATTCACCTAAAAGCAGGACATACATTTTCAAAGGTGTCCCTCCTTCCCTGTTTACCAGAAAGTACAAAAACCAATCCCAGATGACAACTTTAGACCCTTATCAATGGAGAATGCACCGACTTAAATCTGCAATAACTTACTCGTTTACCATGCTTTTCCCTGTCATCTCTCCATAAATGAGCTCCTGGACATGGTCCTTTCTTTTGTCTTTGGCTGAAGATGGTATTCAAACAGGAGTTCTAAACCACTGCTTTGAGTTACTCATTTTTCCCTGGGTATGTCACATGTATACATGAGGTATACACATTAATAAACCTCTATTTTTCTCATTAATCTGTCTTTTGATACAGCAGTCCCAGCCAGAACAGAAAAGTGGGAGGAAAAATTATTTTTTCCTCCTATATATCAATAAATTATTAAAATGCAATGAACTAAGGGTTGTTACTACTTAGTACCTAGAAGTAGCTATCAGAATTGGTGGAGAAAGAAAGAAAATAATTATTAACTCAGTTTAAATCAGTCAAAGAAAGGCTTAATGTGAATAGCCAGGTATGTTGCAGGTGAAATAGCATGTCCCTGTATATACAAGCACAAAACATAGTGGTGTATTAGGCACACTAGGAACCCCATAGTGTAATGATAGGATTCAGGACACACTACCCCAAAATATGGCACCTTGGCATATTGAATATTTGAAGGAACTTGAGAAACAACAGGTGCAAGAAGGATTCTCTGACCTCCCCCTTCTCCCCTGAAGCAGGTCATAAGACCCTCATGTGAGAGGTTCCCTCCCTATACCCAGAGCATTCTTACCTCCAAAGACAGAGGGAAGAACAGGCTTTACTAAGTTTTCCTAGTTGACTACCCTTAGCTCATATCCTTTTGTCCCATCATATTTTCCCACAACTTTCCACTCTTCATCAAATCACAGCAACATTCAGTTTTAACCACTTCTTCAAGTCTTAATTTCCTTATCAAGGCTCTCCTGCCACATAAAACTTACATTAAATAAATCTGTATGCTTTTCTCTTGTTATCTATCTTTTGTTACAGAGCCCCAGCCAAGCACCTAGAAGAGCTGAAAGAAAGATATAGCTTCCTCCCCTACAGTAGCAAAGTGGAACAGGATCCTAGGATAATAAACCTGGAAAGATAGACAGGGCCTTGGTCATAGAGATGGAAAGCTTACATGTAATGCTGACTTTTATATCTGGTCCTTGAAGAGTCACTGAAAGGTTTTAAGCAGAAGAGTAATAACAAGATCAGATTTGAGCTTTTAAGATTCCTTTGTGGTAGTGGTGTGGCAATGAACTGAAGGAGCAAGGGAGGCCAAAAGCTAGACTATCACAGTAATCAAATTGATGATGATGTGGGTCTGATCTAAGGGAACTGCACTTAGGATGGAGAATATGAGATGGATTTTTGACATAAAGGAGGTAAAATTAGCAGAGTTTGGATGAGGGAAGAGGGAAAGGAATGACTCCCAGGTTTCTGGTTTAGGTGACAGAATAGATGATGGTTCAGAGCATATGGGGGCTCATTTATTTGTGGGCTACCTCTCTATGTATCTTGTGTGTTATTTTATCCTTTAATGAGCTGTGTTAATCAAGATAATTATCACAGCAAGCATTTGGAATGTAACTGCCACAGAACAAAACTCTCATTCTGCATTTTAAAGTATTTTAATTCAAATTCAGACTCAAAGATTTAAATGGGATTGAATTTAGAAAGATGGAAAATACATGGAGAAATCTAGTCTTGTTTTCTTTTTGAACAGCCAAACATTTTTAAAAAACATTTTCTCATTGAAAATTTCAAACACATAAAAAGTAAAAACAATAGTATAACGAGCTCCCATGTCCCTACCACCAACTTCAATGAATACCAACAACACTGCCTATCTTGTTTCCTTTCTACTCCCATCCACTTCACCCTTCTCTTTTATTTGGAAAATCCCAGATATCATAGCAGTTTATCTAAATATTTCAGTATGCTTCTCTAAAAGATAAAGGCTCTTAAATAAAACCATAATACATTTTTCCATATTCTACATTAAAAAAATACTTTCTTAATAATCAATCATTGAATATCAATCAGTATTCAAATTTCCGATTGTCTTACAAACTTCATATTTTTTAACTGTTTGTCTGAATATTTAAGTAGTTGATTAGCCAGCCAAATGCAATTACCTATAGGTTCCCCTTCCAACTTCATTGTTTTTTGTTTTCATTTTCTTGCAATTCATTTGTAGGTCATTTGCCCTAATGAGTTTCCCACGATTTAGATTTTATTGATTATAACCTCATGGTACCATTTTTTTAAAATATATTCTTCTATCCTTGTATGTCCCTCAAATCTGTAAATTTGTAGTTAGATCTAGGAACTTGATTAGACTCAGGTTCAGCTTGTTTCGTGTTCCATAAGGAGGTTATCTAGTGTCTCCTGCCTCTGGTTTTGTGTTGTGTCCCTCCACACCCTAGACCTCCAAAATAACAGTCATCTATTTTGTCCACAAATTTGCAACTTCTATGGCTCTGGACAGTACTACAATAATTAAATATTAATTCATTTCTGTTTTTAGATAGGACATCTGGTTACTTGTTTACTTATAATAGGTCACAAAACTTCTAAGTTTTCCAGCACCTCCTTTGGTTTTCCCTTCTCCCATTTTCAGACAGAAATCTTATAATTGGGAGAGTTAGAAAGTGATAAAAATGTGAACTAGAAACCTTTCAGACAAAATTAGAAAAATCAAAATGTATTTAAGGAAAACAGGCCCCTGCTTCATGTTAACATATTGCAAGCCAAACTTTAAAAAAGAATGATGCAAACAATATGGTTTAGGAAAACAGAGCTTAATGGTGGTCTCAACAACATAAACTGATTCGGAACATAAGAAATATGGATAATAAAAATAACAATTAAAAAACTGTCTTTGAGATGGAGTGAAAACCTAAGAGAGAAAAGTTAAACACATCCCTGCCTCCTTTTCCAATCCAAAACGGTGCCCGGCTTGGTCTTATTATTGAGGGCTTAGCACATCATCCATCCTAGAGAGGAGAACCCTCAATTGGATGATTGGCCAAATATTATTGTTTTATAAAAACTATTTTACAAATCATTAGAGAAATTCTATAAGGCTACTGTTATTGCCAACATTCCCACATATGTCTTAACTCTGCTTGGATCTGATACAATAGGAATTTTTCCAACATGTCTATCCTTCACTAGCAACAGTGCTTTGTACCTATAAAGTATCCTACAAAAGTTGTATGTTTTTGTTTGTTTGTTTTGCAGTACGCGGGCCTCTCACTGTTGTGGCCTCTCCCGTTGCGGAGCACAGGCTCCGGACGCGCAGGCACAGCGGCCATGGCTCACGGGCCCAGCCGCTCCGCAGCACGTGGGCTCTTCCAGGACTGGGGCACGAACCCGTGTCCCCTGCATCAGCAGGCGGACTCAACCACTGTGCCACCAGGGAAGCCCGAAGTTGTATGTTTTAATACTTATTGAAATCCCATTCTAATGGAGAATTAGTGTACATCAATACTTTTAAGCAATCAAATGTTCAGCATTTATCATTGCTTAATCCTAGGAAGAAAAATAATTCCAATATCAGTTGTCACAGAAAAAGAAAAATATGTATTTATAACTTGAAACCTCTCAGATAGTTAAAGCAATTGTCATACCTATGGAGATTGTCCCCAAAAGCCAATAATGGCATCTTCCAAATTCTGCTTTGCCCTTTCTGGCTGACAGGTCTACTCCTCACACTGATAAAACTAGTAGTTTAATAAGCCTTTAGAAGCCATCTAATTCAACCCTCCTATTTTATAGATGAGGAAAATGAGACCCAGAGAACTTAAATGACTCGCCCAAGATTACATAGCTAATATGTAGCAGAAGTGGAACTCAAGCCAGAACTTTGAGCCCCCAAATTAATGCTATTTCCATCATCATCACACTTGTTTCCATCATACTACACTAGTTGTTTTAACAAATAATCATAGCATGTTTGTGGGCTGCATTGAAGTAATCTGCTCCTTTGAAGAGAAATCAGCCCTAGACTTATGGATCTCAGAGCACCCAAGAAGCTTCATCTTCTACAGCCAGTAATCTGAGTGAGTGTAAAAGCTCCTAAGGATCAAAGGATTAAGTACTATGAACAATTGTCCTTGAACTTATCCCAGGCATCCATCATTTTATGGATGCTAAGTAACTATTTGTGAATGAATATCAAAAGAACCTCACCTGCATTATTATCATATTAAAATATAGGAGTAAAAAAAGCCCAGCAGTTTAGCTCATGACCTCTGAAGTCATTACTCTATTGGAATACTTCTTCCATTTATTTACAGGTTTACCTTGGGCTTCAGTTCTCTCTGTGCTTCATTCCCTTATCTCCTACCAAAAAAGATAGACACCTACTTCATAGGATTGTTGAGAGTATTAAATGAGATGAAACGTGTAAAGGGTTTAGCACTGCAACTAGCACATAACTGAACTAAATGATTATGAAAATGTTCAGGCTCCCTAAGAGTCAGTGGCTATGTTATGCAGGAGAAAATCCTGTAAAACTAAGGCACTGTACTAACTAGACAGGCAGTCCTGATTTGGTAGGCAATCATAGGTCCAAAACTTTTAAGATTCTCTGGTATTGAACCAGTGTATATTTAAATTTCTAACTACCACCTAGTATCAATCAATATTCAACAACCAACTCCAACATCTAAATCAAAGAAAAGCAGTCACAAGGAAACAAAAGCAAAAATAAACAAATGGGACCTAATTAAACTTAAAAGCTTTTTTGCACAGCAAAGGAAACCACTGACAAAATGAAAAGACGATCTATTGAATGGAAGAAAATATTTGCAAATGATATGATATGACCAACATGGGGTTAATATCCAAAATTATAATATAAACGGCTCATACAATTCGGTACCAAAAAAAAAAAAAAAAAAAAAGGAACCCAATTAAAAAGTGGGCGGAAGACCTGAATAGACGACATTCTTCTTGTGAAAAGATGCTCAACATCGCAAATCATCAGAGAAATGCATATCAAAACCACAATGAGGGGGGCTTCCCTGGTGGCGCAGTGGTTGAGAGTCCGCCTGCCGATGCAGGGGACACGGGTTCGTGCCCCGGTCCGGGAAGATTCCACGTGCCGCGGAGCGGCTGGGCCCGTGAGCCATGGCCGCTGAGCCTGTGCGTCCGGAGCCTGTGCTCCGCAACGGGAGAGGCCACAACAGTGAGGCCCGCATACCACAAAAAAAAAAAAAAAAAAAAAAAAAAAAAAAAAAAAACCACAATGAGATATCACCTCACACCTGTCAGAATGGCTAGCATCAAAAAACAGAAATATTGTAAGGGATGAATGTAAATTGGTGCAGCCACTGTGGAAGACTGCATTGAGGTTTCTCAAAAGACTAAAAATAGAACTACCACATGACTCAGCAATTCCATTTCTCCGCATGTATCTGATGAAAATGAAATCACTAATTCCAAAAGATACATGCGCCCCAATGTTCATAGCAGCATTATTTACATTAGTCAAGATATCCGGCTTCCCTGGTGGGACAGTGCTTAAGAATCCGCCTGCCAATGCAGGGGACACGGGTCCGGTAAGATCCCACATGCCGCGGAGCAAAGAAGCCGGTACGCCACAACTACTGAGTCTGCGCTCTAGAGCCCACGAGCCACAACTACGGAAGCCCGGAAGCCCGCGCCCCTAGAGCCCGTGCTCCGCAACAAGAGAAGCCACTGCAATGGAAGCCGACGCACCGCAACGAAAAGTAGCCCCAGCTCCCGCAACTAGAGAAAGCCCGCGTGCAGCAACGAAGACCCAACATAGCCAAAATTCTAAAAATAAACAAATGTGCTTTAAAAAATATATATATATATGGAAGCAACGTAAGTGTCCATCAACAGATGAATGGATTAAGAAGATGTGGTAGATACACACAATGGAGTACTACCCAGCTATAGGAAGAATGAAATTCTGCCATCTGAAACAACATGCATGGACCTAGAGGATATTATGCTAAGTGAAACGAGTCAGAGAAAGACAAATACTATATGTTATCACTTATATGTAGAATCTAAAAACTAAAACAAATGAATGAACAAGAAAAAGACTCACAGATACATAATTTAAAAAAACTAGTGTTTACCAGTGGAGACAGGGAAGGGGGGGAGAGGCAAAACAGGGATGGGGATTAAGAGGTAGAAGCTAGGACGTATAAGATAAATAAGCTACAGGGATATATGTATTGTACAGCTCAGGAAATATAGTCAGTATTTTATAACTTTTTTTTTTTTTTTTGTCTGCGCCACACGGCTTGCAGGCTCTCAGTTCCCAGAATAGGGATGTAACCCGTGCCCCCTCAAGTGGAAGCACTGAGTCCTAACCACTGGAACACCAGGGAATTCCCTATAACTTTAAACGGAGTATAATCCATGAAAATTTTTAATCACTGAGTTGTACACCTGAAACTCATACAGTGTTGTAAATCAACAATACCTCAATTAAAACAAGAAAGGGGGGAAAAGAAGTCACCCCTGCCAACCTCTCTTCCAACTCGCTTTCAAAATATATAAAACTGAATAAAATACACGTCTACCGGCAGTAAAAACCGACTCAGCCCTGCCCCACCCACCCAGGAGTAACTCCCGGCGGCTACAACACCTAGCGGACAGGTCCAGCTTGAGTAAACAGAAGGGACCTCAGGGCCAAGGTGATGAGATGTCCCAACACCAGCCTTTACAATCGCAGGCGGTCCTTTCTGCCTCCCAGGAGCCCGCCCACTGGGCCGCAGGCCAACATCTCCCAACATCCCCAAGATCCGCGGCGCGGCCCCCGCGCCCGGCATGCAGCGGGCAGCCTTCTACGTCAAGGCGGCGCCGGGCCTCCAGGGAGGCCCCTTTCCCCGCCTCCTCCTCCCGGCGCCGGCGCCGGCGCCACTTTCTGGAAGCTTCGAGAAGGTGGTAGGCGTTTACCGTTAGTCCCGGGCCAGCCGGAATCCGCGTCCATCCGTCCTTCCAGAGCTCACGCAGACCCGTTCAAGCTTGCCATGCCGGAGAACGTAGTACCCCGGAGCGGGGCGCCCTCCGGGACTGCTAGCGGCCACGGGAAGAGCGCCTATCAGGACCGCGATAAGCCGGCCCAGATCCGCTTCAGCAACATCTCCGCGGCCAAAGGTATCGCTGCCCGGCCTAAGCCGTGGCCCTCCGGGCTTAGCTGTGCATTCTCACTCCCAGTCTTGGATGGGCATGATTTCGTTTTCTGTTCCTTCAGATGATCCCCTGTGGGCCTCCCATAGAATGAGCTCAGTGCAGGGATCCTCCTGTCTGTCCTCTGCCCGTGATTTCCGACCCGGAGTATGGAGACCTTTGGACTTGCCCCATTCTGCGTCTTAGACGCCCATAATTTTTCTTGCCGGGCCGTGCTGCATTCATTCATCCTATTTAAGAAAGGGGCCGAGGCCCGCATGCAGCGGTCCACTGATAGAATGTTTGAACAATACTTTTCGGTTTTCTTGTTCTTATTAAAAAACTTTTTTTGGTACAGCTATTGAAACGAATTCGGGTGAACTCTCCGCGCCTTAAATTGGGGCGGGGCCCCATTGTACTGGGATGTGGGGAACCAACCGACCCATCTTGTTTGAGAATAATTATGAGGCTGCATGTGCTTTGATGTCCTCTCTGCACGTGCAACGAGCAAATGGAGAACAGTTTGGCCTTTGGTGGAATTTAAGAAGTCCTGGGTTTCATTCAGTTACGTACTTCGTGGCTTTGTGACCTTTAACCAAGGTTTCCTTACTTATAAAATCGGGGAGGGAAAGTTGCCCTTTTTTTAAAAAAGGGAATTGTGAGGATTAAGATAAGTCGGGTTGAGATGGAAGAGTCTGGAAGGAAAAGTGAGAACAAATGCTTAGAGATCTTGCCGTTCATGTTTATTGGCTACAGTGAGTATTTCATTCGGGTTAGAGCATAAGGTGCATGAAGAAATGAGAGGTGAGATCGGAAAGGTGAAGTCGGTCCGAATCTGGAAGGGCCTGGTGTCTTGGAAAGGGTTTAAAACAACTCGCGCAGCTACAGATGTGTTCTTCAGTGTAATGAGATAGTACCTAACTTGGAGGGTTGCTGAGAGAATTAAATGAGAAAACATATGAAGAGCCAGATGTGTATAAAGTACAGCCTTACAAATATTTGAGGTTATTTGTCTAGGTGACTGAGGGTGTGATGCTGCTGCTGAAAGAAACAGGTGCACTGAAGGGAGGATGGTGAAAGAAAAAAGAATAGGTGCTCGTTTGAGCCTAAATGAGTTGAGGAGGTCAGAATGACCAGATGGGTAAATTTAGGAGTCATTTGGAAGTTCAAGAGAGAATATTTACCTGGAAATAAAAGTTGGTGGATAGTTATCTAGGGAGCATAGTTGAAGCTTAGATTTATTACATTAGAAACAAGTTGTTAGATCAATTCTGGGGCTGTTGGAGTGGGGTGGGCAAGAATGCTATATAATACGGTAGATTTTCAACAAACGGAGGATACAAGATGGGACGTTTACTTTGGTAGCTTTTGAAACATCAGTGCACAGAGAATTAAAACTGGACGAGGGAGGTACACATATAGGAAGAAAAGGCCACCTATTTAGCTATAAACATGACCCTTACGTCTTAAGTGAGGAGAGCTCGTGGAACAAAGGGGCACTTGTAGTCTGTCCAAGTCAGGCAAAACCCTACAAACTGGTTGAGAAAAGCTTTTGCTGGATGCATCTTTAGCGTAATTCATGGAACCAGTTTTTTTATTTTGCTGATAACCAAAAAGTATATTAAGTACCAATGGTTGACGATATCAAAACCACACACACAAAAGTAGTGGTGGTCGTTTAGTACTATTCAGCACGAGTCATTTAACATGTAATTGTGTACTACACAGTATGTTAAACTTCAAACACTTTCAGAGATGTAATCGTCTAGAATTTTTTATTTTTTGCACAATGTGTCTTTCTAGAGTCTTCACATAGATGAATATAAGGGCGCATTCTTAAAATAAATTGGTCTGCTTGTAGAATTTTGGCCATGTGCGTCCGCTAAAATCACCTGAAAGGGTAAGGATGGCTGAATAATTAGGAAATGCAGCCCCAAATTATGAAATAATTAAGTAGAATATAATTCTTAAACTATACCAAATATTTTCTCTTACCCTCTTTAAGTTTATGTATTTTTTAAAATTATTACTATTTTTTGTTTTGGATGCATTGGGTCTTCATTGCTGTGCGCAGGCTTTTCTGGCTTTTCTCTAGTTGCAGCGAGCCAGGGCTACTCTTCATTGCGTCGCACAGGCTTCTCTTTGTGGTGGCTTGTCTTTGTTGCAGAGCATGGGCTCTAGGCGCGCAGGCTTCAGTACTTGCGGTGAGCAGGCTCTAGGGTGTGCGGGCTTCAGTAGTTGTGGCGCACGGGCTTAGTTGGTCCTCAGCATGTGGGATCTTCCTGGACCAGGGATAGATACCATTTCCCCTGCATTGGCAGATGGATTCTTTACCACTGCACCACCAGGGAAGTCCAGATTATGTATTGTTTACACAATGAAAGGGAAGCATTATGCTAGTTGTGGAATATACAAAAATAGGGCACTATCTTAGCCCTTTGTATATGGGGTGAAATGGAATATGAGAAAGGGTAAGGTGGACTTTCCTGGTGGTGCAGTGGTTAAAAATCCACCTGCCAGTGCAGGGGATACGGGTTCGAGCCTTGGTCCGGGAAGATCCCACATGCTGCGGAGCAACTAAACCCGTGCGCCACAGCTACTGAGCCCACGGGCCTAGAGCCCATGCTCCGCAACAAAGAGAAGCCACCACAACAAGAAGCCCGCGCGCCACAACAAAGTGTGGCCCCCGCTCGCCACAACTAGAGAAAGCCCACGCGCAGCGATGAAAACCCAAAGTAGCCAAAAATAAATAAGCCAAAAATAAATAAAATTAAATCTTTTTTAAAAAAAGGGTGGGGAGATTTAATCATTTGTCCTGGACCTGTCGCAGTAAAGGTGATCAAGTACATCAATTACAACTTCTCTTAGAAAATAATAAGTGGATCAATAAAATAGAAACATTCTCATGGACAAGTAATAAGAATGGAGTGGTAGACTATATGTCCAGAGATGGTTCATAACATAATAATGATGATTAAAGACTATGATTTTAGGGACTTCCCTGACGGTCCAGTGGTTAAAATTCCGTGCTCCCACTATAGGTTCGATCCCTGCTCAGAGAACTAAGATCCTGTGTGCCACACAGCATGGTAAAAATTTTTTAAATAAATACAATTTTTAAAAAATACTATGATTTTAGATTTGATTTTTTAGTTAAGGTTTTGAGGTTTTGTTTTTTTGTGGAGTTTTTGTTTGATTTGGTTTTGGGTTCAAAGAGGGTTTTTGTTACTGTTTTTTAAACTGTGGTCCATCCATATACCAGCTTCACATTAGTAAACAAAAGTCTTTGCCCTCAGAAATTACACTATAGTTGGGAGAGACAGAGTAAACAAATAAGCAAATTATATAGTTGTCCTATTATTGCGGCTTGTTTTAAGGAATGGAGAAAATAATATAGTACTCATTCAGAGTGTATAACTAGGTTATACCATTTTGATACTTAAGAGTCTTGATTTCTTTTTTTCTTCTGTTTATAGCCGTTGCTGATGCTATTAGAACAAGCCTTGGACCGAAAGGAATGGATAAAATGGTAAAAGGCTCAATCATTGATTTCTTAACTGAGTGCTGCTGTTCATACTGCAAGCACTGTATAGAGGGTTAAGATGTGCTGTTTAAAAACTAAAGTGTTAGAAACGCTTTGAGAGTTCAGAAAGGGATAGATTACTTTGGGATGGATGGGACCTAACTATAATTCATATTTTGTTTATGATAATGATTCTTCACAATATCTTTTCTATCCCTTTTTTGGTGCTCAGTTCCTTCACTTTTAAGTAGGAAAAAACCCAGCTATTTCATTTGCAAAGCTGGACTATTACTGCATATTCTTAAATCATTATACCAATGTAAGGGAAAACAATTTGAAATTAAGCACTATGCAAACATAAGTTAACTTCTGTAAAAGAAGTATTAAAATTAGTAGAAAGTTTAGGATTTCACACCAATACTGGGTGAAGAAAACAAAATTTTTGAAATATAACTTTCTTTTTAAAAAACCAAACTTTGTAGATTCAAGATGGAAAAGGTGATGTGACCATTACAAATGATGGTGCCACCATTCTGAAACAAATGCAGGTGTTACATCCAGCAGCCAGAATGGTAAGTATAATTTTTAGGTGAGGGTTTTGTGGGGGTTTTTAAGTGTATTGTTTGATATTTGGCAAACAGTTAAAATTTTTTTATTTGATCACATGATATTGCTTAAAGCATGGTGAAATTTTTTTCCTTTTTTATGCTAATCAGGCATATTTTTAGGATATGTTGTATGTCTAGCATTATGTTCTCCATTGCAAGTTGTAATAAAACATGAATCTCGGGCTTCCCTGGTGGCGCAGTGGTTGAGAATCCGCCTGCCGATGCAGGGGACACGGGTTCGTGCCCCGGTCCGGGAAGATCCCACATGCCGCAGAGCGGCTGGGCCCGTGAGCCATGGCCACTGAGCCTGCGCAAAAAAACCAAAACAAAACAAAACAAAACAAAAAAAACATGAATCTCCTTGTCTTTGTTCACAGCAATGTGCCACACATGAGGAAGGAAAAGGGAAAAACATGAAATTGTACAAATTATTAGTTCAATGGGTGTTAACTGAAAGAGAGCAAAATAATTTTAATTGTTTGCAAAATAAATCTTGTGTTTGAACTTGCACTGACATTTATTTTTAAAAAGTTTCTAATTCAACTACAGATCATAATGGTGATTGCAGTGTCAAGTGAGAAGTCACCGTATCAGCAAAAACAAATTCCTTAGAAGTTCCTATCTGTTAAAAAGTCTCTTTTAATTAGTTAAAGATGACTGAAAATGAATCAGATTATGCTTCATGCAGGGTCAGTTTAGATAAACTTGGCCAGGGGTTTCAAATTGACAGTATTCTCATCTGTATGCTGCATTTCATAGCTTCTGAGTCTACAGGGTACCCAAAGTTCTTTTAAGTACTGGGAAGAAAAAATTTACAACCCTTAGTCTGAAATGGAAATCATAATATAGCTTGTTAGAAAGTATGTAAGTAGAATTTTGCATGCCACAACTATATAGGTCATTTTAAAATGAGACCAAGGTGGACAGCGAATCAGAAGTCAAGTATATTGAATCTTACATTGTTGATGATAATCAAATTTTATATGTGAACCTCATGGTGAAGGTCATTGATGTTATATTTGAATTAGATGTTACTGGGTTCTCATAGTTCTCATTGAGCAACTTGACATGTTCTGTTCACTTAGCTGGTGGAGCTCTCTAAGGCTCAGGATATAGAAGCAGGAGATGGCACGACATCAGTGGTCATTATTGCTGGCTCTCTCTTAGATTGCTGTACCAAGCTTCTTCAGAAAGGTGGGTAGGACATAGGACATGCTTTATTACTGAATAAAGGCAAAACATATTAAATAATATGAGATTTACAATTTAATTTGGAGCAGAATTTTTTAAGCAGGAATTTTTAGATTAAATTTTGCTATATTTACCATATGAATAAGAAATTTTTTTCTTTTTGGTTTTGGGGGGGTTTTTGTTCTGGCTAGGTTTCCTTTTGAATGGAACTTGATAAAATTTTGCTTTTCAAAAATGACTGGTTGGTGGTGTACTAAACTTAAGATATAGATGAGAACTGTGATTTAGGAGAGAAAGTATGGGTTCCTGCTTGGTAAATAGTGCCTAAATGTCGTAGTGACTCCCCAGTCACTTATTTGTAGAGTTTTGAAAAGTGAAAAATTGGTTTTAGTCTTAAATGTCACAGGAATATGTAATTGATCTATTCCAAATTAAATGGAAATAAATTATTAGACATATTAGTGGTTAAGGTTATTCAAACCATTATTATTTAAGATTAATTTAAAATTTATGACTACTTTGAAATTTTAATGAACAGAGAAATTTTAAGTCCCATCAAATATGAAGTTTATCTGTTACAATTAAATAACTAACCTTTCACAAATGACAGGGATTCATCCCACCATCATTTCTGAGTCGTTCCAGAAGGCTTTGGAAAAGGGTATTGAAATCTTGACTGACATGTCTCGACCTGTGGAACTAAGTGACAGGGAAACTTTGTTAAATAGTGCAGCCACTTCATTGAACTCAAAGGTGAGACAAGCACTGTGGGATCATTGTAAAATTACAGTTTAAGGTTCATTAAGAAGCAAGCTGCGATTTTTATTTATTTATTTATTTATTTTGCGTTGGGTTGTCATTGCTGCTTGCGGGCTTTCTCTAGTTGCAACGAGCAGGGGCTACTCTTCTTTGCAGTGCACGGGCTTCTCATTACGGTGGCTTCTCTTGCGGAGGAGAGCGGGCTCTAGGTGCGTAGGCTTCAACAGTTGCAGCACGTGGGCTCAGTTAACCACTGCGCCACCAGGGAAGTCCCTATACTGATTTTTGATGCTGTACAGTTCATAAATGTTAACTCTCAAGAGTGAGTAGGTAGCTAATTTGTGTAACTGAATTAGTTCAAATAAAATTTACTCCTTCAAGGCTTTCAGTTAAGTTGTAGTATCCTCATTTTACAGATGGGAAAAGAGGTCTAGTGAAGTTATATAGCTTATCCAACACCCACTAATAAGAGGTAGAGCTGTGATTTGAACCCAAGATAGGGCTGCCCATCATGGTCCATCTCTTACTAATATCTATGCTGCATTTCTCATCAAACTTGAAGTGATGTTAGTTTAAATTTCTTGGGAACTCATGTCACCTGTTTTCTGTTATGTTGTGTGTCACACCCCCACCCCATTCTTTTTCCTTTTCATCAGCATTATTTGTATATTAAGTGGAAAGCTAAATAGTATTAGTGATACTAAGTAATATTGATAAATGTCCCCAGAACTAATATAGACAGAATATCATAGTGGTTACAAGCATTGGTCATAGAACCTAGACTGCTTGGGTTTAATGCTGGCTCCATTTAATTCAGCTGTTTCAGATTTTTCGTCTGAAGGTTGAATGAATATATGAATGTACAGTGCTAAAACCACTGCCTGATATATAATACGTGCTCAATAAATGTCAACCGTTAGCTATTTTTGTCAGCCCCTCAGTAATAGGGGTGCACATATATAACATCTGATCATAAATTCATTTTAGATAGGAAACCTCAGCATAAAATTAATTTGTTCTTTTGGATTTCCTGTAGAATTACTAGTAATTTGGTCAGTCCTTACTACTATATTAATAAAAGAGGAACACAAGCATATGTTTTTATATGGTGACTGACAAACCTGAGTGGAAAAGACAGTTTATATGGAGTGTTTTCTAATATGCTCTCCACCCCAGCCAAAAAAACGATTGAGATTACTTCTTGAATATCTTTATCATTTAAAAACTAGGACTTTCTGTGTTACGACAATGACTTTATTTCCTTTTTTAATAATTCTAGGTTGTCTCTCAATATTCAAGTCTCCTTTCTCCAATGACTGTAAATGCAGTGATGAAAGTGATTGACCCAGCCACAGCTACTAGTGTAGATCTTAGAGATGTTAAAATAGTTAAGAAACTTGGGTAAGCATCTCTAATTATAACTTTAATAAAAATTAATTTTGAAAGTAAACATAAGCTCTTGCCAAAAATAAGTTAAATGAAAAATACATAGGTGAAAGTCACATACATTTGGTTGTTTTGTTTTCATGACAACTTGTGTTAATGTGGGAATTTCGAGAATTTGTTTATATTCCCTAATGATGGCAGGGCAGTGGTATGATCGGAGAGGTTCAGGAATGGGACACTAATAAATGTGAGTGAGGCTGAGGCACATTTTATCAGACTGATGATTTTTAATCTGTTAGCAATCTATTAAACTTGCAGATTTCCGCCCCTTCATAACTATCTCGTTTTCTTTTTTCTTAGTGGGACAATTGATGACTGTGAGTTGGTGGAAGGTCTGGTTCTTACTCAAAAGGTGGCAAATTCTGGCATAACCAGGGTTGAAAAGGCTAAGATTGGGCTTATTCAGTTCTGTTTATCTGCTCCCAAAACAGATGTAAGTAAAACCAAATGAAATGATTCCTTAGGTGTTTGACTTTCTGATAATGAAATTTTTCTTTTTATAAAAATAGAAAATGCTGATACTAGTGATAAAAAGCAAGGATTTAAAAATAATTAGTAAAATTTAGATAAAAGTAGAAAATGTTGGATGCCACACATGATAAATCTATAATCTCAGTTGGCTATTGAAATTGAGTGTTCACTTCACAAATGAAGACAAATAATGATAGGGATGTCTATGAAACAATAAAAATAGGTTATATGAAAGTAATAGTATAAATGGACTTTACAGATTCTTTCTAGCTTTCTGAGAACAGAAACTTTCACCCATCCTTCCCTAGCAGGCAGATCTTTTGTCTTTATGTTTGTACAATGGAACTTTAAAACCAGTTTATTACCCATACTCTGAAAAACACGATTTTTTATTATTCCCATATCTATCAGTCATAAGTCCCATCCCCTGAAGGGAGGGGTTGATCTTTGTCATCTCATTCAGGTTTGCTCTCATTTTACATTGTGTTGGCATACAAGTTTCCTGTTGAGTTGTTTGTTTCCCAGATTTTAACCCACATAAAAACGTTTTGTAGGTCTTTGTATAACAATATTTGTCCTCTGTAGTTCCTTTCAGCATACCAGTTTTTTTTAACAATCCATAGAGTAAAAAGGTTACAACTGAAATTATTGATATTTCAGTAATACGTAAATTTATATGAAAAGAACTGACATTCACGAAATAGGATAATCATTCTTATTTTTTATGATCACCAAAAATGTACTTGTAAAAAATAAGACAGCAGTTTGTATAGATGAAAGTAAAAAATCTGAGTTAAGTTTTGTGTATATTCCTTTTTCTAAATTTTTTCTGTGCGTGTCTATATAATTTCTTGTATGATTTTGGTAGAATGTGTACTATATATAATATTTTCATTAAAAATTCACTTTTTTGCTTAAGGACTCTTAAAATGAAAATTATTAATATGTCCTTTTTCTGAACAGATGGACAATCAAATAGTGGTTTCTGACTACGTCCAGATGGACCGAGTGCTTCGAGAGGAGAGAGCCTATATTCTAAATTTAGTGAAGCAAATTAAGAAAACAGGATGTAATGTTCTTCTCATACAGAAGTCTATTCTAAGGTGTGGGGCTATTTATTTTGTTCACCTCTTAATGATAATTGATTTTAGGATCCCTTCTAGCAATTTTTTAAGAAACATTTGAGGTGGGTAAACCACTAGAAATCTGGAATGAATCTGCATTTTAGGGTATTGTTGTATTCTGGTAAATGATCTAAAGTGAGTTCTCTTCCTGTTATGATCATTTAAATGTGGGATATATTATCCTTCTAGACCAAGATCCTCACTGTCAAGTAAAAAGCTAACTTTAGTCTAAAATTAATTAGCTAGCTAAAATTTTGGAGGCATTTATTTAAAGGTCCATGCAATAGCTTGCCTTGAAATTTTAGAAGTTCTTTTGGGGGGGAATGCTGGATAGTCCATGGATTGGAAGAATTCTCCAAAGTTTGAACTGATCCCTTTTTTGTTTGTTTTCAGTGTTTTCTTCTAATAGGTAGACACATTCTCATGTACTATATTAATATGTTATGCCAGAAAGTATTATGGATGTTCTTGATACAGAAACCTTGATGAAGAGTTGGAATACCTGGTTCTAAATACAAGTTATGTAATAGCTAGTAACCTTGAATAAACTGCTCTCAAAGCTCAGTGTGCTTATTTGTAAAACACGGATAGTAATATCTGCCCTTCAGTATCAAGGGTTGTCAGGAAGATCATTCCAGGTAATTTGTGTAAAAGTATAAATTTGTGGAGTCTTGAATTACATCATACTTAATTTCTAAATTCATAAAGCATCGATTGTTAATTATCAGAGTTATTTAGTATTAAGAAAAACGATGACATAATTATGTTTATTGTGTGTTTTACAAATCGTGTCGTTGGGGTTCGTTTTAAATATTATCCATTAGAAATCTTATTTAAGAATTTTGAGGTCATAAACTTGGTAAGCTGTTTAAAGCATCTTCCTTCACAAATAATTTGTTAAATCATTGGCTATTTAAACAACAGTAAAATTACTAAAACCGTAAAAAAGGAGTTGAACAGCAAAGTTATTTTCTAACCTAGTATTGACATAATCACTGATTTTGTATTTTAGAGATGCTCTTAGTGATCTTGCATTACATTTCCTGAACAAAATGAAGATTATGGTGGTTAAGGATATTGAAAGAGAAGACATTGAATTCATTTGTAAGGTAAAATATTGTTAGTATCTGTATATGTGAAAATGTTCACTATTCAGACTTCTCAATTTGTGGAATCACTATTTTTTGCAGACTATTGGAACCAAACCAGTTGCTCATGTTGACCAGTTCACTGTTGACATGCTGGGATCGGCTGAGTTAGCTGAGGAGGTCAACTTAAATGGTTCTGGCAAACTGATCAAGGTAACAGTATTAAAATTAAGCTTCTATTTGCCTGTTTTTTTTTTTTATTTGTTTTAATCCTTCAAATACCTAATTAGGAGTTTGTGTACTAAAGATTACAGGCTGTGCAAGCCCTGGAAAAACAGTTACAATCGTTGTTCGTGGTTCTAACAAATTGGTGATTGAAGAAGCTGAGCGTTCCATTCATGATGCCCTATGTGTTATTCGCTGTTTAGTGAAGAAGAGGTAACATTAAATTACTAAGTAACATTTTGAACATAAAAACTTGCGTATTTTTATTATTAAGGTATAAATACTAAGTTATTATTTAAAAAATAGCTTTCTGTTGGATAAAGTAAGCTAAAAATATATTTGTGAATTTCAGGGCTCTTATTGCAGGAGGTGGTGCTCCAGAAATAGAGTTGGCCTTGCGGTTAACTGAATACTCACGAACGTTGAGTGGTATGGAATCCTACTGCATTCGTGCTTTTGCAGATGCTATGGAGGTCATTCCATCTACACTAGCTGAAAATGCTGGCCTGAATCCCATTTCTACAGTAACAGAACTAAGAAACAGGCATGCCCAAGGAGAAAAAACTACAGGCATTAATGTCCGAAAGGTAATAATTTAATCTTTAGTTACTGCAGAAAATGTTGATTATTATAAAATACTAAAAGCTTCATAATTGTCAAATGAAAGGCTTTGTAATTAAAAATAGAGTTAACCTTGGATTTAAGTATAAGACCTGCAGGTTAATTAATGTATGCCATCTAGTGAGAATGAATATGATGCCTTAAGTGAGAAGTATTGTTCATTAAGTCTGCCATCTAATGGTTGTACAACTTTTAGCAAGTTACTTAGTCTGTGCTTCAGTTTTCTTGGTTGTGAAAACAGGGACTATTAATAGTTCCCTCATAGGCCTGTAAGGATTAAATGGATTACTAATTAGAAAGTTGTTATAAAGATGCCTGGTGTGTAGTCAACCATTGCTGCTGTTGTGAGCACCAGCCTAGTGTAGTTGTATAGGGTAAACACATAGAACAATAATAATTTCCCCTTTTGTATTAATGTTTTATGTCTCCTTTTATTGAGAAGACAAATAATATGTAATGGGAAAAAATTGACAATCCAAGATGATATTTTTTGAATGGTTACAGAACTCAAAGGAGGGCACTACCTGGTTAGGGAAAGTTTCATGAAGCTGCAGCCTTGGTTGGTAGGGAATGAAAAAGTTTCAGATGGGGAAGCAGTGGTTTACAGTTAAGAGGGACCAAGAAGTTACTCATTTTGTCTAGAGCAGAGGTTATATGGTGGTCATACAGTGGACTTTACGATTGGAAAGATCAGATAAAAGCTAGAATGAGGAGTCCTTTGAGTTGTTGAGACAGGCATGGGTGTTAGTTTTTTGTGTGTTTTAATTCCAGTAGTTGGGAGCCACTAAAGTTTTTTTAACCAAGAGGCTAAGGTGCTGAAAAGAGTATTCTAAGGAGGGAAGAATGGAGACAGGATCGATCACCTGTTAGGACCATCACCAGTAATCCTAGGATAAAGGTGACTAGGATAGTGGCAGTAGGAATCTAAAAGTGGGAAGTGAGAATGATGTAAAGGCAGGGTAGAGCAGACATGGCCAAATTCAGAATTGGGAATCAGATGATTTAAAATCTTATAACTTTTTTCTTTAATTGAAGTATAGTTGATATATAATATTGTGTTAGTTTCAGGTGTACAGCAAACAAATCTCATAATTTTTAATAACTATGATCATCTACGTAATTTTTGCCAGGATACTCTTTATTTTTTAATAAATCTATTATTTACTTATTTATTTTTGCCTGCGTTGGGTCTTCATTGCTGCACGTGGGCTTTCTCTAGTTGTGGCAAGTGAAGGCTATTCTTTGTTGCAGTGCGCGGGCTCATTGCGGTGGCTTCTCATTGCGCAGCATGGGCTCTAGGCGCGTGGGCCTCAGCAATTGCAGTTCGTGGGCTCAGTAGTTGTGGCTCGCGGGCTCTAGAGTGCAGTCTCAGTAGTTGTAGTGCACAGGCCGGCGTGTGGGATCTTTCTGGACCAGGGATTGAACCCATGTCCCCTGCAATGGCAGGCAGATTCTTAACCACTGCACCACCAGGGAAGGCCCTTTGCCAGGGTATTTTTAACTAAAAGATGCTTACAAGGAGTTTTAGAGTTAGGCTTGGAATTCAATTTTTCCAAATTTTAGTTGAAATACAAGCTACAGCATAGAGAATAGCTTAGTAGACAGTATCTTACTCTTGATTAGACTAAGGGAAAACTAAGCTTGAGAGGCCTTGAGGTTTACTGGTAACTGTATAGTTGGTGATATGTATCAGTTACAAACACTAAAAGCAACTTGTACTGTTTTGCAGGGTGGTATTTCCAACATACTGGAGGAACTGGTTGTCCAGCCTCTGTTGGTTTCAGTCAGTGCACTGACTCTAGCAACTGAAACTGTCCGGAGCATTCTGAAAATTGATGATGTGGTAAGTATATACAGGTCGTGAATTTCCCTACAAGGCATATTTTTGAAGAGCTGGGGTGGGGGGCAGTAAATGTTGTTAGTTTGCTAGTCATCAGGGTGAAAACAGTTCATACTTCCAGTCTTTTTTCACCTATAAAAATAGGGAGATTTGGATAACCACCTTAAACATCTTCCATCCTTAAAATTTTCTCCTTACAGGTTTTGAAATCTAAGTTTTTCTCTTTTCAGGTAAACAGTCGGTAACATGGATAACACTGGCTGACTGGCATCATCATAGCCACTAATAGTGCAGCTGGAGTGGAAGAGCACCTTGGCATTCCTTGTTGTTTGGAAGATTGTTTCCTTTATGAATTTCTGGGCCTGGTCTTCCAGCTGGCATTTGCTTCAAATTGTATTGACACAGTTCGATGAAAACATTAAATATATGGTTTCAAAGGGCAGATTAACTGATTGCGCTCCTGCATTACCCCCACTGCCCTGCCTTCACAACCTCTGTTACCTCTGATCATCTTGAGAAATCTGTATAGGAAGGGATAGAAGAGTTCGCACTTACCTGTTAACTTCTTACGGGCTTAATCCTGGGTACTTTTAAGTTTTCTGACAGAAGTATTGGGAAGGAAAAATGGCCCAATAAGCTCATCACCCTGATAAATCCCTGCTTACAATAATATATATGCTGTTTGAAAAGTTAACAATACAGAAGAAAAGTGAAAAATGAAAGTTTCTCATGCTAATCCCTTTCTCCAAGAAAAACCACTGTTGTGTTAATTGGGATTCCTTCTAAAAATAAAAATGTAGCAAATCTTATTTGTACAAAAAGGATTCATAACTAGTAAGTCTTTTTCCAGTGGTTTAAAACGTCTTTACTGCCTCTACCCTGATCAACAAGCATCGTCTTACACCATGAATGGTGTAAAATCTAACTAGTGTCCGTCCTTGTTTTAACCACCTTCCAGTCAATTCTGCATACACTATATATATAGCCAGTGATCTTTTTAAAACTTGTCAGGCATTCCTTTATAAAAGCTTTCATGACTTCTGATTGCTTTTGCAGAAAGGCCAAACCCTTAAGGTGGACCACAAATTGGGCCTCTAATCTGGTATCACACTCAACCATCTTTCTTTTGTGTATTTCACAAAAGTGTTATGAAAGCAGCTGGGGGGAGCTCCTTCACATCTGGAGAACTTCAGCAGACCAGCTTTAAGGTTGTGTCTGACAACTCCGGTAGTTAATTTTAAAAATTCAGATAAGTCTTTGCATAGTCTGGAATTTAATAATTCAGTGATTATCATTTTAGTGGGTATTAGGAGCTTGCTGTTTAAAAAAATTGTTTTAGGGCTTCCCTGGTGGTGCAGTGGTTGAGAGTCCGCCTGCCGATGCAGGGGACGCGGGTTCGTGCCCCGGTCCGGGAAGATCCCACATCCCGTGGAGCGGTTGGGTCCGTGAGCCATGGCCCCTGGAGCCTGCGCGTCCGGAGCCTGTGCTCCGCAACGGGAGAGGCCACAACAGCTAGAGGCCCGCGTACCGCAAAAAGAAAAAAAAAAAACCAAAACAGAGCACCCTGAAGAAGGTGCGGGAATAGGGGAATTTGCAAGTGCTCACACTCCAGACCAGCGAACAAGAAAGACTTGGTATAAAGGGCTCAGATCTCAGAGAAGGGTTCTAGACATCGCGCTGCATACTCTACCTTTGTGGTGGCGGTGGCAGGTTGTAGGGCAGGGAGTGGGAGGGAGCTGAAGAATAGAGAGGGGAAGGTTGCTGCAGCCTCAGCCTCAAGAGGTAGGGGCTTAGGTAGCAGGTGGCTGGACTGCACCACGCCTGCTATTTTAAGGCTAGGCCTCATTTTCAGGCGCGTGGTGTAGAGGGAAGGCGTCATTTGAAGCACCCACATCCCAGATGGGAGATATTGATGGGGGTGAGATGGAGATGACACTTGTCTGTGGCTACTGCTGGGCGCTCTCGCCTTCCGACCCCCACCACTATAAAGCTGAGGAACCCAAGAAGCAAACACGCGGTTCATACACTTGCACTGTCATTCACTGGTGGGTGGACCAGGCTCCACCAAACTCTGGGCTTTTATTGGTCAGCCGAGAGGGATAGCTAGCAGCTTCCTCCGGATTGGTCGGTTTCTGCTAGCTCTCAAGTCAATCAGAGCAGAATATACTGGACTCCCATTCTCTGGCTTCCGTGGTAGCCATGTTGGGTAGCGGCATGCAAACCTTCCAGTCCTGAGACCGCAACGTAATAACATCCCCAGCTTTCCTCTGCCGCCGCCGTCTTCTCCATACAGGTTATTTCAATGAATAAAAACGCGCTTTTTCACTCACAAAACGTATCGTTTCATTAGTATAATGTGAGAAGACTGCGTTTAGGCGGTGAAGCGCGAAGGAGGGGAAGAAGTGCCCTATTCTGTCCACCAACCCTCGAAACCAGCCAAGATTCAATACTGATCCCCGCTATCCAGGAGGACCTCAATTCGGGCCTCCCGCAGCGTGCGCCGGTTTTGAGTGATGTTTGGCCCCTTGCGGCACCTGTAGCGTCCCTAGTTACCGGACCCCTAGTAACCACCTCCCCAAGCAAGGAGCCATTCGGGCGCTTACGGCCGCGCCGGCTTCCACGCCCCGGGCCAGCGCGGGCGCTCAGGCCTCGGTGGCGTGGTGATGGCCGCCTCGCACCGAGCAGCGAAGCTGGCGGCCAACAGTCTCCAAACCCCGGTCAATCCCAGCACCGGAGCGCGGGTCACCCATTACGAACGCAAAGACCCCATACAGTCCCTGTCAGCGGCGGCGGCGGCCTTGGAGGAGGAGGAAGAGGAGCAGGAGGAGAAGGAGGAGGAGGAGGAGGAGGAAGAGGCAGCGGGGCCGGCGCGGGCGCCGGTAATGCAGAGGCGGGAAGTGGGCTGGGGCTAGGCCCCGGCGGGGTGCAGCTGGAGGCTGGTCGGCGACCCCGCTGGTGAGGCGCGGTCTGGGAAACGCGCGCCCTGTCCAGATCCCTCCCTACCAGTGAGCCTGGCCCACCACGTTCTCTGTGCTCCCACGGAAAATACTCAAAAAACAAGGCTTTAAAAAGTCTTTTAATTTTATCTAAAGAGATTGTTGTAAAACTTTCTTGGAGAGCAAATGCTCTCCAAGAAATTAGTCTGTTTCCAGAGAGTGAAAAGTACAGAACTTTACTCCTTTTGCTCCAGCATCTGTTGGGAATAGATATTTGCTTTTCTTTTTTTTCGTTTTCTTTTCAACTTGAGGAAAACTGTTCTATCCAATAGAGGATAACCCATAAAACGCAAGTGAATCAGCTGTGCTGTCAGGTGTGTTTTGTTGTCATCTTGATATCTTGGTTATTAGTGCATTTTAATACAGTACATGAGAGATGATGTTTAAAACCAGCAAGAGTTCGCTGGGTAAATCAGACAGATATAGTTAAGCCTCCAGAGAAACAAATTACTGAGGTTCCAACGTTTCCACACGGCTCTTAAGGGTGGCGTGAGACAGCTTTTTCACTGATCAATTTTCATTGTCAAATGTGTTGTGACCACCTGTCTACCAGGTAGAGGGTCAAGTCTGCCATCTGCTCTATTCACTTAAAAGATGGGAACCTTGAATTTTAACTAGCAATCTGCAGACATAAACCTCCTTAACCCCAGTTAAAGATTCTTGATACCATTTGTACAAAGCTGCTCAGATTCAAATCATCGTGGTCTAGGGCTAATAGAAATTACTGGATATTTTGGAATTCTAATCTCTTTAATCTACACTAAAACTGTTAATGAGAAAATCTGTAGCAACACCTTTTATGGGCAGTATTTTACCAACAGATAAACTACTTGAGGTTATCCAGAGTAAGGCAGATTGAGACCCTGAACATGAACCAGGGTCAGTGACCTAGGACCAGATTCATTCATGATAAAGCTTCCCCTCAACACAAATTTCAGGAGCCAACGATGGAGGCTAACTGATGTTGGAAAAAGATTTGAATGGAGAAAAAGGATTTGGAGTCCCAGGTTAGGATCTGTTCATTTGCTAGTTGATATTCAGAAGTAACTTCCTTCAATCTCAGTTTCCTTATCTGTAAAAGAACTATAACTGTCTGTCTTTCTTGTCTCACTGGGCTATTAAGAGAACCAAATGAGAGAGTATGTCATAGCTAAAGGACAGTTTGTATAAATTTGTAATAATAATAACTGCCAGTGGGACTGTTATTTGAACAACTCTCACAAAGATTAAGTTCTACTTTGGCTTGCTGTGGTGGAGGAAGCAGTCAGTTCTGTAGTCACAGGTATACTTCCAGAGTGCCCTGGTAAACTGCAGATTTGTATGAGAAACATCACCTTAGGAGAGGTTAGTTTAATGAGCTAATTTCCAAGGGGCATGGTCCTACTGAAAAAAAAAAAAAAAAAGGAAGATAAGTTTGGAGTTTGACACTGTTTTGAGACCAGTGTACTTGAAGGATCCAAAAGCAAATCTGGATAAGCTGCCACTGTAGTAGGCCTGATGGTCAGAGGACATGGGGTTGGCAGACAAAGCACTGAAAAGCTAAAAAAGAGAGTGCAGGAGCCAAGCTTTGCCTTTTTCAGTTTGGCTTGGTCTCCACCTTGGGTTTTTTATTTTTCTATTTATTTGTTTTATTTATTTTGGCTGCATTGGGTCTTTGTTGCGGTGTGTGGGCTTCTCATTGTGGTGGCTTCTCTTGTTGCAGAGCACAGGCTCTAGGTGCGCGGGCTTCAGTAGTTGCAGCACGTGGGCTCAGTAGTTGTGGCGCATGGGCTTAGTTGCTCCACGGCATGTGGGATCTTCCCAGACCAGGGCTCGAACCCGTGTCCCCTGCATTGGGAGCGCAGAGTCTTAACCACTGCACCACTAGGGAAGTCCCTCCACCTTGGTTTTTTAAAGGTTAGTTTGTCTTAACTTCGTCATCTATAAGATGGAGTAAACTCAGCTTACCAGAATCACCACAAAAAAATTGATTAGAGAACCAACTGTCACAGTAGGCCCCTTTAAGTCCTTTGGTTTGCCAAAGCAACCCATGCCCCACCGCCAGCTCCATGCACACCCCTTGCAGGACTCCGTGCCCATATAGGGCACTAAGTCATATTTCTTAGCCTCGGTTGGAGATATCAGTTCATAGACCTTGCTATGGGGTTGATGATGACATGGGTAAAGCACTATTCTATAATTCACAGTTAAAATTTCACTGACTTTCCTAATGGGATGGCCTTCTCTTTTTCTACAAATATTGAGCATTTATTAAGTGCCAGTCACAGACTATTCAGTAGTGAATGAAGCAGGCATAGCTCATGTCATCACAGTGCTTCCATTCTGATGGGGAAGTTAGACAATAAAAAATGAACAGTCAGATGATTATAAGACAGGAAGTGTTAGGAAAGAAATGAACAGGTTACTATAATTTAAAAAAGAAATAGGAAGGAACCTATTTCAGTGAGTTAACATTTAAGCCAATGCCTGATCGATGAGAAAGAACAGCCATTTAAAGAGTGGTGGTGGGAAAAGCATTCCAGGATGAGGGAATGGCATATTCAGAGGCCCAAAGATAGGAGGAGAGAGAGTTTTGTGTGATTAAGGGTCTGAAAGAAAGCCAATGGGACTGGAGAAGAGAGAGGGGGAGGGGGAGAGGATGAGGTTGGAGCGGTAAGGAGGGCATTGTAGACCAAGGTAAGGAGTTTAGCGTTTATTGCAGGTGCAGTGAGAGGTCCTTGAAGACTTTTAAGAGATCTGATATGTTCCTATTTACATTTTAAAACGATGACTGATGGCTTTGTGGAGAATGATTGGAGGGTTTGACAAAGAAAGGAGACTGGGTAGGAGGCTCTTGCAGTAATTCAGGTGCCAGAAGTGGTGGCTTGGACCTAGAGCCCAGGGGAGATGGCAAGAAGTGGACAGATTACATAGGACTTAGATTAGATTGGATGTGAAGGCCAAGGAAGAAGAAGTCAAGAATGCTCTTTCCCACGTTTCTGGTTTGACCAGCTGCATAGAAGATAACGTCATTTACTGAATTGTCGGTAACTTGGGGAGGAATAGATTCAGGGGCTGGGTGGGAATCAAGGTTTCCGTTGTGAACATGGTAAATTTGAGATACCTGTGAAACTACCAAGTGGAAAGATGTAGGAAGCAGTTGGGCCTATGAAACTGTAGTCCTGTTGGGAGTGGGATGAAGAATCTCCATCTGGGAGTTTTCAGCATTTTTGAAGCACTGGGTTAAGTCACTTAAGGGGAGAGTTCAGAGAAAGAAAAGAAGGGGCCTAGTATAGAACTCTTAAAACCCTTGACATTTAACAGTCAGGTAGAGAAAAAGGGGGCAAAAGAGATTAAGACCAGCTACAGTGGTAGAAGAATTATTGCAGGGGTGTGGAAGTTTCCAATTCATTGGTTTCAATGCTAAGGGAAAGGGGCAAATGCTGCTAGGAGGAGGACATTTCATCCCCGAAGCAGGAGGGAAAGAGCAAAGGGGCACAAAGGCAGGCAGTTTCGTAGATGGGAAGATGAGGGAACTTCCCTCTGATGGGTTTTTTTTTTTACTGAAGAAATAAAGGGATTATCATGGGCAGTTGGGAGTTGGGGTGGGAGCAGGTGGAAGAGCAAGGGACAGGTAGGCAGGATCTCTGGGGCAGTGTGAGAGCCACTTCCAGAAGGAGCACGGGAGGTGCCAGGCAGACCAAGTAGCCATGAGAAATTGTTCATTTTTAAATTTAGTATTAATATTCACAAAACATTCTTTTTCTTTTTGAGTTACATTTTAATTATAGAAGTAATACATGAACACATTCTCCTTTTAAAATTTCAAATGTTATATCGTGCTTGCTTCGGCAGCACATATACTAAAATTGGAACAATACAGAGAAGATTAGCACGGCTCCTGTGCAAGGATGACACGCAAATTAGTGAAGTGTTCCATATTTTTATAAAGATGTTAAAAAGAATGTTATAAATAAGGCTTAAGCCCTTTTAACACTTCTCTCAAAAAGAAAATCTGGTTCCCCCTCCCTCCTCATCAGTAGCCACTGTTTTGAAACTGATATATATCCTGGGCTTTTTCCTGTCTCCTGTGTACACAAATATTTTAATATATGGTAGCATTTTATAGATACATATTGTTCTGCCACTTGCTTTTTTTCTCTTATGTACATTTAGATCTGCCTCATTCCTTACAAATCCCTTTAATGCAAAAAATTTTTTAAATAAAAATTCCATAATTGTAGATGATAGTAGATCGACTCTAACACAAATAATTATGAGTGCTGATTACTAATGAAGCAACATGTGTTGGAAGGAGACGTCATCTAAATGGGTCAAGCCAATCTAGGGAAGATTATCCTCTAATCTAGTGGCTGCATGTACAACAACATTCCACAGAAAGCTCAACAATTAAAGGGAAAGGGTGCTATTTTAGGCTCTTGGAAAATAATGTCCTTGGCCTAGATTATTTGAACTACTAAATGTTTCCTTCTGTGTGGAGACAATTTAAGATGAAATTAGAGTTGGAAGTTGCTTATTAACCATTTATCTGTTTTAGGTAAAACACTGATACCAGTTTATCCAAAAAGTTCAGGCTAGTATTACCAGTATTAAGCTGAAATGGAATGGATACTGTGCAAAAGTCAGTGCATAAGTATAATTATAGTTTGCTGCATCTCTTCAGAAGCTACTCATCCTTCTTTATCTTTTTCAAACAGTTTTTCCAGGTTCAAATAAACTTCATCCTTTCTGTGAAAATGATTGTTATAAGGCCTTCTTTTAAGTAATGTTCTAAAAGAATGAATGGAGAGTACGTGGATGCTTTTGCCTAAAAGCGAGTCTTTGGAATATCCACTCTGTTTCAATGGTAGTTTTTGGAAAATGAGCCCTTTCGTTAATACTCAGTAGGATATCACTCTTGAGTAGCCAATATTTCTTTGATTCAGTCTTTATGAGGGAATACCTGTCCTCTTCCCTTGGGAGAAACTTAATATTGTTTTAGCTGGACATTCGCTCATCCAACAAATACTTATTGAGCATCTGCCATTGGCCAGGCACTTTTCTAGGCACTGGGGACACAACTGAACGAAGCACACAAACGCTTGCTTTTGTGATGCTCACTTTTTGGTGGGGGCAGGCATCCAGTACACAAATCAGCAGAGGTTATCAGTTGGTGGTGAGTACTTATAAGAGAAAGCAGTAAAGGGAGGCTGACAGTGAGTCAGGGGAGAGGTTGTAATTTCAAACAGGGTAGTCAATGTAGGCCTTGCTGAGATGACATTTTGAGTGAAGGTCTGAAGGAATGAGCAGGTGGGCTGTTCAGATATCTGGAGGCAGGGAGGGGGAACAGTAAGCCCTCGAGGTGATCTTGCTGATCCTCTGAGCTTCAGAAAAACTGCAAACTGGAATCGGCTGCTTCTGCTAGAACGAGCTCCTGCTGCCCAGACGGACAAGGATCCCTGCTGGGGCGGTACAAGCGGATTAGCAGATGGAGAACTAACAGGAAGGAATAAGTCCCTGCTTCCTCCTCCAGCCTTGCAGTCTCCCTGTAGCCCCACTGTTAGTAGAGTCTAGCGGGAAGCAGCTGGCAAAGCGGAAATGTGGTTTGCAGAGTCCCAAGCCCAGCATCACATAGCACGGCTCTGGAGCTGAGACAACGGTTTAACACCTGCCTCACATAACTTTATGTATCGTAAAACTGAAGTTCAAAAGCCTAGGGCCCACGTCACATGGCTAAGAAGTGCAGAACCTAGGCATGAATGAGAATGCTGACACCACGTCTGTAATCTTTAACCCACGCCACGAGAACACTCCAAACTGAAAAGCTGCTTAACTTTCATACAACCCTTTCAGCTTTAAAGGGTTGTAAAGGGGCTGAAACCAGGTGACCCGTGAGTGGTCAGGAGCCAGTGGTAGACAAGAAACAGAAACCACCGCCTGCTTGCCCTAACCTCCCTTTCCAGGCTTGCTTCCCAAAATTGCTTTATGCATTTTTACTTTCCTTTTAGCCTGCAGCTGTGTGCACGTTGCTTTCCACCACACACCACCACCCCCATCCCCGCCACTTTTGCTAACGTCATTTCCTTTGGAGTAGCTGTTCCCTCTTTCCCCATATATAATACTTTCCATGATCCTCCAGATTCTTCCATTTGTTGACTCAGCCCAAATATCACCTCCTCTAGGAAGCCTTCCCTTATCTTCCAAACTCAAACCAAACCAAAGCTCCCTTCTTTTAAATACCCTTATCACTTTGTTGCTGAACTCAAGTTTGTGTGCCCAATGCACAGTGAAGCCAAACAAACCAAAGTAGTGGAGTTTGGAGCAGAGAAAGGTTTATTGCAGCCCCAAGCAAGGAGAATAGGAAGCTTGTGCTCAAAAAGCCCAAACTCCCCTGATAGGGAAGAGTTTTTATAGGCAGAATTAGGGGGGAGGGCTGCAGAGTGTGTAACCTTCCTCTGATTGGTTGATTGGGAGGTAACAGGGTGGTGTTCCAGGAATCTCAGTCATCAGCCTTCTGGTTCCAGCCAGTCTGGGGTCCATGTGCTTAGGTTCAGCCTAAAGTTACCATCCTCCACCTGGGTGGGGGTCTTAGTTCCTGTTGAAGAACTCAGAGATTCATATCAGATTGTTATATATATCCCTTGAGGAGAAGCCAGGACGCTCCGCTTTCCTCCACTACTGTTTCTTGACTGCTTTTCCTTTGTTTCTGCATTCCCTCACTCCTTGAATTAGTAACTGTTTGAATCTGCCCTTTGAAATGGGGACACAGAAAGACTTCTGTGCCCAGGAGGACCCCACAGGCTTCTGCTCAGTTTCAACTAGATCTTTGTATCTCTCATAACCACTGTCCATTTCATGTTAGTCCTCCTGTCACTGCTTATTTAGATGCTGGTGTTTGCCAACATTTCCATCCTCAGCTTCTTGCCTCTCACTGCCCACAGGCAGCCTTATCCACACCCAAGGCTGCACCTGCACTTCTGTGTGCATTGCTGGCTGCCATATCTCCATCTCCAGCCCAGCCTTCTTACCAGGTCTCCAGACCTATTTTCCCTGTTTCCTGTACATTTGGCTGCCCTACTATCCTCTCACACTTAGTGTGTCTAAAACAAAGATTAGTTTCCTTTCCCCAAAATGCTCTTCCTCCCTATATCCCCTATATTAATGAATGGAAGCCCCATCATCTACCTAGACATAGAGCACTCCAAACAGAAACCTTTCAATTTCTTGCCCACAGTCCAGGCTATTATCAAGTTGATGATTCAGCTTCTTAAATCTCCCAAGGCAGCCTCCTTTCTCGTGTTCCTGGTGCTGTTCCCTAATTCTGCCCTTAATACCTCTAACTCGGACCCTTGCAGTAGCCCATCAATTGCCACCAACCTTGCTTCCCTTCACTCCACCTCACTTGCTACCAGAGAGTCCTTCTGAGTGTTACTGACCATGCCTCTCCTCTGCTCACATCCTTTAAGGCTCCTGTTGCCTGTGGCTTGGCCCCCTGGACTCTTGGTACTCTTGGTTGGGGCTTTTTTTTTTTTTTTTTTTTTTTTATTTATTTATTTAGGGCTGTGTCAGGTCTTTGTTGCAGCACGCGGGATCTTTCGTTGCAGTGCACAGGCTCTTCGTTGTGGCACGTGTGCTTCTCTCTAGTTGTAGTGTGGCACAGGCTCAGTAGTTGTGGCACGTGGGCTTACTAGTTGTGGTGCCCAGGCTTAGTTGCCCCATGGCATGTGGGATCTTAGTTCAACCAGGGATCGAACCCACATCCCCTGCATTGGAAGGCAGATTCTCGACCACTGGACCACCAAGGAAGTTCCTTGGTTGGGGCTCTTGACTTGCCTTTTTCACCTTGTTTCCCATCCTCCTCTGTGCTCCATATGCCCTATTCCCCTCTCCCACTCAGACTTTTTTTTCCCCTTAGATTCCATATATATGTGTTAGCATACGGTATTTGTTTTTCTCCTTCTGACTTACTTCACTCTGTATGACAGTCTCTAGGTCCATCCACCTCACTACAAATAACTCAATTCATTTCTTTTTATGGCAGAGTAATATTCTATTGTATATATGTGCCACATCTTCTTTATCCATTCATCTGTTGATGGACACTTAGGTTGCTTCCATGTCCTGGCTATTGTAAATAGAGCAGCAATGAACATTTTGGTACATGACCCTTTTTGAATTATGGTTTTCTCAGGGTATATGCCCAGTTGTGGGATTGCTGGGTTGTATGGTAGCTCTATTTTTAGTTTTTTAAGGAACCTCCATACTGTTCTCCATAGTGACTGTATCAATTTACATTCCCACCAACAGTGCAAGAGGGTTCCCTTTTCTCCACACCCTCTCCAGCATTTATTATTTGTAGATTTTTTGATGATGGCCATTCTGACCAGTGTGAGATGATATCTCATTGTAGTTTTGATTTGCATTTCTCTAATGATTAATGATGTTGAGCATCCTTTCATGTGTTTGTTGGCAATCTGTATATCTTCTTTGGAGAAATGTCTATTTAGTTCTTCTGCCCATTTTTGGATTGGGTTGTTTTGTTTTGTTTTTTTTGCGGTACGTGGGCCTCTCACTGTTGTGGCCTCTCCCATTGTGGAGCACAGGCTCCAGACGCGCAGGCTCAGCGGCCATGGCTCACGGGCCCAGCCGCTCTACGGCATGTGGGATCCTCCCGGACCAGGGCACAAACCCGTGTCCCCTGCATCAGCAGAGTCTCAACCACTGTGCCACCAGGGAAGCCCGGGTTGTTTGTTTTTTTGATATTGAGCTGCATGAACTGCTTGTAAATTTTGGAGATTAATTCTTTGTCAGTTGCTTCATTTGCAAATGTTTTCTCCCGTTCTGAGGGTTGTCTTTTTGTCTTGTTTATGGGTTTCCTTTGTTGTGCAAAAGCTTTTAAGTTTCATTAGGTCCCATTTGTTTATTTTTGTTTTTATTTCCATTTCTCTAGGAGGTGAATCAAAAAGGATCTTGCTGTGTTTTATGTCATAGAGTGTTCTGCCTATGTTTTCCTCTGAGAATTTGATAGTGTCTGGCCTTACATTTAGGCCTTTAATCCATTTTGAGTTTATTTTTGTGTATGGTGTTAGGGAGTGTTCTAATTTCATACTTTTATATGTACCTGTCCAGTTTTCCCAGCACCCCTTATTGAAGAGGCTATCTTTTCTCCACTGTATATTCCTGCCTCCTTTATCAAAGATAAGGTGAACATATGTGCATGGGTTTATATCTGGGCTTTCTATCCTGTTCCATTGATCTATATTTCTGTTTTTGTGCCAGTACCATACTATCTTGATTACTGTAGCTTTGTAGTATAGTCTGAAGTTAGGGAGCCTGATTCCTCCAGCTCCGTTTTTCTTTCTCAAGCTTGCTTTGGCTATACGGGGTCTTTTGTGTTTCCATACAAATTGTGAAATTTTTTGTTCTAGTTCTGTGAAAAATACCAGTAGTAGTTTGATAGGGATTGCATTGAATCTATAGATTGCTTTGGGCAGTAGAGTCATTTTCACAATGTTGATTCTTCCAATCCAAGAACATGGTATATCTCTCCATCTATTTGTATCATCTTTAATTTCTTTCATCAGTGTCTTATAATTTCCTGCATACAGGTCTTTTGTCTCCTTAGGTAGGTTTATTCCTAGGTATTTTATTCTTTTTGTTGCAATGGTAAATGGGAGTGTTTCCTTAATTTCACTTTCAGATATTTCATCATTAGTGTATAGGAATGCAAGAGATTTCTGTGCATTAATTTTGTATCCTGATACTTTACCAAATTCATTGATTAGCTCTAGTAGTTTTCTGGTAGCTTCTCTAGGATTCTCTATGTATAGTATCATGTCACCTGCAAACATGACAGCTTTACTTCTTCTTTTCCGATTTGGATTCCTTTTATTTCTTTTTCTTCTCTGATTGCTGTGGCTAAAACTTCCAAAACTATGTTGAATAAGAGTGGTGAGAATGGGCAACCATGTCTTGTTCCTGATCTTAGTGGAAATGGTTTCAGTTTTTCACCATTGAGGACGATGTTGGCTGTGGGTTTGTCATATGTGGCCTTTATTATGTTGAGGAAAGTTCCCTCTATGCCTACGTTCTGGAGGGTTTTTATCATAAATGGGTGTTGAATTTTGTCAAAGCTTTTTCTGCATCTATTGAGACGATCATATCGTTTTTCTCCTTCAGTTTGTTAATATGGTGTATCACATTGATTAATTTACGTATATTGAAGAATCCTTGCATTCCTGGGATAAACCCCACTTGATCATGGTATATGATCCTTTTAATGTGCTGTTGGATTCTGTTTGCTAGTTTTGTTGAGGATTTTTGCATCTATGTTCATAAGCGATATTGACCTGTAGTTTTCTTTCTTTGTGACATATTTGTCTGCTTTTGGTATCAGGGTGATGGTGGCCTTGTATAGTGAGCTTGGGAGTGTTCCTCCCTCTGCTATATTTTGGAAGTTTGAGAAGGATAGGTATTAGCTCTTCTCTAAATGTTTAATAGAATTTTCCTGTGAATCCATCTGGTCCTGGGCTTTTGTTTGTTGGAAGATTTTTAATCACAGTTTCAATTTCAGTGCTTGTGATTGGACTGTTCATATATTCTATTTCTTTCTGGTTCGGTCTCAGAAGGTTGTGCATTTTTAAGAATTTGTCCATTTCTTCCAGGTTGTCCATTTTATTGCCATAGAGTTGCTTGTAGTAATCTCTGATGATCCTTTGTATTTCTGCAGTGTCAGTTGTTATTTCTCTCCTTTTTCATTTCTAATTCTATTGATTTGAGTCTTCTCCCTTTTATTCTTGATGAGGCTGGCTAATGGTTTATCAATTTTGTTTATCTGCTCAAAGAACCAGCTTTTAGTTTTATTGATCTTTGCTATCGTTTCCTTCATTTCTTTTTCATTTATTTCTGATCTGATCTTTATGATTTCTTTCCTTCTGCTAACTTTGGCTTTTTTTGTTCTTCTTTCTCTAGTTGCTTTAGGTGTAAGGTTAGTCTGTTTATTTGAGATGTTTTTTAAGGTAGGATTGTATTGCTATAAACTTCCCTCTTAGAACTGCTTTTGCTGCATCCCAAAGGTTTTGGGTTGTCGTGTTTTCATTGTCATTTGTTTCTAGGTATTTTTTGATTTTCTCTTTGATTTCTTCAGTGATCTGTTGGTTACTAAGTAGTGTATTGTTTAGCCTCCATGTGTTTGTATTTTTTACAGATTTCTTCCTGTAATTGATATCTAACCTCATAGCATTGTGGTCGGAAAAGATGCCTGGTATGTTCAATTTTCTAAAATTTACCAAGGCTTGATTTGTGACCCAAGATATGATCTATCCTGGAGAATATTCCATGAGAACTTGAGAAGAATGTGTATTCTGTTGTTTTTGGATGAAATGTCCTATAAATGTCAATTAAGTGCATCTTGTTTAATGTATCATTTAAAGCTTGTGTTTCCTTATTTATTTTCATTTTGGATGATCTGTCCATTGGTGAAAGTGGGGTATTACAGTCCCCTACTGTGATTGTGTTACTGTCGATTTCCCCTTTTATGGCTGTTAGTATTTGCCTCATGTATTGAGGTGCTCCTATGTTGGGTGCATAAATATTTACAATTATTATATCTTCTTGGATTGATCCTTTGATCATTATGTAGTGTCCTTCTTTCTCTCTTGTAATAGTCTTTGTTTTAAAGTCTATTTTGTCTGATATAAGAATTGCTACTCTAGGTTTATTTTGATTTCCATTTGCATGGAATATCTTTTTCCATCCCCTCACTTTCAGTCTGTATGTGTCCCTAGGTTTGAAGTGGGTGTCTTGTAGACAGCATATATACAGGTCTTGTTTGTGTATCCATTCAGCCAGTCTATGCCTTTTGGTTGGAAAATTTAATCCATTTACATTTAAGCTAATTATCGATATGTATATTCCTATTACCATTTTCTTAATTGTTTTGGGTTTGTTATTGTAGGTCTTTTTCTTCTCTTGTGTTTCCTGCCTAGAGAAGTTCCTTTAGCAGTTGTTGTAAAGCTTGTTTGGTGGTGCTGAATTCTCTTAGATTTTGCTTGTCTGTAAAGGTTTTAATTTCTCCATCAAATCTGAATGAGATCCTTGCTGGGTAGAGTAATCTTGGTTGTAGGTTTTTCTCCTTCATCACTTTAAATATGTCCTGCCACTTCCTTCTGGCTTGTAGAGTTTCTGCTGAAAGATCAGCTGTTAAACTTATGGGGATTCCCTTGTGTGTTATTTGTTGTTTTTCCCTTGCTGCTTTTAATATTTTTTCTTTGTATTTAATTTTTGATAGTTTGATTAATATGCGTCTTGGCGTGTTTATCCTGTATGGGACTCTCTGTGCTTCCTGGACTTGATTAACTATTTCCTTTCCCATATTAGGGAAATCTTCAACTATAATCTCTTCAAATATTTTCTCAGTCCCTTTCTTTTTCTCTTTTTCTTCTGGGACCCCTATAATTCAAATATTGGCATGTTTAATATTGTCCCAGAGGTCTGAGACTGTCCTCAATTATTTTCATTCTTTTTTCTTTATTCTGCTCTGCAGTAGTTATTTCCACTATTTTATCTTCCAGGTCACTTATCCGTTCTTCTGCCTCAGTCATTCTGCTATTGATCCCCTCTAGAGAATTTTTAATTTCATTTATTGTGTTGTTCATCACTGTTTGTTTGCTCTTTAGTTCTTCTAGGTCCTTGTTAAACATTTCTTGTAATTTCTCTATTCTATTTCCAAGATTTTGGATCATCTTTACTATCATTATTCTGAATTCTTTTTCAGGTAGACTGCCTATTTCCTTTCATTTGTTAAGTCTGGTGGGTTTTTGCCTTGCTCCTTCCATCTGCTGTGTATTTTTCTGTCTTCTCATTTTGCTTAACTTACTGTGTTTGGGGTCTCCTTTTCGCAGGCTGCAGGTTCGTAGTTCCCGTTGTTTTTGGTGTCTGTCCCCAGTGGCTAAGGTTGGTTCAGTAGGTTGTGTAGGCTTCCTGGTGGAGGGGACTAGTGCCTCTGTTCTGGTGGATGAAGCTGGATCTTGTCTTTCTGGTGGGCAGGTCCACGTCTGGTGGTATGTTTTGGAGTGTCTGTGGCCTTATTATGATATCAGGCAGCCTCTCTGCTAATGGATGGGGATGTGTTCCTTTCTTGCTAGTTGTTTGGCATTGGGTGTCCAGCACTGTAGTTTGCTGGTCGTTGAGTGAAGCTGGGTCTTGGCGTTGAGATGGAGATCTCTGGGAGATTTTCGCCGTTTGATATTACGTGGAACTGGGAGGTCTGTTGTGGACCAGTGTCCTGAACTTGGCTCTCCCACCTCAGAGGCACAGCCCTGATGCCTGGCTGGAGCACCAAGAGCCTTTCATCCGCACGGCTCAGAATAAAAGAGAGAAAAAATAGAAAGAAAGAGAGAAAGAAGATAAAATAAAATAAAGTAAAATAAAGTTATTAAGATAAAAAATGATTATTAAGAAAAAAAATTTTTTAAGTAATTTAAAAAAAAACACAGTAAATGGAAAGACAGAACCCTAGGACAAATGGTAAAAGTAAAGCTATAAAGACAAAATCAAACACAGAAGCATTCACTTACACACTCACAAAAAGAGAAAAAGGTTAAAAAATATATATATCTTTGCTCCCAAAGTCCACCTCCTCAATTTGGGATGATTCGTTGTCTATTCAGGTATTCCACAGATGCAGGGTACATCAGGTTGATTGTGGAGATTTAATCCGCTGCTCCTGAGGCTGCTGGGAGAGATTCTCCTTTCTCTTCTTTGTTCTTACAGCTCCCGGTGTTCAGCTTTGGATTTGGACCCGCCTCTGTGTGTCGGTCGCCTGAGGGCGTCTGTTCTTCACTCAGACAGGACAGGGTTAAAGGAGCAGCTGCTTCGGGGGCTCTGGCTCACTCAGGCTGGGGAGAGGGAGGGGTATGGATGTGGGGCGAGCTTGCTGCTGCAGAGGCCGGCGTGACGTTGCACCAGCCTGAGGCGCACCATGCATTCTCTCGGGGAAGTTGTCCCTGGATCATGGGACCCTGGCAGTGGCGGGCTGCACAGGTTCCTGGGAGGGGAGGCATGGGTAAGTGTGCTTGCACACAGGCTTCTTGGTGGCGGCAGCAGCAGGCTTAGCATCTCATGTCCGTCTCTGGGGTCCGCGCTCAGAGCGTGGCTTGCGCCCGTCTGTGGAGCTCCTTTAAGCGGCGGGCGCTCTTAATCCCCTCTCCTCATGCACCAGGAAACAAAGAGGCAAGAAAAAGTCTCTTGCCTCTTCGGCAGCTCCAGATTTTTTCCCAGACTCCCTCCCAGCTAGCTGTGGCGCACTAACCCCTTCAGGCTGTGTTCATGCTGCCAACCCCAGTCATCTCCCTGGGATCCGACCGAAGCCCGAGCCTCAGCTCCCAGCCCCCGCCCACCCCGGCGGGTGAGCAGACAAGCCTCTCGGTCCGGTGAGTGCCGGTCGGCATCTGTCCTCTGTGCGGGAATCTCTTCGCTTTGCCCTCCACACCCCTATTGCTCGCTCTCCTCCATGGCTCCGAAGCTCCCCCCTCCGCCACCCGCAGTCTCCACCCGCGAAGGGACTTCTAGTGTATGGAAACTTTTCCTCCTTCACAGCTCCCTCCCCGAGGTGCAGGTCCTGTCCCTATTCTTTTGTCTCTGTTTTTTCTTTTTTCTTTTGCTCTACCCAGGTACCTGGGGAGTTTCTTGCCTTTTCGGAGGACTGAGGCCTTCTGCCAGCGTTCAATAGGTGTTCTGTAGGAGCTATTACACATGTAGATGTATTTCTGATGTATTTGTGGGGAGGAAGGTGATCTCTGCGTCTTACTCTTCTGCCATCTTGAAGCTCCTCCAGAAGGAGGCTCTTTATAAAGGGTGGTTTGGCTTGATCCTACTATAGTGTATGGGTTAGTACATGATCTGGGAATCTAACCATCCTTTATAAAATGTATTAAATAACATTTATTTTCTGGCAACTTGGTCTCTCTCTCTTGTTCTTCATAAAATGTTATTAGGAGAAAATGTGCATAGCCCACAAGTAACTTATAATCTGTTACATGTACATAGTCCACAAGTAACATATAACCTACTTAAGTGGACTTTTTAAAAAGCAGCATTGGGAACCGGTGTCAACTTAATTTGTCTTTCAATTCCAGACATCATATAACAGGTTTTTTCCTCCTACCAGGCTGATTTTAACACGAACATTTCTGGGGTAAATGAACAAAAACGTATAAGCTGTGAGGATTTTGTGGACTTTTCTGATATTTACCACTCTAATGAAGAGTACTTCAGGAAACTAGAAGAGCTGAAGGCAGCCCACATGGAAACTATGGCAAAGTTAGAGAAAATGTACCAGAATAAGTTAAATTTAAAGGAAGTTCAGCCAGCGATCACCATGGAAGAAGCTGCTAGTGTCTCTTCCAGGTAAGTTTGTACATAATGTTATTTGTGGACTGTAAAGTAAAATGTATACTTAAAAGTGCAGAACAAAATTATTTCAGAATATTTTCTCTCAAATATCCCTTTGTGCTTTTAATGATATACAGAGCTGAGATTTTATTCAGATTGTTTGATGGCTTATCAACCTATTAGGTGGCTTCTTGCCTTGAGGGTCATTTGGTGGCCCTTTGTTCTTTTCTCTCTGACCCACCATTCTTAGACATGTATCAGAATATTTAGTCTGGGCCATTTTCAAATGATGAATATTAAAATTTAACTTTAAAAGCCCTTTTTTTATAATATGTGGATTAATATGAGCTCAGTAAAGATATAGTACAGAAGGTTCAGAGCTAAGACATAGATCTGATTTAAGTTTTCAAAATAGTCATTTTTGCCATAAACTTGCTTCTTTTGAAACTTGAGTTGGTCAGCTCTGATTGTGCATCTCCTGTGTGCCAGACCTTGTCTGGGCACCGAGGAGTCAAAATCAAGATGCCCTCAAGGAGGTCAAAGACTAGCTGAGATCCAAACACACAACATGGTGTAACAGAGTGTCATGGAGACAGAGGAAGAGCAGTTGATCATGTCAAGGTGTCAGTGGAGGGATACAGGCACATCGAGTGTTGTATCTGAGTTCAGTCTTGAAGGAGAAATAGCTGAAGCAGATGTAGGAAGCAAGGAGTGGCCTTCTAGGCAGCAGGAACCACGTGTGCCAAGGCATGGTGCCGTGAGAAATCACCGTGTGTGTGAGGAACTTCCCATGATTGGATCTTTTTTTTCCTTGTGCTGTGTCTCCGTTGTGGCGCACAGGTTCTTCTTCGTGGCAGGTGTGCAGGCTTTTCTAGGTATGGCGCAGGGGTTCCAGAGCTCGTGAGCTCAGTAGTTGCGGTGCACGGGTTCCCTAGTTGCAGTGCGTAGGCTTAGTTGCCCCGAGGCATGTGGGGTCTTAGTTCCCCCACCAGGGATCAAATTCGCATCCCCCTGTATTGGAAGGCAGATTCTTAACCACTGGACCACCAGGGAAGTCCCCTGTGATTGGATTTTATTTATTTATTTTTTTTGGCTGCGTTGGGTCTTCATTGCTGCACACAGGCTTTCTCTATTTGCGGCGAGTGGGGGCTACTCTTCGTTGCGTTGCGCAGGCTTCTCATTGTGGTGGCTTCTCTTGTTTCGGAGCACAGTCTCTAGATGCGTAGGCTCAGTAGTTGTGGCTCGTGGGCTCTAGAGTGCAGGCTCAGTAGTTGTGGCACACAGGCTTAGTTGCTCCATGGCATGTGGGATCTTCCCAGACCAGGGCTCAAACCTGTGTCTCCTGCATTGGCAGGTGGATTCTTAACCACTGCACCACCAGGGAAGCCCCCTGTGATTGGATCTCACTTAAGAATGGTGACGGGGTAGGGAGAGGCAAGAGGTGAAACTGGAAAGGAAGGCAGGGGCTAGTCTTGAAGGGCTTTAAAATCCAGACTTTTCTTTTTTCAATTAATAAAATGTGGGGGGGCTGCATTGGGTCTTCATTGCTGCGCACAGGCTTTCTCTAGTTGCAGCGAGCAGGGGCTAGTCTTCGTTGCGGTGCATGGGCTTCTCATTGCAGTGGCTTCTCTTGTTGTGGAGCACAGGCTCTAGGGCATGTTGGCTTCAGTAGTTGTGGCACATGGGATCAGTAGTTGTGACTCATGGGCTCTAGAGCGCAGGCTCAGTAGTTGTGGCACACAAGCTTCAGTAGTTGTGGCTCACAGGCTTAGTTGCTCCGCGGCATATGGGATCTTCCCGGACCAGGGCTCGAACCCGTGTCCCCTGCATTGGCAGGCGGATTCTTAACCACTGTGCCACCAGGGAAGTCCCTATAATCTAGACTTTGTAATAATGACAAATCATGGGAAAGTTTCAGGAAGGAGAGTGATGTGATCAGATATATGTTTTAAGATGGTGACTCTGGAAAATGTGTGGAGAATTCAATAGTGATTAGACCCAAGGAGCCTCTGCTGTCTTAGGTTCCTGCCCTGTAAAATGAGGGAGTAAAACTAGATCATTTATAGGCATCTCCCAGGCTCTGTTCTAAAAAAAAATTGATAATTTCCACAAGCCCTATCCAGCTCCTATTTTCTAACTGATTTTGACTTGATCTTAGAAATTATGTAGTTCTTAATTTTTATATTTGGTCACATGCAGCTGAAAGAGTAACCTAATTATTCTTCTCATTTACTTAGGTCTGTATCAGAAAAGAGCTCTCATCATCCTGTTTCATTAATGACATCAATTTCAGAACCTGATTTAGGTCAGTCTTCCTCCTTGATTGTGTCTTTCTCTGAAGATGAGTTGCCCAACGTAGAAAAAGAGTATTCTGAGAAAAGCAGAATGATGACCTATGCTAAGGAGCTCATCAGCAACATGTGGACAAACTTCTCTGTTGAAGATTATATTCAGGTTGAAGATGCTGACTTGCCAGCACTCAAAAAAAAAAAAAAGAAGCCAAAAGAATGGGTGCCAAAGATTACAGTACCTGAGCCTTTTCAAATGATGATTAGAGAGCAGAAGAAAAAAGAAGAGAACATGAAATCTAAATCAGATATTGAAATGGCACGCAAACTGCTCAAGAAACAAGAAGAAGAATCAGAGTGTAAGAAAAAATTCCGAGCCAACCCAGTTCCTGCATTCGTCTTTCTCCCCCTTTATCATGATATAGTCAAGCAAAATGAAGAACGGAGGAGGTCTATGAAGGAGAAAAACAAAGAAGCCCTTTTGGCCTCGCAAAAGCCGTTTCAGTTTATTGCAAGGGAGGAACAGAAGCAAATTCGGGAAAAGCAGCTGAAAGACTTTTTTAAGTCTAAAAAGAAAACAAACCAATTTAAAGCCAGACCGATACCTCGATCTACTTATGGTACAACTATCAATGACAAGTTAACAGAAGAGCTCTATAGAAACATTAGGACGCAGCAGAGAACCCAAGACTTTTTACAGAATTCATCCCCTCTGCCTTGTAGTCCAGCTCACAGAAGTTATGCTACAAGGAAGCCCAAGTGTCCTGAACAGGCTGAAAAGTCCAAGTGTAAACACAAGGTTAGGTGCCAGACTGCTGATTCTGAAGACCTTCCTGAGAGATATCAGAAACATCACTCAGAACAGAAGTGTCCAAAATCCCTGACAGTCTGTGAACCATCTGACCTTCATGCAGCCTCACATGCATCCACTAAAAGAGAGAAAATCTTGGCAGATATTGAAGCAGATGAAGAGAATTTAAAAGAAACACGTTGGCCTTATCTGTCTCCAAGGCGCAGGTCACCAGTAAGAAGTACAAATGGAAAACCTGTGCCTTGTAGCTGCAACCCTCCCATGCCCACGGTGTCCTCCAGGGGAAGAGAACAAGCCACAAGGTGAATAACTGATACAGCACTGATTGACTCATGGTTGCTCCATTGATTTTGTATTTGGGAATTTGAAAATATGATGTTATTTTATCTGGTAACATATTTTACTATATAATATAGAACATTTTGCCAGGGGGTGTTCTTCTAAGGAATGAATGTATTTTCCATTTTATGAATCTTTGGGGCTAGAAAAGGTTACAGTCACCCTATTGATTTTCTAATTACAACTCAGATCCTTATCAGAAGGTTGCCCCTTTTTTTCAACAGTTGAATTATCCCGTGTTAAGTCTTTGCTAAACAACATTCTCATTGGCTTAAAGTGAATTAAGCCTTAGTTTGTTGCCCTCAGGAGATCACTTGAGGAAAAGAAAATGTTGGAAGAAGAGAGAAATCGGATCCTAACTAAGCAGAAGCAAAGAATGAAAGAATTGCAGAAACTCTTGACAACCCGGGCTAAGGCTTATGACTCACATCAGAGTTTAGCTCAAATGTCTAAATCCAGAATAAAATCTCTCAGGTATCATGAGAGAATCCTGACCCTCCAGATCATTGGTTTTCAAACTTTTTTTTTAATCAGTGGACCCCCAATATATGAACAAATTAATAATAGTATTAGTATTTCAGTTTCTGGATTCAAGTTACTATCAGTTACTTATAGTTAACTTACACGCGCGCACACACACACACACACACACACACACACACACACTCATACTTACTCACTCACTTTGTGGTGAGAACCAACATGTATACTGACTCCAGGACCATGACGCCATGTTGATGAACAGAAACATATTGTGGCCATGGTTCAGCTGTAATCTTACATCAGCATCTAAACTTTTTCTTATTATTTCTTATTGCACAGTGCAATATTGAGAAAAATCTTGATTCACACAGATAAAGCTCTTTTTAACAGCTTGCCATGTAATCTCAGAATATTCTTCAATAAACAGATATGTCAGAGAGCTTTGTTCTAAGGTCTGCATGAAATTTGATAGCACAAATTAACACATTGATGTTAACATCAGTTATGTGGTGTGTCAGTTAACATGTGTGTTAAGGTTTAGTAGTATGTATTACATGCTGCAATTCTGCAGTACAAAGTTTGAAAATCAGTGTTCCAGAGGAACATTTTTATGTTGCAACATAAAAATGTTCATGTTTAAGTAGTAAAATATCTCCCTCAAAGCTGGGTAAGTAATATGATTTATTAATTTTTAATCTGATTTATAAGTACCCCCAAATCTATATTTGCTTTTAATTGAGTGTTCCTTTTAAAATGTATATTATGTATAATAATTATTATATTCCTTTGTAACAGATGTTATGTATACATTCCTTATAATGTGTATCAATGTAATTCATTGATAGAAGGAGCTTGATTTGATGAACTTGAGCAAAATATTCGTTAGAAATATACTGGTCAACCTTAGAAAGTAAACGGGATTTTCCATAATGCTAAATTGTGTATAGTTAAGCATAATTATCATTTTATGGTATAATTATTTTTTCTAATCCATGAAGTCTTATGATCTTGGTAGAATTAGTGTATTTTACATAGAGAAAGTAGCATAATTTAATTTATTATAGGATCTGGTTCAAATAGTAAGTATACTTACTGTGAATTTATGTATTTTGCTTCCTGTTCCTCTCTATGCAGTATTCCCATACTCCCCATTTCTCCCCTGCCCTGCTCCCATTTAATTAACTGTGCCATCAACCTATAGGAGATATCATTTAGGGGAAAAAAGAAGAGCAAGGTCTTGTTTTCAGAAGAAATTCCTTAAAGAGAAGATACCAAATTTGGACCAAACTTTTTTGGTTTATAAATACTTATAAATGAGATAAGGGGACATTCATTTATCTCCTCAAGCCAGTTTGAAGCCACTGAATCCATTATGCTTTGAAGATTTCAGGAACCTCAAAGTACCCAGACTGTTCCCGGGATGTAAAATGTGTGCTCTCAGAACCTAGAATTTTTACTTTCCATTCCATAAAAATTTACCAGTCTAGAAAAGAAAGTGATAAACTGTGCTCATGACTTAATTTCTGATTTGTCATCTACGCTAAATGTTATATGTGCAAGTTCTTATTTCTTTTAAAAATTCCATTCCTTTTATTTGATTTTAGAAAGAGTGAAAAAGAAAGGATGAGAGAATACCGACAAGAACTAGAAGAAAGAGAAGAAAAATTAAAAAACAGGCCACTGCTATTTGAAAGAGTTGCTCAGGTTGTGTTTGTTGGAATTTGAGAACTATTGTCAGCTTCTTTCCTTTTTTTTTTTAACATCTCTATCTCCTAATTTTTATAGTCCATTTTTCTTATGTGTTATATAATTTACTGAGACAGTATTATTTCTGTGACAGCTTCATCACATCAGTCAAGTAAGTAGTTTTGCTTAAATCTGAACATTGAATCTTGATGAGGCTCGTAAGCTTGATAAAGAACATGCTGCTAATCGAATCATTTTCAAAATAATAATTTCACAACCTGTTTTTAATGGCTAGTCTTTTTTCACTACCAACTTGGCCAAATATTAAGGTGAGTTTTGGAAGTCTTTGAAAAATTAAAAAATGAAACAAAATGGCTAATTGAATCAGATTTATTTCTGCCAGTTTTTTTTTTCAGTTTTCTTGGGATAAAATTGACATAGAACAGGTATAAGTTTAAGGTATACAGCATAATGACATACGTATATTAGGAAATGATTGCTACAGTATGTTTAGTTAACATCTATCACCTCATATTGTTACCAAAAAAATTTCTTTTCCTTGTGATGAGAACTTTTAGGACCTACTCTCTTAGCAACTTTCAAATATGCCACACAGCAGTGTTAGCTGTAGTCACCATGCTGTACGTCACACCCCCAGCACTTATTTATCTTATAACTGGAAGTTTGTACCTTTTGACACCTTCATCCAATTCCTCCAGTAACCACAAATCTGATCTCCTTTTCTATGAGTTGTGTGTGTGTGTATTTAGATTCCAGGCATAAATCAGATCATATAGTATTTGTCCTTCTCTGTCTGACTTACTTCCCTTAGCATAATGCCCTCAAGGTCCATCTGTATTGTCACAAATAGCAGGTTTTCCTTTTTTATGGCCGAATAATATTCCATTGTGTGTGTGTGTGTGTGTGTGTGTGTGTGTGTGTTTGTGTGTGTGTGTGTATATATATATAGATTCCACATTTTCTTTATCCATTCATCTTTTGACGGCCATTTGGGTTGTTGCCACATCTTAACTATTGTCTATAATGCTGCAGTGAATCAACATAGTGATTTCATTTTCTTTAGATAAATACCTGGGAGTAGAATTGCTGGACTGTGTAGTAGTTCTATTTTTAAGTTTTTGAGGAACCTCTATACTGTTTTCCGTAATGGCTGCACCAATTTACTTTCCCATGAACAGCACACAAGGGTTCCCTTTTCTCTACATCCTGACCAGAATTTGTTATGTCTTGTCTTTTGAGACTAGCCATTGTAACAGGTATGAGGTGATATCTCACTGTGGTTTTGATTTCATTTCCCTAATGGTTAGTGATGCTGAGCACCTTTTCATGTGCCTGTTGGTCATTTGAATATCCTCTTTGAAAAAATGTCTATTCAGATCTCTTGCCCATTTTAAAGTTTGATTATTTGTTTTAGGTTGCCTTTTCTTTTTTTTTCTTTTTTTTTTTTTTGCCTTTTCATTTTGTTGATCAGTTTTTTTAAGTGAGTCTATAATTTTTAGTCTTATCTACAATTACCGAAAGGACTTCCTTTTTAAAAAAATTGAAGTATAGTTGATTTACAATGTGGTTTTAGTTTCTGGTATATAGCAAAGTGATTCAGTTATATATGTATATGCGTGTGTATATGTATATTCTTTTTCAGATTCTTTTCCATTATAGGTAATTACAAGATATTGAATATAGTTCCCTGTGCTATACAGTAGGACCTTGTTGTTTATCTGTTTTATATAAAGTAGTGTGTATCTGTTAATCTCACTTCCTGACTTATCCCTCCTCCCCCAATTTGGTAACCATAGTTTGTTTTCTATGTCTGTGAGAAGCACTTCCTTTTTATCAGAAAAAATACTTTGATCCTATGGACAATGAATTCTGATTTTACTAGATTTATACTCAGTTTTACAGTCTTTCCCTTAAGAGAGATTTGTCAATTTCAGATGCTCTTCCCCTTTGTATCCATAAGGGAGGGGCTCCTATGGGCGACATGCTTTAACAATGGACAAAATCCCTGGAGGTTACAGGTGCTGTGTTGTGAATTTCAAGCTGTTGCATTTGGAGCTTCCTGCCAGCAAGTGTCTGGGACAGATGAGTGTCCTTATAGGACCGCCTGTGTCAGTGACTCACTGAGGACAAAGGACATGTGTTATGGGTAAATCTACATATTACAGCCTCTCAAAGTTATGGGAACCCTTTACTGACTGATTTGGGTATAATTTTATGTAATGCTTTTCATTTTAAGGGATGGGTTTTTTGTTTTTCATATCTCAGTTTCAACTTTAGGGGAAAAAAATTATATTAAGCTCTTCTGTGTTACTCAGCATAAAGTGATTGACTTTCGCCTCTAAGTAGTTATCTCCAGCACCCAACTGCAGGTTTTATGTCCACTTGTCTGGATGTATCTACCCAGGTTTCCCACAGGCGTCTTACATTCATCTTGCCCCAAACTAGATCTTCCTCTTTGAGTTCATGTTTCTGTTGGGCCGCAATTTAGATAACTGGGAACCTCTTTTTCTCTCCATTCAGTTGTCACTGAGAGATGTGACAAGTTCCTTTCTAAATAACTTTTGCATCTACCTTTCTCCATTTCTAATGTGAAATGCTAGGTGAAACCTCTGTTATTTCCTATCTGAGTTATAATGGTTTGACTGGTTTTCCTGCTTTGCATTCTGTCTTGGCAAAGCATTCTGTCTTGGCTTTGCTATTCCCATTCCCTTGCCACCACGTGCACCCTGAGTAGGTAGTTAATAACCCCGATAACAGTGGCAATCATCCATTTCACTGATGCCATTCGTTCTCATTTTCATTGAATGGTATCAAGGGATCTTGACATTGACTTCTCCAAACAATGCTGCAAGGTGGGTATTCCTGTATTGCAGAGGAAGAAACTGAAGTTGAAAGAAAGTAAGTAACTCATAAGGTTTATAGTTAGTAAATAATGGAACTAGGATTGGAACCCAAGTCAGTCTGCTTCCAAACACTTAACATTAAGCTGTCCTACTTTCTCCTGGGAGAAAGTCCACGAGTCTTAGCATGGTGTACAGAATCCTCTATTATCTGATCCCTGTTGACCTCTTTAGTTCATCAACCACTGCACGCCCCCAGTCCCCACTCTGTACACCCTTTACTTTCCGACCATACCAGACTATTAGTTTCACACTTGAAATCATTATTTATGCTGTTTCTCAACACCCTTAGAGCTTCTTCCTATCTTTCCTCTTACTCTTTCAAGGCTTACTGTAAAATCGCTTCTTGCATTGTTTCCCCATGTTGGGTTGTGTGCCATTTCCTCTGTTCTTTTTCTTTTTTTTAAAGGAAGTATTTTAGTCTTTTTATTTATTTATTTTTGGCTGCGTTGGGTCTTTGTTGCTGTGCACGGGCTTTCTCTAGTTGTGACAAGCAGGGGCTGCTCTTTGTTGCGGTGCACGGGCTCCTCATTGCAGTGGCTTCTCTTGTTGCAGAGCACGGGCTCTAGGTGCGCGGGCTCAGTAGTTGTGGCGCACGGACTTAGTGGATCCGCGGCATGTGGGATCTTCCCGGACCAGGGACTGAACCCGAGTCCCCTGCATTGGCAGACGGATTCTTAACCACTGCGCCACCAGGGACCAGGGACGTCCTCCTCTGTGTTCTTTTATTACCCTTTTGTGCATCTCTCTCTTCGCTCCTACATGTTGTGTGGAAATAATCTGTTCAATGCTCTCTTCTCTTTCAGCTAGTTACTTTTTTTTTTTTTCGCGGTACGCGGGCCTCTCACTGTTGTGGCCTCTCCCGTTGCGGAGCACAGGCTCTGGACGCGCAGGCTCAGCGGCCATGGCTCACGGGCCCAGCCGCTCCGCGGCATGTGGGATCTTCCCGGACCGGGGCACGAACCCGAGTCCCCTGCATCTGCAGGCGGACTCTCAACCACTGCGCCACCAGGGAAGCCCTCAGCTAGTTACTTTTAAAGGTGTTGGTCAAATCTTTGTATTCCTAGCACTTAAAGCCTAAGACAATGTATGGCATAAAGGGGATGTTGAAAAACATTTGTTGAACCCAAACTGAACTGTTTCTTCCTGGGATTAGTCCAGGCTGAGAGCACTACTACTAGTGATGAGTCTCAGTATTAACAAGCAGTTTTACCGTGCTGTGAATTCCCACTCTTTCTAAGCACCAGAGAAAATGTGGTAAAATAAGTGGTGTGTGTGAAATTAAACCCATAAAGAAATGTTAAATATTGAAAACATAGGTTAGTTTCATAGCTGATATTTCTTCCACAACCTTTGGCCCACATATGCTGTTCTCTCTCCCCATATACCCTCTACCTCCCGTGAGTGCTTGGGCTTACAAGCACTAACATTGATTAGTATCATTTAAATCTTTTATATTTCATTTGCTTAAAATTAGAATATATTTTTCTTAACACATTGGGTTACGTTTGGGGTTTCTTTATTCTGCTTTACAGTCTTTGGGGCATAGTTCTCATCTCACTTTGCTGTGCCTTTCAGTTCCCCAAGTCTTGTCTGTTGGTGTTCATAGCCTCTGGTTGCATCTTTACTTACTTTTCTAAAAATTATTATTATTCACAGTGGGTGCATTTTAGGAGCAGTTTGAGTGCTTCTTTTTTCTAGCATGTCAGGAAATGCACTGGTGATCGTTTTATCCATTGTAATCAGTCTTTGCCATTTTGGTTTCTCCCATGGAACACTAGACTCCATGGTCCTTCCTTATGCCGGAATCCCTGGGTTAGGAAAATATCTGACGCTGATTTGCTGAAGTCAGGCTTTAGGCTACCTTCAAACTCCAGGATAACCGCTACCACTTAGAAAGCAGCATGGTGGAGTGGAGAAAACTCAGGAAAGGATTAAGAGACTTGGTTTTCCCTCTCACTATATCCTGTGACCTTAAGCGAACTGCTTAACCTCAGCAAAAGTGGAGGGAGTATCTTACTTATCTGTTAAATTTGGGGTGAGACTGGGTGCTCTTCCACACCCTTTCCAGGATGGGATGCCATTGGTACATTGGGTCTGGGCCATTCCTCGGGACTTTCCTTTAGTTTGAGGTCCAGATGACGATTTTTGGCCCTATACTAGTTCATGTCCACTCATAGGAGATAAAATTGGACTAAAGCCAAGGCACTAATGAGAACCCCAGTCATCTTATGTCTCTGTAAATCCTGTGGTCTCAGGAACTGTGACAACTGACTTACTTTAGGTATGAGAGTGTCATCACAACTCCCACGGGTCCCAAAGCCAGGAAGTAACATTCTGGAGAGTTGAACCCAGTTCTAAATTCATGTTTTTCTTGCTGTATCCCTGGCTTCCTCTACAGAATAAAGGTAACAACATTGATGAATTTATCATCTTTGTTGGATTAGAGATATGGCTTGTAAAGAGTAAAATTTACAGTAGACACATAAAGAACTCTCTGACAGCTATCACAGGAACTTATTTTCTTACTGATTTTTTTCAGATATCCTTGAACAGTCATGAAACAGTATAAAGTAAAGAATAATTATAGATCAAAACTCATGTGGCCACTACCCAGGTTAAAAGCATTAGAGCATTGCCAGTACCCCAGCAACCCTGTGTGCCCCTCCCAGATCAAACCCTTCTCACCTAGAGGTAGCCACCCTTCTAACTTTTGAGATAAGCATTTCCTTGTTCTTCTTTACAGTTTTACCACTGATGTACCTATCCCTAAACAACATAGTTTAGTTTTGCCTGTTTTTGGACTTTATGTAAATGAATCATACTACGTATACTCTTCTGTGGTATGCTGCTTGTGAGATCCGTCCATGTTGTGGCATATAGCTAGAGTTCATTTTCATTGCTGTATTTTAGTCTGTTATATGAATATGCCACAATTTATTTATCCATCCTACTGCTGATAGATATTTAGGTTGTTTCCAGTTTGGGGTTGTTACAAACAGTACTATTCTGAACATTTTGGTATGTCTCCTTGGACAGATATGTAGGAGTTTCTCTGGGCATATACCTAGGAGTGGAATTGCTGGTCAGAGGGTATGCATATTTCTCAACCAACTGTGATTATTGAATTTAATTTTCACTTTTAACCCGTACATTTGTAATGGAAACTTAAAGTCTTTTGTTCTTATCTAAAAAGGTTTGTCTTTCCTATAGAAAAATGCAAGAATGGCAGCAGAAAAGCATTATTCTAACACCTTAAAAGCACTAGGAATATCTGATGAGTTTGTTTCAAAAAAAGGCCAAAGTGGAAAAATATTTGAGTACTTCAGCAATCAAGAGATGAAAAGTTTCACTGAAGATAAAGAAAGGTAACATATATAAGATGTCTGGATGGTCTACCTTTGAAAAAATTCTTACTTGCAAGAAAGCTAAAATTCTGTTCTATAATATTTTAAAAGGTCTTTTACCTAATGGAATACATGTGAACTATTGTAAAACATACTGACATTTTAACATGTTTGACACTTCAAAATATTACACGGTGATGAAGTATTTTGTTTTTAAAGTAAAATAATTTAAATTTCTGACATAAATAATGAAAATAATAACATGCTTTCAAATGAAGTTTGAGTCAATCAAGTTTTGAAATAAATTACTTCTCAGAAGAATATCTTTCCCAATTGGTACTTTTATAGACTTCTCTTGATAAATCGGAGCTTATACACTTGAGGAAGACTAACTGCAGGATGGCGTGTATTACAGAGGGTTTGTTTACCTTTAAACCAAATCATTTTTCCTTTGAAAGATTGATAAATTTCTTCCTCTAGCTTTAATGAAGAAGAAAAAATAGAAGAAAGAGAGAATGGGGAAGAAAATTATCTTACTGATACCAACAGCCAAGATTCTTGCAAGGAAACTGGTAAAGCTGAAGAGAGTGGAGAAGAGAATTGTGTTGAAGAATAAAACTGAATCAGTCGGCAGGGTCTCCTCTCTGTTCCCCTGCTGTTGTTGGCAGCATTGGGTGTCAGAAGCCGCACTTGTGGTGTTAAGGACCTCCATGGGAACCCGTCTGATACGTGCAGGTCTCTTGAGCAAAGTCCTCGTGTAGCCTGAAAAGGCCAAATCCAGCTGATGGGTCATTTGGTCAGTGAGAGTCAGGCTTTGCCTATTCAGTTTTTAAAATCACTGCATATGGTCTGTTTGCAACTTTGATCTTACTTCTATTTTTAAAAAGTGTTTGAGAATCACAGCTGTCAAACTGATTAGGTATAAAAATATACATAATTTTATCATTTTGGGTGGAAAAAATTGCTTAGCATTGAGAGCAGAGGGGAGTATCGGCCTTTGGTTTGAAAAAAAGTTCTGGAAAGCATGAATCAATAAATATTTTTAAATTATACTACTTGCTCCTTCTTTTTCTCTGCAGTACATCTCACAAAATGAATCCTCAAACTTATTTTACTAGGTATTTTAAGTTTCTTATCTGAGCCATTTTTTAAAAGTAATAAAACAGGAAAAAAATAGATAACTTGCACATTTACATTCATTTATGCACTGAGAGTTACTGGGTGGGGTTTTTTTTTGAAAAATCCAAGTTTCATATGCCCTTAGGGAGCTGCCATTAAGCTAAATAACGGAGGATGTCAGAATATAGAGGCCAACGAATAAAAGTCAAGAGTTTTCAAATGTAAAAAGAAAAAAGAAAAAGAAGAAAAGTTGTTATTTGGGTAAGTTTAACATCAGATTGAGTGTGGATAAATATACATCTGAAGGCTTCTAAAGGTTTGATGGGACTGGACTGATAAAGAAACCCCAAGCCTGGTCTGCAACCCTTAAAGCAACACCAGACCTGCTGCACCAGTCAGAAGCCAGTTGTGAAAGGTATGCAGAACCCAGGGAGGGCACATGCTTCAAAGTCCATTTTATTATTTATTTATTTAGGCCACGCTGTGCAGCATGTAGGATCTTAGTTCCCCGACCAGGGATTGAACTCATGCCCCCTGCATTGGGAGGGTAGAGTCCTAACCATTGGACTGCCAGGGAAGTCCCAAAGCCCATTTTTAAATGGAGAAAAATTAATCTCTAAGTGGCAATTCCAAGGCCAAAGAGAGAGTTACTGTTAAATTAGCCACATCATCATCTCTTTTACTCTTTTATCCCTACTTTTATTCCAATTTATTTTTGAGGGCTTCCCTGGTGGCGCAGTGGTTGAGAGTCCGCCTGCCGATGCGGGGGATACGGGTTCGTGCCCCTGTCTGGGAGGATCCCACATGCCGCGGAGCGGCTGGGCCCGTGAGCCATGGCCGCTGAGCCTGCGCGTCCGGAGCCTCTGCTCCACAACCGGAGAGGCCACAGCAGTGAAAGGCCCACGTACAGAAAACAAACAAACAAACAAAAATACAATTTATTTTTGATACATAAATTATGAGAAAAGTTTTTATACTGTTTTTTTAACCCTGTGTATTAAGACAGGTGGAAATAATTATAGCATCTGAGTTTTAACCTTAATTGGAATTAAATATCACCCCTGTTTTATATATGATGAAATTGTGTATAATAACTTGTTCAAGGCAAGTCTCCAGAGTAATTCAGATTTGACCCTTTAATACGGGACCCAGTTGTGCTCAACTTTTTACACATTATTGCAGACACACTTGTCTTTCTGTGCATGATGTTAATTTGATTATATGAATCCATCATTTTGCTCTTTGAGCAAATTTTTGTTTTAAAAATGCAAACCAGTCATAAAGATGTAATTGGGTAAGACTTCTTTTTTCCTAAAAACAATAAACCTCCTTTAAAAACGATGAACTAGGGGCTTCCCTGGTGGCGCAGTGGTTGAAAATCTGCCTGCCAATGCAGGGAACACGGGTTCGAGCCCTAGTCTGGGAAGATCCCACATGCCGCGGAGCAACTGGGCATGTGAGCCACAATTACTGAGCCTGCGTGTCTGGAGTCTGTGCTCCGCAACAAGAGAGACCGCGTAGGAAGAGGGCCGCTCACCGTGATGAAGAGTGACCTCCGCTTACCACAACTGGAGAAAGCCCTCGCACAGAAACGAAGACCCAACACAGCCATAAATAAATAAATAAATAAATAAATAAATAAATAAATAAATAAATAAATAAATTTAAGACGGTGGGAAACAGGAGAAAAGCATCAAGTAGGATTTATCGGAAATGAAGCTTGGTAATAAAAGTTTAAAAACATAAAACAAAAAATGATAAACTAATAAAGGTGTATATAATAGCAGTGTTTTCCAACTGGCAATTTATGCCTTAAATTTAAAAATGAGGTGATTTTTCTCAAGAGCAAATGTTCAATCATAAACTCCTTTCCTAAGTTTGTGTTAAACTGTCACTATCATTAGATTGTAAACTCCTTGAGAGTTGGCACCACTTAAAAATTCATCTTTTTATTCCTTAATATTTTGCACAGGATTGTACATGCAGTAGGTATTTAATAAAGACTTGGATGAGTAAGTAGATGAATATGGTTTTTAATTTTACTTATAATTACTTCAAAATGAGTACACAGGGATTAAAAACATTTCCCTTCCAATTTATTGAGAACCTGTGAACACAATCCACAAATTGTAACGTTCAAAACGTAACTTGCGGGCTTCCCTGGTGGTGCAGTGGTTGAGAGTACGCCTGCCGATGCAGGGGACGCGGGTTCGTGCCCCGGTCCGGGAAGATCCCACATGCCGCGGAGCGGCTTGGGCCCGTGAGCCACGGCCGCTGAGCCTGCGCGTCCAGAGACTGTGCTCCACAACGGGGGAGAGGCCACAACAGTGAGAGGCCCGCATACCGCAAAAAAAAAAAAAAGTTAACTTGCTTCCTAAGGATCTACTCCCCGTTCTGTTTCTTCTCAGTTTCATGGGCAGTGTGTGGGACTTGCTTTCAGGACCAGTCTTCAGTTTTCTTTAAAAATGGGAATAGTACCCATCTTGGGTGGCTGTAGGAAGGACTGGTGTAATCGTATATGGAAAAGCTCTTTGTAAACTAGGGTATTCAAGTGATAGTGTCAGAGGACAGGATATTACTCAAGTAACTTTAAACATTCTTTTATTTAAGTGAGATATGAAATGATTTAAATATTATTTTGTTAGAAATAATATTTGGGGCTTCCCTGGTGGCACGGTGGTTGAGAATCCGCCTGCCAATGCAGGGGACATAGGTTCGTGCCCCAGTCCGGGAAGATCCCACATGCCGTGGAGCGGCTAGGCCCGTGAGCCACGGCCACTGAGCCTGCGCGTCCGGAGCCTGTGCTCCGCAACAGGAGAGACCACAGCAGTGAGAGGCCCACATACCGTAAAAAAAAATAATAATAATATTTGAACTACTTATTTACTACTTATATTACTACTAATTTATTATTTTTAAAATTATAGTCAATTTATAATATTATACTCATTTCAGTATACAATGTAATAATTCAATATTTTTATAGATTATACTCCATTTAAAGTTATTACAAAATAATGGCTATATTTCCCTGTGCTATACAGTATATCCTTGTTGCTTATTTATTTATTTATTTTATAAATTTATTTATTTATTTATGTTTGGCTCTGTTGGGTCTTCATTGCTGCACACGGGCTTTCTCTAGTTGCAGCGAGCGGGGGTCACTCTTCGTTGCGGTGCGCAGGCTTCTCATTGTGGTGGCTTCTCTTGTTGTGGAGCACGGGCTCTAGGTACGTGGGCTTCAGTAGTTGTGACATGCGGGCTCAGTAGTTGTGGCTTGTGGGCTCTAGAGTGCAGGCTCAGTAGTTGTGGTGCACGGGCTTAGTTGCTTTGAGGCATGTGGGATCTTCCGGGACCAGGGCTCTAGCCCATGTCCCCTGCATTGGCAGGCGGATTCTTAACCACTACACCACCAGGGAGGTCCCTCCAGTTCTTTTTTATTGCTCACATTTTCCTCATTTTAAGACATTATTTGTTGTATTTATTCACTCTAGTCTTCATTTTTCAGATGACTTTTTCTTTCTGATCTTTCCTGGGTTTTTTACTCCTCTTTTAAAATCTTTTTTCAAATCACTTTATTTCAGAGTTTTTCACATTGTAATTTACATTTCCCCTTACAGTTTTTATCATTTTCTTTTAGCTAATTCTGAAGTATTATGATAGCTATAGTTTTCTTTCCTTTTGTGGGTATGTTTCTCTGATATGGTTTCACTGTCCAAACAGATATTATTCTTCTCTGGTTCTCCTATTTAAAAAACAAAACAAAACAAGCAAGAAAAACACTTTGAATGAGATTTAATTGTGATCCTTTTTCTTTGCTCATATTTTAAGTGCAATGAGTTGTACTGTACTCCTACAAGGGAGAAGCAACCCAGGACAGATTTTCTAGACTCTGTCAAGAACTGTGCAGGGTCTAGGATTTTACCATATTTATAAGTTAACAAGTTAGCATGCCACAGTTTCATGGATGTTGACAGAAGACATGAGACTCCTATATCAAAGACATAGGACTTTGTTACTGATGGTAAAAGCAGTAGTTGAAGTGTCAGCATGTTCTTCATTTGTGCTGGCTCCCTATTTCCCCCAAGTTCCTTGGAGATGCAGAGGGACCTCCATGGATACCTTCACACCCAGTGGGCTATGTTATAGGAGGGAAACACTGAGCTTGGGGGAGTCCCCACTTTCACAGTATTTGGGAACAAGACTGTAATTTGGGGTACAGGTGGGGAAGACATTACTTCACCCCTCAAGGTTGCTTGCTGCAAACAAAACCCTGAGAAAATGGCCCAGGTAAAGAGTGGTCAGTACGTTGCCTTCTGGCCTACCTAACAAGAATGTGCATGGACTCTCAGGGCCTGGGTCAGATGGCCTCCCCCAACAGCTTTCAACTCTGTTGTTTGTATGATGTGATTTTTAAAAAATATGGGCTTGAACTTTCTGAGATTTTCTATGTTGCTCACCCACCACCTTTTTTCTGTATCTCCTATTTCCTTTGCCTCTGTTATCCCTACTATCCCTACTCATGGAAGTTTCTCCTCAAAGTGGGACTTTTAAAAAAATATTTATTTTATTTATTTATTTTTATTTTTTGGCTGTGTCTTAGTTGTGGTATGTGGGATCTTCATTGCATCACGCAGGATCTTTCATTGCGGTATGCAGGCTTCTCTCTGGTTGTGGTGTGTGGGTTTTCTCTCTCTAGTTGTGGTGCGCAGGCTCTGGAGTGCGTGGGCTCTATCGTTTGCTGCACACAGACTCTCTAGTTGAGGTGTGTGGCTCAGTATTCGTGGCGCGTGGGCTTAGTCGCCCCATAGCATGTGGGATCTTAGTTCCCGAACCAGGGATCGAACCTGCATTCCCTTGCATTGGAAGGCGGATTCTTTACCACTGGACCACCAGGGAAGGTGGGACTTTTTTGGGAGGAGGGTGCTTTGGTCATTTCAGGAACCCCAGACCACATCAGCATTATCAGACCTTTCTGTAGTCTCATCATACTCAATTGCATATTGGAGCCTGCAGAGTCTGTCTTGATTTCTGCTACTGTTCTCAGAACAGCCTGCTCAATTGTCAATTCTCAGAACACCTGATGGTTGTTTTAGGGTTCTCGGATTCCCAGGGCCTTCAAAATTGCCTTTGGCTTCTGTACTTCCTTTCATATTCTTCCTGACACCACGAGGGTCTTGTTTTCTCATTTTGGAATCTGTGGCTCTTTATATGGCCTGATTTTATTATAGATGTTAGCTGAGGGTTTTGAGTTTTGTTCTTGTCATTAAATGGGAGGATACAGGATGATTCAAACACTAGACTGCTACCACTACCATCTTCCCAGAAAATTCTCAAGACTTAGTTTTTCCTGTGTACTTTTTGAACTGTTTGAATTTTTTTTTTACCGTATTATTTAGAAAAATAATTTAAAAGAAAATATTGGACTAGGAGTAAAGATTTTACTCCCCTTCTACCACCGAAATGAAATGAAATAAGATGGTGGTGATAAATGCAGCTGATACAGAAAATTAAGGGAGTTGAGAGAAAGCTTGTGCTGCTAATTTAAAGGACCTGGTTAGAAAAGGTGACCTTCAAAAAAGCCCTGAAAGGATGAGGGTGGGCCCTGTGGATATCAAGGGGGAAGGGCTACAGGCAGAGAAGAGCCAGTGCTGAGTTCTCTGGGGGGAGTGTGCTCAGAGGTTTGAGGAACAGCAAGGAGGCCCGGGTGGCTGGAACAGAGAGAAGAGGAGGAAAAGACACAGGAATGAGGTCAGAAAGACATGGCTGGGGGAGGTGGGTACAGAGAAGGAGAGGATCTTGGAGGCCATTGTAAGGATTTCGGCTTCTTTGACTGAGATGGGGAGCCACTGGGGGTTTTGAGAAGGGTGATGTGATCTGACATCACTTAGTGTCTTTCTGCAGCTGGGTGAGAATGGTCTGTAAATGGCAAGGGCAAAAGCAGGCAGGTCACTTCAGAGACTTTAAATTACCCATATTGCAAATACAGGTGTGTCTAATTTCAAAGCCAGTTCTCCTACCACTATACCTTATGCACTGAAGTCGTCATAAGGGTGATTAACTTCTAATGTATTAGTAGTTATTTTTTCCCCAAAACTGCTATATTACAAATGAGCCATGAAAATATACTTTAAAAACATCATCTTAAGACCCACTCACTACAGTTTTGCATATGTAGTGTCTTAAGTTCTTTTTATTTTTCCATTAGAAGCTATTCCCCCAAGAGAAGAAAAACTGACTAGCTTTAGTAATATAATACCATTGAGAAATTCAAACCAGCACTTATGACTCAGTCCATTAGGGACTGAAAGCAGCAGTGGGGCAATTTTGTAAAGGTTCTTCTTTATTGATTTTATAATTAAAAAATAACTATTGGATTGCAGACATGATCTTGAAATAAAGTAATATTTTTCCAAGAAAAGGATGTGGTAGAGACTGCCAGTTGTTTGACCAGTAACTATTTTTCCTTTCTTCCTTCCTGCTTTTGCTGGAGGTGGCAATATATCCAGCTGAAAACAAAAACAAAAACAAAAACCTGTATTTCCCAATTTCCTTGCAGCTAGGAGGTCACGTGATACCATCCTGCCCAGAGAGAAGTAAGTGGGGTTTTCAGGAAAGGTCTTTAGAAAGGAAAGATTTGACTGGCTTGGCCTTTTGGTCTTTGCCTTTTCTCTTTTCCTCCTTCATCCTTCCTGGAACTTGAATGTGATGGTTAGAGTCACAGCATTCATCTTATAATCATGAGAGAAAGGCCAAGAAAAATCTGAGAAACTTTGGCCCTCGCACCTTTGAGCCACAGAAATAATACCAGAAACTGCCAACCTCCAGACTCAGTGTTATCTTGTTTAAGCCTCAGCCATTTGAGTTTTTATTAAATGTAGGAAAACACAGTTTCTAATTCAAGAGATCTATGCAACCCATCATTAAACATACTTTGGAAAGAAGTAACATTTCTGAATTTTCACAGACTACATGTGCCTGTTATGCTAAACATGTACACTGAGGTCTATCTTTTACTTGTCTTTGAAGAATGCTCACTTTTTCCAAGAAGAAAAATATTTCTTGTATTTATCTATAAGGAAGGAAATGTAAGATAGGAAATTAACATTCTAAAGAAAAACAACAGTGGAGCTCTACTCAAACAAATAACAATATTTCTGTTCATCTTGAATTATTAATAAAAAGAAGCATGGTACATTTTATTATGAAAATAAGTGATATTGTGGCATCATAGTCATGTTCAGATGGATAGGGTGTGGTACAGTATCCTTTTGCCAACCTTAAAAGTTATGTTCCTGAAAACCATGCCAAGAGAACATGTGGCTGACGAACTGAAACACTTCATGAGGAATGTGGAGGCAGGAACAAAAATATGGCAGGAGGAAGCCGAAAAAAGTACATTTAAAAAAAATTTTATTTATTTTATTTTTGGCTGCATTGGGTCTTCAGTGCAGTGTGAACGCTTCTCCTTGTGGTGGCTTCTCTTGTTGCCGAGCATGGACTCTAGAGCGCAGGCTCAGTAGTTGTGGCACACAGGCTTAGTTGTTCTGTGGCATGTGGGATCTTCCCGGACCAGGGATCGAACCCATGTCCCCTGCATTGGCAGGCAGATTCTTAACCACTGTGCCACCAGGGAAGCTCAAAAAAGTACATTTTAAAAAATGTTCACTAATATAAAACAGCCTGTAACAGAGAAGAACAAACCTGACTTCCTATTGGACCTATTCCTTTAGTTCTAACCCTGGTGCTCTGTTGCCTCTGCTTAGTCATGCTGGCTCTGCACCTTTGTAAAAGAATGTTGCCTATAGCTGGAAATGATAGCCCATTCTCAAGGCTCTGACCTTTAAAGGTATAACACTTTTTCAATCATTTCAAGATAAAAAGTTGCAGAACAGTGAATAACATTTGTCTTGGAGGTTTATAGGAACATTGTGACCAGGCCTACATGGACAGCTGCAAGAACAAAGGATTCCTGCACCAAGAAGTTTACAACAAACAGCCACACCCCCTCCCCTTCTAGTATAAAAGGTGCATGAATTCTAAGTCAGGTAAGATGGTTCTTTGGGACACTAGTCCACCATCTTCTTGGTCTGCTGTCTTTCCGAATAAGGGCACTATTCCTTGCCCCAGCACCTCATCTCTTGGTTTATTGGCCTGTTGTGGGGTGAGCAGTATGAGTTTGGACTCAGTAACAAGCTCACTAAATAAAGGTCATATCAATGACATTATGGACATACATATACATAATTAATAATGAGTGCCATACAATTCATTTTCTTTGTTATTCCTTACTCACCAAGAAATTTTCAGAACTTGTCTCTCATTGTTTTAATGAGATCTTGTAAATTTGTTTTACTCTTATAGGAGTGAAGAGAAATTGCATTTTGCCTCAGTTTTTCTTTCTCTCACAAAGAGACTCTGAACCAGTATTTCCTTGTTAGTTCTTCTGTGCTCCGCTGTTAGTTCTACTGCTCTCCAACTTCCCCAGTTTCTTATCTCAGACCAGCTGGGTAGCTGGACTAGCTCAGAAGGCTCTCTGACCTGCCATCACTTCTGGAACCATTAGGATAGTATGAATTTTAAGAAAAGGGGAAAGGAGGAGAGTTTAAAAGCAGCAAGTAAAAATAAGAATCTTTCATTTGTATAACTGTAGTTATAAACTAAGATCGGGGTGGCTGGGAATCAAGGCTCTGGTTTGGACATGCAAAGTCTGAGTTGCTTATTGGAGAACTCCAAGGAGGGATTTTGAATTAGCAGTGGGATAGGAGACTGCAATTCAGAACCGAGGTCTGGGCTAGAGATACTCCATTTGGGAGTCGGGGAAATATACCTAGGTATGTAAAGTAGTTAGCGTGGATCCGAGCACATACAGAATGGGTGTGGAGAGAGAAGAGGTCAGAAGCCTGAGCTCTGGCCCACTCTAGTGCTGAGAGGTCAAGGAGAGGAAGAGGAGCCAGCAAAGGACACTGACAAGGAGCCGTCAGTGCAGTCCTGGGGTGACCGTGGTGTCCTGGAGACCAAGAGTGATAAGCTGACAGGGAAGAGCATTCCCTATACTCTCCAGGTAAAGTGATATGGAGATCATTGCTTCATATGTGCCAGCATTTTGTAATCATCTTAATTGTTTTCTCATTAATTCACTTGTAAGAATTATTTTACAACTCAAAGGCAGAGGTAAGTAAAACATTTACTGTTGAGTGGGTCTTTTATTTATTTTATTTATTTTTTTTTTTATGGTGTGCGGGCCTCTCACTGCCGTGGCCCCTCCCGTTGCGGAGCACAGGCTCCGGACGCGCAGGCTCAGCGGCCATGGCTCACGGGCCCAGCAGCTCCGCGGCATGTGGGATCTTCCCGGACCGGGGCACGAACCCGTGTCCCCTGCTTTGGCTGGTGGACTCTCAACCACTGCGCCACCAGGGAAGCCCTGGGTGGGTCTTTTAACACGGAAGATGCTGAGAAGGAAGCTAAGGAGAGGCAACGGCCCTCAGATTCAGCACACTAACAAGGTTAACCAGTCTCTGCAACCCTGGGGAGTTTTCACGATTTTTATACAGTTTAGACCTGGATATAGGAGTTACCATGGTTCTTACAAAGGAACCAGAGGATCAGCCATTTATAAATTCATATTTAATGGGACTTCCCTTGTGGTCCATTGGTTAAGACTCCGCGCTCCCACTGAAGGGGGCACAGGTTCGATTCCTGGTTGGGGAGGTAAGATCCCACATGCCACACAGCGTGGCCAAAAAAAAAAATTATATTTTAAAGGAAGTCAACATGATATCGTTTATTTACAATTAGATTGTGATCAGGCATTATCCAGCCTCCCACCAGACCAATCTACCCTGTTGTGCTCTTCACGCTTTTTTTTTGGGCAGCACCTTGGGGCTTGCAGGATCTTAGAACCCAGCCTGGCAGTGAAAGTGCCAATCCTAACCACTGGACTGCCAGGGAATTCCCTTTCACGTCTCATTTTAATGGTTTGGTCCCCTCCCCTCCCCCAGGAGTAGCAACTTACCTTTCCCCTCCAAGCCTTCCTGAACTTTTACTTGTCATGCATCCCAAGTATAGTAATGCTATAATTTCCTGGATAGTACATCCTATGCCTAAAAGAAAGAAAAAGAGCCTACCTTAAAACCTGGGTTCCGCTCATAACTAGAAAATTTTTTCCATTCCCTGTAAACAGTTACTAAGAAGCTTTAAATATGTTTACTGTTAATAACTAAAATCTCAAAATACTTCTTTTGAAAAGATAAGGCAATTTTCCTTCTCTCTCCATGCAGTGGTTGCCAGATGGCAACTGCCCCCCTCCTTCAATGAGCATCCTGGGATCACCTCCCAAATAAACACTTGCACCCAAATCCATGTCTCAGGGCCTGCTTTGAGGGGAGCCCAAGCCAAGACAGTGGTCTTCTGAACACCTGGAATGTCTAGCAGCATTGGGCCCAAACAACTTCACCTGGCAACAAAGGGTGAAGCCAGAGGCAGCTGGCTTTCATGGCGACATGTGTCCTGTGCCTCCCCACCCGCAGGTTTGGATAGCCCTCCCTGGGATTGGCCAAGGAGGCATCTCAGTTTGCAGCCCTGCATATGTAAGGTCCAGGCATGGGAAGTTCTCCTTTCAAGCAGTGAGAGAAGAGACACAATGAACAGACACACTTTGAAACTATAGTATAATCTATGCCATGCATGTAATTGAAAAACTAAATATATTATTAAACAAAAATAACTTCCTTTAATAACTATTCTGTTATTCTCATATTCTGCCTTTTTTTTTCTTTTTTCTGAATTTTTCTTTTTCTGGTTCTTTATTTTCTTAACTTGGGATTTCAAGAGTTTCAAGAATTTGCTAATTTGCTTTGCTTAATCTTTTGTCCTTTGGGTTTTGGTTACTTCATTAGCTTGAGTGCTTTCAGGAGGACATTTAATGCTTCAACTCCAATTAGCAAGCTCTCCTGGAAGAAAGAACATGCCACTGTCATTTCTAAATTAATTCTACAACCTCACAAAATTTGATTTCCATAGAAGAATGTGAAAATCATCTTAGATAATTTAGCAGGAATTTCAACTGACAAATGTGAGATTTGATTCTTTCAAATAAAGACATGGAAAGCAAGATTGCTTTCATGTGAAAGATACACATAATTTAACCTTTTTCATATCAATTACTCATAAAACTTTCTTTCCCTAGATTTACTTCTAAATAAAAACTGAGAATTAGTATTAACATTTTAAGACCATTAGTCTTTTATTTGATTTTAAGTCATGGTTCATGTTCCCATTCCCCAGGTGTTTAAAGTGAAGGTTTCACAATCACAATGATAGAATCATAAGGAGCAACTGCAGTCACTGCCACATCTGAAGCCTCTTCTTTGTAAGGTAATGCCAAGTTCTTAAGCTGGGGCTAAAAATGAGGTGAGTTTTAAAATAGAACCTCAACATGCATTTATTTAAAAAGTGATGGCTCCTTCAAAAGAATGGTTCTAAATATATTTTGAATCACCGTGGATCAAACATACGTAGAACCAGTTTCATCCTTTTGGGTTGAAATTGATTTCTGAGCTTAGGGTGTATTCTTTTGAGTACCTCAATGGTGCCAAGTATTTCTTCTTCGAGAACAAGTTAATCTTTTTAAAAAATGACAAAAGGGGCTTCCCTGGTGGCGCAGTGGTTGAGAATCCGCCTGCCGATGTAGGGGACACGGGTTCGTGCCCCGGTCCGGGAAGACCCCACATGCCGCGGAGCGGCTGGGCCCTTGAGCCATGGCCGCTGAGCCTGCGCGTCTGGAGCCTGTGCTCCGCAACGGGAGAGGCCACAGCAGTGAGAGGCCTGCATACCACACACACACACAAAAACTGACAAAAGTAATTTGGCAACAAGACTAGTGAATAAGATAAGTAGTCAAACTAGTGGCATTGGTTTCACAAACAAGCCTAGCAGTAATATAATGAGACTGGTGTTCTTGCCTTGCTCAGAAATTGCCTCTGAGATGGGTCTATAAGTGTTTGGGCGCTGCAGCAGCATTCCTGGCAGCTGCAGCTCCCTGAGGGCAGGGCCTGTGACCATTTTGCCAATTACTGGACCCCCAGCATCTACTATAGTGGCTGGTGCATTGTGGGTGCTCAATAAATACCGGTTGAAAGACTGAATGAATAAACGGATAAACTGACAATGGTGCTAATTCTATGATACTCGTTGAATGCATATATTTGAAATAGTTGTTTTTTGAAAGAAAATAGCTTCCATAATTTGCAAATTTAACTATAATCTGACGGTTTATAGGAAATGCCCCAAGCTACTCAACTTAATTTTCTTTCTTTTGACATAATACCGTCTTAGGATATAGTCCATTTTGCAAAAAAAGAAAAACACTTTTACAGTGAGTATGTTGGGTAGATAGGGTAAACAGAATCACCTCTGTTTTATAGATTAGAGCACTGGGATACTGGACAGTTAAGTAATTTGTCCAACATTAGTGCTATTAGTTAGAATATGTTTGGCCAGTAATAATGGAAATCCTAACTTATACTGATTAATGCCCATTTCTGACAAAACCACTGGGAAAAGGCAGGGGATTACCCATGGCACTGGGGATGGAGCTGGCTTCTCGTAAAGTGCTAGGGTGTATGGGGCAGGGTGGATGCCTGAGCAAGATTGGGGTGTTACTGGGAAGGGGGCAGATGGGAGTGGATCCCAGATGGATACTGTGTCCCCACAGTCACAACTAATAACTAGAAGGAATGGCACTCAAACCTAGCTCTCCTGAAGTCAAATGCTTTTGTTTTAAGGGAACATGCTGTAACGAACAGTTCATCTTACAGCAAGTTTTTAGGGATTAACAAATTTTATCCAGAGAATATATCAGCAGTTTTATTCTGGATGAAAGTTAAATTTCTGCATCTTATGTGTTTTGATTCAGTTTAATACATTTCACAAATAAAAAGTTGTGGAGAGAATGCAAATCATGCACATTTCTGTTTATTGCTTTGTTTCTTAATTTAAAGTGGTACTACATTCCTAGAGTCCTTCTGGTAGCATTATTCTAAGTCCTTTATTAACAAAATTTAAGAGAGTCTGCAGGATGTATTCCAGTAATTTTTGAAGTGGTGGTCTTTAATATTCTTCCACAGAGAAGAATCAATGTTTCCTATGAGCTTCTATCCTAAATCCTCCTAAGAAATTCCAGAGTTCAAAAAATATCAGATTTATAATTAGCATCCTTAAGGTGCATACTATTCCAGTGTCACAGATCTTGCAGGTGGCCCAATAGCCATTCTCCCTGTTGTCTTTACTCACAGAACTATTCTGGGCACAGAGTGCCCGGTTAAAATATTGAATTCTCAGCGTCTCTTATTCTTGTGGGTACTGTCGACTGAAAAAAAAAAGCACAACCTACAAGTTGAGAATGATGTTTTATTTGGCAGACAAAACTGAGGACTTGAGCCCAGGATGCGGCCTCTCAGATGCTCTGAGGGACAGCTCCAAAGAGGTCAGAGAGGAGCCAGGATATACAGGAGTTTTCACAACAAAGACCAGGGAGTCAGAACTTCAAAAGATTACTGTCAATTAAAGAAAACCAGACAGCTCAGGTTAATGAATTTAGTACTTTCCTGTATATGGGAAGCTGCAAGAGTCTGGGTTTATTGAAATCATTCCTTTGATAGGCACCTTAGCTGTCTAGGGCCAGTTTCCTGTGCTTTCCCATCCTGAGTCCCCTCAGGGTGCACAACTGTGGGTGGCTGCAGTGGCTTGAGGGCTGCAACATCCTTTATTTCCTGATATGGCAGGCGACATTTTTCATTCACAGTACCATATAGCATAGTTCTGGCCAGTTCTCAATTCTCTTAACAGTGGGCTGGTGGGGCTTCTGGGAACATGCACATTGCCCTTCCCCTCTCCTTCTGGCCTGACTCATGGACATGATGCTTGACGGTGGAGGAGCCATCTTGCCAGCATGAAGATGGAAGAAACATCCTAAGGATGGAGGACTGGAGAGCTAGGAGGGACCTGGGCCTGACTTCCTTGAGAAGCTGCAGCAGCCTGGACTGCCCAGTTTTCAACTCCTACCATGTGAAAAACAAATCTGTATTTGGTAAAGCCATGGTAGTTGGGTTTCTATTTACATGCATCCAGATGCAATGCCTGACTGACACATTCAGCATTTCCATTTTTGCATTCTTTAAAGCTCCAAGAAGAAGACTGATAACAGGACCACTGCTACACAAAATCCTCCCCTTCCTAACCTAATGAATACAATTCATTCTTCTATGATGTGTTTCTGCGACAATGGTTAGCTCATATGCAATTGGCACATAGGATTACGAGGACAGCATAACATGGAAGTTGCATTGGTTTATATGCTATTTTTCACAGCATATTAATATTTTGAAATACTATATGAAGATCTTAGAGGAAAAAACTGAAAATCCTGCAAAAATACCTTCCTTTAGTGCAGGTAGTGGCTATTTAGTGGCTTCAAGAACTACCAGTCTTCCCCCAACATTAAGCTATCTGGCAAAAGGCAACTGAAGGGCAGCTGAGAAGCTGGGTGTACATATGATTCATTTAATTCCAGAAGATGTTTTTCCCCCAATGAAAGTGATCTGTAATTCTGTCACGTGTCTACATCTCAAAGGAGGTAGTGCGAGCCCTCGGTCTTAGTGCTGCCAAGACTGATGCTCTGAAGGTGGGTGCAGATGCACGTGCAGATTGAATGTGCTAATATTTTTATCAGAATTATAATTGTTTTTGTAGTGCTCTGGTTACAACATTGCATAGAATTTAAACAGTTTGCACCAGCTGCATTTCCCCCAAGTGCAGTTGATTTTAGAGCACGATTTTGCAAAATTCAATTTTTTAAAAAAGGAATGCATATATCCATGAAAGCAGAAATGTCTGATTCCTAGAAACAGATATTAACCCTTGCCAGGACTGCCATGAAGAGCCTGGGTAGATTTAAAAAACAAAACAAAACAGAACAAAAAAAAAACCTGTCTTGGAGTTCCCTGGTGGTCTAGTGGTTAGGATTCTGGGCTTTCACTACCATGGCCCGGGTTCAATCCCTGGCCAGGGAACTGAGATCCCACAAGCTGCTCAGCATGGCCAAAAAAACAAATGAAACCAAAAAATAAAACCTGTCTCATTAGAACTTTAAAAAAATGTACTGAGTAATGAAAATAATACTATGACATGAATGACTTAGCTATAGAGAAAAGTCTTGTGTATAGTACTGTTTTCTATATAAGGGAAGTCATTTTAACCTTTGCAAGTAATCATATGTTCTATTTGCAATGAATTCTGGAAACAATTTATCCCACAGAGCAAGTCTTTTCTAATTCCTGTCTCACCAAGCAGGGTCTGAGCAGAATCTTTCATGCACCTTTAATGTGTCATGATGAACAACAGTGCTACTCACTCAAAGACAATACCATCAACAACCTGTGTAAATCCGATCTCTGCTCCCACTAGAAGAGACAATCTAAACTCACCACCCACCCATTAAGCCAAACAACAAACTTAAAAATTAGAGCCTGGAAGAAGGGTGAGGAGACAAGCAGATGCATGAAACTTTTTCTCTTAACTAAAGTTCAGAAAATTTGTGATCACTTATAAATTCTTTGTAGAGAACTAGGTATAGCTTTTTTCCCTCCTACTTCAAGTCCTAACCAACAAGGTCCTTTATGATCTGCCTCCTGCCCTGCCCACCTCTCTGATCTAATTTCCCAGAGTCCCACTGTTACACATTCCACTCCAAACCCACACTGACTGTTTTGCTGGCTCTCCTGTTCCTCCAACATACCAAGACTCTTCCCACCACAGTGCCTTTGCACATGCCTTTCCCTATGCCTAGAACAGTCTTTCCCCAGATTGTCACCAGACATTCTCTCACCTCATTCAGGCCTCTCTTCGAATGTCACCTCAGAGAAGCCTTTTCTAACTCTAAAAAGCCACCACCTCACATTCCCAGTCTCTTTCACTCTGCTTTTCCCATAGAGCATTGATCATTACTAGGCATAAGTAATATATTTATTGTGTATTTATTATCTCTTCTCCACTAGCATGTAAGCTCCGCAAGTGCAGAGACGTCATCTACGTTGTTCACTGCTGTATCCTAGGGCCTAGAAGAGCGGCAAGCAAATATCATTCCAAAATATTTACTGAGCAGATGCTATGTGCCAAACACTGTTCTAGATGCTGAGCATATAGTAGTGAACAAAACAAAAATCTTTGCCCAATGGAGCTTATAGTCTCATGACACATAGTAAGTGTTTGATAAATATTTATTGACTGAATCCTCAAGATTGTAATCAAATTCCACTAAAATAAACATTTTGCCCCATAAACTCATTATAATGGATATTAACATCACCCTAGTTGTATCAGTTTCCTGTGGCTGTGTAACAAATTACTATAAACTGGGTGGCTTAAAAAACCAAAAATTTATTCTCTCACAGTTCTGGAGGCCAGAAGTATGAAATCAGTGTCACTGGGTCAAAATCAAGGTGTCAGCAGGGCCTTCTTGCTCTGGTGGCTTTAGGGGAGGATTCATTCTTTGCCTCTTCCAACTTCTGGTGGCTACTGGCCTTCCTTGCTGTGGTGACATCACTCCAATCTCTGCCTCCGTCTTCACCTCCTCCACTATGTCTCTGTCAAATCTCTGTCTGCCTCTCTCTTACAAGAATATATGTGATGGGGGCTTCCCTGGTGGTGCAGTGGTTAATAATCCACCTGCCAGTGCAGGGGACACAGGTTCGAGCCCTGGTCCGGGAAGATCCCACATGCCATGGAGCAACTAAGCCCGTGTGCCACAACTACTGAGCCTGCACTATAGAGCCAGTGAGCCACAACTACTGAGCCCACAGGCCACAACTACTGAAGCCCATGTGCCTAGAGCCCGTGCTCCACAACAAGAGAAGCCACTGCAATGAGAAGCCCGCGCACCGCAATGAAGGGTAGCCCCCATTCGCTGAAACTAGAGAAAGCCGGTGTGCAGCAACGAAGACCCAAAGCAGCCTAAATAAATAAATAAATAAACATTTTAAAAATTGTGAATCAGTATGTTTAAAAAAAAGGACTTCCCTGGTGGTGCAGTGGTTAAGAATTTGCCTGCCAATGCAGGAGACACGTGTTCGAGCCCTGGTCCGGGAAGATCCCACATGCCACAGAGCAACTAAGCCCGTGTGCCACAACTACTGAGCCCACGTACCACAACTACTGAAGCCTGCACGCCTAGAGCCCGTGCTCCACAACAAGAGAAGCCACCGCAATGAGAAGCCCACGCACCGCAATGAAGGGTAGCCCTTGCTCGCTGCAACTAGAGAAAGCCCGCGTGCAGCAACGGAGACCCAACACAGCCAAAAATAAAAATAAATAAAATATATAAATTTTAAAAAAAGAATGTTTGTGATGGCATTTAGGCCCACCAGATAATTCAGGATAACCCCCCTTTCTGAAAAGAAATCTGAGAAAAAAACATATCTGCAAAGACCCTTTTTCCAGAATAGGTAACATTTACAGGTTCCAGGAATTAGACCTGATATTTCTGGGGCGGTCATGAAGCTACTACGCTAACATTCTTGTAGCTTGAGGGAAGTCCCCACCAGGAGAATACCAGGAGGTATTTTTTCTTTCTGCTTTTGTCCTTTGCCCTCCTGGGAAAACATATTTATCTCTGGAAAATGAAGAAAAGCAATGACCATTTTCATATATAACAATAGAATTATATTTTCTAAAGAATTAATGTGGGCTTCCCTGGTGGCGCAGTGGTTGAGAATCCGCCTGCCGATGCAGGGGAGGCGGGTTCGTGCCCCGGTCCAGGAAGATCCCACATGCCGCGGAGCGGCTGGGCCCGTGAGCAATGGCCGCTGAGCCTGCGCGTCCAGAGCTTGTGCTCCGCCACGGGAGAGGCCACAGCAGTGAGAGGCCCTCCTAGCACACACACACACACACAAAAAAAGAATTAATGTAATAATATGTGACTCATTCATAAAAGTGTTTGTCTTCTATCAAGAAACTCCCACAAAATTAAGTTAATGAGCAGTCGAGGTGGCAAAGCAATATTTGAGAACAAATTGTTTTATATCTTGTACTATGAGATCCCATCATGCATGATTTGCAAACAGAACATAAAATCCTTACCATTCATCACTTAGAGTATCTCCACATCGTGAAACCGGGCTGTGACCTCAGGGTCCTTGCCATGTGCCAGTGCATGGAGTTGCATCAGTTTCACAGGCAGAGCTGCAGCCCCATAGCATTTGGGGTGTTTGGGAGCCCACATGGGCTCCCAAATAAATAGGCATCACTAACAAGAAGGTCATTTGGATGCTATTAAGCCTTTCTGAAATTTGGTTTGGAGGCCCAGAATTTAAACTTGTCCTGTTTTTTGCCTCTTGAAAAGAAACAAGTATTCTACAATTTTATTCAAAATTATTCAAAAGTTTATTCAAGTATTTTCATAGCTTCTTTAGTGGGAATGAATATTATGGATTACATAAATACGGCCAAATTTAATCAGTGTGTAAATTCACCCTTATTTTTCGTAATAGTATTTTGGTCTTGTGAAAAATCTCATTCTTAAGTAATATATTCTGTTGATAAAGTCAGGTCTTGGGAAAGACAGATTTGAATGAGTCTCATGAATCTTATTTATAATGGATTCATGGTACATTTTTATTTCTTGCATCATTATTTTTTAAGTAAAATTATGAGAGTAAGTTGTGAATTTCTTTTTTAATCAGAAAACTTAGTTTTAAAGAAAGATTTTGATTCTTATTTACCCTGTAAAATTGACAGCATACATATTTTTTCTTGGGAGTTAAAAGTGCTTCAAATATACTCTTTCATTTATTCATGCAATATTTATTTAACACCTATTATGTGCCAGGCACAGTACTAGGCATGGGAATACAAAAGCAGACAAGACTCAGTCCGTACCCTCAGGAAGCCTGCAGTGTAAAGGGGATGGTGATGAGGACACGGTTCCTCACAGACGGTGTGATGGTGCTTTCCTGGGGCTGGCCAGGACGTGGAGGGGGAGCAGAGCCCCACCAGCTTTTGGGAGGCCAGACACCTCTTGTGAAAGGTATCTGAGGCCTAACAAATGAGTAAAAGTCAGCCAGTTGCTCAAAAAAAGAGACTGCAGTGTGTATGTGGGCATGAAGGCCCAGAAATGAGAGAGAGGATACTGCTTGGGAAATGGAAGTGGGTTAACACAGCAAAAACTGAGAATGACAGGAAAGGATTAAAAGAGACTAGGACAGCCTCTGAGTGGCCCCCAGGGTCTGGACTTCAAAAACCACTGAAGGATTCTAAAGCAGGGCAGTGGTTTATAAAATGGTCTGCATTTTATAATGATCGTTCTAGTTGCAGAGAGAGAGTGGATTGGAGGTTGCTGAGAACAGAGGCAGAGACCTGTCAGATTGGGGTGAGAGACACTCTGGGGTGAGGGCACACACTCTGGTTACCTGAACTGGAGCTCAATGGGGATGTGGACAGACTGGAAAAATAATTTCCATTAGTAATATTCTTGAAACATAAAGTTAGATGTGTTCATAGAGCCATGAAAAATTTTAGTGGTCTGTGGGGAACAAGTTTTCAAATCTCTTGTTTAAGCCTAATCTATCTATAAGAACAGGCTTGAAAATAGCTTTCTCTAATTTTTATTTCTAAGGTCATCTGACATTAGCCTAAATAAGTAAACCTAACCTGTCCACAGAGCATCAAAGCTGCTCTGATCCCAACAGCGTAGGTATGGAAGCAGCCAGTATTATCACCACTGGCGCTTCTCCTGGCTCTCAGGACCAGTCCGTGAATTCACCTGCTGTTATCCCAGCTCATCAAGTTACTCACTCCCATCCTCTCGGGTGAAGGGGCGACTGCAGGTTGCAGGTCACACTCAGGAATGGAAAGGTCAGAGAACCTTCTTCTTCCCGAGTCCATACCACACACATTCCTCTGACTTCCACCTGGGGCAATAAGGGGCGACTCCTTTGAGGACTTGGTATGATTTCCACAGCTGAGAAGGGTTAACGGGTCTTTTACAGGAAAGGCAAGTGTTCAACGGCACTTCTTCTCTTCTCCAGCAGGTGGCAATGAGTAAGTGACAAAACCCCAAGGAGAACCATTCAGAGCCAAAGCCAGAAGGGCACTGAATATTTAAAATTCTTAATTAAATGCCAACTTTTAAAATATTTAAATTTTGTTTAAATTGGCATAAAACGAAAGGCCTACAAAAGGTTCTCAGGATTACAGACAATTGTGGGGAATTCCCTGGTGGTCCAGTGGTTAGGACTCTGAGTTCTCACTAAGGAGGGCCTAGGTTCAATCCCTGGTCGGGAAATTAAGATCCCACTGCGCGGCCAAAGAAAATAAAAATAAAAACAAACAACTGTGGCAGAAACAGGCATTTTAAATTTTTAATGAAAACAGAGCCCTAAATTCTGTGTCTTTTTATGTAAAAAGATGATGTCAGACCAGTACCAGGGGTGAAATAGAATGTCTGTAGATGACCCCAGGAGATCACTCTGGGTTGCCTGGACAATAGACCAACTGTGACCAACAGCCTCCCTATTTCTTCCAAATTTCCCTTTCTCTGGCACAGGTGGCTTCCTCCCTCCCATCAGGAGGGGTTGCAACTTCCCATGGACACCCAGGCAGCTGGCTCTCTCAGATAATTCTTGACAGTTGACATCTAAACAGTCTGATACCAAGTAGTCTGTGTGAACCCCACTGACAAGGATGTTTACAACTTTGGTCTTGAAGAAGAGAGGGCACAAGAAGAAGAGAGAGAATGCCCCTTCACTGGAATGCTCACTTATGACATGTCCAACAGAGAACCCTGCCCCTTGTGCGACCCCTGTGCAGACTCTTGGCTCGTAAAGTCCCTAGCTAAGCCCATTCCTTTGTCTATGATGTTGTGAATTTGCCCGAGCTCTGTTGCATGAAAACCTATGCTTTAAGTTGCTTTCCAGATGATGAGTATTCCTTATGCCTTCCATGGTCTCACCATTGTGATCTCTCTGGGGATCAACAAAGTATAGAGTGAGACAGCAATTTTCCTACTTAGAAGAAGGCAAGTAAAACCGTGATCTGTTTTCTAGGGGACTGTCTCTAAAGGGCTTACAAAGCACTGTTAGGATTTGGAATGAGACTTAAGAAATTTATAATTTTCATTTCTCTGTTTTTATTTTTGGCACTGTCGGTTTCATTGATTTGTAAAATTTACCTTGACATTTTCTGTCCCACATGTCTATGGAAACATCCAGTGTACTGAACAACCCTTTTTCTCTGTTTTTTTTTTTGTGTGTGTGATACACGGGCCTCTCACTGTTGTGGCCTCTCCCATTGCGGAGCACAGGCTCCGGACGCGCAGGCTTAGCGGCCATGGCTCACGGGCCCAGCCGCTCTGCAGCATGTGGGATCTTCCCAGACCGGGGCACGAACCCGTGTCCCCTGCATCAGCAGGCGGATTCTCAACCACTGCGCCACCAGGGAAGCCCCTGAACAACGCTTTTTCTGTGGATTGTTCTGATGGAGGTATTGAGGCTGAGGTCAACTGGAGGAAAGGAAGCCCTCCACTGTTAAATCCACTTTTTACTTTTCCATGCTTCAAAATTAATGCATAAAAGATTTTATCACACATACAACAACAAAGTCTCATGATTTCACAATTCCTTGTGATATGTTTGTATGAGCAAAATCTGTTATCTTTGGCCTACCCAACTAATGACTGAAAAATGAAGAGAGAACAGCTTTTTAAAGATGAATTATGGAAATCCCTATTGCACCAACATACAAAAATCATTACTCTCTTGAATGTGATTAAAATATTGTGTTTGTGAGGGCTTGAGGGCTCAACTTTTTTTTTGTCACATCTTGTGACAAAATTCCATAAGTTGATGCTGAGAATCTTAATATGTAAAAGTACAAAAAATCTTTACACGTTATTTTTTTCACTCTCTAAAACCCATCATACTATAAGTTTAATTACTCACTTTTTCAGAACAAGAAATTAGTTTCAGACAGAGCAATCATGGAAAACAGTTCCAAAGTTGAATAAAGATAACCTTGTACTTAAAGAAGAAAAGATCATGCCAATGATACAGAAACTAAAACAATTAAACCTATGAATTTTAGTAATAATTTTAAAAAGTAAAGTAATAGCTATCTATTTGCATATGTCAAGGCAATGGTTTTCTTTTCTTTACTGGCATTATTTGACTTACAAATGGAACCATACTGTTTTATAACTTGCTTTTTCTGCTTAATATATTTTGGACATCTTTCTATCTCATTCTTTCAAAAGACTGTGTAATATCCCAATACATGAATATCATTATGCTAACCAATTCCGTATGTATAAATATCTGCATTGTTTTCAATCTTTTGCTATTATGAACAACGCTGCAGTAAATATCCTGTACATATATCCTTTTAACCTTGAGTGATTACTTGTATAGGATCAATTGCTAGAGGAAAATTGCTGAGTCACACAGTATGAATGCTTAAATTTTAACAGATAGTGCCAAGTAGTCCAAAAGGTCGAATCAATATATGTTCTTATATAAACACTGTATCAGGATAGGGCAGTGATTTTCAGACTTTTGTTGCATGGGAACTCTTTCTTTGAAAGAAATCTTTTTCAGAATCCAGAATGTAAATCAGAAAATGAGCTTCATTTTGGCAGAAGCTGATACAGAGGTAGGAAGCCTGCAGCTCTGCTTACCTTAGCCTCTGTGGCACCTCCATGTGGCCTCCTGGAACACAAAACAATACAGACAGTTTTTTCTTTGTCCTCAAATATTATTTGGCTGAAAGTAGGACTAACATGATATAAGACCTAAAAATTATTATAAAATCCCTAATTATACCTCAATTTCGACACAATTTTCAGTAATTTAGTCCCAGCACTCTATACGTGTTCTTTCATTGGTTTCTTTTCTTTACAATGCACATCTGATTGTGGCTAAGTTCTGGTCCTTTTAGATAGTCAAATAATTTCCATCTTTGTCTAAATTGTGCTAAGTATATGAAACCTAAATTTGCTCTCACTGGAATCAGCGCATTCATTTTTGGATTCTCCTCATTTTAATAAAAATAAATAAATATTCAAATATTTGACTTTCAATATTTGAATAAAACATTCCAAGAATTACATAAACAAACTCATCAACGAAGGTAGTGGCTTCCAAAACTGAACTGAAACTCTTGGTTCTATCACCATATATTTCAAAATGTTAATTCATTAACTGATATAGAAAAACTTGAACTGAGGGAAAGGTGGGTTGAGGTGTGAGTAGAAGGGCAGGTGGTAAAGATATGAAGAACAACCTAGAATCACTGCAATCAGTGACCCTGTTCAGTGGTTTAGAAGCCTATTTGCAATTTTTTCTTAGTAGTTTTATCAGACTTTAACAAGCCTACTGTTTCCAGGAAAACAATTGAAAGAAGAGTGCACCAGGTAAAGAATACATAAATGTCCACTACGGCTGGGGAGCCACTTCAGATCTAAGCTTCTGTGAGATTCTTCTTCACGGAGGGCTCTTCTTCCCCTGATTTTCCAGGAGAATGCTAATCTCTCTTTTTTTACCCTGAAACCTTTTCACTTTTATTCTGATTTTTGTCAGATTGAAATCATCCAAGGTTTATTTCAAGTTGCTTCACATAGGCATAATGAGGCTTATTATTTTTAGCCAACCATGTATTGTCCCCCTTCTTATCACTATATAATGCTTCTTAAAAGCATCCAGAAATCCTGGCTCTTAGAGACAAGGCTGGAACACATTGAACTCTCTAAAAGGAGCAGATCTTCAGCCTCAGTCAGATGCTTATTGTGAAGGAAGAAGAAACTCAGTAGAGAATACACAGAATACTAGAATGATTTTATTCATTAATTCCATAAATGTATGAGTCCCTAAGAAGCAATGTGCTAGTTGCTAAGGGGGTACAAAATGCATAAACCATGAACACTACTCAGAGTTTATGATATCACTGGGGCAACTAGGCTCACACACCAAAAAAGTTACATGATAATTTAAGTAGTTTACAAATAAAATATGAAATGTGTGGTACAGGTTATAGTTGCTATAGAAGACCCACTCTTTCATATTCTCTGTTTATTAACCCTCTTATAGTTTCACGTGCCCTTGTACCCGCTCTAGACTTTATGCCCAGCCATTGTAATTACATCATCATCTTAGAATCCTTTGCCCACTTGATTTTTCATATATGCCTTATCAATCTTCAATCTTAGGTAAACTCTGCTGTCTGCTTTCTCAATTTACTCTCCCAGAGTGCTACACACAGCTGGAGAGAATTATATTCTTTGCTTTACCTGATTCTGTTTGTGCTGTCTCACAGTAGCTCTTCCCATCTTTCCTACTCTCCTGGAGCTCCTGGTCCCAGAGGGTCCTTCATCTCAGAGGGTGACCTGCCACCCTTTGCTGTAGGAATCAAGGACATCTGGCTTGATTTCACCTTCCATCCTTCCAATCTGAATTTTTTTCTGATCCTCATTCTTCCTTTCCAAAAATAATTTCTCCACCCTTTCCTAAGGATCCTCTCCCCTACATACATCTTCCAGAATTTGACCTAGCCATGATTTCCCCTCTCCTGTGGAATCTGCAGTCACTCAGTCTCCATTGGCTACTTCTTCTCAACCTGCAAACATGTTTAAGACTCTCCTATTTTGACACCTCCTGCATCAGTTATCTATTACTGCATAACAAATTACCTCAAAATTTAGCAGATTAAAACAACAAACACTTATTATCTCACAGTTTCTGTAGGTCAAGAATATAAGATCAGCTGCTTAGCTGGTGGTCATTCTGGCCCTGGGAGTCTCAGGAGACTGCAATCAAGATGTCAACCAGAACTTGGCTGGGGCTGCAGAATCCATTTCCAAGGTTGAGTTCCCTCACAGCACACCAGGGGGCTTCCCCCAGAGCAAGTGCTCCCAGAAGGCAAGAGATCTGAGAAGGAAGCCAATGCCTTTTACGACCTAATCTCAGAAGTGGCAGACTATCACTTCTGCCTAATTCTGTTTGCTAGAATCAAGTCACTAAATCTAGCCCACACTCAAAGGAGCAGATTTAGTCTCCACCTCTTTTTTATTTTATTTTTTTGAAGTATAGTTGATTTACAATATTATGTTAGTTTCAGGTGTTCAGCAAAGTGATTTGTATATATGTATGTATTTATATTCTTTTTTCTATTCTTTTCCATTATTGTTTATTATAAGATATTGAATATAGTTCTCTGTGCTATACAGTAAATCCTTATTGTTTATCTATTTTATATATGGTAGTATACATCTGCTAATCCCAACATCCTAATTTATCCCTTCCCCTGTCCCTTTCCCCTTCGGTAACTGTAAGTTTGTTTTCTATGTCTGTGAGTCTGTTTCAGTTTTGTAAATAAGCTCATTTGTACTATTTTTTAGATTCCACATATAAGTGATATCATATATTTGTCTTAGCCTGACTTACTTTACTTAGTATGATCATCTCTAGATCCATCCATGTTCCTGCAAATGGCATTACTTCATTCTCTTTTATGGTTGAGTAATATTCCATTGTGTATCTACACCACATCTTCTTTATCCATTCATCTGTCGATAGGCATTTAGGTTGCTTCCCTGTCTTGGCTATTGTAAACAGTGTTGCTATGAACATTTTGGTGCACATATCTTTCCAAATTAGTATTCATCTTTTCTGGATATATGCCCAGGAGTGGGATTGCTAGATCATGTGGTAACTCTATTTTTAGTTTTTTAAGGAAACTCCATACTGTTCTCCATAGTGGCTGCACCAATTTACATTCCCACCAACAGTGTAGGAGGGTTCCCTTTTCTCCAAACACTCTCCAGCATTTATTATTTGTAGACTTTTTGATGATGGCCATTCTGACTGGTGTGAGTTGATATCTCCTTGTAGTTTTGATTTGCATTTCTCTAATAATTAGTGATGTTGAACATCTTTTCATGTGCCTGTGAGCCACCTGTATGTCTTCTTTGGAGAAATGTATATTTAGGTCTTCTACCCGTTTTTTGACTGAGTTTTTTGTTTTTTTGTTATTGAGTCATATGAGCTGTTTGTATATTTTGGAAATGAAGCCCTTGTCAATCGCATCATTTGCAAATATTTTCTCCCTCTCCATAGGGTGTCTTTTCATTTTGTTCATGGCTTCCTTTGTTGTGCAAGAGCTTATAAGTTTGATTAGGTCCCATCTGTTTACTTTTGTTTTTATTTCTATTGCCGAGTGTCCACCTCATAAAGAAAGGAATTTCAAAAAAAATTGTGAACATGTTTTAAAGCTAGTATATCTCTCAAACCATTTTTTAGCCTGCTAGTTCTTCAAACTGCTTTGCTGTTCTTACTCCATTCAGTGCCACTCTTCTCAAAATAATGATCTATTCCCTTCCTTACTTTCTCATTACCCAATATTAAACTATTGTTGATAGTACAGATTATTATTGCCCAAATGAACACTACTGCTATTGAGCATACTATCCAAATTAGCATGGCATTCAAGGCCCTACAAAAGCTACCTTTTCATTTGCAGCCTACCTTTTCATTTTACCTCCCTGTTTCATTTACACTTCAGTCAGCTGGACTTAGCATTCCCCATATATGCCCTCTGCTTTCCCACTTCTGTGCCTTTGCTCAGATGGTTTCCCACATCAGGAAGACCTTCTCCTTACTTTCTCATTGGTCGAGATCCAGTTCAAATGCCATTTCATCCAAGAAGATTTCCTTGATCTTTCTAACTAGAAACATTCCCTTCCACCTCTGCACACCAAAGCACACTGTCAGCTTTACTGCAGTCACTTAATCTTATACCATAGTGTGTTGTATACATCTTTGTATTTCTTTCAGCACTCCAACAATACCTTGCTCATAATGTCTGTCATCTTTTTCAAATGAATACTTTTACCTAAATCATTAAAATCTAATTTTACTCTCATCAAAAGGCAAATTCAAGTCCTTATAATCTCCAACTCTATTAGACTAATATATTGAGCTAAGGGAAATTGCAGAATGGTCTCTGCTAAAGAAAAAAAACAGTCTTCTTTTCTATTATTTGAACAATTTTAATGGAGTGACTCAAATTAAATCACAATTATTCTCCAAAAATGTTTGCTTCCGAGACATGTTTGCATATAGTATTTTTACAATTCCTGGTCAACATGAAATTTCCATGGAAACAGATCACACATACTGGAGAAGAAAGGAATTGAATTGTGTTTGAGCTGCATTTTGTCATCTCCATGGAGCTATTTGTGCTAAACATTTGAGTGCACAGGGATAGTATAATTTAAAACCACCTAAGTAAAGACGTGATATTTAATGTTTTTCAAAATGACAATATCTGCTATGAGTTTTAACGATTTTTATTAATATGTGAAGATAATATAAAGTTCAAATATAGCTTGACTCATACATTAGTATCAGCAAGTAAAATACCCCTTTGCCTCTTTGCTAGTACATAAAAGGGAAAGAAATTAAATGCTCAGCATGGAAAGGGTGATGATGCTGTTTTTGTCCTCTGGATAAAATGATTTCTTCTGGATATCATTCAACTGTTTGTACAAAAAAGGTTCTAGCCTGGATTCATTGTCTAGCAATGAGCTGTCTAACAAGTTTGATTTTAAATATGACTAATCAAATAGGGACAGTTTGCTTAACTCAAGGATGAAAATATTTTTTACTCACTAAATAGTGCTGTAAATCTTTCTGATTTACGATTTGAGAAATGTATTCTTTTCCTAAGCACTGTAAAAATTTACCCTTACTTAAACTTACTTAAAATCACTAGAAAGACTGTATCTTAAAGATTATCTATTTCTAATCTGCCTTTGTAATATTAATCTATCTTTGTAAATCAAAATTCTTAGACATTTTTTCAAACAACTCAAAATGTTCAAGAGGTATCAGAAGCACTTTAGGATTTTCTTTAAATTCTCATGTACTATGCATCAACTGTTGACTTTTATTTTTACATTTCAATAAATGTAATCAGAACAAGCATAACATAGAAAAAAAGGAAAAGAATGACAAAAGCTGTATATTGTGTTCATTGAAAACGTGCACATAGGCTATTAATATAAAGAAATTACATTACACTGGTATTATTTGTTCTACAACCATACAATTGTTGGTTTTTAATATTAATGAAAGAATGCATTGGTAACAGCAATTTAAATGTATTAGTAACATACTTAGCTTATTCTTTATAGATCAACTCTCCATACCAAAATTTATCTTGCAAAAAAGGACATCTTTTACTCTGCCAGGGCAAAAGTGTTAAAAAACAAGAAGGTAAAAGTAAAAACAAAACCAAAACGAAAAAACAAAAAAAACAGCAGAAAGCTGCCAATGGAGTATTACTTCCATTTGGCCAATTTTAATTTTTTCTGATAGTTACCCTCCAGTGGAAATTTGAATGAAGCTTCTACCTAGTTGGGCAGAATAAGGCTGAATGATAACAACCCCCTCAGATAGGTTTGCCACATGCTCGCTTTTTCCAGTTGGGGGAGGGCTGCCTCATAGTGCTATGCTTCTGTTTCCTCACAGGTCTTTGCAGGGCTTGCCTATACCCTCAACTAAAGTACAGGCAACCATGCTTAAAGGAGTTAAGAGCTCCAGTTACAGGCTTTGTCCCACTTATAGGAACAAGCTTTCCTTTTCTGGGGCAGCTGTGGCTATCATCGAAATGAATGGCACCTCAGAGGCTGAGATGATTACACTTTGACCCTTCCACAGGGTATGTGACTTTGATAGACAGAGGGCCATATGCCCTCCAAAAAGGGAAGCCTAAAATCCAAGATGCGACTGATAACAGAGGCAAAATAAAGGTTGAAAAAGCTGAAATACTCAGGTCTGGAAAGTGATACTTTGATTAAATTTAATGAAAATTTACACACTATAGATAATCTATTTTCCCCTTCAGATTCATTCTCCAGCCTACTTTATGCTCAGAGAGGCTGACCTATATGGACTGCATCACTGGACCCCATTGCCCTCTGGCTTCCACTTGGTTTCAGCCAATGTGGAAGGGGCTGATACTGGTAGGAAATTGGTAAGAGACAGAAGAAAAGATATTTTTCCTGGCTCCCTCCCTACCACATAGCCATAGGTTGGCTCTTTCCCTCTGCCAAATTTCTACTCCTGTCAGGTGGCCCTCATAACATAGTTCTCCCTCAAGGGTTTAGAAACCATTCCCTCCCCTAACCCCTTCAAGTAATAGCTCTCTGCTATTCCTGGCAAGGGGGTCCACACCATCTCTCCTTATTTTTTCTAAACCTTGCCTTTGTTAAATTCTCCTTAATTACCCAGTCTGTAGTACCATCTGTCTCCTGGATCCGGATAGATACAGATGGTATTGATTTTGAACAAGAAATCTCAGAAACATAATTCTACATTGCAATTCAACTACACAATAACATTCATGTTATGCAGGTATTTCCTTGATTATGGCATATTTTATAACTAAAACCTTCCCAATCCTCAAGCTTATCCTGGAGGTACACTGTTTTCTCTCTCTGCACTTCCATCCTGTGGATAAACTGAGATGCTGGGCTATTATGAAAAATGAGTCTGGGGACTTCCCTGGTGGCACAGTGGTTAAGAATCTGCCTGCCAATGCAGGGGACACAGGTTTGAGCCCTGGTCCGGGAAGATCCCACATGCCGCGGAGCAACCAAGCCCATGAGCCACAACTACCAAGCCTGCGTGCCGCAACTCTTGAAGCCCTCATGCCTAGAGCCCATGCTCCGCAACAAGAGAAGCCATTGCAATGAGAAGCCCATGCACCACAATGAAGAGTAGAAAGCCCATGGGCAGCAAAGAAGACCCAATGCAGCCAAAAATAAATAAATAAATAAATTTATTTTTTTAAAAAAATGAGTCTGTAGCTTTCTTTCAAGTTGTAGCAAATCAGTTTGACTAACCTTCAGTCCTGGTTACTGGTTTTCAAATTTGGCTCCCTGCTGACACTGGAGCCTGACCTTGAACACCAGACTTGTAAATCTTGCCAATACTTTCTCCAGAGATTTTTTCCCCATTGTCTTTCAGTGACTTGTTGCTTCCTATGTCACCAGGATAGACTTCCTTGTCACCATATCTCTGGCCTGTTCCTAAACCTGAAAACTATCTGTCTCAAAATCTCTTCTATTAACTACCCTTGTTCCTCGATTGGAATCATATTCACTGAGTCTCCTGGGATTTTCTGTTTGGACTGCTAGCCCCTCCTTGGAGGTTATACCTATAGGATGACTCATAAGATGATTTATCCCCCAGCTCCCATGCCTCCTACATGAGCTACTGGCATTGGGATTTTGGAATACTTTGTGACCAAGGTTACATCACTCATGATCGATGTAAACAGAAGGGGAATGGAATACAGTGTTTAAAATAAAGAAACAGAAAGCAAGAATCACTTAATGTGGTTTCAGCAAAATACTAAGGATAATGCATTCTAAGCAACCAATACAATTATTGCTCAATTTATTAATGAACTGGCATAATGTTTTGGGATTTAAAAGCCTGAAAATCAAGATCCTGAAAAAGGGAGCAATAATAATTCTTGGACTCCAGAGTAAAGACTCTGCCAAGAAACAATCATAAATGTCTAAAATTAGGAGAAAGATTAAAATTATGGTATTAATAATGGCTACCTTGTTGGGCACCTACCATGTATCAGGTATTTTACACATATCATTTTATTAACTCTAATACTCCTGAAAATTTGGAGTTTTACTATGACTGAGGCTGAGAAAAATTACCTACCTCTAGTCACACTGCTAGTATTTGGGGAACTAGAGTTTTTTTGTTTGTTTGTTTTGTTTTGTTTTTAATTTATTTATTTATTCATTTATTTAAGTTTTGGCTGCACTGGATCTTCGCTGCTGCACGCAGGCTTTCTCTAGTTGCAGCGAGCAGGGGCCACCCCTCGTTGTGGGCCGTAGGCTTCTCACTGTGGTGGCTTCTCCTGTTGCAGAGCACAGGCTCCAGGTGCGCGGGCCTCAGCAGTTGTGGCACACTGGCCTCAGCAGTTGTGGCTCGCGGGCTCCAGAGCGCAGGCTCAGCAGCTGTGGCGCACGGGCCCAGTTGCTCCGCGGCATGTGGGATCCTCCTGGACCAGGGCTTGAACCCGTGTCCCCTGCATGGGCAGGCGGATTCCTAACCACTGTGCCACCAGGGAAGCCCTGGGGAACTAGAGTTTGAATTCAGTCTTGTTTGAAAAGCTCACATTCCTCTTGCTATATTAAGCTGCTGTATCAATATGATAAAATATTGGGCAGCCCTTAAAATGATAAATATGATGACTCAATCACTTTAGAAGAAAATGTATATGAAAAGCATAAATGGAATATAAAAACATAAATATTCAATGATCCTAAAATCATTTATGTAATGGAACTGAGAGAAATTAAAATATTTGCCACTTTAGAGCAATAAGACTATGTATTGATAAATTTATACCTAAATATTTCACTTTTTTGAGCTATTATAAACATTATTTTTAAATTTTTGGTTTTTCAATTCATTATTAATATATAGAAATACAACTGGTTTTTGTGTCTTGACCTTGTAACCTTGCTAAACTCACTAGTTCTAGCAGATTTGGTGGGGGGGTAGAGTCCTTGGGGTTTTCTTTGTATACAATCATCTTCAAATTTCTTCCTTTCTAATCTGTATACCTTTAATTTATTTTTCTTGTTTCCACTGGCTAGGATTTCCAGTACAATGTTGACCAGGAGTAGTGAGAGAGATAGCCTTGCCTTGTTCTTGATCTTAGGGGGAAGCAGTCAGCCTTTCTTTATTAAGTATGATGTCAGCTGTACATTTTTTTGAAGATGCTCTTTATCGTGTTGAAGAGGGTCCTTTTTATCCCTAGTTTGCTGAGAGGTTTTTTTAAATCATGAATTGACATTTAGTTTTTTCAAAATATTCTTCTGCATCAATTAAACAGTTATGTTGTTTTTCTTCTTTAGACTAGTAAATTGGTAGATTACATTAATTTTTCAATACTGAGCCAGCCCTGCATTCCCAGAATAAACCCTGCTTGGTCATGATGTATTATTCTTTTTTTATATTACTGAAGTCAATTTGTAAATATTTTGTTGAAGATTTTTCTGTCTAAGTTCATGAGGGACATTGATCTGTAGTTTCCGTTTCTTGTAATGCCTTTGGTTTTAGCATCAGGGTAATGATGCCCTCATAAAATGAGTTCAGGCTTGTTGCTTTTTCGTCCCTCTCCACTTTTTCTTGGATGAGTTTTGGTAGTATTTGGTTTTTGAGGAATTGGTACATTTCATCAAAGTTGTTGAGTTTATGTGTATAGAGTTGTTCATACTATTCTCTTATTATCCTTTTAATGTTTGTAGAGTCTGTAGACTCTTTCAGTCTGGATCTTGGTAACTTGTGTCATCTCTTTTTTTGTCAGTCTTGCTAAAGTTTTATCAATTTTATTGATTGTTTCAAAGAAACAGCTTTTTGATTATCGATTTTCTCTATTTTTCTGTTTTCAATTTAATTGATTTTTATGCTCCTATCTTTATTTTTCCCTTCTTTCTTTTTGCTTTGGGCTTATTTTGCTTTTCTTTTTCTAAAAGCCATTCCAATTTTCTTTTGATTAGAGTTTTTAAAATATATCTTTCATTCTCATTAATAAATAAATCATATTTGAAACGAGTTTCTCATATACAGCATATGTTGGGTCATAACTCTTTGTTATGGTCCATTTTGACAACCTTTGTCTTTTAGTTGGTATATATATAGGTCATTTACATGTGATGTAATTACTGATATATTTAAGTTTAGGTCAACTTTTTTTTTTTTTTTTTTTTTTTTTTTTTTGCGGTACACGGGCCTCCCACCGCCGCGGGCCCTCCCGCCGTGGAGCACAGCCTCCGGATGCGCAGGCCCAGTGGCCACAGCCCACAGGCCCAGCCACTCCGCGGCATGCAGGATCCTCCTGGGTCAGGGCACGAACCCACGTCCCCTGCATCGGCAGGCGGACTCCCAACCACTGCACCACCAGGGAAGCCCAAGGTCAACCATTCTACTACTTGCTTTCTGTTTGATCCCTTTGTTTTTCATTCCTTTGTTCCCCTTGTCCTGCCTCTTTTGCTCTTTATTTGTACATTTTTTAGTGTTTCATTTTAATATTTTGAGATTTTTTTTACTATATTTATTTGTCCAGATTTTTAGTGGTTGCTCTAGGGATTATAATATACATACTTTTCACTGCTTACATAAAATCAATATATTACTACTATAAGTGGACTATAAAAACATTACCATCATATAACCCCAATTGTATGTTGTAGTTGTCTTATGTATAAAACCCCTATACAATGAAAACCCCATCAGATATTGTTATAATTTTTGCTTTCAACCATTAAACATGTTTTAAAGAACACAAGAGGAGAATAGTAATTTTATATCTACCATTTCTGTTGCTCTTCCTTCATTCCCAATGTTCTAAGTTACCTTTTAGTATCATTTTCCTTTGCCTGAAAAACTTGCTTTAGCAATGCTTTTAGAGCAAGTCTGCTAGAAACAAATTCTCTTTATTTTCATTTACCTGAGAATTTTTTTTAACCTTAATCCTAACAGATTGTTTAGCTGGATATAGAATTCTGAGTTGAATTTGTTTTTTCTTTCAGCACTTTAAAAATGTTCTTCCTCTGGCTTTTATGTTTTTTAATGAAAAATCCACCATCCTTTGAATAATTATTCCCCTGTATAATGCATATCACCCCCCACCCCCAACACACACACACTTCTGGATTTCTGGACAAAAATCTCTTTCAAAAGTTTTTCTTTGCCTTTAATTTCAAGCAATTTGATTATGATGTTTCTCGGTGTAGGTTTCTTTGGGTTTACCCTTTTTGCTTTCTGTTGCTTAGATCATTAATTTTTATTGCTCTACCTTCAAGGTCATTGACTCTTTCTTCTGCCATCTCCATTCTGTCCTTGAAGCCATCTGGTGAGCTTTAAAATTTGGTTATTGTGTTTTTCTCCAGTTTCCACAAGTGGAATTCTTCTATTTCTTTGCTGAGACTTGCTATCTTTCCATTCATTTCAAGAGTGTCTTTGGGATATTTTTACAATAGCTAAAGTCTTTGTCAGATTACTCCAACATTTGTGTCATTTTATCATTGGTGTCTCTTGATTGTCTTTTCCCAGTTTAGATTTTCCTAGTTTTTTGAAGGCTGGATTTTAGATTGTACCTTGGATATTTTGAATACTAAGCTATGAGACTCTGGGTCCTATAAAAATGTTGATATTTTTATTTTAGTAGGCAATTTATCTGGCTGGGATTAGACTGTATGTTCCAAGACAAATTTCTAGGTCATGATTTCAGTAACAGTTGTCTTTGCAAAGATGTTACAGTATTACTTGCATCTGTCCTGTATGTTTGCCACCCAGTAGCCAGTCAAATTCCTGGGCAGTGGTCTATCTTGTAGTTTAGTTCTCAAAGCATTTGATATGATGCTGAGGGTCAGATTCACACATGCACAGCTTGGAGGTTAGCCCAGAAGTCATAAACAACTTCTGCTCTCCTGAGCTCCTCTCTCTCTCTACTCAATCTCCTTGGTTCTTTCCGGTTCTATGGGACTCCCTATTACAATACTCTGATCAGAAAGCTAGGGTTTTATATACCTCATTTAGCTCTTTACTTCCTATGATGGTGCCTGTATCTGGGGCTAAGCAGTGAGAGAACAGAGGTTTTTAAAAAGGCAAAGGTTTTGTCCTACTTCAGAGTTTTGGGAGCACATCTCCTCTGACCAGAGAGGAAGGTTCTCTTCCCTGAGTTTGAGACGCCCTTTATTATTATTATATTTTTGGCTGCACTGGATCTTCATTGCTGCTCTCAGGCTTTCTCTAGTTGTGGCGAGCGGGGGCTACTCTTCATTGCCGTGCATGGGCTTCTCATTGCAGTGGCTTCTCTTGTTGCAGCAAGAGAAGCACGGGCTCTAGGCACGTGGGCTCAGTAGTTGTGGCTCATGGGCTTAGTTGCTCCACGGAATGTGGGATCTTCCTGGACCAGGTCTCAAACCCATGTCCTGTGCATTGGCAGGTGGATTCTTACCCACTGTGCCACCAGAGAAATCTCTGGGCACAAGTATTAATATCATAATTTGAACTACTGGATCCATAATTGTCTCTTATAGTAATTGGAGGGTTTATGCCTCCCACATTCAATGTATTAGAAGAAAAATATATTCATGCTCATCCCTCCATTTTTGTGTGTTTCTGTTTGCAATGTAACACATTTACTAGTATTTCTCATTTATCCCATCAAAAATGCCACATAAAAATTCAAGTAACTCTGAACTTTGGTGTGGGATTCACTTATGATTCTTAAGTCACACAAAGAATTTGACTTACAAGGGAACACACGGTGAAACATATGTAAGGTTTAGTGTTAGTTAGGATTTGGCTTAGCAATGAATGACAAAACCAAAAATAACAGTAAGCTACATAATATATATCTATTTTGCTCTCACATAAAGTAGGAAGTAAAAGGTTCAAGGTTGATATGGTGGTTCACTGTGTCAGGAACTCAGGTTCCTTCTTTCATGATGCTCTGCCATGCATGACTTTGATTACTTCATGATTATCTCATGATTATTAGCTCATTGTGACAGCTCCAGCCATCACAGGAATAAGGGAAGGTAAAGGAGAAGGCACATGGCTCCTCTCTTTTAAGGACACTTCCTGAAAATTGCACACAGCACTTCAGTTTATACCTCTCAGGACAGAATATAGTCACAGGGCCACACTTTGTCACAAGAAAAGTTGGGAAATATAGTTATATTCTGGGCAGCTATACCCACCTAGAAATTAAGAGTTATTATCATTGAAAGGGGAAGAATGAATACTGAGGGCCAACAAGCATTCTTTGACAGGACTGTATCCTTAAGAAAACTTTATGTTGTAAGAAACAGAAACTAAACTCAAATTAGCATAAATAATAAAAGAGATATAGGCTTATGTAACTGGAAAGACCAGAGGTAGAGGGAGCTTTAGAGTTTGATTCAGGAGAATTTTGATGTCATGATGGACTCAACTTCCTTCCCTTTTTCTGGTTAGCTTCCTTCTCTGTTAACTTCATTATAAGGTTAGCTTATTTATGGCAAAAAGTCTTCAGAAGTTATAAGCTTTACATCCTCATACCACATTGCTCAGAAGGAAAGAAAGCATTGTCCTCTGGTAACTACAGTGACTAACTGTCACAGTTTATTCAGGACTATAGTAAATACTTAACATAAATTTATAAATTTAAAGCAATTTAAATTATCTATTATAACCCCAACAATTTCATTCTATTCTCCATAACTATAATACTATTATAAAGTTTGAAATGAAAGCGTAAAAAATTTTTTAACATCTGGTCACTTGAAGAAAGAGAATGTCAACAAATAAACCTCCTTCAATTCTCTTCTAGACTCACAAGGAAAATGATTCTAATGGATCCCATATCACATTATGAGTTTATTTAAAGATTCCTGTGTATCTGCTTAGAGATTCTGATTCAGAAGATATTTAGAAACTACTGTATTACATGACTGTGAGTCACTAGTGTAAATTGAATATATATGTTTCATCCTCAACCTTCAGCTGTATTTGTCTCTTTCAAGTACTAGTTAGGAAATTTTGAAAGCTTGATGCTATGGGCTGACTATTTGTGTCCCACAAATTTCATATGTTGAAGCTCTAATCCCCAATGTGATGTTATCTGGAGATGGGCCTTTGGGAGGTAATTGCGTTTAGATGAGATTCTGAGGGTGGAGCCACCATGGTGGAATTAGTGTTCAGTCTTGTAGAACTGAGTCCTTGACCTCTGGGATCAGATGCTATCTCTGGGTAGTTTCAGAACTGAGTTGAATTGTAGGATACCCAGCTGGTATCCAGGAATCAATGGTGGTATGGAAATCCCCCCCAGCAGTTTGGAATTGGGAGCAGAACCATTATTCCCAGCAACCTCCTTAAAATTACTGAATCCAGGGGAGAAGCACAGGAGTATTTTTTTTTAATTAATAGACTTTATTTTTTAGAACTGTTTTAGAATCATAGAAAAACTGAGCCAATAGTACAGATAGGTCCCATATCCTATCCTTCCCCCTACACAGTTTCCATTATTATTAACATCTTATATTAGTATGGGACATTCCTTACAATTAATCAGCCAATATCGTTACATTACTATTAACTAAAGTCCACAGTTTATTCAGATTTCCTTAGTTTATACCAAATGTCCTTTTTATGTTCAAGGATCCCATCTGGAATGCCTTGTTACATTTAGATGGTGTGTCACCTTGGGCTCCTCTTAGCTGTGACATTTTCTCAGACTTGCCTTGTTTTTGATGACCTTCACAGTATTAAGGAATACTGGTCAGGTATATTGTATCATTCACCTCTACTGGAATTTGTCTGACTTTTTCTCATGATTAGACTGGGATTATAAGTTTTTTGAGGGAGGTTCACAGAGGTAAAGTGAGAATAAGCATTTTTAACAAGTACCCTGGTGATTTTTATTTATACACTATAGTTAGGCCTTGGGTGCAGCTTTAAGTATTATACTACTATACTGATATTTTCAAGGACAGAAAACATGTGTTACTTATCTTTGAATTCTCAGGGTTCAGCATAGGGCTTATCACATAGTACACATTACAATTCTATTTATATCAGAAAAGGAAACTAATATAAACTAAAAATTATTATTTCTGTGAAAATGAAAATGAAAGGGAATCACCAAAAATAACTTATATGAACTAAATGTTTGCGTGGTGACAAATGTTTGTGGGGTACCAAATTCATATGTCAAAGCCCCAGCCACCAATGTGACTATGTTTGGAGATAGGGCTTTCACAGAGGCAATTAAGGTTCACTGAGGTCATAAGGATGGGGGCCCTAATCCAGTAGGAATAGTGTCCTTATAAAAAAAGCAAGAGACACCAGAGAGCTCTCTCTCTCTCTCTCTCTCCCTCTCCTTCTCCCCACCATGTGAGAACATAGCAAAAATGCTGCCATCTGCACACCACTAAGAGTTCTCACCGGAAACTTACTACGCTGCTTCCCTGATCTAGGACTTCCAGCCTGATCTATTTCCTCCAGTGAGAAAATAAATTTTTGTTAAGCCACCCAGTTTGTAGTATCCTACTATGGCAGCCCAAGCAAACGAATACAGACTTTGATACAAAGAAGTGGGCTGCTGCTTTTGTACCAAATACCTAAATATGTGGAAGTGGCTTTGGAACTGGATGATGGGTAGAGGCTCGAAGACTTTTGAGGTACATATTACAAAAAGCCTGGACTGTCATGAAGGAATTGCTGGTAGAAATACAGAGATTAAAGACAATTATCGTGAGAGCTCAGAGAGATAAAAAGGAGAACTGGAAAGAAAGTCTCCATTTTCTTAGAGAATATATAAATAGTCATGAACAGAATGTTCGTAGAAATATGAACATTAAACGTCATTCTGGTGAGGTCTCAGAAGGAAATGAGGAACAGTTATTGAAAGATGGAGAAAAGGCAATCCCTGTCATAAAGTGGCAAAGAACTTGAATTGTGTCCTCATGTTTTGTGGAAGACAGAATTTGTGAACAATGAAATTGGATATTTAGCTGAGGAGATTTCTAGGCAAAATGTTGAAGGTGCAGCCTGGGTCCTCATGACTACTAATAGTGAAATTCAAGAGGAGACATATGAATTGAATAAGGAATTGTTAAACACAAAGGAAGCAGAACTTAAACATTTGGAAAATTCTCAGCCTATCCATATTGCAAAAGATGAAAAAGCTTGTCCTGAATAGAACACTAAGGATGTGGCCGAACAACCATTTGGTAAAGAGATTAATATGGATGTGAACCATGAATTTAATCAGCCACCTCAGGCCAGGAATAGAGATGGGACTCTACCAGCAGAGACAAGGTCAGTTAGAATGAAAGGGGACAGAGAAAATGAGAGGAAATGAAGGAAGGCTGCTGGACTTACTGGATTATCCACACCTGGGTGAAAGAGCTATGCTGCAGCAAACATGCTTCATCCTTCAAGAAAAGGGAAGAATGACCCTGAAAGTGGTTCAGAGATCATCAGCACTGCCACTCCCATCACAAGCCCAGGGTACAAGCTTGCTCCCTCCTTGATTTCACAGACTGGTGTCCTTGTAGAGCATTGGACCCAAGCCTTAAGATCTAATGGAATTATATATAGTTATATAATAATTATATATAAATGGAATATATATATTATATGTATTATATATGTATTATATATATAATGTATTATATTATAAATAAGTCCTGGATGTAATGTACAGCATGATGACTGTAGTTAATACTGTATTGTATATTTGAAAGTTGCTAAGAAAGTAGACCTTAAAAGTTCTCAGCAGAGGAAAAAAAAAATTGTAACTAAGTGTGGTGACGAATGGTAACTAAACTTATTGTGGTTATCATTTCACAATATATACTTATATCAAATCATTATGTTGTACACCTAAAACTAATACAATGTCAATTACATCTCCTTTTTTTTAATTAAAAAAAAGATCTAATGGGATTTGCCTTGCTAAGTTTTGGACTTGCTTGAGACCCCTCATTCCTCTTTCTTCTTTTCTATTTCTCCCTTTTGGAATGGGAATGTCTATCTTATAACTGTCCCACTACAGTATTTTGGAAGCACATGACTGCTGGTTTCTCAAGTTCCCAGCTGGAGAGGAATTTTGCCTCAGGACGAATCATACCTCAAGTCTCATCCATGTCTGAGTTAGATGATATTTAGATGAGACTGTGGAATTTAGATTTTAGAGTTAATGCTGGAACAAGATAAGACTTTTGGGGTTGTTGGGACAGAATGAATGTATTTTGCATGTAAGAAAGACATGAATTTGGGGGGCCAGAAGGCAGACTAATACAATGACTATAAATTAGGTTAGGGCAAGAGAAGTTTAAAAGATGAAAATAAGTTCAAAAGAAGAAAACAACTGTAGAAATTTAGAATTCTACACTCATTGCTCTGTGAGTATTCTTAAGTTCTTCACATGAAAAAAAATTAACACTTGCAACAATAGGCAATGTGTTATGCCTATGGTTTATAGACGTTATCTGAGGAACTCCAACCAGAACCCAAATTCAAAAAGTCTTGGCCCTACATCAAAGTATTAGAAGATAATTATTCATACATCTTAAGTTAAAATAAAATGTTTAAGTATACATGTGTCAATTAGAATTTGCATTTGACTACTAATATCCAAGATCCACACTTATTGTGTAATAAGGCACACAAGGTCTTATTTTCACACTGAAAGGAAGGCCTGAGATAGGGAGAGTTTGGCAGCAAAGTTATCAGCAATCAGGCTCCTTTTATGCCATCTCTAGTGGCATATAAGATGGCTGCCAGGGCTCTGACCATCATAAATGAATTCCAGATAGGAAGCAAGAGGAAAGGGAGAAGAATGAAAAAGTTATTTCCCAGAAGTCACACTCAACAGAATCCACTTATATCTCATTGACCAGCTCTAACTGCAGAGGAAGCTGAGAAATGTCTTTCGGTTAGTACACTGCCTACGCAGAATGAAACCTCAGTTTTACTGGTAAGGATGAAGGGAAGAATGAAAATTATTTAGGCAGCTAACAGGCCCTGCCAGTGTATATAATTTTGTAATGATTTAGTGATTTAGTGATTTAAAATTAATTAACCAATTAACCAGCCCTAATGGCATCAGAGAAGAGAGCATCTACTCTACAACCTATTCAAGTGGGATACTGGAAAGCTGTTTGGATTTGTTTTTTTTACTCATGTGGCATATAAAAGGTATACACTCAGCTAAAACCTGAAAATATGAGACTTGAAGGTTGGTCAGAGTTTAATCATGTGACATGACAGCCTGTTGGATGAACTCATAGAAGGGTAGAAAGAAAAAGAAAGTCTAGGACATCAGCTCAGATAATCATAGTTAAAGAAGAGTGAAGAATGTTAAAATAAAAAAATTAGAAAAGATATAATATTATATCATGAAGATGAAGGGTGAAAAAAGTGGGTGATCAGCATCAAATGAGATAAAAAGGTGAATGTGGACTAATTAAGCCTTTGGGTTTAATGGTAGTCACTGGAAATATTCAAAGGAATAGTTTCGGACCTCAGTATTTATCTTGGATTTCTTTAAATGTCTAGTGATCCTTGGCTTTCCATTCATAATTAAAGGGTAAGTTGATTGGACTATTTGTTTATGTGGACATTTTATTAATTAAAGGACTTTACTGTCAACTTGGGGAGGGCGCTAAGGGACCTGACCATTTTGTCCCCTCTGGTTCAAACTCTCCGCCAACTAATCCTCGTATTTCACAGAAGTGACTAGGGGTGAGCTAGTAACTTGGCTACATGTCCTAAGGATGGTGACCTAGAAGTCTAACTACTTTGTACAGATTTTCAATCAATCCTCTGGTCTTTCCTTCCACACCTTCCCATTGATGAGGTACTTCCAGTTTATGAGCCTGTGGTACAATAAGACATATATCTGGTCTTTGTCCCCAGTTCCTGACACAGAGCTCCTAAAACCTTTGGAATTTCCTGACTGATAGTATCTTTTGTTACTCAGAAGGTACCCCTTTTGAGCACATATGATTTTATGCTAATGAGGTGATTTAGGGGAGAGCTCCTAGATGGCCTCAGGATGGGGCTGGTCACCAGAAAGACCAGGTGATTAGAGGGCTGGAACTTTCAGCCCCAACCACAGATTGCTAGGAAAGGGAGGGGGGGACTAGAGATTAAGCTCTATAAAAAATTCTTAAACAGGAGATTTGGTGAGCTTCTGGGTTAGTGAACATGTGGAGGTTCTGGGAGGGTGGTGCACAAAGAGAGGGTATGGAAGCTCTGTGCCCCTTCCCCCTACCCTGCCATATGCATCTCTTCCATGTGGCTGTTACTGAGTGTATTCTTTCATAGTAAATCAACCAACGTAAGTAAACATTTCCGAGTTCTGGGAGCCATTCTAGGAAATTCTTGAACCTGAGGAAGGAGTCATGGGAAGGTCAATTTATAGCTGGTTGGTCAGAAGTAGAGGTCGCAACCTGGACTTGTAATTGGCACCTGAAGTGGGGGTAGTCTTGAGTCAGGGTTCTCCAGAGAAACTGAACCAATAGTATATAGATAGATATAAGAGGAGTTTTATGACAAGAATTGGCTCACATGGCTATGGAGGCCAAGAAGTCCCATACACTGCTTGCTGTCTGCAAGCTGGAAAAACAGAAAGCTGGTGGCATAATTCAGCTTGATTCTAAATACCTGAGAACAAGGAGCACCACTGTGTGAGGGCAGAAGATAGACACCCCAGCTCAAGAAGAGAGAATCTGCCTTTCCTTTGCCTTTTTGTTCCACTGGGGCTCCCAACAGATTGGATGGTGACCACCCACATCGGTGAGGGCAGATCTCTTCTCAGTCTGATGAGTCAAACGCTAATCTCTTCCAGAAACACCCTCACAGACACATCCAGAAATAATGTTTTACCAGCTAACTGGGCATCCCTTATGCTAGTCAAGTTGACACATAAAATAAGCCATAACATTTTAACCTCTGTGATCTGATGCTATCTCCAGGGGGACAGTGTCAGAATTCAGTTAAATGTGTAGGACATCTAGTCAGCGTCTGTCAAGAATTGGAGAACTGCTTGGTGTGAGATAAACCCCCACATACCTAGTGTCAGGAGTACTGAGACTAGAAGAGAAAAATAAAATTTCCCTTTACAGAGCCTTTCTGGAGTTCTGAAGTATGAATTACAAGTTTCCCTCCCCCATTATCCGAAAGGAGAGCATTCCCATGAAATCTTTCCTAGACCGAAATGATATAAAGCGAAGACACAATTACCTTGGGGACACATCTTGCTAACAGATGCACAAAATAAATCGAGATGCTCAAAGACACAGTTCAAAACTATGGCAGCTTGACGCTGAGATGCTCTGTACAGTTGTTACAGTAGAACACACTAATACCTCTCATTCTCTACTGTCTCTTCAGCACTCTCTGTCTTTGTGGGTTTTACATTTTCTTACTTCAGTGGGGTTTCACAGGGAAACAAAATAACATGTTTCACCTCTCAAATTAAATCAAAAGTCACTTTGTGGAATATGTTTCCAAAATTATGAATTTTTAAAATCAATGATGCAGTTTTCAATTTGTTTTTTTCTGATTAGAAAAGTAATGCTTGCTCACTATGATAATCCAAATACAGAAATATCTAACAAAGAGAAAGTCTCTAATACTCTAACCCTAAAGTCACAGGTTGGTTTCTATCAAATACACTGTTTAGTGATTCTATGCTTATAAAACATATGATAGGAGAAAACAACAGAAAGATATTAAAATATTAACAACAGTTAACTCTGGATAGTGGGATTAATGGATTTTTCCCTTCTTTTTGTTTATCTGTATTTTCTAATGTGCCCAAATAAACATCTAATGTTTTGGAACTTTTTTTATTTAAAAAAACTTATAATGTTAAACTATAAGTATCTTCCTTAAAATATGTGTAATTATATAAAAAGTCTTCTTTTTGCAGTTGTTTGAAATGAAAATTTTCACTTAAAACAATATTCCAGGAATAAAATAGTAAAAGGCTCTCTGATACCTACAAATTAAGAGAAATTTAAAATTATAATAAATAGTAGCCAACGAGTCAGTATAACCTACCATAAAGTTTCCATCACTTAGTTTTGTAATTTGTTTTAAGATAAACAGGTACTTAAGGCTGAAGAGTTTCACAGATGAGCACACTCTCAATTCTTCCTTTAAACGTCATTCACCAGATTGTCTGGAAATCTGGAAGCCTTACACGTCTGCCAGGTCTCCCATGTAGGTATTACTCTCTCGAAACATTATGTGATTCTTGTCCACTCTCTGGGGCTCCAAACGACTTTTAGAAAAGCTACTAATTCATCACCATAAAGTTAGATAATAGCCAAAGTGAACGGAATGAATTTTACAACGCCATTTACCGGCTGTTTTTAGTATTCTAAAGACAAATCAGGGAACCACTTTCCACAGGCAATTCACAAAGACTGCCTTAAAAGACCTCACATCAACATTTCCACCCAAATATCCTACTGATACCCTAAACCCAAAGGCCATTTATCTTGAATGACAGTCGTTCAAAAATTGGTTATCAACCCCCCACCCCAAACACAAGTTTAGGTCTATCTAGTTCCCAGTAACCAGGACGGTGACCCTCACGAGTTAACGCGAGGGTGTGGCCCTGCTCATCTGCCGGGCCCCTCACCTCCTAATAGTCTACTCGCTCGTATCAGCTTCGCTGTATCAGTGCGGTCTAGCGGGGGGGGCGGGGGGTGGTTCGGGGCTGTGGGCCCCTCCACTCCCGCCTTCCCGCCCAGGTCTTCCTCGTCCTTCGCTACGCAGGCAGCGGCCCGCACCTGACCCGACCTTTCGGTCTGGGCCTCGCCTCTCCCTCCTCCTCTGCAGTTCCTCGCCTGCATCGGGCCCGGCCTCGGAGAAAAGCCTCGATTGACTCACGCGCCCTGCTAGTTACGCGTGTGAGAAAGATTAACCGCCTACATTCTCGAGGCCAGGCCTTCATAACTTCCCTCGCTCCGCCCAGTTCCCCGACTGGAGCACCCACACTGGCACCACGGAGACCGGCAGGAGCGCGAGGACCCCTCTCCGCCCGCGCGCCGCGCCGCCCCGCCCTTCCATCGGCCTGAGGAACCGGGGGCCAGTCAGAGCGTGCCTCGCCTCCGCGCCCCGGGCTCCGTCGCGCCCCGTCCACCTTTCCGGGCGGCATTAGCACACAATAGTCGGCTCGCGGCATTTAAGCTCGCCGTGTTCCTGCAAGTCGTCACCCATAGAAACAGCCTTCCCCGGGGCGGCCTCGAAGCTCTTGCGGAGTGACGGGAAGAGGCTGGTGGAGGGGAGGGGGAGACAAGGAAGACTTTAATTTTAAAGAAAAACTTTCGCCCTCCCGACCTCCCCCGCACTCATTTCAGTATAGAAACATCCCTTGACTGAGCTAATGATGTTGTGTTAAAGGAAAGAGATGGTTTTTCTTTTAAACGTAACAGTTTATTCCTTGTGAGGTAATGTAGGGCCCGTGCGTACCCATAATCCCCGAGGTCTCGCGTGGCGTGTTTCCGGTGGCTGTGCTCCCGCGGCAGCTGCAGGGCGAGGCTCGGCCGGCCGGCATCCGCTTCTCTCAGCCCGCGCTCCGGCGGGATACTCACCCGTTGCCCGTTTCTCTCCGCAAATTAACAGTTTCCTTGTATTTTGTGATTGTAAGAAGAATACTGCTTTTTAAAAAAATGCCTACTCCCTGCAACTGTCCAGTAGTAAGTACATAAACCTGTATGAAAGAAACTTAAACTCACCCAAGATTTCGTCACCCAGAAATAACCGTATTAACATAGTGCTGTATAAACTTGGAGGCTTTTCCATATATACACGTAAAGCTTTTTTTAAAATAGGAAAATGTGAGCATGTTATATTCTCCAAACAATGTCTCATATCTTTCCAGATAAATTAAAGTAGGTTACATAATCATTTTTAATGGCTACGTGGATGTAATGGCATTTAGTGGCTATATGGTTATAATATGTACAACCAATCCCTAAATTGTTGGACTTTTAGGGTATTTACAGTTTTTTACTTGTGCAAGCAAAAGTAGATGAGTGTTCTTATACATAAACCTGTACATATCCCTGATAATTTCCTTACTATAAATTCATACAAATATAATTACTGGATCAAAGGGAATGCACATTTGTAAGATTCTAGATGTTGTTACCAGACTCTTCCCTTGAAAAGTATTGAATATTTTTCCACCAACATAGTAGCTAGTGAATGACAGCTGGGTCTTCCTCTCTTTGCCGGTCGAGTATTGTTAATCTTTGTGATCTTTGTCACCTTTAAAAAAAAATCTTTTATCATCTTTATCGTCTTGTTTTAATTTGCATTTTGTTGACTAAGTGTAAAACTGAACATCTGTATATTTATTGGGTCTGTTTCTGTGAATTGCCAGTTCATGATTTCTGCCTATTTGAAATAGTTACATTTTTTAAATTACAGGAGCTTTTTGTAAATTAGGAATATTAACCTTTGTCTGAAACATAATCACAAGTATTTTTCAATTTTTAAATTTATCTTTACATATAGCCTGTGGTGTTTATTTGCGAAGGAAGTTTTTCTTTCCTTTGTTTTCTTTATATGACTTCCACCCAATAAAACTTTTATTGGAAGAATAAAAGGGACGTCTAGCAAAAAGAACATAGATGCCAGATGGACTAATACAATTAGCAAAGGATACAGTTCATCTCTAGGTTATTTGTATATTATCAGTTTCAATTAAAATGCAAAAAATATATATATACTTTATAGATCTCAAGAAAACAATACTAAAATTCACTTAAGAAAAAGTACATGGTTATAACTTTTAAAGAAAGTTATTTTAAAAGGGGAGAGAGAAGCAGAGTAGAGAATGGACTATCCTGACATGATGCGTGGGCTAGATAGACAATAGGAGTACAAGAAAAGTACATGATACGGTTATATAAAATGTATACCATAAAATTATATATGTTCAGTTTTGTATTATGTAAAAACTGTTTATATAGAATTAATCTGAATCAGAACCCATAAATAGGTGCAAATGAGTAAGAAGTTTAAAGTGATGGGGTTCTTGTGAAGTTTTTCATTTTTAGGTAGGTCTTTTCCTTTATTTACATTTCCAGCTTTAATATCATGCTTACCAGTGTGTATTTTCTTCTAACATTTTTAGGTATCTTCTTAAAAATATTTCAATAGTTAATCCTTCTGAAATTTGTTTAGGAGGAGGAAAGGAAGAATCTAGCTCAATTTTTTTTTTTCCCTAAACGACTTGATGGTTGCCCTATACCATTTATTGAATGCTCAGCCATCCCTGTAGATTTGAAATTCTACCTTTATACAGTACTAAATTTCCATATGTACTTTATTTTCTGTTCCATTGATTTATTTGTTAACTGGACAATAATATTATTGTTTTAATGTACTTTTAAATTATTTTAAGATTTCTGGTAGGGTAAATCCCTGCTTAATGGTCTTCTTTTTTGGAGTATTTCTTGAAGAAGTGTCTTTTTGTAGAGAATGGACTTGAGGACACGGGGAGGGGGAAGGGTAAGCTGGGACGAAGTGAGAGAGTGGCATGGACATGTATACACTAACAAATGTAAAATAGATAGCTAGTGGGAAGCAGCCGCATAGCACATGGAGAACAGCTTGGTGCTTTGTGACCACCTAGAGGGGTGGGATAGGGAGGGTGGGAGGGTGCTGAAAGAGGGAGGAGATATGGGGATATATGTATATGTATAGCTGATTCACTTTGTTATGCAGCAGAAACTAACACACCATTGTAAAGCAAGATGTTAAAAATAAAGACACTGGGGTTTGTGTTAGTCATTATCCCTCATAAGCATAGAAAAAAGGGAATAATCAGAATCATTGATATAGGAAAAGTGGTGTTACTGGTGTTTTACCAAGAAAAAAAAAGTGTCTTTCAAAAATATATTTGATATATATAAAATAATTTTGTCATATATGGACATAATGTGAAACAAACCACCAATATAATGTCTAGAACATAACCAATAACTTGCATCAATCTATGTGCTCTTCCCATTCTACCTATACCATTCTCTCCATAGATATTTCTTCCGTAGTAACTTTAAAATTATTTTATCAAATTAAGAGTTGTGATTTTGATTTGAATTGCATTAATTTTATAGATTAATTTAGGGGAAATGGGCATCTTTATAAAAGTAATAAAATATGTGGTTTTTACTGAGTGCTTTATTTGTGTTAATTCATTTAATCCATGCAACAACCCTATTATCATCACCCTCATTTTACAGATGAGGAAACTGAAGCGTAAAAAGATTGAATAACTTGTTGAAGGTCAAGCAACTAATAAGTTGGCAAAGTCAAACTCAGGCAGTTTGGTCCCAGAGCCTGTGCTCTTAACCTCTGTATTGTATTGCCTCTCCACAATGTGGAATCTGCTCATCTATAACGGACATGTCATTCAATTTGCCTGCACCACTCACTCATGTTCCAGTCTGCATCCTTATCCCATGTTAGTAAGCAGATAGCCACTTAACCCTCTCCCTTCCCCTGCCATAGATGCTTGGACCAGGAGTAGGTCGATAACTGATTCAAACTGGTCCAATCAGATTCTCTCAAGAAATTTGCAATCAGTCTTACCTGGGGCTCTTGACCTAGAAAGTGATGACACAAGGGTAAGGCAGGGAGAGATGTTTGACCCACGTGCAGGTAGTACAGAGAAAGCAGGCCTGCAGAGAGCAGCAGATGCACAGAGAGCAGCAGAATTAGGAAGCTCTGTGGTCCCCAAAGAGGGTAGTGGGGACGTTCTGGGGCTTTCCAGGTCCTTGTTTGCCCTACTAAGGTCTTACTGCCCTTTCTGCTTCTGGGGACCTGCACAAGTTACCTCTCTTCAAATAAACTTCTCTTTCAGTTTAAAGTCACCCGATTCCTCTTCCTTTTGAAACCAAATATGCAGTCTAGAAATATGTGGCCCTCTATTTACCCAAGTTTTCTTTTAATGTTTCCCAGTGGCATTTTCTTCATAGATCCTGTACATTTCTTGTTCAGTTCATTCCTAAATATATCTTAGGTGTTTTTTGCTCTTTACAGTGATAATATCTGTTACTTTTGTCCGCTTTACATTTTAATCTACAAAAATTCTACTTTCATCAGTTGAGTCTGCCAAATGTCAGTGGCTTGTAAGTGTGACATTAGCCTTTCAGATGTGTTTCAAAATGATACGTTTCCACTAGACATTTTTTTTTTTAGTTCTATACTTTCAGTTGTTCTGGTGATGATTCATGTGAGGATGATGATGATTCATCTGATGGGCGTGAGCCACAGGATCCCAAAGAAGTATAGAATTTCCTTAATTTAAAAAGAAAGTATCATATATGAATAGAAACATTGAGTTTCCAACAATATTTAGCTAATGTTATAACAGATAAAATGAAGAAAGCTTTTTTTTTTTGGCCGCACCGTGAAGCTTGTGGGATTTTAGTTCCCTGACCAGGGATTGAACCTAGGCCCACAGCAGTGAGAGCACAGAGTCCTAACTACTGGACCGCCAGGGAATTCCCAAAAGCTATTTTCATTAAGACCAATTTTTCAGATACAAAATGAGAAAACAATAGGGGGCATTATTTAGATAAATATTTCAAATACAGTAGACAAAAATACAGGGATTAGAGAAATTGATATCTCACTCAATACAGGCACATAATCCTTCATCCAATCCCTTTGGGCCAAATGTGTTTCAGAATTCAGAATTGTTGGGATTTTAGACAGGAATATGCATATACCTTATTTTCTATAACACCTCAGTGGGGTCTGGAGTAGCATCTTAGAATCAAACATATTAATATTCATGCCACAAAAATGCATTAGTATTAACACTAATTTGGATAAAGCTATATAACATAATAACTACATATCTGTTTGGGTCAGATTTTGCTGCTAAATAAGTTTGCCTTAAACTTGGTAAAAACTTTTAGGTATCTAGAGCTTTTTTGGAATTTGGAATTTTAGATAATGGTTTATAGACCTGTGCAAGCAAGTATGTTCTGATTTCAACATCTGGCCAGGTTCAGTTAAAGCATTCTTTGACGTCCTGGCTATGTTAGATAGTCTTGTGGTTTGTGGTGTTTAGTCTGAAGGCAAGAGAGTTCACTTTTAGAAGAACAAAATACAGACTTTGAAGTAATTATTGAAAAAGTAGTGGGTAAAGTATCTTAACTTGAATTCTTGACCTTTGTCGTCAGTCATTATTTCAGTGTGAGGTGTTCTGGTTGAAAAGAATTGTAATAAATAATAACACTTCCTAGAAAATCTGAACATTAAAAATTGCCTTATTTTTCCTTAAGCCTATTGATGAAGGGATCCTTGGTGTGTTTTCATCTTTTATTTTTAGCCCATAGAAGCACTTCCTTCTAAATAACATATGACTGTAAAGATATTGTTTCAGTTGAGTCTTTTAAGGTATCAAAATTAAGGAACCTCTTCAGTCATTGTATATATTGAGTGCCTACTCTGTCAGACTGTGCTAAGTGCTGAGGATATAGTCTGGTGGGAGAGAGGCACATATAAATAGGACATTATAATATCCTGTGATAAGTGATGGGATAGAGTAAGTACAGTGTGCCGTGGAACACCATGTTCTGGGGTGAGGGAAGGACTGAAGGTTAAATAAGAAATTAGGCAAGTGAAATGGGGAGGGAAATACAAAAATGTTCTAACACAATGATTTTCCAAGTATGGTTCATGTAACAGCAGCATCAGCATCACCTGGGGATTTGTCAGAAATGCAGATTCTCAGGACTTATCCCAGACCTACTGAATTTAAAACTTTGAGAGTGGAGCCTAGCAATTTGTTTGGTTTTTTTAAGGGTTATTTTATTTTGTTTTGTTTTGGGCTGCGCCAAGCAGCCTGTGGGATCTTAGTTCCTTAACCAGGGATAGAACCCATGCCCCCCCTGCAGTGGGGGCCTTAACCACTGGACCACCAGGGAAGTCCCTAGCAATCTTTTAATAAGCCTGATCAGCCGGGTGATTCTGATGCACACTAAAGTTTGAGAACCACAGTTCTAAACAGCAAAAGTGGGAAAAAAAAACAACACATCAGAGCACATAGGCAATCTGCTATAAATGGCAAGGTGTTTAGTGTAACTGAATGGTGTTATTCACTATTTAGTGTAGCTGGATGGGAGTGGTGTGGCAGGGTGGAGGAGCCATGGAAATGAAAGACGAGGTTGGAAAGGTAAGCATGCTTCATTTAGGATCTTATAGGTCATGTTAAAGAGTTTGGACTTCATTTATTCAACAAATGTTTATGCCTACATTATAAGTACAGTATACAAAATAGATTCCCTGATCTAGGGGAACTTATCCTAATAAGCAAATAAATATGTATGTATATATGTCAGGTGATAAAAAATGCCATTACAAGACAACTTGGATGCATCTCCAGGGAATTATGCTAAGTGGAAAAGGCCAATCCCAAAAGGTTAATACTGTATGATTACATTTATATAACATTCTTGAAATAACAAAACTATAGAAATGGAGAACAGATTAGCGGTTGTCAGGGGTTAAGGAGGGAGTAGAGGCTAGAGGGTTGTTGGAATCCCTGAGGTGATAGAACTGTGGAAATGTTCTGTATCTTGGCTGTATCAGTGTCAGTATCCTAGTTGCACTATTGCACTGTAGTTTTGTAAAATGTGACCATTAGGGGAAACTGAGTAAAGTGTACACAGGATCTCTCTGTATTATGTCTTGCAAGTGCATATGAATCTACAATTATTTCAAAATAAAAAGGTGTTAAGAATAATAAATCAGGATAGGGTATCAAGAGAGATGAGGGGACTTATTTTATACAGGATAGTTAAGAAAGGCCTAGGTTACAAAGGAAGGTAAAGCGTTAGGAATACTTGTAGAATGTTAGAAGTACAAAGGCCCTGAGATAGTGTGCTTGGTATCTGTGAGGAACAGCAAGGACACTATTCTGGATACTGTGGATTGAGCAAGAGGGAGAGCAGTAGGAAATGAGATCAGAGAGTTGGTGGAGGTGTTGGTGGTAGAAACATCATAGGGGGCTTATAGGTCACAAAGACTTCATTTTGAGTAAAATGGGAAGCCATAGGAAAGTTTTAAGCAGAAAAAGTAACAATCTAACTTACATTTTAAATGCATTGCTTCACAAGATAAAAAACTGACCAAGTGAAGGGGACATGAGATGATAGAGGTTTGGACTAAGGTGGCAGAGCAGAAGGTAATGAGAAGTAGTGTGACTGGTAGTGTGAATAAGTTTACAGCTGACTAGATGTTCTAATGGACTGGATGTGGGGTGTGAGAGAAGGAGAGAAGTCAAGAATGATTCCAGGGTTTGGGCCTGAGCAAGTGGAAGAATGGTGCTACTACTTTTATGAAATGGAGAAGATGAAAGAAGAGCAATAGGGCAGAAGATTAGCAGTTTAGTTTGGGGCTTGTTGAGATGCCTGTAGACATCCAAATGGAGACGTCAAATAGCCTGTTGGATATGTATACCTGTCTGCAGTTTGTGTAGGAGTTGGGCTAGGTGTATGAATTTGTGAGGCAATAACATGTAAATAACATTTAAAGTCACGGACTGGATGAGAACTCCAATGAGTGAGTGTATGTAGATAAGGAAGAGGTCTATACAAGGAGTCCTAGACACTCCAATTTTTAGAGGTTAGGAAGATAAAGAAGAACTCAACAAAGAATGCAGAATGCAGAGAAATAATGGCCATTGAGGTAGGAGGAGAACCAAGGAGAGAGGCGTCTTGGAGATCTAGTGAAAAAACTTTCAGGAAGAAGAAACCAACCAGTAAGTCAAATGCTACTGATAGGTGGAATGAGATAAGAGCTGAGATTTGTCCTTGAAATTTAACTGCATGGAGGTCATTGGTGATTCTGATAAGTGCAGTTTTGATGACACAGTGGGAGGAAGACCTGATTGAAGTAGGCTCAAGAGAGAAAGGAGAGTCAGTGGAAATTAAGTATAGACAATTCTTTGGAAGAGCTTTGATCAGGGAAGAGGAAGTGCAAAGAGAAGAGTCAGTAGCTCTTTCCTAAGAACAATGGGGAGTCCGTGAAGAACTCTTGGTGTCTACCCTTTCAAGGACAGTTTAAAATACTTGACACGACTGCTTTGTTAATGTGTCTTCATTAGCTATTACATGCCAGAAAGAGTGATTATGTTAGCTAACATTTAAATTTTGTGTCTGTGAAACAATGTCATTGAAAGTGAATAAATAACTATTTAAAGAATATTTGATATCAGATTTTGGTAGTCTGTTTTAAGTAATAAGAGATTTGTTCTATGCCTTTGTGTGTATATATATGTGTGTGTGTGTGCATGTATATATACAGCTGACCTTTGAACAACTTAGGATTGAATTGTGAGGGCCATTTATACACATATTTTTTCAATAAATATATTGGAAAAAGTTTTTGAGATTTGTGACAATCTGAAAGTAACTCACAGACTGAGTAGCCTAGAAATACAAAAAAATTTAAAAAAGAAGAAGTTAGTTATGTCATGAATGCATAAAATGTATGCAGATACTAGTCTATTTTCTCATTTACTACCATAAAATATACACAGATCTATTATAAAAAGTTAAAATTTATCAAAACACACAGACCACACATGGCACCATTCCCAGTCGAGAAAAAGGTAAACAAACATAAAGATGCAGTATTAAATCATAACTGCATAAAATTAACTGTAGCACATAGTGTACTACTGTAATAATTTCATAGCCACCTCCTGTTACTATAATGATGAACTCAAATGTTGCGTGGTATGAGTACAGTGCTGTGTGACGCTAATCGTCTCCATGTGAGCACTTGTCTCCGTAGTAAATTGCATATTGCAGTAAAAAGTGATCTCTCATGGTTTTCAAGTATTTTTCATCGTGTTTAGTGCAATGCCATAAACTTTGAATAACACCAGGGACCCATATGAAGTGCTCCTAGTGATCCTGGAAATTCTCCCAAGAAGCAAAGTCATGACATTACAAGAAAAAACTGAATTGCTTGATATGTAGCATAGATTGAGGTCTGCAACTGTGATTACCCACCATTTCAAGATAAATAAATCCAGAGTAAAGACCGTTGTTAAAAAAGAAAAGGAAAATTATGAAAACTTGTAGCTGGTGCAATTTGTACTTTTGGCGAAATACCTTTTTATCTCATATTGAAAATGCAGCTTTTATGTGGGTGCAGGATTGCTATAAGAAAGGCATACCTATAGACTCTTATATGATTCGAGAGAAAAACGAAGCCATATGACAACTTAAAGCAAAAGGAAGGTAAAGGATCTAAAGCTGGAAAAGTTAATGCCAGCAAAGGATGGTCTGATAATTTTAAAAAGAAGTTTGGCTTTAAAATGTCAAGATAACAGGAGAAGAAGCTTCTGCTCACCAAGAGACAGCAGAAAAGTTCCCAGATGCCATTAAGAGAATCATTGAGGAGAAAGGATATCTGTCTGAACAGGTTTTTAATGCAGACAAAAGTGCCCTATTCTGGAAGGGAAAATGCCACAAAGGACATTTATTAGTAAGGAAGAGAAGCAAGCATTTAAGGCAGGGATAGGCTAACTCTACTGTTTTGTGCAAATACAGTCAGGTTTATGATCAGGACTGCCCTTATCTATAAGGCTGCTAATTCCTGAGCTTTGAAGGGAAAAGATAAACACCAGTTGCCAGTCTTTTGGTTTTACAACTAGAAGGCCTAGACAACCAGAACCATTTTTCTGGATTGGTTCCGTCAATGCTTTGTCCCTAAAGTCAGGAAGTACCTTGCCAGTAAGTGATTGCCTTTTAAATTTCTTTTGATATTGGACAATGTCTTTGGCCACTTTGAATCCCATGAGTTCAACACCAAATGTGTCGAAGTGGCCACTTGCCCCCAAACACAACGTCTCTAATTCAACCTCTAGATCAGGGGTCATAAGGACCTTTAAACCTCATTGCCATGGTACTTTATGGAAAGGATTGTCAATGCTATGGAAGAGAACCCCAAGAGAAAGAACATCATTAAAGTCTGGAAGGATTACACCATTGAATATACCATCACTGTTATAGAAAAAGCCTTGAAAGCCATCAAGCCTGAAATGATGAATTCGTGCTGGAGAAAACCGTGTCCAGATGTTGTGCATGACTTCACAGAATTTACAACAGAGCCAATCAAGGAGATCATGAAAGAGATTATGGATACACAGCAAAAAAAAGGTGGGGATGGTGGGTGAAGATTTTCAAGATACAGATCTTGGAGAAATCTAAGAGCTAACAGACACCACACCAGAGGAATTAACAGAAGATGACTTGGTGGAGAAGAGTGCTTCTGAACCAGGGCCAGGAAATGAGGAAGAAGACGTAGAAGAAGCAGTGGCAGAAACATTGACATTAGACAATCTGGCAGAAGGGTTCTGATTATTCAAGACTACTTTTGACTTCTTTTATAACCTAGGCCCTTCTGTGATATGGGCACTGAAACTAAAGCAAATGGTGTTTGCTACCATATAAAAGCAATTTTAGAGAAATGATAAAGCAAAAAAGTCATTCAGAAATTACAATGTATTTCCTTCAAATTACACCAAGCATGCCTGCCTCTCTTGCCTCTCCTTCCATCTCCTCCACTTCGGCCACACAAGACAGCAAGACCAACCCCTCCTCTTCCTCCTCAGTGTGGAGACGTGAGGATTAAATGAAATAATGTACATGAGGGGTTTATTACAGAGCAATAGCAAAAAGTACATCTGATTTGATTTTTGTGTGTGTGTGTGTGGTATGCGGGCCTCTCACTGTTTTGGCCTCTCCTGTTGCGGGGCACAGGCTCCGGATGTGCAGGCTCAGCGGCCATGGCTCACGGGCCCAGCCGCTCCGCGGCATGTGGGATCTTCCCAGACCGGGGCACGAACCCGTGTTCCCTGCATCAGCAGGCGGACTCTCAACCACTGCACCACCAGGGAAGCCCTCATTTGATTTTTTTAAAGCAAAGCTATTAATTCTTTCGCAACTAACTAGTTCACATCTAGTGCTTTCATATATTTACATATATATATTTCCTAAAGCTCTTTAATGTAGATTTACATGAAAATATTCCTTGGTTCCAGAAAGAAATATAGAAGTGAACTCAGTTTTGGTAATTGTTTCCCAATTTAGAACATTATGTGGGCTGGAATTCTGCTTTTAATGGACTAGTCTCTTAAAATATAGAGAGGTGAAACCTAGAGATGGGGGAGGGGACAATCCTATAAGACAGAAGATTTGGACATTTCTGCTGTGTGGTCTGAATAGTATATAACCAGTTTTCAGAGAAAATAGTTATATGTAACATTTACCAAGAATTTACTGTCAAACTACCAGGCTCTGTGCAGAGAGGTAACCTGTCCAAAGCTCTGTAGTTTGTAAGTGGGAGAGGTAGGATTTAAACCCAGGCAGTCTGCCTCGGGAGCCCAGGAACTTCACCACCACCCTTGCAGATAAAGAGAAAGAAATTGAGACAACAAATTGCAAGAATACCGCTTAAATTTGCCTAAGCAGAAAGCAAAAATGGAAGTTATTATAAAGACACAACAAACCTGGTTACCTCCCATAATCCAAGGGCAAGGTCTCTGGAAGGACTGTGAACTGGTGATTCATCAGGAAGCAGGCAAGATGTCTCATTACCAAATGACAGACTTTATACGGAGTCTGCAGTATATGTTTGGGGCTTCTACAAATAAAATATTTTATCTTCAATTATGTTCTTTTCCATAAATGTACAATAGCACACAATATGGATGAATAACATACAAAATCACAAACTTTCTTTAAGTATAAGAGAAGCAGCACCAGCCTTGGAGTCTGAAGATTTGGTTTTTGTTCACACATAAAATTGATGGAAACTTTTGGGAGTGATGGGTATGCTTGATATGTTTAATATCTTGGTGGCGGTGTTGGTTTCACAGATGTATACATATGTCAAAACTTAACATGCAGTTTATTGTAAATCATTTATACCTCAATAAAGCTGTTTAATCTTTTTTTTAATTGAAGTATAGTTGATTTACAATGTTGTGTTAGTTTCTGGTGTACAGCGAAGTGATTCAGTTAATACATATATGTACATATTCTTTTTCCTTTTCTTTTCCATTACGGTTTATTACAGGATATTGAATATAGTTCCCTGTGCTATACAGTAGGGCCTTGATATTTATCTATTTTATATATAGTAGTTTGTATCTGCTAATTCCAAACTCCTAATTTATCCCTCCCCCACTGCCTTTCCCCTTTGCTAACCATAAGTTTATTTTCTATGTCTGTGAGTCTGTTTCTGTTTTGTAAAGAAGTTCATTTGTGTCATATTTTAGATTCCACATATAAGTGATATCATATGGTATCTGTCTTTCTCTTTCTGACTTACTTCACTCAGTATGATAATCTCTAGGTCCACCTATGTTGCTGTAAATGGCATTATTTCATTCTTTTTCATGGCTGAACAGTATTCCATTGTGTATATATACCACATCTTCTTTATCCATTCATCTGTCAGTGGGCATTTAGATTGCTTCCATGTCTTGGCTATTGTAAATAGTGCTGCTATGAACATTGAGGTGTATGTACCTTTTTGAATTAGAGTTTTCTCCAGATGTATGCCCAGGAGTAGGATTGCTGGATCATATGGCATCGATTTTTAGGTTTTTTTTAAGGAACTTTCATACTGTTTTCCATAGTAGCTGCACCAATTTACATTCCCAACAACAGTGTAGGAGGGTTCCCTTTTCTCCACACCTTCTCCAGCATTTGCTATTTGTAGACTTTTTTTTTTTTTTTTTTTTTTTTTTGCGGTACACGGGCCTCTCACTGCTGTGGCCTCTCCCGTTGTGGAGCACAGGCTCCGGAAACGCAGGCTCAGCGGCCATGGCTCATGGGCCCAGCCGCTCCACGGCATGTGGGATCTTCCCAGACCAGGGCACGAACCCGTGTCCCCTGCATTGGCAGGCAGACTCTCAACCAGTGCACCACCAGGGAAGCCCATATTTGTAGACCTTTTTAATGGTGGCCATTCTGACCAGTGTGAGATGGTATCTCATTGTAGTTTTGATTGGCATTTTTCTAATAATTAGCAACGTTGAGTAACTTTTCATGTGCCTGTTGGTCATCTGTATGTCTTTTTTTTTTGTATGTCTTCTTTGAAGAAAAGTCTATTTAGGTCTTCTGCCCATTTTTAAATTTTTTTGTTGTTGTTGTTATTGAGTTGTATGAGCTGTTTGTGTATTTTGGAAATTAAGCCCTTGTCAGTCGCATCTTCTGCAAATATTTTCTCCCATTCTGTAGGTTGTCTTTTTGTTTGTTTGTTTCCTTTGCTGTGTAAAAGCTTATAAGTTTGATTTGGTCCTATTTGCTTATTTTTGCTTTTATTTCTATTGCCTTGGGGGATGACCTAACAAAACATTGGTGCGATTTATGTTAGGAATGTATTGCCTATGTATGTTCTCTTCTAGGAATTTTATGGTGTCATGTCTTATGTTTAAGTCTTTAAGTCATTTTGAGTTTATTTTTGTGTCTGGTGTGAGGGTGTGAGGGCAGCCACATGTAAATCAACTTTATTGATTTACATGTGGCTACCCAGCTTTCTCAACACCACTTGCTGAAGAGACTGTCTTTTCTCCGTTGTATAGTCTTGACTCCTTTGTCAAAGATTAATTGACCACAGGTATGTGGTTTATTTCTGGGCTCTCTGTTCTATTCCATTGATCCATATTTCTGTTTTTGTGCCAATACCACTCTATTTTGATTACTGTAGCTTTGTAGTATTGTTTCAAGTCTGGGAGGGTTATGCCTCCTGCTTTGCTCTTTTACCTCAAGATTGCTTTGGCAATTCTGTGTCTTTTAAGGCTCCATATAAATTTTTGAGTTATTTGTTCTAATTCTGTGAAAAATGTCATGGATAATTTGATAGGGATCACATTAAATCTGTAGATTGCTTTGGGTAGTATGGCCATTTTAACAATATTAATTTTTCCAATCCAAAAGCATGGGATATCTTTCCATTTCTTTGAATCATCTTCAATTTCCTTTATCAATGTTTTATAGTTCTTTCATCTCCTTGGTCAAGTTTGTTCCTAAGTTTGTTTGGTTTTTTTTATGTGATTTTAAAAGGGATTTTTTTTCTTTCCCTTTCTGATATTTCATTGTTGGTGTAAAGAAATGCAGCAGATTTCTGTATGTTAATTTGAATCCTGCTACCTTGCTGAATTTGTTTATCAGTTCTAGTAGTTTTTGTGTGGAGTCTTTAGGGTTTTCTATACATAGTATCATGTCATCTGCATATAATGACAGTTTTACCTCTTCTCTTCCAATTTGGATACTTTTATTTCTTCTTGTCTGATTGCTATGGCTAGGACTTCCAATACTATGTTGAATAAAAGTGGTGACAGTGGGCATCCTTGCCTTGTTCCATATTTTAGCAGAAGGCTTTTAGCTTTTCACCGTTGAGTATTATGTTGTCATATATAGCTTAAAAAGCTGTTTAAAATGTTTATGGAGTGACCAGAGTGTCATCTGTTAAGAACTAAAGCTAAAAGAAGATGCAAATTATGTTTAGTGCAGACTCAACATAGAAAATGAGGAGTAAATCTCTAACAAAGTGCCCAGCTCATAATAAATGCCCATCACAATAGTTTTTGAATGTATAAATGAATGAATAAATTTGAATGTATTGCCATATGTCCCATATAGGTCATTTAAAATGACTTGTATATCAACCAGTAATTTTTTTTCATCTCACCTGATTCTATCTCATTTAAACTTAAAAGTCCTGGCCAGGGCTTCCCTGGTGGCGCAGTGGTTGAGAATCCGCCTGCCGATGCAGGAGACACGGGTTCGTGCCCTGGTCCGGGAAGATCCCACGTGCCACGGAGCGGCTGAGCCCGTGAGCCATGGCCGCTAGGCCTGCGCGTCCGGAGCCTGTGCTCCGCAACGGGAGAGGCCACAACAGTGAGAGGCCCGCATACCGCAAAAAAAAAAAAAAAAAAAAAAAAAAAGTCCTGGCCAAGGATCCAGCAAGTGAAATAATTTCCTTTAATAAAGACTTAAGTTTATTTTCTATGTATTTCCTTAAAGAACCTCTGTCACATATATTAATAGCAGATCTTATAAGCTCTGCAAAGTGGCATTGTTATGGAACACTTAGATTAGTGGATTCTCTTTTATTTAAATAATATTGAAAATATTTACATAACTATAAACTTTAGTATTGGAAAGAAACCCACGTTGATTGAACACATACTACTTCCCTAAATTATTATCTCCATTAATCCTCACAATATTAGTTGAAAGAGGTATTATCCTCTTTACTGCTGCAGGAACTGAGGGTCTGGGAAGTTAAGTAAATTGCTCCAGGATAAATAGTAGGTAGTAGAGTGAAGATTCAAATCCAAATCTTTGGATTCCTTGAAGAGGGTCCTGTCTCCTGTGCTTGCCAAGTCCCAGGCATTAGAAGTAAAAAGAAATACAAAGATGAGTAAGGCACAGTCCCTGCCCTCTAGAAGCTTAGAAGCCAACCGGTCAGTTAGAAATGTAAGCGGATAGTTGAAATAAGTTCTAACTTCTTTGTGTACTGGAGAGTTATCCAGTTTCCTGGAGTAGCTGCAGCTTAAGGTGGACATTACATCCCAGGTCTCTTTCTCAGTTTAACATTATTTTATTTTATAGTATTTATAAGTTTTAGTTTCTTTATGAAGATTAACTCATATAATTCTCATTTAACAATGCTATGAGGTAGTCACTATTATATCCCCATTTTACAGATAAGAAAATAAGGTACAGGTAAGTTAAGTAACTTATCCAAAGTCACACAACTAGTAAGTGGCAATGCTAGGATTCAAATCCAAGCAGTCTGGCTCAAGAGTCTGTATTTCAGCCACTAGATTATGTTGCCTCTAAACCTTTCTAGACTCAGAAAAATTAACGTTTGCATTCACCAAAGTGATCTGATTCTAGGACATTGACCCATTAGGTGCCATCTTATTGCTTCACAATGAACAATATAACTATCAAGTAGACTGGATACACTTGTTCGTTTATTATGCTCTTTCTAGGCAATTCTACCTAAGAAGGCAATTTATAATCAAAGGCTTGTTGGTGTGCTTGGAATTAGATCAAGGGGAATTACTGGCTGATCTTAAGGATCTTCTGATTCCATTTTCACTATAAGGTTATATCTGTGGCAACCATCTCCCTGGACAATACTGAAGGCATACTGCTTTTGAGACTCTTTCTAAACTTAGGATGATGACCAATCCTCCTCAAAGTTTGAAATACTGTTTAGACATTTGTGTTAGTCAGAATCCCTCTATTTTTAAGTGTAGAGAGTCCCAACTCAAATAAACTTTAGCACAAATGGGAATTTTTTGACTCATGTCCCTGGAAAGTGAAGAGGTGGATGTGGCTTCTCATAGTTTGGCTCAAATGAAATCATCCTCCAGATTTCTTTTTCTATCTGTGTCCCTCACCCTCCAGAACTCTTGGCTTTGCTTACCTCTGTGTGTTGACCTCATTCATTCCTACAGAAAGATACTTATTGGGCCATGCTGGGTCACCTATTCTGTTTTCGATCAATCAATATGGTCAAGAGAATGAGATACTCTTGTTTGGTTGGGTTTGGTTCACTTGTCCATCTGTGTGGCCTTGGGGTCTGAGTTTACTTGATAATCTCACCAGGCGAACAAGTTGGAGGGAAGGAGGATACATTCCTCAAAGGAAGTAGGGATGATGTACAGACAAAAATAATAGGATCAGTAAACCATATTGTAGCCTGAGATAAGAGAAAAAAATCATTAAAACTAATTGTATCCTTGTTTAAAATCTTGATGGGTTCATCATGGATTTTTTGCCTTAATTTTGATTTTTAAAATGTTGCATTAAATATTATTTATCTTGATTTTTCAGTTTTTTGGCATCCCTTAAATTTTGCATTAAGGGCAGATGTCTCACTCGCCAGGCTTCCTCACCCTAGACCTGGTCCTACCACGAGGAGTCAACTTACTTCACAGATTAACATGGTGTCTGACTCAAAGTAAGTGTTCAATAAATGTTTGCAAAATGAATAGATTTATGAATAAATTGAAAAGTTTAGTCACTGAGATATATGATAAAGCTACTGTCAATTTTATCATTTTTTAATATACAAAAGTACACATTTTATAAACTTATGTTAAGCAAACATAAGGAACTGAATGATAATCAGAATGCCATTTTAAAAGTTTGCAGTTAGAAATGTGAGACAGTAAACTTTTTGGAGGGAAGGGTAGAAGTGTAGAAAGGTTACTAATGTTTGTTGCGACCTTATACTGTGGATGTACTATCCACTATGTGAGGCATTTTGAATGTGTCATTACATTTAATACAAGTCTATGAGGTTGATATTTTTGTGTTGTTTAAATAAGGAAACTAAAGCTCAGGCAGACTTGCTCTATAACTGATAAGTGACAGAGAAAGGATTTTTTTAAATAAATTTATTTATTTTATTTTTATTATTTATTTTTGGCTGCATTGGGTCTTCGTTGCTGCATGCAGGCTTTCTCTAGTTGCAGCGAGCAGGGGCTACTCTTCATTGTGGTGGCTTCTCGTTGCAGTGCATGGGCTTCAGTAGTTGTAGCACGCGGGCTCAGTAGTTGTGGCACACAGGCTTAGTTGCTCCATGGCGTGTGGGATCTTCCCGTGTCCCCTGCATTGGCAGGTGGATTCTTAACCACTGCACCACCAGGGAAGCCCAGCGAAAGGATTTTAATCAAGGTCTTTCTGTCTAAAACGCCCTTATTCTGGCTGCTGTGTTTGTCGGAGGCAAGGTAAGCTAGAGGGGAAGAAAAAGACCGAGAAAAATATAGTGGTATCTGTCCACAGCGTCAAGCTCATGTCTTATACATAAGCACTCAGATATAATTACGAAACAAATGTGTAATAAATAAAATATAACTCCCAATTGGTCTAGATAAATTAGTTATCTTGGCTATCTAAGGCATTATTCCCTTCTCAATTCTACTTGTTTTTCATTTAAACACAGAAAAGAAATAACTTGCCTCTTCTCCACACTGCCCAAATCTAAAAGTAATTCACAATTATGGATAGTGGTCTGAGAACATTCATCGACACCCACCTCTCACCTAAAATCCAGAAAGAGGTGTGTGTATGTGTGTGTATAACACACAAAATACATACATGCATTCATTCTTTCATGCATTCAAAATATACAGTATTTATTGGATACCTACTATTTCCATGGGACTGTTTTACATTTCTACATGCTACACACACACACACACACACACCCCTGTGTGTGTGTGCATATCAACTTATAACAACTTGGAAATACAAGAAAGAACTTTATCAGAAACATTGAGACGTTTCTAAGAGATCTAAGACAGAATCAGATATATCTAGGAACAAAAATAAATAAAACCACAGGGACTTCCCTGGTGGTCCAGTGGCTAAGACTCTGCACTCCCAATGCCAGGGGCCCAGGTTCAATCCCTGGTCAGGGAACTAGATCTCACATGCTGTGACTAAGAGTTCACGTGCCGCAGCTAAAAGATCCTGCATGCCACAATGAAGGTCCCACGTGCCGCAACTAAGACCCAGCAGAGCCAAATAAATAAATACTAAAAAACAAACAAACAAACAAACAAACAAACAAAAACCACAGTCCAAAAACTTAAGGAGAAGATGGTTATACAGATAGGACTTTGGTATCATACCAACTCCAGACTCAATGGATAAAACAAGCAAGATGGACAATCCCTGGACATTCATAAAAGTGATTAACTGAGGGGATGTAAAAGAAGTAACTAGGCTGGTTGACCACCAACTGTCTCCCACTCCTCCACTAAACAGCAAGTGGTAGCAATGCTTATTCATTGGTTAAAGAAGAATTGTGGACACTGAAGCCAGAGAGAGAGGGCCATGCTGCCTCAGCCAGCTCCTGACCACCGAGAGCTCATGACCTTGGAAGAGAAGTCATTAAGATTCTCTTCCTAGTAGCATATCCCTTCCCTTTAGTTAAAAAAAGGCAAGCTAGTATAACATATATTGAATTTATTGAGCAGGAAACTAAGGATTAACAGATACAAAGATAAACAGATATAAGAATCATTAAAATTTTGTAAAAAACCAACCCCATATAAGAAAAGCACTGAACTCAACAAACAGAAGGACTAAACACTCAAGAAAAGCGGGTTTATAGATGATCTGTTAATAGAAGAGAGACAGTTGAAGAATAAATTAATGAGTGGAAGATAGAGGCTGAGGAATTTTCCCTTATTCATTTCAAAAGACAAAGAGGGCTTCCCTGGTGGCGCAGTGGTTGAGAGTCTGCCTGCTGGTGCAGAGGACACGGGTTCAGGCCCTGGTCTGGGAGGATCCCACATGCTGTGGAGCGACTGGGCCCGTGAGCCACAGCTACTGAGCCTGCGCGTCTGGAGCCTGTGCTCCGCAACAAGAGAGGTCGCGACAGTGAGAGGCCTGCGCACCGCGATGAAGAGTGGCCCCCGCTCACAACTAGAGAAAGCCCTCACATGGAAATGAAGACCCAACACAGCCAAATAAATAAATAAATAAATAAATTTATTAAAAAGACAAAGAAAAGTTAATAGATCTAGAAGGTTCAATATTTATGTAATAGAGGCACTAGGAAGAGAGAAAGAGAGAATGCAGAGGAAAAAATAATGATAAAAGTTTATTTCTCAGAGTTTAAGAAAGATGCAAGTCTTTAAATTGAAAATGTTAACCAAGATGAATGAAACAGAACCAACACTTAGACTCGTCATGGTGAAATTTTAGAACACTAGGGATAAAGATAAAGTCCTAAAGGCTTCCAAAGGAATAAAAACAGGTTAAGCTCAAAGCAATGAGAATCCGTGTGGCATCAGATTCCTCACTGGCAACACTGCTGAAAGACAACATAACAGTATCTTCTAAGATCTGAGGAAAAACGATACTGAGAAAAACTAGCTTTCAAGTGAGAGTACAAAATATTTTCGCATACCCAAAGATTCAGAAATTTTACCCCTCGCCCCCCAGATCTTCACTGAAATAATTATTTGGGGATGTACTCTAGCAAATGAACGATGAATCCAAGGAAAAGGAAGATGTAGGATTTAGGAACTAATGTGAGGGGGAGACTGGGTAGGCTTGAGGTACAGGGTATTCTGGATTATTACTAATGACCTTGTATCCTAGACCTCCAACACCACACCATATAGGATCCATTCCAATTCTAGATGGTACCTAAGATTTTCATCACCAATAAGCTTCTCTTCAAAAAATATAATCAGAGGGCTTCCCTGGTGGCACAGTGGTTGAGAGTCCGCCTGCCAATGTAGGGGACACGGGTTCGTGCCCCAGTCTGGGAAGATCCCACATGCGCTGCGGAGCGGCTGGGCCCGTGAGCCATGGCCGCTGGGCCTGCGCATCCGGAGCCTGTGCTCCGCAACGGGAGAGGCCACAGCAGTGAGAGGCCCATGTACCGCAAAAAAAAAAAAAAAAAAAAAAAAAAAAAAATATATATATATATATATATATATATATATATATATAAAATCAGAAATGTTGTTGGCTATAAGGGAGTCTACCAACTCAGAACTAAACTCTGGAATATGGCTTTACTCTATTGTTTCTTATAGGGTTAGAGTTAAGAAAGTCACATTTGCTATGAAAATAATTACATGATATTTTATGCATCACCATATTTTGCCAATGGCAAAAGTTAGGATTAAAAGGTTGTTCTTTCTCATAGAGGCATATAAAGATGGGAACTGGTATAGCAAAATGTTCTGTGATGTCAGACCCATCTGGGTTTGAATTATGACTCTGAGATTTGATCTTGAGAAATATATTTAGCCTCTCTGAACCGCAGTTTATTTACACATAAGGATAATCAGACCTACCTCTCAGGTTTGTATAAGGACTTAAGAAGTTAACATATGTAAAGTAGCATGGTGTGCCAAGAGTTTCAACCCTGATTGCATATTAGAATCATCCAGGGGGCTTTTAAAAACTATAGATGCTCAAGCCCCACCCCTAGAGATCTGGTTTCAATTAGTTCCAGGTTGGTATATTTTAAAAGTTTCCCAAGACCTAAATAGACATTTCTACAAAGAAGACATACAGATGGCCAAGAGGCACATGAAAAGATGCTCAACATCACTAATTATTAGAGAAATGCAGATCAAAACTACAATGAGGTATTACCTCACACTGGTCAGAATGGCCATCATCAAAAAAACTACAAACAATAAATGCTGGAGGGGTTGTGGAGAAAAGGGAACCCTCTTGCACTGTTGGTAGGAATGTAAATTGATACAACCACTATGGAGAACAGTATGGAGGCTCCTTAAAAAACTAAAAGTAGAACTACCATATGACCCAGCAATCCCACTATTGGGCATGTATCCAAAGAAAACCATAATTCAAAAAGACACATGCACCAATGTTCATTGCAGCAGTATTTACAATAGCCAGGACATGGAAGCAATCTAAATGTCCATCAACAGATAAATGGGTAAAGAAGATGTAGTTCATACATTCAATGGAATATTACTCAGCCATACAAAAGAATGAAATTGGGTCATTTGTAGAGACATGGTTGGACCTCGAGTCTGTCATACAGAGTGAAGTAAGTCAGAAAGAGAAAAACAAATATCATATTTTAATTATATATGTGGAATCTAGAAAAATGGTACAGATGAACCTATTTTCAGGGCAGGAATAGAGATGCAGACATAGAGAACAGATGTGTGGACATGGTTGCAGGGGGAAGGGGAGTAGGATGAACTGGGAGATTGGGATTGAGATATATTCATTACCATGTGTAAAATAGATAGTGGGAACCTGCTGTATAGCACAGAGAGCTCAGCTCAGTGCTCTGTGGTGACCTAGATGGGTGGGATTGGAGTGGGGGGAGGGAGGTCCAAGAGGGAGGGGATATATGTATACATACACCTGATTCACTTCGTTGTACAGCAGAAACTAACACAGCATTGTAGAGTAACCATACCCCAATTTAAAAAAATAAATTAAAAAAAAATACAGACTTCCCAGGTGATTCAAATAGTGGGTTGGCCAAAAAGTTCATTAGGATTTTTCCATAACATCTTACAGAAAAACCCGAACACACTTTTTAGCCAACCCAATATATTGACAAGGTTGAGAAAATTTGACAAGCATATATATGGCTGGCACAAAGTTAAGTGCCCAATAAATGGTAACTTCAAAAGATTGGGGGGAAAATGTAACAGAAAGCTTCTAGGTAGAAGTGGATTTTTTTTGTGTGTGTGTGTGGTATAAGTGGATTTAAGCAAATAAGGCTTAAGTTTTAGGACCCTTCACCAGCAGTCTCCTTCTAAGGCTCAGTGAGGCTCCTTAGAGTGAGGGGAAGACGTTAGCAGCCCCAGCCCAGTGCGGTAGTGCTGCCCCACCTAGGGTCATCTGCCTAGGCTATCTAATTCTCTTTCGCTTCCCTATTTCTCTTTCTTCCAATTGTAAAAGCAATTTTAGATATTAGAAGAGATCAGCCAGATTTCAGAACAAGGATAAAAATTAATTCAATGGGAAGATCTCAGTATATTCCACAAATAGGTAATTCTTGTTTTTCTGTTTTACTAGTGTTGAAATAGACACCCAGAGATTATATCACTGCCTCAAGTCACAAATCAGCAAATAGTAGCCAAAGCAGCATAGTAATAGAATCCGCAAGTCTTGTCTTACACTCCTGTGTCTAAGCACACTGGTATATCTCCTGGGCAATTATGCAGGTCTGTGCTGGGTGATCATGCATAAACTCCAGAGGATGGTGCCACTGACCTTTCAAAACTTGCCTCATTCCTTGAGTAATTGATACGTCCTCAGGCCTTACTAGCTTGTGACCTCAGAACAAGGCCACACAGCTTAATATCCAAACTGCAGCTCTGAGCCCCTGGAGTTGGGAAGTCTGTTCCTCTGCTGGATCCACACATTCCTCCCCACCTCCCACAAATCCTAGGAGCGTTTAGGAGTTGCTTTTCATCTCCATCAGTCCATCACTTGCATGGGCCTCCTCCAAGGCCCTGGGAGAAGCCCTGGCAGTGTATTCAAATGGGTGTATGATTTTATAAAATTTGTAAATATTTTAATAGCAGTCAGTTGACTTTTGTCTCTTTCTACCACTTCTGCTCCTTTGGACTCTCCTGTCTAGTGTGGTACTGGAGCAGCTGTGGGCCTTTTTGTAGGATCTGGCTAGGAGGAAGGTAAATACTATACTATATGTATATGTCCCTCAAAAATATTTTTTAAAAAGAAAGTTAAGTTAGAAATATGCTATTTTTAGCAGGTTTAATGTCAGATATTATTGACATACAATAAAGGCACTTTTTTTTTTTTTTTTTTTTTTTTTTTGCGGTACGCGGGCCTCTCACTGTCGCAGCCTCTCCCGTTGCGGAGCACAGGCTCCGGATGCGCAGGCTCAGCGGCCATGGCTCACGGGACCAGCCGCTCCGCGGCATGCGGTATCTTCCCGGACTGGGGCACCAGCCCGTGTCCCCTGCATCGGCAGGTGGACTCTCAACCACTGCGCCACCAGGGAAGTCCAAGGCACATTTTTAAAGTGTACAACTTGAGGGCTTCCCTGGTACATTTTTAAAGTGTACAACTTGAGGGCTTCCCTGGTGGCGCAGTGGTTGAGAGTCCGCCTGCCGATGCAGGGCACACGTGTTCATGCCCCGGTCCGGGAGGATCCCGCATGCTGCGGAGCGGCTGGGCCGTGAGCCATGGCCGCTGAGCCTGCGCGTCCGGAGCCTGTGCTTCTCAACGGGAGAGGCCACGACAGTGAGAGGCCTGCCTACCGCAAAAAAAAAAAAAAAAAAAAAAAAATATACAACTTGGTAAGTTTTGACTTATGTATAGCCTGAGAAACCATCACCAAATCAAGATAATGAACAGACCCATCACACTCAAAGATTTCCTCATGCCTCTTTGTTAATTCCTCATTCTGGCCTTCACTCCCATCCCAAGGAAACCACTGATCTGCCTTCTGTCAGTATAGATTAGTTTGCATTTTCTATAATTTTTCTATAAATGTAATCATACAGTATGTACTCCTTTTTGTCTGGCTTTTTTTATTCAACATAGTTGTTTTGGGATTCATCCATTTTGTGTGTATCAATAGTTTGTTCTTTTCTTTGCTAAGTAGTATTCCATTTTATGGATATGTTACAATTTCCTTATCCATTCTACTGTTGAGAGACATTTGGATTGTTTCCAGTTTGGAACTATTACAAAGCTGCATTGAACATTTGCATATAAGTCTTTGCATGAACATATGCTTTCATTTCTTTTGGCTGAATACTTGGAAGTAGAATGACTGTGTCAGATGGTAGGTATATATTTAATTTTTAAGAAATTGCCAGGTCTTCCAAAGTGGTTGTATCATTTTATATTCCCACTAGCAATGTATGAAAGTTCTAGTTGATTCATATCTTTGCTAATAGTATGGTCAGCCTTTTATTTTAGCCATTCTAATAAAGGTAGTGGAATCTCACTATGATTTTAATTTATATTTCCCTAATGGCTAATGATGTAGCATATCTTTTTATGTGCTTATTTGCCATCTTTATAGCTTCTCTATGAAGTATCTTTTCAAATCTTTTGCCCATTTTTAAAATGTTTGTATTGTTTGTTTTCTTATTATTGAGTTTTGAGAGTTCTTTATAGATTCTATATATTCTCAGATATAGTCTGGCTCCATATGGCCAGGATAAACCAATCACCATGGATGACAGAATATTTCCAAAGCTGATTACTGAGTCTTGAATAATGCCACGTGTGGGACATCTTCTACCCCACCCTGCAATGTAGTCTATACACTGGGCCAAACCACTCTGTAAGGGAAAAATACTTCCTGTGTCTCCTGTACTCTCACACTACTACCACACTTCACTTCTGCCACCAGATGTGCGAGTTTTCCACACATCTAGAAATTCTGTCACACCAGCTAGGTGTCCCATAATTTAACTCAATTCTGACACTATTGGAGATAGTATCAGATCCCATAATTTAAGGTCTCAGTCCCACAAGACACCCCCCCCTTCAGATGCCAATTGCAAGTCCCAGGTTGTCACCTGTGTTTCTGACTGATCAGCTATACATCTCACAATCTACTCCTTGGGTTTGATAATTTGCTACAATGGCTCACAGAACTCAAGGAAATACTTAACTCATGTTTACCAGTTTATTTTAAAAGGATATGATAAAGGATACAGATGAATATCCAGATGGAAGAGATGCATAAGGCAAGGTATGGGGGAAGGTACACAGAGCTTCCATGTCCTTGCCAGGCATGCCACCCTCCTGGTACCTCCATCCTCCATGTGTCCAACCACCTGGAAGTTCCCTGTACTTTTGGGATTTCTGTGGTGGCTTCATCACATAGGCAAGACTGATTATTAACTCAGTTTCCAGCCTCTCTCCCCTTCCTAGAGGATAGGGGGTGGAGCTGAAAGTTCCAAGCTTCTAATCACAGCTTGGTCTTTCTGGTGACCAGCCCCCATCCAGGAGCCCACCAACCACTGCCTCATTAGAACAAGACACTCCTATCAGTTAGAAAATTACAAGTTTTAGGAGCTTTGTGCCGGGAACCAAGGGCAGAGACCAATACATACATTTTCTAATTATTTCACACGCTCTAAGTCCTTTTCATGGCTTTTTTTCTAGCATGGGGAGAAGACAAGTTCAGACCTGCACAGTAACCTGCCTGCGGTCTAACCTTACAATCTCCCATGAGCAAATGCTTTAACAAAAACACGCACACATCTTCCAAGAAGATCACTTTCAGGGACACTCCAGTCTACAGTTGCAATTAGAAAAACAAAAAACAAAACCAGCTCTCTTACTGGAAAGCATATAGTCTTGCTAACATTTGTTTCCCTGAATAAAAGGCTTAACATTTTAAGCTTTCAGATGCTTTACAATTGCCTGCAGTTTATCCTCACCATGTCTCTAAGAGCAATTGATGGATTCCTGCTTGTCATTTGCATTTTGCAGGTTCCATTTTGGCAACTCTTCCCCAAAGCAAAGATTTTTCATCTTTGCTTCTAGAGATGGAACATTTATAATATCATTTCTTCAGCTTCTCAAAACACTAAACTTTCTTGTCCACTGGACACTGAAAAAATATATATATATATATACAAACATATATATATATGACTGTTGCAGATGTTCCATATAGTTATGTGTATATACATCTGCAACTCTCCCTTCTACAGAACTTTTACTTTTGATTGAGGGGGGATGAGGAGTCTCTGGATCAATGAACAAGCACTTTGGAGGTTCCTAATGCTCCTGGATGTGTGAGCCTAGCATCTAGTCATTTCCAAACACTGGTAAAACTGACACAAGAGTGAGAGAGTGACCCTAAATGGAGCCAAGAAGTGGATGGCAGAATATTTTTCCATCCTAAACTTTTCCCTGCTGCTATAACCTTTAGTTATACAAAAACAAACAAAGATTTTACAGAGGGGCATGGAATAGGAAAACTCATGGAAATTAGAGCTAAAATTGTGCAAAGAACAGCTGTAGCTGATCTAAGACTGATAAGAGGCCACAGAGCAGAGAGGGAGCTGAAGGAAGTCAGGAGTCTTGGAATAACTTGACAGTAGTATGAAAATTAGTCGTATCTCTGGATCCCAGGAATATGAAAATATTTCCCGAAGTTTTGCCATTTTTTTTCTGCCTTAATGCCCTTTTTGTTTATGCTGCTTCTTAGTTTAAATGAGAAAATTCCTTAAGTCATTTTTCATCAGCTTTTATTGCAGAAGCTTGCAAAACTTTGGAAACTAAAACCAAGTCAACCAAAGGAATTAAAAAATCACAGTTGTTTGGGAAACAGTTATTATAGAATCAAAAAGCATTATACCCTTCAACATCCTTTGACCACCTTATCATAGTCAATGTAGTCATCATCATCATCATCGTATAACTATTCTTTTTTTTGAAAGATTTTTTTATGAGGACCATTTTTTTTAAAGTCTTTAGTAAATTCATTACAATATTGCTTCTGTTTTATGTTTTGTATTTTTGTTAGTGAGGCATGTGGGATATTAGCTCCCCAACCAGGTATCGAAACTTCACCCCTTGTATTGGACAGCAAAGTCTTAACCCCTGGACTGCCAGGGAAGTATCATTAGTGTTATCCATCTGCCAGGCACCAAACCACGTGCTTTACATATTGTGTCAATATCTTTCAATATCTCAGTACAGCCCTATGTATTAGATATTATCCTCTTTTCACAGATTGAAAAACAGAGGCACGGAGAAATTAACTTACTCACAGTCACAAACTAGTTAAAGTGAAGTTAAAAATCAAACGCCAACCCATTTAACCACAGAGTCAGGGTCATAACTGGCTCACCATATTCATACTTTCACTCAGTGATTGATACTTGTGGAAGCAGGTTTACCATGACCTAGTGAAGCTTAAATTTCAGGCCCTTTCATTTGTACAAGCCCCTTCCAAAGCCTTGGGAGTCGGGGTCCATGATGATGTGTTCACATGACCATAAGTCTTTTTAAAATTAACAATCAGTTAAGACTGCTGTCTCTTCAATCCAACTCCTCCTCCATCACACTTACCCTCACATCATGGAGCACTGGAGTGGCTGTGGACATTTTTGGGATCATGCTGAATTGGGGGTTGGAGGATATATTTAATCTGAGTTTTATGTGTATTTTATGTAGTTCACAATCATGTTTGTGTACAATTAAGCAATTGCTATCTATGTTGGTATAGGAATGGCTTTCAGTAATTCTCTTAACCACTGATTGTGCCAACTCACCTGGTGTTGTGACAGTTAAACTTAAAGAGTAAAAATGTGGTGGGAAGGAAAAAGAAAAGAGAGGGAATTAGAGCAAATATAACATTTTTGACATTTTAAATTAAACTTGTATAAGAATTCATAAGTCTTAAAATTAAGCTCCTTACTATTAGAATTAACTATTTTAAACCATTAATGAAATTAGGTACAGTATAATCTCTAATACATTTTAGAGAGATTTTATTAAGTGGTTTATATAAATGATCATCATTTTTCTGGGTAATATGCTTGTATGAAGCAGCTTATTCCCCTGTGGTGCCTGATGAAGCATAGATTTGATGTGAAGGAGCCCTGGTATATGATCACATGTGATGTGTGATAAATTTATAACATTGGCCTTCCCAGTTTGAATTGTCAGATGAACAGTGAGAGGCCTACCTGGCACATACTTAATGAAGCATTTGTGAAGTGAATGAGTAAATGAATGAGTGAATGAATCATTAGATTTATAAGGTTTATATATCATCAGATTTACATATCATTCTCTAGATTGAGACCCCTTGGTTCCGAGAGGCTGAGTGATTTACCTCCTAACGCTCAATGGCAGAGCGAAACAAGGACTCAGTTTGCCTGACTTTCAATCATGCGTTCTTTAATAAGATTTCAGATCATGGATATTTTCAAGAAGGCTTTAAATAAATCTCCACCATTTCCAAGCACTAAAAGTACCTCTTTTATAGCCTAGAAACTGCTGTCCTTCAATGGAAAAGAATTCCTCTTTAGAATATCCAGGAAATTAAGCAGTGATTGTTTTAAATATGCCTTCATGTTACCTGACCTTGTTCTGATAAAAAAGGTGCCAAGAGTCTTGTGGCAGCTGGTGCGGTGGGATTAGGAGTGGGGGGCGGTGGGGAGGCTCTTTAGATCAAGGGTTTTCAAACTGAGAGTTTTGACCCATTAGTGGTTAGTGAAATCAATTTAGTGGCTGAATTTTTTTAATAGAATAAAAAAGAAAATATCAGATTGCATTGCCACATGGTAAAGAAACTAAGTATTGCTTAGGGAAAACTTTGATGCACCTTGTCACAATGTAAAATATATATATATATATTTTTAAATTTTATTTATTTTTGGCTGTGTTAGGTCTTCATTGCTATGTGCAGGCTTTCTCTAGTCATGGCGAGTGGGGGGCTGTTCTTCATTGCGGTGCACTGGCTTCTCATTGCGGTGGCTTCTCTTGCTGCAGAGCATGGGCTCTAGGCTCACAGGCTCAGTAGTTGTGGCACATGGGCTTAGTTGCTCTGCGGCATGTGGGATCTTCCTGGACCAGGGCTTGAACCTGTGTTCCCTGCATTGGCAGGCAATTCTCAACCACTGCCCCACCAGGGAAATCCCTAAAATATATTTTTTACTGTGGATCATGGTCAGAATTTTTTTAATTAATTAATTTTATTTTTTAATTGAAGTATAGTTGATGTACAATATTATGTAAGTTACAGGTGTACAATATAATGATTCACAATTTTTAAAAGTTATACTCCATTTATAGTTATTATAAAACATTGGCTATATTCCCTGTATTGTACAATATATCCTTGTTGCTTATTTTATACCAATAGTTTATACCTCTTCATCCCCTACCCCTATATTGTCCCTCCCCACAGAATTTTTTTTTTTTTCAACTAGTGTTGGTGACCAAGTGCCTAGAACAGAATAAGAGTATAACATTCAGCATAGTATGTATTTAGAAGGAATAAACCCGGGGGCGGAAATGTAATTGTTTTGGGTTGATGAGAAAAGGAGGGAGGACTACCACAGTGGGGCCAGCCCTTAAATGATGCACAGAGGAGGGAAAGCTCAGAGCCTGTGTTGTAAGGCCAGAGGTCGAGTCCTGGAGGTTTTTACAGAATGGGTAGACCTCCAGGGCCGTGGGAAGCTTCTCATTGGATAGAGATTCAGCCTGAGCTGGGCCTGTGATAGAATTTGATGTGGGCAGGCTTGCAAGAGGCTAAGTTGAAGTGGAGATATCACTGGGCATGGGGAAGGATCAAGGTTGTTGACTATGAAGTTGGTTGAGCTCCAGGTGCAAGTGTAGTTGGTTTATTCATTGCTAGATTTTGAAAGAGTGGCATGAAAGGATGTAACTAGAGTTCATTGGGAGTGAGTATAAAAACACTGGAGAAACTGGCACTGGGCACCTACTGAATTGTGGGGGACCCTGCAGGTAATGGGGTGGGGTAGGCAAGAACGATACATTAGGATTAAAGAAGTCATCACTATTACCTGTTTGCTTCAGACTGCTTAGTACATAAAAGTTATATATTTACAATGCAGTGCTATACCAAATAATATCCAAGTAGAATAATGAGTATAAAAGTGTTATATCACCTTTTATTAGCATTTTCCTAGTGAATCTTTTTCCATTCCTTTATTTTTAACTTTGACATATTGTTTTGTGTGTCTCTTGTAAATAGAAAATATTTTCATTTAATTAAGAATGTATCAAAATGTAAAACAGTGTTTTGATTAGGAAGGTGAATAACTGTCAAGATTCTTACCTTAAAGAAGCAATTATAAGAAAATACTAAAAATTATTAACTATATAACTGGATGGGTTAAAACAAATAGCTCACCAGGTAGCTTGAAATACAATTCATTAAATCTGAATCTATAAAATTGTAATTACTTTAGAGTAAGTGACCAGAAGAAAAAGAGGTGTGGGAGCAAATAGTACTATCAGATCACACTGAACCAATTTCAGATTATTAGGGATTTGACAGCCCACTATTGCTGAAAGAAAAAATGACAGAAAAAAAAAAAGATATGTGATCAATCTATTTTTAAAATAATTTGAGGCCTTGGAAAAGGGTCAGAATTTAACTTGAAATTTTTATATAAGAAAAATTCTCTAATAAATCTACATCTTAATGAAGTATTTGTCTTCTAGCTAGAAGGGTAAAAAATACATCAATCTTAAAATTCCTGGGGAAAAAACTTGAAATATGTTTATCATATTTATATAAAAATACAATATAAAGGCTCCACTCTCAAGAATTCCAGGAGTTGAGTATAGTTTTATTGTTGTTATTGTTTTCATTTGTTTTTTCCAGTAGGAGGATAGTTTTTCATTGAAATATTCATGCTCTCTTACCTGATCCACTTTGTCATATTGTGAAGAAGGCTGGCTAAGGATCAGAACCAGGAAAGTCAACCTGCCCACACTGGCATCGAACTTTGGGGATTATAAGCATCAGATAACTCTGAGTGGACCTACTACAAATAGCTGTGAAACACATTATGCACGCTGACATTATTCAGGCAGCTGCATTTTCTATTCTGATTATCTTTGCATAGAATAAAGTTTTTTCTCAGTTTCTGTGTTAACAGAAAGAGGGTTAAGATCGGATGGTCAGTGTGGTAAACATGGACCAACACAACAGGGCCAACAGTTACCAAACAAATTCATTGTCATACCCAAGCTAAGCCAAAACTTAAAACACAAAACAATCATATTCTCAGGTTAAGACAGAAATACTTTGTGGGCTATAGTGAGCTAACTCCAACAATAACATTTAACAATATATCAAAAGTCCATTACATCAGCCATGATTAATTAGTATAAGGTAGAAATTATACCATTAATATGGAAAGACCAAGATATTATCTGAATGAAGCAGTAATTAAATCAGAAAGTATTTAAGGGGCTTCCCTGGTGGCGCAGTGGTTGAGAGTCCGCCTGCTGATGCAGGGGACACGGGTTCGTGCCCCGGTCCGAGGGGATCCCACATGCCGCAGAGCGGCTGGGCCCCTGAGCCATGGCCGCTGAGCCTGTGCGTCCGGAGCCTGTGCTCCGCAGTGAGAGAGGCCACAACAGTGAGAGGCCCGCGGCCCGCATACCACAAAAAAAAAAAAAAAAAAAAAAAAAAATTATTCAAAAGATAACTGTCAGAAATCATGTCATCATACTTGCTGGAAAAATAATCATTGTTGAAGCTGAGTTATACTTGGAGGTTCTATTGTCTCTACTTTTGTATATCTTTAAAATTTTCCATTAAATAAGTGAAAAGGAAACAGACAAAAGTTAGAAAAACCTAAATCACTGTTTTTTACTTCTCTAGAAGTAGAAATAAAGCTTTAAGTGGCAGGTTATGGAAGAGTGAATGCTACAATGAGTATAACTAGACTTTACTACAAATTGAATTCATATTCATTAAAAATTTTACATTCATTTTTGTGTGTATAAGCGTGTCGGCTTCCATGCTCATAATATATGTGGTAAGGTTGAGTAAAATGTTTTTGTAAGTATATATCACAATATAAATGTCAGATATTCTTATTCATCCTGAAAATTACCAGTGGCTGATGTCACTGAAGCTGATAGAGGGCAGTATGGTCTTGTGGTTTTTAGCAACAGATCCTGAGAAATGGGCTGTGATCCCAGTTTTGCTTACTAAGGAAGCAGCCCAATTCAATCGTCATTTAAGTGACATTCATTAAGGGTTCAACACCATACTAGAACAGCGTGACATAATGGTAGGTTTGGAGTCACACATGGGCCAAGAATCCTGGCTTGGCCATTTACAGTCGTGTGATCTTGGGCAAAATAACTTAAACTCATTGGACCAGGCTCAGCTTCGTCTTCTGTAAATGGGAACAGTAATAGCTAACTGAGAGGGTTGTTGTAAGGATAAAATGAAATACAGCCCATTATGTATCTAGAACAGTGTCTGACATGTATTGACAGTATGTGCAATAAACGGTGGTTGTTATTATTACTGTCTGCCCAATTGAGTATGATATATTCTCTCCATAGTAATAAGTAGAATATAGAAATATCCATAGTGGTAAGTAGAATGCAGAAATAAGTAATATCCTATTGCACTAGGCATTCTAAGATAGATACGTACGCAGGGTAGCCTAGCTCTTGACATGGACAGCGTTATTCAGATGAAATTTTCTTGCATCGGTCTTTCAGGCTCCTTTACTTTGGGGCAATCTAACATTAAAGTTCCTGCAGCCTCCTGAGGCTAGCATTTTGAGAAATCAGCCAAGAAGGAAACAGGCTGAAACCTATTCCACCCTCTAACTTTGAAACCTATTCCACCCTCTAACTTTGCACCCACTAGCTTCACAGCTGGACCTCTCTTCCAGGTGCCCTTATTTCCAATTGATCTGACTCTAGGTCTGCCCCTGGCACCATGACAATTGCCTGGAGCTTCCAAAGTCAGATGCCACCACCCCTTTCTTATCCCTCATATCAGACCACCCCTTGCATGCCATGGCCTGGGTGGAGTTTAGCCACTCGTCCTAGGCCTGAATGTTAAGACTTCTATGAATCTCCCCAGTTAAGACAGCATCCACATATATACAATGGAATGTTACTCAGCCATGAAAAGAAACGAAATTGAGTTATTTGTAGTGAGGTGGATGGACCTAGAGTCTGTCATACACAGTGAAGTAAGTCAGAAAGATACAAACAAATACCGTATGCTAACACATATACACGGAATCTAAAATAAAATGGTTCTGAAAAACCTAGGGGCAGGACAGGAACAAAGATGCAGACATAGAGAATGGACTTGAGGATACGGGGAGGGGGAAGGGTAAGCTGGGACGAAGTTAAGAGAGTGGCATGGACATGTATGCACTACCAAATGTAAAATAGACAGCTAGTGGGAAGCAGCCGCATAGCACAGGGAGATCAGCTGGATGCTTTGTGACCACCTAGAAGGGTGGGATAGGGATGCAAGAGGAAGGAGATATGGAGGTATATGTATAGCTAATTCACTTTGTTATAAAGCAGAAACTAACACACCATTGTAAAGCATTTATACTCCAATAAAGATGCTAAAAAAAATTTTTTTTTTTAAAAGAGAACATTCACCATTTCTAACAATTGCTTTCCCACTGCTGCCCTCTCCCTGGCTCTATTTCTCACCCACCCCAACTCCTCCTAGCATGCTACATGACATGCATAGTTATCTAGCGTGTAGAGGATATTCATTAAATATTTGTTGAATAAATGATGTTTATGTTAATCATGAGGATGGGAGGATATTCACCTAAGCATGGGCATGGGTATGGGTAGTTCTATAAGTCATTGTATATTTAATACTCAACACCAGGCCTTTTGTTGATGTCTTTCTATTCATTCTGATTGTCTGAAGCTCATTCTCTAACCTATTTCTCAGGAAAGGCACATGAGAACAACATTCCCTAATAGCAGTTTCTTTGTGCCCTTTATACTTGAGTCAGTTTTGCTCTAAAACAGGTATTTCAAACTTTAACATCTCAAACTTCTCAAAACCCTGATCATTCTCTTCTATCTTCTCTTTGGAAATAGCAAACCTCACCTCCTACATTATAGAGGAAGTAGAAGCCCCATTTCTTAATATAAAACATATTAGCCTACTTTCCTCCTTCCTGTCATTACAACAGAGAGCCTGTCTTTATTGCTCTTTAATGTTAATCCCTCTTCTCATTTAGATTCCATTCCCTCCTTCTTTTTAAGGAACATTACACTGTCAATTATAGTTTTTTGTTCACATATATTAAACTCTCTCTCTTGATTAGACCCTTCTCATCAAGTTTTAAATACATTCCAGTCATTCCCATTTTTTAAAAAAAGTCACTCAATCCCACATCCCCCTCCAACTATCATCTTATTTTCTCCTTCCCTTTATGGACAAACTTTATGAACGTGTGATTTATACGTGCTATGTAGCTGCAGTGGTTGCCTTCTCAATATCCGTCGCCCATTCTTCCACAGAAGCTGATTCTTTTAGAGCAGCAATGGGTCAAGCTAAAGAGTTATATTTCTTAGCCTCTCTTGCAGCTAGGAGTGGCCACATGACACAACTCTGACATATGACATGTAAGCTGAAGTCAGCTGAGGATTTATAGAAAATGTTTGCTTTCCTGGTATAGACACCAGACCTTTCCCCTTGATGTTTCTTTCTTCCTTCTGTCTGTAGCACTGGCTTGAGAGTGAGCAGCCATCTTGTATTCACAATGGAAAAAAAGCCCATACTGAGGATGACAGAGCAGAAAGAAGGGTTCTAGGATATTGATGACATCATGGAGCACTGCACCAGCCTGAATGTCACCCTTTGTCATTTTTGTTATGTGAGAAAAATAACTCTATTTAGTTAAGATACTATCATCAGATTCCATTACATATGACCAAATGTGATTCCTAAACTATAACCTTGCTCCCTATGTTTCCTCACCTTTGACTCATTCTCAAACCATTCCATTCTGGCTTCTGGCCCATCATTCCACTGGACTCACCAATGACCTGCATGTTGTGAAATCCAGGGGACACTTTCAGTTCTCATGTTACTTAACCTCCCAGCAGCATTTGACTCTGTGACTTCCTTTTTGAAACAGTCTTCCCATGGCTTCTATGGGTTTGCTCCTTCACCTCCAGCTGCTCCCTCTCTGTCTCCTTCATGGGTTAATCTTCCTCTACTAGCCAAACTTACCATCTTTCAGCCTCTACGACATACCACGGCCTCAGCAACATGCTTTTTCCTCTTTCTGGAATGCTCTGCCCTCCCTCCTTTTGCCAGCTAACTCTTCCTCACCCTTCAGTTCTCCATCCTTTTTTTTTTTTTAAGGTTTAATTTTATTTATTTTTGGCTGCGTTGGGTCTTCATTGCTGCACATGGGCTTTCTCTAGTGGTGGCGAGTGGGGGCTACTCTTCGTTGTGGTGCACGGGCTTCTCCTTGCAGTGGCTTCTCTTGTTGTGGTGCACGGACTCTAGGTGCATCGGCTTCTCTTGTTGCAGAGCACGGGCTCAGTAGTTGTGGCACGCGGGCTCTAGAGCGCAGGCTCAGTAGTTGTGGCACACGGGCTTAGTTGCTCTGCGGCATGTGGGATCTTCCCGGACCAGGGATTGAACCCATGTTCCCTGCATTGGCAGGTGGATTCCAATCCACTGTGCCACCAGGGAAGTCCCTCCATCCATTCTTCACTTCCTCCTTGTGAGGTCAAATTTCCCTTATTCTATATTCCTTCATAGCTCTTACATAGTTAAAACTTTACCATCTTTAGAGTAACTCTTTAAGTTGCCTCTCCCCTCAAGAATGTAGGCTCCATGAAGGCAGGAACAAGTCTATTTTTGCTCATCATTATATCTCCAGAACCCAAAATATTCCCCAACACATAATATGTGCTCAAGAATTAGTTATTGGAGTAAAAGGATGAATGTATAATTATTTTATTTATTTATTTTTTTCCGGTACACGGGCCTCTCATTTACCGTTGCGGCCTCTCCCGTTGCGGAGCACAGGCTCCGGACTCACAGGCTCAGTGGTCATGGCTCATGGGCCCAGCCGCTCCCGGCATGTGGGATATTCCCGGACCGGGGCACGAACCCGTGTGCCCTGCATCGGCAGGCGGACTCGCAACAACTGCGCCACCAGGGAAGCCCTGTATAATTATACAGTGATATTTTATTGTCTGTCTTCTTCCAACTCCATGAGAGAAGGAAACATATCTGTTTTATTCACAACCATATACGCGATACCTAACACATACTGCATGGCACATAGAAGGAAACGTAATAAATTAATTTTTTTTAAGGAATAAAAGAATAAATGAATGAGTACGGTTCCAAGGCAGACATTCTAATAGTTCTACAAGTAGCATGTCAGTGTTTGGGATTTTTTTTTTTTAACTATCTTTTGATTAAGTTTCTGGTTATAATAGAGCACCAAATACCTTTATTGTCTCCAGAGAAGAGTTTTTTGGAAAATATTACTTACTAGCTGGTTCTCCTTACAATATATCATGTATAAAATAGGCTGTCTATAAAGATCTTGAATCTATACACTTCTCCCTGCTTTTCGTTGCCGTCACTCTCATCAAAGTCACTATCATATTTCCCCTGGACTAAATTGGGCCACACACTTTTCCTTAAGCATTATTTATTAAACTGTATATAAACTTGGATAGTCCAGAGTTTTTATTGGATCTCAGGGCCAAGTATCATATCTGTTTATGGTACCTCCAAAGAAAGGTAGGCAAGTATAATATTTTTACTATAAAAAATAATTTTTTATTTTGTTGTGGGAGAGGATTATTTCTGTTCTTCATTGTACAAAATATTTCCTTTACTTAAGGAAAAGAAGTATTTTTTAAACTAGCAACAAATCTTTGTTTTCAAATGACCAAACTGAAAACATTCAGTTTAAAAAAAACCAAAAACAGCCAAAGACCTTTTAAGTCCCCCTACCTCCCGGCCCCATGAATTAGCCTTGAGGTACCTGAGATGCTCAAGGAGATTGACAAGAAGAGTCAATTATGCAACTGTGACAGCCCTGAGAATGCTCCCAGTCTTGTAGTCGGCATATCTGGATCCTGCCCTTCCTCCAAGGCAAAGCTCCTGTATTTCTTCCTCAACAAACCTTCCCTTCACCCACTCATAGCTGTGAATCTCAACTTATTATATATGTCTAAATAAACATATGTGTATATGTATCCTTTCCTCTCCAATCAGCCTGGGAAGGATGGAACACATATCTTACACATTGTTGTATCCTCAGAACTCAGTGCAAAATCTTGTAGGTATAATGTTTTTCTGCTGCTGCTGTTTATTATTATTATTTTTGCTAATAAGATTTACCAAGCACTTGCTATTGTGCCAGGCACTGTGTTATGCTCAGTAGAGGCTATTATTGTTCCCTTTTAACCAATGAGAGTTTAAGTAACTTGCACAAGTCTCATAACTAGTGAGCAGTGGACCCAGGACTCAAACCCAGCTTATCAGATTCCAGAGCTTGTGCTTTTCACCACTAGGATACCTTGTCCCTCATGAATATTCATAGGTACCAAACTCTAACAAGACTGCATTGGCTCCTGACTAATGTTGAGAGGACACCAGGTGAGCAGCTTTGCTCGTAACTACTCAGAGGCATTTCAAATTGTTTTCAAATGAAGCTGTAGGTCTGAAAATAATTAAAGAAACCATTTTTAAAACAGCAGGAAGGGGTGATGTATAGAGGGCCACTTTGACATTTTGATGTGTGTTTAAACTCTTAGCTCAGGGCTATAAAAAAACCACTACACTGAGATTGCAGAAGCATTAAAAATAAAATTGCCTTTGAAAAATTAATAATTTTTTAGAGAACTGTAAATGACATCCTATCATCTCTGGGGAAACCTTTCCCTAAAGCTCCAAGCCTCTTGGTGACCAGGATGAATAAGTTGGCCTCCTTCCTTTTTGTTTCTCCATTTTCTGCCCCAGAGGGCCAAAAGGAAACCATCTCAATTTAAGATTTAAGCTTTGTTTGTTGAAGTTACTAGCTAGTTAAACTGGAAGCAAGAAAAGCCATTTCATGTTGGCATGACAGTAGAAAGCATTCAGCCACATTCCAATTTAATGATGGAAGATTAGCCAAGGTTATTATTAAATTTTAATCTCTTCACTTAACTAATAAGGTCGATTAATACCCCTCCTGTCGAGGGGGGAAAAAAAAGCATCACAAAGTCTTGACTATTGGTATTTTAACCAGCTTACCCTGTTGTATTTTGAGTAAAAGGCACTATATCATGGACCGCTGAGTTTCCTCGAAAGCTCCAGAGAAACAAACAGATGGAGGAAAACAGTCCAGGTGTAAGATAACCCAGAGACTTGAACCTGTAGCAAAATGGAGTTTCTCCAAATTAGGCAGCAGGAGAAGCAGCAGATAAGAGCAACTGGCAACTGAAGATATCCTTGTTATTCTCTGGGCTAGAATCATGCTGGCAGAAGCTTTAACTAACTAAATTTACTTGCAGGTTCTCCGAAGGGAGTGATCATATTGCACAAGGGTCACTTTTCATAACACACTATATTGCAAACAAGTTCCCAGGACCTTGTAAAATATTTGACTTCTAAACCTCAATATAAGTATTAAAATGTCAGCATGTCCATTACATGTCCCAACTATAAAAAATATGAGTTGAACTATCTACTGAAAATGGAAAGTCCAATAATATTTATGACTTCTTAGAGCATACAGTCTTCATTTTGAAAGACTTAAAGCCTCCAAGAGGTATTTATCCAAAATTAGCATCCAGTAACAACACCTTGGGATATCCCTGTTCTGGCAGCACCTGTAGCCAGATCTGGTTACAGTTATTAAATCTAATGCTGGAGCTGCTGACCTCAGGAAGACAGGTGTCCTCTCCAACAGCAGGTCCCTATTCTGGTCAATAAAAAATGTGCTCTTCAGGCCTGGTCTGTTTGCTCAGGTATGTGGCCGGCATAGTAGCCTTGTCACAAAGAATTAATGGAGTTTTCATCTCTTCCCCAAATAACTTGCTCTGTAGTTAATTGAGCATTACATTTCCCGAAAGAAATGCTCACTTGGCTAAATACATAATGCCATTCATCAATTTATTTATTCGTTAATCCAGTATTTATTGAATACCTATTATGTGCTAAGCATTGGAAGGCTATGGAGATACAAAAATTAATGACAAGAAATCTCTTTGATCAATAAGCTCAACTTAGTAGCCCAATAATTGTTTGAAGGATCCAGATTAGATCCTCTATCTACATTTTATCCACTCAGCCTAAACTTCAAAGCCTATTTCAGGTCTTATCTCTTCATTCACTCATTTAGGAAAACTTTATTGGATTCTTAAAACTGTGTTAGGCACTGGAATGGTGAAGATGAAGAGAATATAATCCCCACCACCAGGATCTCCAAGCCTCGTGGGGAGATATGCGAGGTAGACAGGACCTGATGTGGAAGACGTTGTAAGCCAGGTTAACCAGGGAATACGGGTTTTATCCTACAGCAGCAAAGAGCTATTAGACAACCCTAAGGAAGAGAGAAGCATGATTAAATTTGCATTTTAGAAAAATCAACAATGACAAAGAAGATGGATAGTAAGGAAGAATGGCCAGAGGGAAGAAACCAGAGGGGAGGAAAATCCAAATTCTAAAATTATTCAAGAAATAGAAATAACAACATTTTATTAACAAACTGAATGTGAAGACTGAGGGAAAGGATGAAGTCCAAGATGACTTCTATGATTCTGTTCTGAGTGGCATTAGCAGCAGGAGAGGAGGAACAGGGTTAGTGGGAAAATGATTTCAACCTCGAACACTGCAGGTGCCTCTGGAACATCCAGGTGTCAACATTAGGTTTGCTGTTGTAAATGTTTGTCTGAAACTCATGAAAGAGGTAAAGGCAGGAGGTAAGGATGCAGGAGTCATCACCTTATAGACTGTAGTTGAAACATGATTATAACATTATGAATGACATTGCCAATTCTGTAGCCATCTCATACTACTCCCTAGTCCCAAATGCCTTATCCTCATTCAACATTCATTTTTAAAATTAATTATTATTCATTAGTTAATTTCTTTATTTGGTTGAATAATACCTATGGAACTCTGATATATTTCAGGCAATGCAAAAGACCCTGGGTGTACATACCTGAATAAGCTTTGATTCCCTACCCTAAAGGATCTCATAACCTGGCTATTGACTATAAACTAATTCTCTAATTCTATGTGTGTCTGTCATGTCTCCAAGAAGAGGATAAACTCCCAAAGTTTATCCTCTTAGGCTCTTCTTTAAAAAAATCCCTGTAAAGACCTAGCACAAAGTTCTGCTCTTTGTAGATGCTCAGTGTGAACATTGAATGATAGATTGATTACTTATTTTAAAACATAGACCAATTTATTTATTTTTAAATAGTTTTCAGGGAAGAGTTTGGACTAGAAAAGTATTAAATTTTCATTAGGAAAATTTAGAAACTACATTAAAAAGATAAAGAAAATAATAATAATTATTAATATACTGTCCAAAGATAACCACTATTAATATTTTATGGAAAATACTCATAATCCTTTTTCTAAGTGTAAAAACCTGCCTTATTACATTTTTGGTAAAAGGAATCATATTTAACATATTTTTGTATCACTTTAAATTTAAAAATGCTATATCATGAACATACTCTAGTGCCATTAAATATAGGTTTTCATCATTATTTTTAAACCATTTCATTGTATTCCTTTGTATGACTGTCCTATGATTTATTTAGCAGGTCCTGCACTGATGGAAACTTAGGTTTCCTAAGAAAAACCTAAGACTTTTTAAAAATAGAAATACAGCATGTATTAATAAAAGTTCACAAATCAAAACTGAGCTTGATAAAATTTTATAAAATGACCACACACATGAAACCCAGACTAAGAAACAGATCATTACCAAAATCTCAGAAGCCCTCTTCTGTCCTCTAGTTACTACACACCATGACCACCTTCTTCCCAGGAAGCTCTCAGCCAGTGACTAAGCGTTGCATAGCTACTAGTGCCTGGACATTTCTGCCCAACATTGGCCCCCTGTGTGGGCTGGCCAAGATTTTGTCAAAGCTATACCTCAGTCTAAGGCTCTTCCTACTCAGTCCTTCTTCCTTTCCCCTCTCCTTTCCCAGGTGTCAGACCTGTATCACGGTCTAAAATTCTACCCTGACTACTCCTGCTCCTTTTCCCTTTTGTCCTTTAATAGATGTTACCAGCAATAAATCTCTTGCGTTTCTAACTCTGCCTTGATATCTGCTGCCCAGAGGAACCACCAACACAAATGGCACTGGAAGTGGGCTAAAATGACAAGCTCAGTTTGAGGATTGGACCACATACCTCCCTCCTGTTAAGGAGGATCCCTTCCAAGTGGTATGTGGACATGGATAGTCTCAGCCACAAGTGGTAGCCCAGTTGCTAAAAATATCACCAGTAGTGACTTGAGAGTGACATCCTAGTGCTGAATGCCCTGGCTGGTGAGATGATGCAAGCCTTTTTAAATGCCTGTGATCAGGCATAAGGATAATGGAATTGGTTGGGCATTAAAAAGTTGCATTGACATGCTAGAGAGGAATAATTGGAAATGGAGGGCAATTAACAAATAGTTATGGCTAAATACAAGAACCAGAAGGTCTCTTTAGTAGCTTACAAAGTAGAAGAGTTAGCACAACACAGGAGTAGACTCAGGATCTGATAGCTAGGAGCCCCCCAAACAGTTGACTTCTCAGACAGGGCAGGTCTGTTATTCCCTGGTTGAGAAAACCTGGGACCCTGAAACATGGGATGGGAACATCTCAGTGGATACGCTCAAAGATAGTGCTTCGGCAGACTCCCCTGAGTCTAAACTCCCCCAGAATTTACAGAGGTGGCCCACCCCTCGCTGTGTAGGACAACACTGCACAGGCCACTCCTCAAGGCAACAGATACCCCCTCAGGAGCTGTGCCACCTCCTCTTCAGGCTGCCAGATTGATAGTTATGGTTAAATCCCCACATAACTTGACTGGGACATACTGGACTTGATAAGAGCAATAGTGTTCCTCCCTCAACTCACACCTATGGCACAGGGTGAATCCAGTATGACCAGCTAAAGGAGGAGGAAAAAGGCCAATCTTGTTACAGTCAGGTCAGCACAATTGTGGGTGCAAGCTTTGTCACTGGAACTGGCACAATGGGCACATGAATGGAGTGGCCACGGTGGCAGAGACAGAAGCTACATATGGGCCCAATGGCATGGACTCCCACATATCAAAGCTGGCCTTGCAATTATTGCCTTTGAATATGCAACCTGTCAGAGACCAATGCCCAGCCCCTTATATGGCTCTGTTCCTTGAGGAGGCCCACCAGTAATAAGTAGAATAATTGGGCCCCTTGCTTCCCGGAAGACAGAGATTCATTCTCACATAAATGGACATTTATTTGAATATGGATTTGCTTTTCCTAACCTCAGAGCTGCCGCCATTGCCACTATCCAGGTTTCCAGGGGCTTACAGAGTATTTGGTCCACAGGCACAGAATCCCACACAACATAGGATATGACCAGGGGACCCTGTTCTCAACAAAGGAGGTGTGGGTGTAGGGCCAGGATCTTGGGATTCGCTGCAGCATTAGAAGATGCTGACCTGATAGAGTGATGGAATGACCTGCTGAAAGCATAGCTGAAATGCCATCTTAGAGGCAAGACTCTTAAGGGTCAGGCACTGCTCCTGGATGCAGTATATGCACTGAATCAGAGCTGTCTATATGGTGCTGTGTCCCCAGGAGGAGGAAAATATGTGCCTCGGAACCAAGAAGTGGAAGCAGGAGTGGCTCCACTCACCATCACCTAAATGGAGGATTTTGTGTTTCCCCTTACAGCAACTCTGGACTCTTCAGGGTTGGAGGGCCTAGTCAGGGAGTACACTCTTGCCATTGAACACAGTGAATGACAAACTATGGCTGCTGCCTGGGCACTTCGGATTCCTGTGTCTGAGGGCCAACAGGCAGGAAGAAGAGTCACCATACTGGTAGTGGTCATTGTCCCTGATCAGCAAGTGGAGGCAGGGCTCCTGTTATACAATGGGGGAAAGGAGGACTATGTGTGGAACTCAAGAGACCCACGTGGGTGCCTCTTAGCAATTTATCATCGAACTGCAACCTTGAGTGGACAGGTGTAGCAATCCCAGCCTGAGAAGGATATGGTTAAATAAAGCTCAGGTGCCACAGGATGGAGAAGCATGAAGGAGCTGCTCCCTGAACCTGTTCAGAGAAGTAAGTCTGTGTGGCACAAGGCATGAACCACAGCAACAACGGATAGGTGTGCTGTTCAAATGTCCCTTCAAGAAAAAACTGAGTGACGAGCTGCAAGGAGCAGTTAACTGACAGTCTCAATTTACAGCACTGTAGGGATATGCTGCAGTAATTGAGCTGAGGCCTAGCTTTTCCTGGCAGTCTCTAGCCCACGACTGAGCATGGCAAGGGTCTGCCCAACACGCTCCTTTATGTAGGGGAACTTCTCTACCCAAACTCCAGTCATAGGTTTCCCATAGGAGCAATCAGGCCCTTATATGTCCTGGATCCCACCACCCAAGTTGACTGGTCTAAGGATGGGTACGTGACCCAAGCTAAGCCGCCCATAGTCCTTCCCTTGGATTTTTTCTTTATTTTAAGTTATAACTCAGGGTGACTTGCCTGGTGGCACAGTGGTTAAGAATCCACCTGCCAGTGCAGGGGACAAGGGTTCCATCCCTGGTCTGGGAAGATCCTACATGCCGCGGAGCAACATAGCTCCCATGCCACAACTACTGAGCCTGCACTCTAGAGCCCGCGAGCCACAACTACTGAAGCCCGTATGCCTAGAGCCTGTGCTCCGCAACAAGAGAAGTCACCGCAATGAGAAGCCTGTGCATCGCAGCGAAGAGTAGCGCCCCCGCTCTCTGCAACTAGAGAAAGCCTGCATGCAGCAACGAAGACCCAACGCAGCCAAAAATAAATAAATAAAATAAATAAATAAAAATAAAATAAAATAAACAATAATTCAGAAGAAGCTCTCTTCATTGGACGAAGTTGCAAGAGGTAGTTTGGGGAGTTGTTGGTTTCTGGCCACATGAGGAAGCTCATCTGCAGTGAGCGAGAATGAAATCAGCACACACAGAAGCACAAAGACAAGAGACAGAGAGTGCCTGCAGTGTTCAAAGTTCTTGAGGTCCAGCTGTACCCAGCTCCCTGGGGTCTGACTGTTCTAACTTTTCTTTCTATTGGGTAAGATAGTCTAGTGTGTGTCCAATAAGTAATTAATTGGAATCAGATTTTGATCACATGTGACCACATAAGTTCTAGCACACACTTAGAAGTATCCTATGCTTATTTTATATTAATAGTTAACACTGATTGAGTTGAGGGTTTATTATATTCCAGACACTGGTCCAAGCACCTTAAATATATGAATTCATTTAGTCCTCTCAGTAATAACATGAGTCCACCCAAATGCCCTCTCTCTATTGTTTTCCCCAAGGCTACTTTATTTTAAAATAAAAAATAAATAAGAGATTCTACTACATGTCCTTTTAATAGAGGCTCCAAAGAGCCAACTTTGGAGATGTACAATGTTCATCATTTTAGTCTCTCACATGGTGATGCCAGCTCTGATTTGGGGCTTCAGCAAGACAGGTTTGCAGGTACAAGTGTCCTTCAATGCCTCAGAAAGGCCCATTTTTAATAATAGAGAAAGTGGTATTACAAATAAGCAGAACAGATAATTTCCTATGGATACATATTTTGGAATTTTAAATGGGATTCCCAAGGTTTGACAAGTATGAATACTTACATGGTCAGAACATGTAAATCAGGACAATCTTTGAAGTCCAAGAAGGATGCCACCAGCACCTATTAATAGAGACTAATACAAGGCCAAATACCCCCTCACTGAGGCCTGAAATCCAATTGACAGTGAGCCATTCCTTTATGTAAGGCATCCACATGACCTCTGCTGTCTTTTAAAATTAAATACTCTGTAGAGGTATGATTAGGTACCTAATCCCTTCCCTACCTCAAGGGTGTGAGGGGTAAGAAGGATGGAGAGAAAGGACGAATGGAGACAACTAGAGTAGTAAAAATTGGGGAAAGGCCTTCCAACCCCACCACTTGACTGAAAATTCTGTTAGTACCAGGATCCTACTTTCAGATCAAAGCTGTCCAACAGAAATATAATGCACACCACACATTCAATTAACATTTTTCTAGTAGCCACATTAAATTTTTTTCTACAACCAGGTAAAATTAATTTTAATTATGTATTTATTTAAATCAACATCAAAAATATTATTTCAACATGTAGGAAATTAAAATTATTAATGGGCTAGTTTATATTCATTTCTTTCATATAAGTCTTTGAAATCTAGTGTATATTATATGTACAACAAATATCAATTTGAATGCTAACTGTATTTAGAGTTCACAAATTTTTAATTGAAAAAGTAGTTTTATATATTATTGTTCAAAATATACTTAAAATTTTCCAGTAACTGAATCAGATGTTTTAAAATTTAAATTTAAACTAATTAAAATTAGGGACCTCCCTGGCGGTCCAGTGGTTAAGATGCTGTGCTTGCACTGCAGGGGGCGCAGGTTCCATCCTTGGTCTGGGAACTAAGATACTGCATGCCATGGAGTGCGGCCAAAAAATAGAAAATAAATAAATAAATAAATTTTAAAATAAACTAATTAAAATTAAAAGTTCAGTTCCTTGGTCACAGTAGCCACATTTCAAGTGCTCAATCGCCACATGTGGCTAATGGCTACTGTATTCAACAACACAGATGGAGAACTTCTATAAGTACAGAAGTGTTATGGGACTATGCAGCTCTAGACGTAGCCATTGGTGTACAGTAAACTCCACTCACTACTTGGCTGGCAGTGTCAGGGAAGTGGGTTACATCTATAAAGCAGATTCCTTAACAGATTCCAGAAGCCTCACCACACCTCTCCATTGACTCCCAGACTGATTTCTCCAGGTCCCCTCTCCCATGCTGCCCCAGCCTCCATCCACACCCAACAGGCTAGTAAAGAGCAAGCAAGGGCTCTGGAGTCAGAGATCCAGTTTTCATCTCAGTTCATCACTTACCAGTTGGCTTCCAACAACTTAATTAACTTCTTTGAGTCTTGGTTTTCACATTAATTAATTGACGATATTTTAAAGGATTGTTGAGTAAGTGAGGTAATGTGCACATTTAACACAATGTCTGCCACATAGAAAAGAATAAAAGGTAGCTCTTAAAAAAAAAAACCTCTGTATACGCTTTTGTATGTGTTTCCACAACTTCCCACCACCCAGGAGTGGTTATTCCTGGGTATTCTTAAGTGGGGCAGGAGTTAATGGGGGTGGGGGAGAGAGGTGGGGAAGAGCCCTGGCATCTGGGCACTGACATGTGTCCCAACTCAGCCTTGTGGCTAATTTACAAACAGTTTTTACTGCTACTGTTTTATTCAGCTCTTCCTTCCCAGCTTATCAGTTCATATGGCTTTTGCTCTGGAACTCCAAGTCTGACATGGCCTCCCTCATTCTACTCTGAACTAGAACAAATGGTTAACCACACAAAACAGCCATCAACACTCTTTCTAAGGACATCAATGACTTCTTTAAGCCCAAGCCCAGGGACACTTTCTCCTCCACCTCTCTGCAGTGTGTGACACTGTTGCTTCTCTCTCATCATCCTGGTTCTCCTCTAACATCCCTCAGACCATTCTTCCTCCTTTTTTTTTTTTTTTTTTTAATAAATTTTTATTTTATTTATTTGTTTATTTTTGGCTGCATTGGGTCTTCGTTGATGTGCACAGGCTTTCTCTAGTTGTGGTGAGCAGAGGCTACTCTTCGCTGTGGTGCACAGGCTTCTCATAGCGGTGGCTTCTCTTGTTGCAGAGCACAGGCTCTAGAGCTCAGGCTCAGTAGTTGTGGCACACGGGCTTAGTTGCTCCACGGCATGTGGATCTTCCTGGCCCAGGGATTGAACCTGTGTCCCCTGCATTGGCAGGCAGATTCTCAACCACTGCGCCACTAGGGAAGTCCCCTTCCTCCTTCTTCTGCAAAGGCAACCCTAGGTCTGAGCCTTCCTCAAGGCATGGTCTCGTTTGCATACTCCTAGGCCTCAGCACATTGCCCCTAAACTGATGACTCCTAAACCTGTACCTCAAGCTCCCACTTCAGCTTTGGGCCCAACTCACTGCTCCCCACTGGCCTCTCCTACTGCGTGACCTACCTCTGAATTCATCCTGTTCCCTTCAAACCAGGTTCCCAGCTTGCTCTGAGTTGGGTAAGGGAACACACACTGACCCCAAGCTCCCAAGTGCCAACATACTCTGCTAGCACCTCATTTAATCTTCACAATGGCTCTGTGAGGAAGGAACTGTGATCTGCATTTTATAGCTGAAGAAGCCATGAGGAAGAAACCAAAATCTGGGTCTGTCTGGATCCAGACTCCATGTTCTTTCTAACACATAGGATCACTTCCCATAATTCATTCAGTGGGTTGATGCTCTCAGCCAGGATGAATAATCTACCATCTACCCATTCAAGGTTTGCACTTTTAGTGAGAGAAACAGAAGGTACAGGTAAATATGGTGGTGTGGTAAGTGCTATGATAGGGCCCTATGGGAATGCACAGAAGGAGCACCTACCGCAGCCTTTGGGGTTCAGGAGAAAGAACTGTTGGGCTAGAGATGGAGGTTTGAGGTTCATCAATGATAACTTAAGCAATAGGAGTCTATGAATCCTCCAAAGGGATATAAAGTGAGAGGAAGAGCAGGCTGAAGAAGGAACTCTGAGGCATACCCACATTTAGGAGCTGAGGAGTGGAAGAAGTTACCTTAAGGGAGGCTGAGAAGAAGCCAAAAACATTGGAAACAGGAGGAAAACCAAACTGTGATCTTGCAGAAGAAAGGGAGGGAAGGAGTGGAGTTTAAGACGCTGAAAGTGTAACCAGTTTCAGCAATAGGGAAATAATGGGTGCTTTTACTGAGAGCAGTCTCATCTGAGTTTGGGTGGCAAAAGCCAGTCTGGAGTGGGTTGAAGAGAGATTAGATGGTAAGCAAATGCGGGTGGTGAGCATAGACAACTTTTTCAAGATGTCTAGTTGCAGTAAGTTCACTGTGAAGATTAAATGAGGTGATGAAAATAAAGCAGCTAGCACAGTCCATGGCACATACAATAATTCAATAAATGTTGGCTGTTATTATATATTAAGGGATATATTTTAAGGAATAAGAGAGCCAGTAGTAGCTATAAGGAAATGCGAGTTTAGGGAGAATTTTTTAAAGACCTCTCTCTTTACTATATTGGAAAAAGCTTCAGGGGCTTCCCTGGTGGCGCAGTGGTTGAGAGTCAGCCTGCCGATGCAGGGGACACGGGTTCGTGCCCCGGTCCGGGAAGATCCCACATGCCCGTGAGCCATGGCCGCTGAGCCTGCGCGTCCCGAGCCTGTGCTCCGCGACGGGAGAGGCCACAACAGTTGAGAGGCTCGCGTACCGCAAAAAAAAAAAAGCTTCAAAAACCACATCAAAGAATTACATGCAGTTGGTTCTAAAAAGCAACAATTCTCCGAGCCACCCTCCCAAGAGGCAACCACTTTGAACTACTTCTGTGTTGTGGTAACCTCCATATCGCTAATTAACCTTGTAATATGACTATTTCTTGATTCACCTTAGACATTATCTATTAACTTCCTGATATGTTGAATGAGAATTTAATTCTCTTATACCTCTGTCATCCAAAGTGGTTGTATCACTATTCTCAGTTTCTCTGCTGGCCACCTTCACAACCTACTTATGCTCTATTTTTCATTCCATTAATCATAGATAGGATCTCTTGGCTCCCTACATTTAAGATGAGGATGTCAGTAGCCTACTCTTCCCTCCACCTCTCAAGGGGAAAGGTTTGTTTTGTTTCATTTTTTTAAATACAGGAGACTCTTGAGTAGGCTTGAGTGAAAGTGAGCAATTGAAGATAGATGACAAAACAGTTGTTGGTGTGAGACGATGAATTCAGAGCCCAGTGTGGGACATCTCCTCCATAATGGCACCACCAGTTTCCTAGCACAAGTCTTGAAATCTTCTAAAAAACATGGAACTCCTTTGCACACTGGATCCAATCAGCCATAAAATTCCATAGATTCCACTTCTTCAGTTACCATCTTTTTATTATTTTCTCTCCTGCATGTGACTTTAGTTCAGACTTTCAGTATTTCTTTTTTTAAAAAATAAATTTATTTATTTTATTTTTGGCTGTGTTGGGCCTTCGTTGCTGCCCACAGGCTTCCTCTAGTTGTGGCAAGCGGGGGCTACTCTTTGTTGCAGTGTGCGGGCTTCTCATTATAGTGGCTTCTTTTGTTGTAGAGCACAGGCTCTAGGCGTGCGGGCTTCAGTAGCTGTGGCACGCGGGCTCAGTAGTTGTGGCTTGCGGACTCTAGAGCACAGACTCAGTAGTTGTGATTGCAGGGGCTTAGCTGCTCCACACCATGTGGGATCTTCCCAGACCAGGGCTCAAACCCATGTCCCCTGCATTGGCTGGCAGATTCTTAACCACTGTGCCACCAGGGAAGCCCCTGGCTTTCCTTATTTCTGACTTAGACAATAGACTTCTAACTGATCTTTCTCCTTACTTTTCCCTTGCAAGTCTGTTTTACACTGATGCCGATTAATCTTAAAGCAGAGCTCTCATCATCTTACTCCCTTGTTTAGAATCCATAGTCTGGCTTTCAAGGCCTTCCACAATGTGATCCCAGCCCAGCATGAGTTAAGGGAATGTTCAATCAGTTAGGAGAGGGGTGGAGGTCAGAGGCAAATGGAACATGTTCCCCAGGTAAAGCATAGTTTCTCAGGCCCCCCTATTCAACAGGAGCTTCAGGGCCCTTCTGGAAGAGGTAAAGGCTGGTTAACCACCCCAGATGTGTCTTTTGCAAAGTCCAATAACCGTAACTGTGTGCTCTAGTTCAGAACTTCTCTTAATATTTCCTTTGGAAATTCACAAAAGAAGAAATACAAACAACCAATAAACATTTAAAAGTTCAACATCACTAGTTAGAATGTCAGCCATGAGAAAAGGTGTGTACCTTTTTTTTTTTTAAAGAGCTTATCCATTATCTGATAGCTGGACAGTTTAGCTGGCATCTGCGTTCCCCTCCTCTCTGGTCTGAATCCTTTGGGGAACTGGATAGGCCTGGCATGGGGCACTAACTGCAGAGAGCGTGTGAGGCATGTACCTCTGTGTCACAGAAGCTGAGACACTGAGCGAGATTATTTTTAGAGGTGACCTTCTAGGTTCCAAGGAAAAGTAAACAGACATGCACATGATTTCCTCTGAGAGATTCGTGGTAAACAAATTGGCATGCACACACTCACTATTATCCCATGTTCTGACTCCAGGGCTCTTAAAGAGCAATTTCAGGTGAAAAGCTTTACTGAAAGCTGAAACCAACCAGGATGAAGACAGGGGTAAACTGAGTGAAAGTTCACAGCTTCTAGCTACTGGGTCAGAGAACTGCAGGTGAAACAACTTATCTATTCCAAATTCTTGGAAAACATGTTGTTTTAAATGAAGTTTCAATAGTTCCTCATGAAAATATTGCTAAAACTTATTATTTAATGTCTCACCTCTTATTTTGTATTATTCCATTTGTTTTACCTTTGTTGTTTTTCCTATGTAATGTATTTATTATTTTAAGTGAACATTATAGAAAATGTAGAAAGAAAAAATCCCCATAATCCTGCTCCTTATTGTTTGTTATGTATCCTTCAGGTATTTTTATGCATATACTTATATCTATATATCAACAAAAGAAAAACATAAATTCCTTTGTCCTCTCATACGGATCTGGGGCATCTTTTCACATTGGTATATATAGGTCTGCCTCATTCTATTGATGGACATTTAGGTCATTTCCAGTGTTTTACTATTACAAACAATGCATAAGCAAGCATCTTTGAACAGATATCTTGAGCACTTGCATGAAAATTTCTGTTGGACAGCTTCTGGGAAGAATTTCTGGATCAAAACATTTACATATTTTTAAAGGTTTTTTTGTTTGTTTCTCTTGGCCGCACCACACTGCTTGTGGGATCTTAGTTCCCCGACCAGGGATCAAACCCGGCCCTCGGCAGTGAAAGCGCGGAGTCCTAACCACTGGACCACCAGGGGTTTCCCTAAAGTTTTGATTTGGTTATTGCCAAGCTGCTCTCCACCTGTTTCCTGGAAACATGCAAATTAATTAATTTCTTATGAAGACTTAGCAGCAAACACAATGCCTGGCACATAGTAGCTGTTCGTTAATTGATGGTTAGATTAAAGCTTCATAAATATTACTTATTGTTCAGACTGTGACTCTACTGAAGTGTATTGCCCTGCCTGCCTCACTCTTTTTTTTTTTTTTTTTTTTTTGTGGTATGCGGGCCTCTCACTGTTGTTGCAGAGCACAGGCTCCGGACGCTCAGGCTCAGCGGCCATGGCTCACGGGCCCAGCCACTTCGCAGCATGTGGGATCTTCCCAGACTGGGGCACGAACCCGTGTCCCCTGCATCTGCAGGCGGACTCTCAACCACTGTGCCACCAGGGAAGCCCCCTGCCTCACTCTTAATTATCCCAGACAACTGAGGTATTTAAGTGTGGTAAAGTAGTAAATACAGTACACATTAGTAGTAAATACAATAAACAATAATAGTATTAATACATACCACAATACATAGCACTTCTGATTTTCTCCTCTGTGACAAGATATTGTTGTCATCTGAAATCATAAAATTCTAGAGTAGACAGGAACCTAGACATCAAATAGTGTTTCTTTTTTTTATATGAAGAAGTGAAAGCCCAGAAAGGTAATGATTGTCCAAAGGCTTGAGAATTAATAGATCCTACTGAAAACACCTCTTATTTCTCACTTTCCTTCCTTGACTTGAATGCACAGATCTATTATCGCTTTATTTCACTTGACTATATCATACAAACAAGGCACATTATTGACTGAGATATGTGTCCTCAAGTCTTCTTAGTTCTGTCAATTTACCTGCCTAGAGCGTTCCTGCTTGCCCTTCTAATTTTCTACTTCAAGTTGGCCAAGGATTGAAAACAAGATAGCCAAGCTTATTAGAACTATACGTCAAGTGATGGGATCTGAGAGTGAGTCTAAGATTTTCTTATGAGTGAAACACAAGAGCCTTAATACTTTTTTGTCAGCTATTTTGGCTACTCAGGACAGCTTGGGGGTGTGTGTGTGTATGTGTGTGTTTATGTGTGTGTGTGCAATATGTACTTCCTAAGCTTTAGCAGCTTAGGAACATGTTGCCATGTTCTGGATAGATGAGACTGTTGTCTATTTATAAATAAGTGTATATGCAGTTGACCTTTGAACAACACAGAAGTTAGGGGCATCAACTCTTCTTGCAGTCAAAAATCTGAGTATAACTTTACAGTCTGCCCTTGGTACCTGTGGTTCTGCATCTTCAGGTGCAACCAACCTCAAATTGTGTAGTACTGTAGTAGTATTTATCGAATATAATCAGCGTGTAAGTGGACATGCACAGTTCCAACCCCTGTCAAGGGTCAACCGTATATGAAATATTGCTAAGAGTAAAATCCTGGAAGGTATTAAGAACTATTTAGATTTTAAAATTTTCCCAATTCTAAGGAAACAAATAGTCAAAGCATTTGTCTTCATGTGCAATCAACATTTGGCCAAGGTCTATTTAAAGTACAATGAAATAAGAATCCTTTCTCCTTCCCTTTGCCGATATATAACGCCAACTTTGGTCTGATCATCAGTAATTTCAGGAATAGTTTCTGTGGCAGTCAGAATAATGGCTGCCCAAAGATGTCCACATCATAATTCCTGAAATCTGTGAATATGTGCCCTTACATGACAAAAGGGACTTTGCAGATATGATTAAATTAAGGATCTTGAGATGGGGAGATTAGCCTGGGTCATCCAGGCAGGCCCAATGTGATTACAAGCCTCCTTAAAAGTAAAAGAGGGAGGCAGGAGAGTCAGAGAAGGAGATACGATGACAAGAGCAGAGGTCAGAGTGATATGATTGTTTGAGGAAGAGACCATGAGCCAAGGAATGTAGGCAGCCTCTCGAAGCTGGAAAAGGCAAGGAAGCAGATTCTGCCTAAGAGTCTCCAGAAAGGAATGCAGCCCACTGCCAACACTTTGATCCTGGTCCAGGAGACCATTTTAGATTTCTCTCCAGAACTGTAAGATAGCAAATTTGTGTTATTTTAAGTCACTAAGTTCATGGTAATTTGTTATAACATCAACAGGAAGCTAACACAGTGTCTTACCATAAGCCAGTGTAAGTTTGAGTTTTGATTGAAGGACAATTGTTCTTTTGCATTTGAATCAAATATTTAAAGAATGTGAAAATGTTTAAAAGAAAAAAAGCTGAAAAACGTAACCACATAATAGTAGTAATAGTTAACATTAATTGAGCACTTACTATATACAAGACATTGGATTTACAAAATTTCATGGAAGGCTTACAATGAAAGGATGATGTAGGACTATGACAATAATCCGTTTATTAGATAAGAAAGCAAATATAAAGAAGGTGAAGAATTTAACTTTAATAAGCAAAGAGATTAGCTGAACTATCCTGTGGTAATGTGCAGAATTCCATCCTCTCAAACCAAGCAGGGAAAATTTGAAGGTAGTTACTATAAAAATTAGGCAAAGGTAAAGCTTGTAAGATTGCTAAGGGATAGGTGATGCCTTAGGTTGTGAAAATAAATCCCACCTGAAATGCTTTGAGTTCCTACTACATGGCAGGCAGCTCCCAGCTATTACAATGGGCTCAGCTTATTAACTGGCAGACCAGGTGGAATCCCCCGAAGGTGTATCCTTTCCTCCCCCACCCTCCCTACCCCCATCTGGAACCTTTGACCCATAATCCTGAATTCGTAACCCCAATCTTGTCTTTGACTGACAACCCTGAATACATGACATCAGATTAACAGTCCCAAAATAAATCCGTTCCCCTCCATTGGAATGTCATTGGATAATGACTGCAATCCCAAATAATATACATGATGATGTAATTCTAATGACATCTTATATTTACAAGATGTAGTAACAAATTTTTAACTCACTGTGCTGTTTGTGTATGTGTTCTTTGTATTTAAGATATTTGAAATGTTTTAGAGAATCTCACAGGTTGGATAAAGATCTGACATTTTAAACTGACTTTTCATTGAAATACTTAGGATTTGACCAATTAGGGATATAGTGAATATTTAAACACTTTAGTGAACTATAGGTTTGATTTTTATGCTGCATAGATGCCTAAGAGAACCTGATTTACTAGATTTACAATAACACATTTGTTAAGTGCTTATTACTTACCAGGACTGTTTTAAGTGCATTGCATAGACTAACTCAGATAAACATCATAACAACTCTATATGAGTTTGGTATTATTGCTACTCCCACTTTCAGAGGGTAAAACAGAGGCACAAAGATTTATGTGACTGAACCAAGATCAGGCAGCCGGTTAGTAGCAGAGCAATCTGGCTGGGAGTACATGCTCCTAACCAATGTCCCCTCAGTGTTCAGGAAGACTCTTACAGGGGTACTCTGCTAAGTGTTCAGGACTCGGCAGAGAATGGCCCAAGATGATTTACAGAGTGTAAATCTGCCTTGTTAGAAGCGTGAAGTACCTGGGACAATCAGATATAGCAATGTGTGAATTTGACATATTTAAGGGAATTTAATAAATGAAGTTTATAAACAGTGTCTAAATGTGCAAGTGAATGTGATTTGTTAGATTTGTATGCTTTTGTGACTTTAATATGTAATGCTTAAAAAAATTATATCCCATTTATAAATGGGAAGTTTAATACATCAAATTAATATGCTCACTGGTATTAATCAAAGAACAATTGAAAGTGTTTTAACATGAAATTGACAGATTTATAAATGAATTTGATTTGTGTTTAAATACTTAACGACTAGACTTAAATTTTACAACCCTAATAAATATCATTTAAAACACAAGCAACTTTATGGGTTCCTTCCCATGCACAAGAAGTCCGCTCTGACATTTAAAATCTCAGCTGATCATTGGTACAGTTTTAGCCCTGTTTTGCAGAAGGGGAAACTGAGGGGAAGAGAAATAACTTCCCAAGGTGGCAGAACTGGGAAGTGATGGATGCTGCATTCCAGCCCAGATGACACCAGACTGCCAAAGCCAGCACACTAACCGCTCTCCTATACCACCTCCAGGTTCTAGAGATGCCCTTTCTATAGAATACAATGTCGGTTGTGAATACATAACCTGGAGGAATATACACCAGTACAACAACACTGGTCTTTCCTGGAATGGGAATTATGGAGGACTGTTTTTCTGTAACATTTAAGATTTGAGTAAAAGGAGTTCTCTACCCCTTCACCCCACTTTCCAACTAATTTCTTTATTGACAATTTAAAATTAAGAGAATTCTGCACCTCTTTATATTTCACTTCTCTGCATTGTCAATCAGCATTTTGTAGTCACTTATTAATATCTACCTCATGAGCTTCTTTTTTTTTTTAAACACTCCTGCTTATGCTCAGATGGGTATCATTACCGGGTGAAACATTTTATGCCCTCATCCCTGTATGTCCTATAGAATGTCACTTCTTCAATTATGCTACTTTTGTATCTAGTACATGCTTTTATTAAGTGTATAACACTGAATTATAGTTTTTCTATTCAGCCATCTTCCCTATTAGAGTATGTGTGTTATATATGACTTTCCCCAAGGTCCAGCACAGAATTTGGTTGGTTAAACCACACATATTTTTCAGTTATGGAATCTGAAGTATGCTTTGCATAGGCAATCGTTATAGTTTTTCCTTTTCGTAAAAGGCTTACTTTCTTTCGGTCTTTGAACTCTTTGGTCTAGCATTGGGGTAAATGATACAATGCAGACTTAAGTAGAACTGGGACTTCCCTGGTGGCACAGTGGTTGAGAATCCACCTGCCAATACAGGGGACACGGGCTTGATCCCTGGTCAGGGAAGATCCCACATGCCATGGAGCAACTAAGCCTATGCGCCACAACTACTGAGCCTGCACTCTAGAGCCCATGTGCCACAACTACGGAGCCCTCGTGCTGCAACTACTGAAGCCCGTGCGCCTAGAGCCTGTGCTCCACAAGAGAAGCCATTGCAATGAGAAGCCCGCGAGTAGCAACGAAGACCCAATGCAGCCAAAAAAAAAAGACTTAAGTAGAACTAAAAGTGGAGGAATTCAGTTAAGAAGTTATCACAGAACTAGAAAAAAGTTTCTGAAAACACGAATCATTTACAAGGAGGAGCTATGTAACATATTAACAACTGTGAGAGAGGGAGAATCTTCTCATTGCTTCCCGAGGTGCTCCGTGTTCGGTTGCTCTCAGACTAGCTAGGCCGCCACATCTGGTATGTATTTCTAAGGGTCAGGTTTTATACTTAAAAGAGAGAAGAAAAAGCAGTTAACCCCTTAATCAATAGAATAGTTTTAGATAGTTGTGGGCCAGAAATACTTGTTACTTATCATGACCCCAGTACATTTGCATTTTATCCTGGATTGCATCTACGGTGGGAATCTCGGGGGGCGCCGGTAATGTTTTGGATGATGCAGCCCTGCAGACCACCGAACTCCCACAATAGTGCCCCTGTGCCCTCCAGCCTGGGGGCGAGGGTGGTGACGCTGGAGCTGGCCCCGGCCACTTCCTCCCCTCCAAGTCTGCGGCCAGGGCGGGAAAGTAAAAATGAAAACAGAATCTGCTTTGATTGCCCCCTCGCCGGCTAGAGACCCGCGCTGGTCACGTAGACTGTGTGAGAGGATGGGAAGAGCCGCGAGATCACGGGCTGGCGACCCTCTGAAGAGTTTGCCTTCTCCTCTGGGGAAAGGGCGGGGGATCTCCTTTCCCACCGCGTGCGAACTAGTGCAGCCCGACCGCCCACTTGGGGGAGGCTCTAGCTGCCCCGCCCCGCCTCGCTTCTGCTCGCCCCATGAGTTTCCGCCCCCACGAGGCCCCGCCTTCCGCTTTGGTCCCTAAGGCCACGCCCCCTGGGGCCCAAGGCCGTGAAGCTTGGCTAGGCCTGGCTAGACTCGAAGAAGGAGTTTCCTTTTCCTCTCCTGCTCCACCTCCTCCTCTTTCTGGTCTCTCCGCCCTCTCCGCGCTTCCTTGGGTCGCTTGATGCAGAAGTTCTGGCAGAGACTGGGCTGAGGCGAAGCCAGGGTGCATTCTTATTAGGGCCTTGGCCAGGCCTGGGGATCCGGCGGCGACGGCCGACAACCTTGGAGTTGAGTCTCCCTCCAGGCGCATCTCTGCAGTGAGAACGTGAGAACCTTTTGGGGAGGGTAGATCCTGAAGATCCGTTTGGGAATTTCTTTCTCCTGGCTCACCAGCCCCACGTCCCCCAAGTGTAAGTGATAGGACGGGGAGTAGGTAGACTGTTGAAAGGTAAAGAATGCAGCCGAGTTACGAAGTGCCTGGCCAAAGAAAAATCAGGGAGTAAGGACAAGAGAGCAGTAAAATTTGGGGCGGCCAATTCATTGTCAGTTAAAAAAAATACAAATGGCTAGAATCACCATCAAAGTATCACTAATTTCAAACTGCCTTCTAATTAAGTACAGTTCACAGGATGCCTGTTAATTACAGGAGACACCTGACCTAATGTTTGCAAACGAAGTGCAGATGGCAATATTTAGAGAAATGCAGGCATGTAGCAGGAAAATGGGATGTTGGTGTCTTCAGATTTCCCATCAGGTATCTGATAGTGGGGTATCTATCTGAAAGATAGATCCAACGAATATATATCAACGACATAATAAAAAATGACTTAGTCACTGCCTTCTGTAGTTCTCTGATAGCACATTGTAGTCAGGGCAAGTTATTCATTGGTGGTGTGAATGCTTATGATTCAAATGAAGTCAGATGGTTTAGCACATACAGTTGTTTGCCTGTGTTCTCAGACACTGAAGAACGTTGCTTTCACACTTGTAAGGAGTTTAAAGGAAAAAAACAAAACAGTTACCTGCTTCAGGTGCTTAGCATTGTACTCAAACAGTTATAGACGCCATCCTTTAGTTTCTGTGAATTTTTGCCTAAGGAAATGTGTAGTTGTGAGACTTACTTCATGACTACCGATTCCTAGTGAAACTTTGTCCTTTAGGAATTACTTAGCAGTGGTTGGTTGCAGAGTAAAAGGTACGCACAATTGTATATGCCTGTCAATGCTGACAAGGACATACTGAAAATTCTAAGAGTTATCAAACGAGGTATAAGTTCAGGCTGTTTCTCCAGTGTTCTTTCTGCCTCTGACAAAGAATAAGTGAATATGGTTAACGGTCAGAAGTGAGGAAGAAATGAGTTTATAGATTTCTATTTGAAAGACCCCAGATAGAAATTTAGAAATATGAAGGTTTTTTTAAATCCTACCTAGTAGTAAAAGGTGAATTGAGAACAGGCTGTGTGCTGGACACTTGCTGTTCTTTATTTCACAGAACATTCACAACTCTGAGATCACCACTATCCACATTATCACGGAGAGAAGAATCTAGGCTTTGAGAAGTTAAGGTAACCTGCCCACGGTCACATGGTTAGTAAGTGACGAGTTTAAGATTGAACTTAGGTCACCTATCTCTCCAAATTAAAAACCATGCAGAATGCATGTGTATACATTTATCTAAGTGCATCAAGATGTACAGTTTAAATGGGTGATTTTATCTAAATCATACCCCAGTAAAGTTAATTTTTTAAAATCATACAGGATGAATGTGATGTTTTTATGATAAAGCTCATCCAAGAAAGAGCACTATGATGATTTCACACCTGACAGTTTCTGAGGAAAAAGAGATGGAGATGACACATGTATGTTATTAGCATACACACTGAAAGACTGGTGACACCACAGACTAGAATTGTTCATTCAGGTGACCTTCCCAAACTTAAGATACAGACATATAGAAATATCAACCAAGATGCTGCCATGTGTAAGAGGCATGCAAGTCTCTTGTGGAAATCAACCAAGCAAATGCAAAATTAGAAAAGACATTTGAAGTATGTGATATCAAAATTGTCTAACAAAAATATGTCCCAAGTATTGGGCATTAAAAAGTTAGATACTTTTGCTGTGGTATGCATTAAAGTCACATTTTCTGTGTGTAAGATAGTATGTACTATATTAAACTTTGCGATTATAAGGTGTACTGCAGAATTTACATGTTATTTTCAATTAAAATTTCTTTGAACAGTCTGTCAAAACATGCCAAGGCACTAGTTGTTAGTGCTTTTGTGATTGAAGGCTGTGTTTGACTGTTTAAAGATAATATATTGACTCCTTTTTCATTTTATGATGTTCCATTTTGAAGTTTCACCAGTTTCAGAAACATTTTAGACTTAAAGTTTTAATTAAAATGTATCAAATTTTTAAAATAAATTTATGTATTTATTTTTGGATGTGTTGGGTCTTCGTTGTGGTGTGTGGGCTTCTCATTGCGGTGGCTTCTCTTGTTGTGGAGCACGGGCTCTAGGTGTGCTGGCTTCAGTAGTTGCGGCATGCAGGCTCTAGAGCACAGGCTCAGTAGTTGTGGCACACAGGCTTATTTGCTCCGCAGCAAGTGGGATCTTCCTGGATCGGGGATGGAACCCATGTCCCCTGCATTGGCAGGTGGATTCTTAGCCACTGTGCTACCAGGGAAGTCCCTCAAATATTTTGTGAACTGGGTATCCTGAATAATCACAGTTGCTCATACATATGTAGAAACAGGACACAAAATAGCTCAGTACTTTTTACAAGCACCCAAACTGGCTTTCTCAGGATGCTAAACTGATAGTTGCCATCCCCACCTGAAACAGATATATCTGTATTGGTCAGTTTAACAGCCCCAATAATGACAAACTCCACAAGACCTCAGAATAAGAGTTGATCAATGAGATTTCACTCTTAGGAATTCTGCACAACCTTAAATTCTCCCAGAGAATATATTCTTCAGTGGCAATCATGAAGACAGTGACATATCTTGAGTAAAAAAGAAAACAACTGTGACGGAAAGCATGAGTCTTTTTGTCACAAATGAGGCAATTTGATCAGGATGCATACTTAGCACCCCTCTTGAAGTCCAAGAGGAAACTCTAACCCAGCGCTACCCATCAGGAGAGTCCTTTGCAAGTCTGAGCGTAACAACAGAAAATCACTACTCTTGGTAATTCAATATAACCAGGGTGGTGGGGAATAGCACAGAGCCTGAGATGAGATCTCTAAACACCTATCCTTCCTCTCGTTACTATTTTACTTCTTTAACATTTGTTTAGTATTAGTGCAGCTTGCTTGGCAATGAAAGCTATGTCTTCTCAGACATGCATAAGCCTACAGTTGATGGACTACTAAAAATGTTTCCACTCCAACTAACTTCTAGTGTGGTTTTTCATAATTTATTCACCAAATTTATGATTCATTCCAGAAATGTACAATTTACTAGAAACCATTCTGAACAGGTGGAAGCAGTTTTATTTTGCATACCATGGATGTGTTATCCATAATAAATCCACAATAAATGCACATTTTTTCCTGTTCATAGCATATCACCTCTAGTCCTTCTATCTGCATGATAAAAATTGAGGTACAATTTCAAAAGTATACTTCAAATTCTTAAGATACTTTTTGGTGAGATACATTAAGAACCTTTAAAAAGTATATGACCTTTGATCTAATAATTGCCCTCTAGAAATCTATCCAAAGAAAACAGAAATTCAAGCAACGATTTTTATACAAAAGATGTTCACTGCAGTGTCATTTATAATGACAAACATTGGAAAATCTAATCTAAATCAACCTTAGTAAAATCCTTTAATGAATTGATATATCAATTTATGGTTATTTAAAAATATAGTCATTTAAAATTTATGGGAGATTGGTTCAAGATGGTGGAGTAGAAGGATGTGTGCTCACTCCTTCTTGCAAGAGCACTGGAATCACAACTAACTGCTGAACAATCATCGACAGGAAGACACTGGAACTCACCAAAAAAGATACCCCACATCCAAAGACAAAGAAGAAGCTGCAATGAGACAGTAGGAGGGGTGCAATTACAATAAAATCAAATCCCATAATCACTGGGTGGGTGACTCACAAACTGGAGAACAATTATACCACATAGGTCCACCCACTGGAGTGAAGGTTCTGAGCCCCAAGTCAGGCTTCCCAACCTGGGGGTCCGGCAATGGAAGGAGGAATTCCCAGAGAATCAGACTTTGAAAGCTAGCGGGATTTGATTGCAGGACTTTGACAGGACTGAGGGAAACAGAGACTCCACTATTGGAGGGCACACACAAAGTACTGTGCACATCAGGACCCAGGGGGAAGGAGCAGTGACCTGCATAGGAAACTGAACCAGACCTACTTGCTAGTGTTGGAGGGTCTCCTGCAGAGGCGGGGGGTGGCTGTGGCTCACCATGGGGACAAGGACACTGGGAGCAGAAGTTTGGGGACATACTACTTGGCGTGAGCCCTCCCGGAGTCCGCCATTAGCCCCACCAAGGAGCCTGTGGGCTCTGGTGCTGGGTCGCCTCAGGCCAAACAACCAACAGGGAGGGAACTCAGCCCCACCCATCAGCAGACAAGCAGATTAAAGTTTTACTGAGCTCTGCCCACCACCAGTCCCTCCCGTCAGGAAGCTTGCACAAGCCTCTTAGATAGCCTCATCCACCAGAGGGCAGACAGCAGAAGCAAGAAGAACTACAATCCTGCAGCCTGTGGATCAAAAACCACATTCACAGAAAGATAGAGAAGATAAAAAGGCAGAGGGCTATGTACCAGATGAAGAAACAAGATAAAACCCCAGAAAAACAACTAAATGAAGTGAAGATAGGCAACCTTCCAGAAAAAGAATTCAGAATAATGATAGTGAAGATGATCCAGGACCTCAGAAAAAGAATGGAGGCAAAGATCGAGAAGATGCAAGAAATGTTTAACAAAGACCTAGAAGAATTAAAGAACACCTAGAAGAATTAAAGAACAAACACAGATGAACAATACAATAACTGAAATGGAAAATACACTAGAAGGAATCAATAGCAGAATAACTGAGGCAGAAGAATGGATAAGTGACCTGGAAGACAGAATAGTGGAATTCACTGCCACAGAAGAGAAAAAAGAAAAAAAGAATGAAGAGAAACGAAGACAGCCTAAGAGACCTCTGAGACAACATTAAATGCAACAACATTCGCATTATAGAGATTCCAGAAGGAAAAGAGAGAGAGAAAAGACCTGAGAAAATATTTGAAGGGATTATAGTTGAAAACTTCCCTATATTGGGAACAGAAATGGCCACCCAAGTCCAGGAAACACAGAGAGTGCCAGGCAGGATAAACCCAAGGAGAAACACGCTGAGACTCATAGTAATCAAATTGACAAAAATTAAAGACAAAGAAAAATTATTAAAAGCAATAAGGGAAAAATGACAACATACAAGGGAACTGCCATAAGGTTAACAGCTGATTTCTCAGCAGAAATTCTACAAGCCAACAGGGAATGGCATGATATATTTAAAGTGATGAAATGGAAGAACCTACAACTAAGATTACTCTACCCAGCAAGGATCTCATTCAGATTCGACAGAGAAATCAAAAACTTTACAGACAAGCAAAAGCTAAGAGAATTCAGCACCACCAAACCAGCTCTACAGCAAATGCTAAAGGAACTTCTCTAAGTAGGAAACACAAGAGAAGAAAAGGACCTACAAAAACAAACCCCAAAACAATTAAGAAAATGGTAATAGGAACATACATATTGATAATTACTTTAAACGTGAATGGATTAAATGCTCCCACCAAAAGACACAGACTCGATGAATGGATACAAAAACAAGACCCATCTATATGCTGTCTACAAAAGACCCACTTCAGACCTAGGGACACATACAGACTGAAAGTGAGGGGATGGAAAAAGATATTCCATGCAAATGGAAATAAAAAGAAAGCTGGAGTAGCAATACTCATATCAGATAAAACAGACTTTAAAATAAAGAATGTTGCAAGAGACAAGGAAGGACACCACATAATGATCAAGGGATCAATCCTAGAAGATATAACAATTATAAATATATATGCACCCAACATAGGAGCACCTCAATACGTAAGGCAAATGCTAACAGGTATAAAAGAGGAAATTAACAGTAACACAATAACAGTGGGGGACTTTAACACCTCACTTACACCAATGGACAGATCATCCAGACAGAAAATTAATAAGGAAACACAAGCTTTAAATGACACAATAGACCAGATAGATTTCATTGATATTTACAGGACGTTCCATCCAAAAACAGCAGATTACACTTTCTTCTCAAGTGTACATGGAAGATTCTCCAGAATAGATCACATCTTGGGTCACAAATCAAGACTTGGTAAATTTAAGAAAATTGAAGTCATAACCGCAACGCTATGAGATTAGAAATACGGGGAAAAAAACACGTAAAAAACACAAACACATGGAAGCTACACAATATATTATTAAATAACCAAGAAATCAAACAGGAAATCAAAAAATACCTAGAGACAAATGACAATGAAAACACGATGACCCAAAACCTATCGGATGCAGCAAAATCAGTTCTAAGAGGGAAGTTTATAGCAATACAATCCTACCTCAAGAAAGAAGAAAAATCTCAAATAAGCTATCTAACCTTACACCTAAAGGGACTAGAGGAAGAAGAACAAACAAAACCCAGAGTCAGTAGAAGGAAAGATATCATAAAGACCAGAGCAGAAATAAATGAAAAAGAAAACAATACCAAAGATCAATAAAACTAAAACCTGGTTATTTGAGAAGATAAATGAAATTGATAAACCTTTAGCTAGACTCATCAAGAGAAAGAGGGAGTGGACTCAAATCAATAAAATTAGAAATGAAAAAGGAGAAGTTACAGCAGACACTGCAGAAACACAAAGCATCATAAGAGACTACTACAAGCAACTCTATGCCAATAAAATGGACAACCTGGAAGAAATGGACAAATCCTTCCAGGTATGACCTTCCAAGACTGAACCAGGAAGAAATAGAAAATATGAACAGACCAATCACAAGTAATGAAATTGAAGCTGTGATTAAAAATCTTGCAGCAAACAAAAGCCCAGGACCAGATGGCTTCACAGGTGAATTCTATCAAACATTTAGAGAAGAGCTAACGCCTATCCTTCTCAAACTCTTCCAAAAGCTTGCAGAGGAAGTAACTCCCAGACTCATTCTACAAGGCCACCATCACCCTGAAACTGAAACCAGACAAGAGATACTACAAAAAAAGAATATTACAGACCAATATCACTGATTAATATAGATGCAAAAACCCTCAACAAAATACTAGCAAACAGAATGCAACAACACATTAAAAAGATCATACACCATGATCAAGTGGGATTTATCCCAGGAATGCAATATACGCAATATACGCAATATATGCAATATACGCAAATCAATCAATGTGATACACCATATTTACAAATTGAAGAATAAAAACTGTATGATCATCTCAATAGATGCAGAAAACGTTTTTGACAAAATTCAACACCCATTTATGATAAAAACTCTCCAGAAAGTGGGCATAGAGGGAACCTACCTCAACATAATAAAGGCCATATATGACAAATCTGCAGCAAACATCATTCTCAATGGTGAAAAACTGAAAGCATTTCCTCTAAGATAAGGAAAAAGACAAGGATATCCACTCTCGCCACTCTTATTCAACATAGTTTTGGAAGTCCTAGCCATGGCAATCAGAGAAGAAAAAGAAATAAAAGGAATCCAAATTGGAAAAGAAGAAGTAAAACTGTCACTGTTTGCAGATGACATGATACTAAGAGAATCCTAAAGATGCTACCAGAAAACTACTAGAGCTAATCAGTGAATTTGGTAAAGTTGCAGGATACAAAATTAATGCATGGAAATCTCTTGCATTCCTATACACAAATTATGAAAAATCTGAAAGAGAAATTAAGGAAACACTCCCTTTTACCACTGCAACAAAAATAATAAAATACCTAGGAATAAACCTACCTAACAAGACAAAAGACCTATATGCAGAAAACTATAAGACACTGATGAAAGAAATTAAAGATGATACAAACAGATGGAGAGATATACCATGTTCTTGGATTGGAAGAATCAATATTGTGAAAATGACTATACTACCCAAAGCAATCTACAGATTCAATGCAACCCCTATCAAATTACCAGTGGCATTTTTTACAGAACTAGAACAAAATTCTTAAAATTTGTATGGAGACACAAAAGACCCCGAATAGCCAAAGGAGTCTTGAGGGAAAAAGACAGAGCTGGAGGCATCAGACTCCCTGACTTCAGACTATACTACAAATCTACAGTAATCAAGACAGTATGGTACTGGCACAAAAACAGAAATATAGATCAATGGAACAGGATAGAAAGCCCAGAGATAAACCCACGCACCTATGGTCAACTAATCTATGACAAAGGAGGCAAGGATATACAATGGAGAAAAGACAGTCTCTTCAATAAGTGGTGCTGGGGAAACTGGACAGCTACATGTAAAAGAATGAAATTAGAACACTCCCTAACACCATACACAAAAATAAACTCAAAATGGATTAAAGACCTAAATGTAAGACTGGACACTATAAAACTCGGAGAGGGAAACTTAGGAAGAACACTCTTTGACATAAATCACAGCAAGATCTTTTTTGACCCACCTCCTAGGGTAATGGAAATAAAAACAAAAATTAAAAAATGGGACCTAATGAAACTTTAAAACTTTTGCACAGCAAAGGAAACTATAAACAAGACGAAAAGACAACCCTTAGAATGGGCGAAAATATTTGCAAATGAATCAATGGACAAAGGGTTAATCTCCAAAATATATAAACAGCTCATGAAGCTAAATATTAAAAAAATAAACAACCCAATTAAAAAATGGGCAGAAGACCTAAATAGACATTTCTCCAAAGAAGACATACAAATGACCAAGAGGCACATGGAAAGCTACTCACCATCACTAATTATTAGAGAAATGCAAATCAAAACTACAATGAGGTATCACCTCACACCAGTTAGAATGGGCATCATCAGAAAATCTACAAACAACAAATGCTGGAGAGGGTGTGGAGAAAAGGGAACCCTCTTGCACCGTTGGTGGGAATGTAAATTGATACAGCCACTTTGGAGAACAGTATGGAGGTTCCTTAAAAAACTAAAAATAGAATTACCATACGATCAAGCAATCCCACTACTGGGCATATACCCAGAGAAAACCATAATTGAAAAAGACACATGTACCCCAACGTTCATTGCAGCACTATTTACAATAACCAGGTCATGGAAGCAACCTAAAATGCCCATTGACAAACGAATGGATAAAGAAGATGTGGTACATATATACAATGGAATATTACTTAGCCATACAAAGTAATGAAATTGTGTCATTTGTTGAGACGTGGATGGACCTAGAGACTGTCATACTGAGTAAAGTAAGTCAGAAGGAGAAAAACAAATATCATATATTAATGCATATATGTGGAATCTAGAAAATGGTACAGATGAACCAGTTTGCAAGGCAGAAATAGCGACATAGATGTAGAGAACAAACATATGGACACCAAGGGGGGAAAGTGTGGGTGGGGAGGGGTGGTGGTGGGATGAACTGGGAGATTGGAATTGACATATATACACTAATATGTATAAAATAGATAACTAATAAGAACATGCTGTATAAAAATAATAAAATTTAGGGCTTCCTTGGTGACGCAGTGGTTGAGAATCCGCCTCCCGATGCAGGGGATGCAGGTTTGTGCCTAGGTCCAGGAAGATCCCACATGCCACAGAGCGGCTGGGCCTGTGAGCCATGGCCACTGAGCCTGTGCGTCTGGAGCCTGTGCTCCACAACGGGACAGGCCACAACAGTGAGAGGCCCACGTACCACACACACACACACACACACACACACAAATAAAATTTTAAAAATAGAATAAAAAATAAAATTTGTGGAAATTTTAGGGACTTCCCTGGTGGTGCAGTGGTTATGAATCTGCCTTCTAAGGCAGGGGACACAGGTTTGAGCCCTGGTCCGGGAAGATCCCACATGCTGCGGAGCAACTAAGCTCGTGTCCCACAACTACTGAGCCTGCACTCTAGAGCCCATGAGCCACAACTACTGAGCGCACGTGCCACAACTGCTGAAGCTCCCACGCCTAGAGCCTGTGCTCTGCAACAAGAGAAGCCACTGCAAAGAGAAGCCCACACACTGCAACGAAGAGTAGCCCCCACTCTCTGCAACTAGAGAAAGTCTGCACACGGCAACGAAGACCCACTGCAGCCAAAAATAAATAAATAAATATGTAAAAAAATAAAATAAAATTTATGGAAAAAAATTTTTTTTTCAGTACACAGGCCTCTCACTGTTGTGGCCTCTCCCACTGCAGAGCACAGGCTCCAGACGCACAGGCTCAGCGGCCATGGCTCACGGGCCCAGCCGCTCCATGGCATATGGGACCTTCCCAGACAGGGGCACGAACCAGTATCCCCTGCATTGGCATGGGGACTCTCAACCACTGTGCCACCAGGGAAGTCCTATGGAAATTTTTAAATGTGCTTCATTTTCATTTGATCATATAGAGTATCATCCCATCTTAGTAAAAATACATGCATATGCATAGAAAAAAGACTAAAAGCAATTACATAAAAATGTTAACTGTGGTTATTGCTGAATAGTAGGATTATGGGCCATTTAAATGTTCTTTACACCTTTAATTTTTTTCATATTCTCTATAATGAACATTATTTTTGTATTGTCAGGAAAATAAATGCTATTTAAAAAAATTCTTAGAGGGCTTAGTAAGCACTTGACTTCTCAATTCATAACTAGTAGAATGAAATATTAGTGCTTATGCATGGGAAATAGCCCAGAAATAACCCCAAACAATGACTACTTCAGAAAGCAACCAGTTTCACTCTGCCTCCTCCTTTCTTTCGTTCTTATTGTAAACTAGTTGTTTAAAATGTTTCCTATGGTTGAAAGCCTATTTCTACCAAAGCAGAATAGTATAAAATGAATTAAGTCTAAAAGCTTACAGCTACATAAACCTAAAGTGTTAACATAATAAAAAGAGGTTAATAACACAAGTCCCAAAACAAATGTTGTATATAATGACACATTTCCTTCTTTCCAAAAAAGCCAAAGAGCCCTAGGCCCTGTGCCAAATACTTCAGAAGTGCCATAACTGGAGGTTTTTTTCCTAGATTATGTTTAAACATAATCTAGGAAAAGGTCTGGAAGGCTACACCTTGATATCAAGATATCAAGTCTCTGGGTTGGTAGAATTATCAATGTTTTCAGACATTTTTGCACATCAGTATCTTCAGATTGTTCTAGAATGTACAAACATAGCCTTTTGTAAAAAGACAAAGGTGTTTTAATGTAATTTTGGAAAAAAGAAAGATGCCACTGGGAGCTGTCAAAATTAGTTTCTCTGAGACCTCCCTAACTTAAAATTAGGAACAAATTACCAATTACTCACAGTATGGAGGGTTTTTTTTTTGCTTTTTTTTTTTTTTTTCATTTTAAGTAGGTCCTTTTTGGTATCTATTTTATTTTATTATTTTTTTAACATCTTTATTGGCATATAATTGCTTTACAATGGTGTGTTAGTTTCTGCTTTACAACAAAGTGAATCAGTTATACATATGCATATGTTCCCATATCTCTTTCCTCTTGCGGTTATCTATTTTAAATATAGCAGTGTGTACATGTCAATCCCAAACTCCCAATCTATCCCTCCCCTTCCCCTTTTCCCCCTGGTAACCATAAGTTCATTCTCTAAGTCTGTGAGTCTGTTTGCTTTGTAAATAAGTTTGTTTGCGTCTTTTTTTTTTAGATTCCACATATAAGCGATATCATATGATATTTGTCTTTCTCTGTGTGACTTATTTCACTTAGTATGATAATCTCCATGTTGCTGCAAATGGCATTATTTCATTCTTTTTAATGGCTGAGTAATATTGCACTGTATATATGTACCACATCTTCTTTATCCATTCATCTGTCATTGGACATTTAGGTTGCTTCACAGTATGGAGTTTTCACAGACTAAATAATATAGCTTTATATTTGGTATCTTTCTAATACTTGGAAGAAAAAAAAATAAGTCCTTTGAACTTATCTATGAAGCAATTTAGGAACTTCTCTTGGAAAGTTCAGTTGTGCAACAGCTATTTAAATAGATTACACATCTTTCATTGGCGGTTGTATCAATGGAGTTGTACATTGATAAAAATTTAAAACAAAACAGGTAGAAAATTAAACAAACAAAGCATCATGTGAAAACAGACACGTTTCCTAAAAACTGCAACAAGTTAATAATTGGTCATTAAATAAAACACCTGGGACATTTTTGCATGTCAGAGGTTTTTGAGATGGACAATTATCAGTGGTTTGGTAACATGGCCCATTTTACAAAGTATATGAGACAGTTTTTTACATAAAGTAAATGTTCAGAATCTTCTTATAAAAATTTATTTTGACTAAAACCAGTGCAATAGAAAATGATTCCAAGTTTATTTTACAAATTAATTTTTATTATTTACTATACAAAATACATGGTGCTAAGTTTTTTCCCTAAATTTGAGCATCTGGAGGAAAAACTTCAATTAATTTGAGTACACGTCTAACTGAATGAAACAAAACCGTCTGATTAAGGCACTCTGATACACTAAAAAGCACTTCAAACTCTGGAATGTACTCCCAACATTGCAGGTAACTAGCTTGTAACCTTGGGGTTCATTGTCTTCTACTGTTAAATAAAGTAATTAAACAGGATCGTCTCTTGCCAAGATTTCTTCTGGTTTGAAAAGTCTAAGATCTGAAAACAAACATAGGAAGATTCTAAAAGGTAGAGAGAAGGTCGACCAACTGTGGACCTCGGGATCTAAGGCACAACACAGGGATAAGTCCTCTGGGTCATCTTTCTGCCTCATATATCCTAGACTCAGAGCTGAAGAAGCTGGCAACCAGCACAAATAAAGGAAAGCCCCAATAAAAGCCTACTTGCTTTAGCCAAAAGACCTGGAAAAGAGCAGCCTAGCAGGACAAAAGAACTTCAGGCAATAAGTGCTATACTCTAGCCAACCATGACAAAAGAAAACTGTGGCCCCAACCCCACCCAGACCAGTAGAAGCCAAGTGTAGATCTCAGACTTCCACTTTTGCCAGGCTGTAATGAAGTGCCCCAACCCTCTCCCCAGCTCTTCCTACCGCAAGTGTGGTGTCAGAGGAAGCCTAATGGAGTCAGGACTTTGATGGCAACCTAGTAGCAATGAGGCCAGACACCATTCACCCTATGCCTGTGGTGTCAGTGGAGTCCACATGGGGAGCAGTATTAAATCCCTCTTACCCCTCGCTAGTAGGGAGGTATCAGTGGAGGTATAGTGAGAAGCTGGAACTCCCATCTCCACCTATAAGTAATGAAAATCAGCCACAGCTCAGGTGCCAACAGAGGCCGAGAAGAAGCTGAGAGAGTCCACTACCCATCTGGATTTTACCCCCAACTGGCAATAATGAGGTAACCACTCCCAACCTCCCCTTCCTTCTGCTTTTGGAGCAGTGTCAGAGGAAAGCAGCTAAAACAGAAGGTTTAAATGAGACACATATGGTCTCCTTTGAAGCACAAAAGTTTTTAATTTTGATGAAGTCCAGTTTATCTATCTTTTCTTTAGTTGCTCATGCTTTTGGTGTCATATATAAGAATCTTTTGTCAAATTCAAGGTTATGAAGATTTGACCCTATGTTTTCCTATAAGAGTTTTATAGTCTTAGCTCTTACATTTAGGTCTTTGATCCATTTTTAGCTCCTTTTTTTTTTTTTTTTTTTTTTGGTGGTATGTGGGCCTTTCACTGTTGTGGCTTCTCCCGTTGCGGAGCACAGGCTCTGGACCTGCAGGCTCAACAGCCATGGCTCACGGGCCACCAGGGAAGCCCTGAGCTCATTTTTTATATGGTGTAACATAAGGGTCAAACTTCATTCTTTTGCCTTTGGCTATCTACTTGTCCCAGCATTTGTTGGAAAAAAAAAAAAGATTGAATGGCCTTGGCAGTCTTGTCAAAAATCATTTCACCATAGATATACGAGTTTATTTCTGGGCTGTCAGTTCTACTCTATTGATTTATGTATCTGTCCTGTTGCCATTACCACACTGTCTTGATTAAGGTTGCTTTGTAGTAAGTTTTGAAATCAGGAAATGTGAGCCCTCCTACTTACTGTTCTACTTTTTCAAGATCAATTTGGTTATTCTGGATCCCTTGAAATTCCATATGAATTTTAGAATCAGATTGTAAATTTCTACAAAGAAGTCAGACGGAATTCTGATAGGGATTAAGTTGAATCTGTAGGTCTGTTTCAAGAATATTGCATCTTAACAACGTTAAGTCTTCTGATCCAAGAACATGGATTTTTCCATTTCCTTAGATCTTTAAGTTCTTTCAACAATGTTTTATGATTTTCTAGGAAACTTTTCCCTTCTTTGTTAAATTTATTCCTAAGCATTTTATTCTTTTTGATGCTATCATTAATGAAATTATTTTCTTAACTTCATTTTTGGATTGTTCATTGCAATTGTATAAAATTACAATTAATTTTTGTAAATTAATCTTGTTGTCCTGTAACCTTGTGAAAATATTTCTAGTTCTAAAAGATTTTTAGTGGATTCCTTAGGATTTTCTACGTAAAAGATCATGTCATCAGTGAATAGAGATAGTTTTACTTCTTCCTTCCAATGGATGCCTTTTCTTTTTTATGTCTTATTATTACCTTGGCCAGAATCCCTAATACAATGTTGAATAGAAATGGTAAGAGTGGACATCCCTGTCTTATTCTTTTTTTTTTTTTTTTGGTATGTGGGCCTCTCACTGCTGTGGCCTCCCCCATCGCGGAGCACAGGCTCCAGACACTCAGGCCCAGCGGCCATGGCTCACGGGCCCAGCCGCTCCGCAGCATGCGGGATCCTCCCGGACTGGGGCACAAACCCGTGTCCCTGCATCGGCAGGCGGACTCTCAACCACTGCACCACCAGGGAAGCCCCCTTGTCTTATTCTTGATCACAAGGGAAAAGCATCCAGTCTTTCACCATTAAGTATGATGTTAGCTGTGGGTATGTTGTAGGTATCTTTTATTGAGGAAGTTCTCTTCTAGTCCTAGTTTGTAAAGTATTTTTATCATGAAAGGGTGTTGGATTCTGTCAAATGCTTTTTCTGTGTCTTTTGAGATTGCCTTACTCTGCTTGGGCTGCCATAACAAAATACTGTAGATTGAGTGGTGTTAACAACAGAAATTTATTTTATCATAGTTTTAGAAGCTGGAAGTCTGAGATCAGGGGGCCAGCATGGGTAAGTTCTGGTGAGAGCTCTCTTCCTGGCTTGCAGACAGTCATTTCTCATTGTATCCTTACATGGGGGAGAAAGAGAGACCAAATTCTCTGGTATCTCATCTTATAAGGGCACTAATCCCATCATGAGGGCCCTTCCCTTATGACCTCATCTAAACAAAATTGCCTCCAAAATGACCCATCTCCAGATACCACACATTGGGTATTAGGCCTTCAACATATGAATTTGGGTGATACTCAATCCAGTCCATAGAAGAGATCATCATGTAATTTTTGGTTTTTATTCTATTGAAATGATGTATTACATTAATTGATTTTCAGATGTTGAACCAACATCGCACTCAAAAATAAATCAACTTTATCCACTATATAAACAGGCTAAAGAAGAAAAATTACATGATCATATCAATTAATGAAGGAGAGCATTTGACAAAATTCAACACATTATAAAAGCTGTCAGAAAACTAGCAACAGAGGGGAAATTTCTCAACTTGAGAAAGAGCGTCTACCAGAAAAACACCATTAACATTATACCTAGGACTTCCCTGGCGATCCAGTGGTTAAGATTCCATGCTTCCAATGCAGGAGGCATGGGTTCAGTCCCTGGTTGGGGGCCACATGCCACATGGCATGGCCAAAAAAAAAAAAAATTATACCTAATGATGAAAAATTGAATGTTTTCCCCCTAGAATCCCAAACAAAGCAAGGTTGTTCAATACTATCACTTATTCAACACAGTGCTAGAAGTCCTAGCCAATGCAATAAAGCAAAAAAAGAAAATAAAAAGCATACGGATCAGAAAGGAAGAAATAAAATTCTCCCTATTTGCAGATAACATGATTGTCTACGTAGAAAATCCCAAGGAATCTACAAAAACAAAAACCCTCCTAGAACTAATAAGTGAGTTCAGCAAGTTCACAGGATATAAGATAAACACAAGAATCAGTTGCATTTCTATATGCTGGCAACGAATATGTAAACACCAAAATTTTAAATTCAATACTACTCATATTCGCTCCCCTAAAAATAAAATAAGGTATAAGTCTAACATGTAGAGGATTTGTATGCTGAAAAGTATAAAACACTGATAAAAGAAATCAGGAAGATCTAAATAAATGGAGAAATATACTGTGTTTATAGACTGGAATACTCAACAAAGTAAAAATGTCAGTTCTTTCCCAGATGGATTTACAAGTTTTGTCCAAGTCCTATCAAAATCCCAGCAAGGTTTTTTGTAAATAGAAAAGATTATTCCAAAATTTATATGGAAATGCAAAGGATCTAGAATTGCGAAAACAATTTTGGAAAAGAAAAATAAAATGGGAGGAATCAGTCTATTTCAAGACTTCATTATATAGCTATAACAGTCAATATCGTGTCTATTTATACATAGATCAATAGAACAGAATAGAGAACCCAGAAATAGACACACAAATATGCTCAACTGAATTTTGACAAAGGTGCAAAAGCAATTCAATTTAAAACAGCCTTTCCAACAAAGGCTGGAATAATTGTACATCCATAGGAAAAATAATAAATCTTTCCCTAAGTCTCACATATTATGAAAAATTAACTCAGAATGGATCTTGGACTTAAGTGTAATACATAAAACAATAAAGCTTTTAGAAAAAAATAGGAGAAAATGTTTGGAATCTAAGGTGAGGCATAGAGTTCTAAAGCCATTCCACAAAAGGAAAAATTGATAAATTGGATTTTGTATGTTAAAAACTTTTTCTCTACAAAAAACCCTGTGAAGATGGAAAGACAAGTTACAGACTGGGAGAAAATATTTGAAAACCACATATTCAGGATTAGTTTCTAAAATATTTAAAGAACTCTCAAACTCAACAACAAAAAATAAACACTCCAATTAGAATATGGGTAGAAGATATCAAGAGACCTTCTACCTAAGATGATATAAAGATGGCAAATAATCACATGCTGGCAAGGGTACAGAGAAACTGGATCACTCATTACATGACAGTGCAAATGTAAAATGGTATAGTCACTATGGAAAATAGTTTGTCAGTTTCTTAAAAAAACTAAACATGTAACCACCATAGGACACAGCAATAGCACTCCTGGGCATTTGTATCAGAAAAATGAAAATGGGTTCACCCGAAAACCTGTACACAAATGTTTATAGCAACTTTATAATAGCCCCAAACTGGAAACAATCCAGATGTCCATCAATGGATAATGATTAAACAAACTGTGGTACATCCATCCCATGGAATACTGCTCAGCAATAAAAAGGAACAGACTATTAATACATGCAACAACCCCTGGATGAATCTCCAGAGGAGTGTGCTAAGTGAAAAAAGCTAATCCCCCCAAATTATATACTGTAGATTCTCTTATATAATATTCTCAAAATGACAAAATTATAGAAGTGCAGAGCATATTAGGGACAGGGATTAAGGAGGGGGTAGGGGCAGGAAGAAAGTACGTGTGGTGCCTTGAGGGATACTTATGGTGATGGAAATGTTCTATATCTTGACTATCAGTATCAATATCCTGATTCTCTAATTTTGCAAGATGTTAACATTGGAGGAAAGTGGGCAAAGCGTTCATGGGATCAATCTGTGTTATTTATTATGACTGCATATGGATCTACAGTGACCTAAAAAGTAAAAGTTTAATTTTTAAAAGTCTGATCTGCCATGCAGATAAGTAAGAAAAGCTGACATTATAATATTGCTGTTGTTTAAAAAAATAATAATTGAACTTTTCTGGTTGGTGAAATTATGGTTGAGTTTTTTTCCTTTATACTCTTCTGTATTTATGATGTTTTCTTCATTGAGCATGCTTTATGTTTGAAATTAGGAAAAAAGAAGGAAGAATCAAGAAAAAAATTCTGTGTCCTATGAAACACTTTGTTACCTGGAGAATTTGAAAAAGGAGATAGAGTATAGGTCAGAAACTGTCCTGAACTAAGGTTCTTAGAATAAAGCAAAACCTTTTTGATTTAACAAGATTCTATTGAGCCATTACTTGTGATAGTTCTGAAACACAGATTCCTAAAAACACTATTTGCCACAAATTCTGTTTTTGCTATAGTTAGGAGGATCATATAATTTATTATTTAAATCAGAATACTTTTGAAAGTAAAGAGAAATGTTATTAATTATTCTTGAAAAAATGGGTGAAAACTAATACTCTCCCAAAACACCTGGTACATATGCTCATCCTTGCTTTTGATCATGCTTAATTCTTATAAATCTAGAATTTTTTATATTAAAATTCAGCGACTTTAATATATGGCATCATATCAAATTAATGTACATAGCAACAGTGTTAAATACACTGTTGTTAATCATTCTGTCCTTGAAGAGCTACTTTCTTTTTTTTTTTTTTTTTTTTTTTTCCGGTACACGGGCCTCTCACTCACCGTTGCGGCCTCTCCCGTTGCGGAGCACAGGCTCCAGACGCACAGGCTCAGTGGCCATGGCTCACGGGCTTAGCCGCTCCGCGGCATGTGGGATATTCCCGGACCGGGGCACGAACCCGTGTCCCCTGCATCGGCAGACGGACTCTCAAACACTGCACCACCAGGGAAGCCCGAAGAGCTACTTTCTTTACTTGGGTTCCTGGACCACCCTCTTGATTCTCCTCCAGCTCCAGACTCTAACTGTTGGAGTGTCCCAGTGTTCAGCTCTCAGCTCCCTTCTTGTCTCTTCCATAGCCACACTCCTTCTCTAGGTAACCTCATCCTACCTTGTGGTTTTCTATACCTCTGAAATGCTGTTGACTTCAAAACTGGATCTTCAACCCAGACCATTCCTCTGATTTATATATAGGCTCTTATATCCAACTCCTACACAAACATCTCCACTTGAATATCTAATAAGAATCTCAACTCTTAACATGTCCTGTGAAGAATTCTCAATTCCCACGCCCCCTCCCCCACCAAAATGTGTTCCATTATTGGTAGTCTCCATTTCAGTAAGTGGCTTTAGGCCAAAAACTTAAACTCATCCTTGTTTCCTGGCTTTTACTCACAGCCCACAACCAGGTCATCAGCAGGTCCTGTTGTTTGTACCTTCATAATCTATCATGAATCTGTCATCACTTCCTCATCTCATCTTCCTGTGTGAGCCACCATCATCTCTTTCCAATTACTGCACTGTCCAATGGTCTCCCTACTTTCATTTTTGGTTTTGCTCCCCACAGATTATTCTCCAAACAGCAGGCTGAATGCTCCTTTATATAAATATATTTTTTGTTATATACATTTGTTTTATTTTTTAGATGCCACATATCAGTGACAACACAGAATATTGTCTTTCTCTGTATGACTTATTTCACTAAGCAGAATATCCTCTAAGTCCATCCACATTGTGGCAAATGGCAGAATTTCATTCATTTTTATGGCAAGTAAAATTCCATTTTGTGTGTGTGTGTGTGTGTGTGTGTGTGTGTGTGTGTACACACACACCACATCTTCTTTATCCATTCATCTGTTGCCGAACACTTAGGTTGCTTCCATGTCTTGGCTATCGTAAATAATGCTGCTATGAATATTGGAAGGCATGAATCTTTTCTAATTAATGTTTTTGTTTTCTTCGTATATACCCTGGAGTGGAACTGCTGGATCATATGGTTGAATGCTCCTTTTTAAATTTAAATCAGTCATGTAGCTCCCCTACTCTCAAGCCTGCAATGGGTTCCTAGTGCTGTTATTGTGGCCTACAAGGCCTTCATGATCTGCTCTCCTGCTTCCCCCCCAACCTTTTCTCTAATCTCTTTTCCCAAGAAACTCCCCTGTACACTGTGTTGCATACTGGCTTCCTTGCTATTGTTTAAACACCAAGCACATTTTCATCTCAGAGCCTTTGTACCTATTGTTCCCTCTCTCCAGAATACCCTTCCTCTAATATCTACAGTTTCCTCTTGCTTTCAGGTCTCTGATAAAATGTGATGACTTCTGAGGGACCTGGTTATCAACTACCCTGCCAACCTAGTCATCCTCTAGCCCCTGACCCTTTCTAGCACTTACCACCACCATTACATATCTGTTTGCTTAGCATTTACCTCCTTCTCTAGAACACAAGCTCCATGAGGACAGGGATTTTGTACACTGCTGAATCCTTGGAACCTAGGTCAGCATTTGGAACACAGAAAATGCTCAATAAATATTTGGTAAATGAATGAATTAAGAAAATAGGGGGAATGGAACACTAGATTTTCCGTAGGGATTGCCAAGCAGAAAGATATAGTAAAAATAACATGAAGGAAAAGTCTTACCAACAGGCACTGAATGTGCTCAAAGGGAGATGACTGCTGGCTGAGTATCAGAGTCTTGTTCTTGCCCTGCTGAAGATCTGGAATCGACAAGATAACAGCCTGGTAATATCTTTAATAGAAGTAAGACAATGTACAGAAGTAAGATAATTTTGTGAGATAAGAAAATTTTCTGTGTTCATGTTTTTAATAAGTATTTCTATGGAATTAAAAATAGAGAGGGATGGGATAGAAGTTCATTTTGGGGTCTTATAATATGTAAGACAATTTGGGGTGATGGTTATGGCCATGGTGTGACATGAACTTTGGTCATGTTTTTCTGAATAGCTTTGATTCCTTACTAAAGATTGTGAAAGCAAGTTTGGCCTGATTTGGCCAAAGTGACACCAATTTCCTGAGACAGCAGTAAGCTGCCCACTTCATAACCTATATTCACTAATTTCTAGACAGGTGGTTGTCTGTTGCTGGTGATTCTTGGTTTAGGATGTTTATTCCAGCTCAGAACTACTGGACTACCTCACAGCCTTAATATTCAATGTTCAGTCAAGCAGTAAATGTCATAGAACCTGTGCATGGTAGATTCAGAGCCAACCTGGTTCTGGCCCAGCTCAGGAGTGTGGATGACACAGGTGGTTCAGCAGCATCTCTGTTTAGAAAGAAGAATTTAACCCTGCCCGTATTAGATTATCCAGCTCTCCTAACCTTCAGCAGTTCATTACTGATAGGGTAGAGTCTGAATTCCTCCAACATCAGGCTTGATTGTACCTATTGTACCTATGTTTGGTAGAATTCAGTAGTGAAGCCATCTGGGCCTGGGCTTTTCTTTGTGGGTAGTTTTTCTTTTTAATTACTAATTCAACCTATTCACTTGTTATAGATCTATTCAAATTGTCTATTTCTTCTTGAGTTAGTAGTAGTAGTTTGTGTTTTTGTACGAATTTATCTGTTTCATCAAATTTATCTAATTTGTTGGCATACGATTGTTCTTAGCATTCTCATCATTTGTGGCTTAGCTGAACTAAGTATTCCTAAACATGACCCATGCTTTCTTGCCTTTTCACTTTTGCATTTGGAATGCCCTCAACTTAATCTCTGCCTATTGAATTGTATTGAATACCTACTGACACCAAAGCATTCTTCAGAGTTCTCTAGGGAATACGTGAACAAATATATATGATAAGGTCATGGCATCAAAGAGCTTACTGTCTAATATTTCCTAAAGTTTGTTCTTCAGAAGTCCTACAAATTTCAACTCAAAAATAAGGTCCTGGGACTTCTCTCATGGCGCAGTGGTTAAGAATCCACCTGCCAATGCAGGGGACACGGGTTCGAGCCCTAGTCTGGAAAGATCCCACATGCCACAGAGCAACTAAGCCCGTGCACCACAACTACTGAGCCCGTGCTCTGCAACAAGAGAAGCCACTGCAACGAGAAGCCCACGCACCACAGCAAAGAGTAGCCCCCGCTCGCTGCAAGTAGAGAAAGCCCATGCACAGCAACAAATACCCAACACAGCCAAAAATAAAAATTAATTAATTAAAAAAATTTTTTTTAAGTTCTATGCTCAAAGACATGAGGGAGACACATTCATTCTGTAGGTGATTCATAATTCTCATTGGCATGTTAATTGCTCTAAGAAGTACTGCCACGGAGAAGCCCAGTGTTTACCCCAGTGTTTTCCCGAAAGTATTTGACCACAGAACTCTTTCTTATGTAACATCTATTAACAACCCAAAGAACTTCTGTTCCATGGAACACATTTAGGAAACAGTGGTCTAGATAAAACATACACTCAAGTTTATGTGTAAACTTGGGTGTATGGTACAGTACAAGTTAGAATGTCATATTTGAGAGTGAGTCCTTAAAACATGAGTAGGAAGGACTGGAGAAAAGAATGGGAGAAAGGCAGAGAAGGAAACATAAATGAAGCATTCCAGGAAATAGAAAAGCAGAAGTGAAGATAACAAGAGTTAAGCTAAAGAAATAGAGATCTGTCAACAATGTCAAGCTGCAGAGAGGTCAAAGAGACCAGGAAATGGCACTTGGATTTCACAGTCTTGAAATCAGTGTCAACTTTCAGAAGAACAATTCCAGGACAATAGTGGAAGCAGATGAAAAGGAAATAATGGGTAAGCAGAGTAAACATGTGACCACCAAGGAAGCAGGGTTTTTTTGTCTCTTTTATTTACTGATGTTCACCATGATGTAGAAGCGTACTGGCATATTGAAAGTTTTCCATATATATTAGTTAAACAAGTGAATGAATTAATGTATGCATAAGTGGTGTTTGAAAAAAAAGGTCAGTGGGACTTCCTTGGCAGTCCAGTTGGATTCCACACTTCCACTGCATGGGGCACAGGTTCAATCCCAGGTTGTGGAACTAGGATCCCACATGCCAGGCAGTGCAGCCAAAAAAAAAAAAAGGTTGGGTCAGTGTGGGTAATAAAGGAGAGACTATAATAATGGTGTAGTTGAGGAAAGGGGCAACTTGAACGTGCTTTTAAGAAGAGAACTCCAGTGGAAAAGTGGAAATCAAAAGTTTGAAATAGAAGAGACTGATAGAACACTATCATAATTGAAGCAATTATGAGAATGAGAACAGAATCATAAATAGAATAGAAGGAAGCAGGTCCCACTTAGCATGTAAAATGAACTCATTCACAACTCTCTTCAAAAAAGTTGTTCCTCATTATGGGTTCCATATTCCCATTAACTGTATGAAAATCCACTCAAGCACCCAAGCTAGAAACCCCAGTCTTCTTTATTACCTCCTTGTCTTCCATCTTCTTGCCTTCTGAAATGGATACCTAGTTACTTCATTTCCACTCCTGTAATGCTCCATGTATCCATTCCCATTTTTCATCCCCATTGGCACAACCCTAGGTAAGGCGTTCATCATTTTCTTGCCTGGAACGTTTTAATGATTTTCTAACTATACTCTGAATTCAGTAGCTTTCTGCTCTCAGTCCTTTCTCCATAATGCCACCAGAACTATGGTCTTAAAGCCCAGATATGATCATACCATGTTTCTCTTCAAAAGAGCAGCAGTACATCCTTCCTATTTATTTCATGTCATTTATTGGGTGCCTCGAATGGCTAGGTAGAGGAGATGCACTTGCGAGTTATGATAAAGGGAGCATTTAAAATGAGGGGTGAGGGACTACCCTGGTGGTCCAGCAGGTAAGACTCCATGCTGCCAATGCAGGGGGCCCGGGTTCGATCCCTGGTCAGGGAACTAGATCCCATATGCATACCACAACTAAGAGTCCGCATGCTGCAACTAAGAAGTCCATGTGCCGCAACTAAGGATCCTGCATGCCACAATTAAAACATGCCACAGGGCTTCCCTCGTGGCGCAGTGGTTAAGAATCTGCCTGCCAATGCAGGGGACACAGGTTCGAGCCCTGGTCTGGGAAGATCCCACATGCCACGGAGCAACTAAGCCCATGAGCCACAACTACTGAGCCTGCGCTCCACAAAGTGAGAGGCCGTGACAGTGAGAGGCCCACGCACCGCGATGAAGAGCGGCCCCTGCTCACCACAACTGGAGAAAGCCCTTGCACAGAAACAAAGACCCAACACAGCCAAAAATAAATAAATTAATTTTTTTTAAAAAAACATGCCACAATGAAGATCCTGCGTGCCACAACTAAGACCTGGTGCAGCCAAAATAAATAAATAAATAAATATTTTTTAAAATAATTTAAAAAATAAAACTAGGGGCGAAAAAAATCAAATGGCCGAAACAAAATGAAAAGGTGCTCAAGAATGAAATGTTATTTTTCTCCTATGAGATTGGCAAAGATTAAAAAGAATGAAAATGCCCAATGTTGGCAAATATGTGGGAAAATAAGCAACCTCATCCATTATTGGTGCAAGTATTAATAGATACAGACTTTTGGGAGGGCAATTTAGCAATACCTGTTAAAACTTTAATAATACCCATTTGCCCTAACGATGATGGTTCTCTCTGGGGTTGTGGAATTATGAGATACTAACTCTCTACTTTTCACAGTGTTTTTCACTACTTTTATTTTTATTTTTTTTCTTTTTGTGGTATGCGGGCCTCACTGTTGTGGCCTCTCCCGTTGCGGAGCACAGGCTCCGGACGCGCAGGCTCAGCGGCCATGGCTCACGGGCCCAGCCGCTCCGCGGCATGTGGGATCTTCCCAGACCGGGGCACGAACCCGTGTTCCCTGCATCGGCAGGCAGATTCTCAACCACTGCGCCACCAGGGAAGCCCTTCACTACTTTTAATGTTTATAATGTATATATTTTTATGTTTCAATTTGAAAAAATGAAGACACAAAATGGAAAAAATTATCTTTCTTTGACAGATTCACACTTCTAGGTTAACCTTCAACAATGCTCAAAATGAGTCCCTAGCCCAGTTCCAGCCCCACTTTCTGCCACTCCATTCACCCAGGACTACCCCAGGTAGTGCTTTTCACTCCTGTCTGCCTCTGATGTTCCTCTTTTTTAAAAAATTTATTTATTTTTTCATATTTTATTTATTTGGTTGTGCCGGGTCTTAGTTGCGGCAGGCCGGCTCCTTAGTTGTGGCATGCAAACTCTTAGTTGTGGCATGCATGTGGGATCTAGTTCCCTGACCAGGGATCAAATCCAGGCTCCTTGCATTGGGAGCGTGGAGTCTTAACCACTGTGCCACCAGGGAAGTCCCTGCCTCTGATGTTTCTCTAACTGGAATGCCTCCCCTGATTCCCCTTCCTCTGTTAATCAAAACAGTACTCATCTTCCTAAAAGAACTCAGAATCATTTGCCTTTCTTTGTGAAGCTTGTCCTCCCATCTGATTTACATTGCCCCTGCTTGGTGCTAAGAGGGGAGTTTGTTTATACCTCTAGCAGGACAGGGTTGGCCTGCATTGTTGTTACTTGTGTCTGGTGTCTCCCTTACCATCATTTATTCTCCATTTCATCAGCCTTTTCTGTGAAATAAATGTTTATTTGAAAATATTTATTCAGAGTCTTGTATGTTCCATACCTAAATCCACTCTTAAACTATACATTTGTGAACAATTACCTTCAAGTCACAAAATGCTCTTTTGTATTAATTTGTATTTGAAAAGAGTGCAGGAATTAATTAAACATGTCTATAGATGCCTGGTGTTTATTCACTGACAATGAGCCGGAATTATTACCTCACTTTAAGCCTTTCTCTGGTGATTTGTTTACAGAGTTGTGCTAAATAGCTGAATTGTTGTCATGACCCTTTGCCTAGATCTTTTCAAAACAGTCATTAGACTTGAGTTTTACATAACAAAAACACACACACAAAATCTCATAACCAGGAGAGATACTGAAAACAATTCTTAGAATTTTAAGCTTGCACATGCTTTAAGATTGGGTTTACACTGATGGGCATAGCACATGATTTTGTAACTTAACAATAATTAAATCTGACCATTTGTAAGTGCTGAAGTGTGTATGGTTGCCAAATTGTGATAACATGTAAAATAACCTTAAATGAACTTGATCAATAGGACTTCTTGCAGCAAATCAAAGAATTAACCACTTTTTGCTGTTTTGGTGACTATACAGTTTCAGGTCCGCAAGTGCCAGTAGCTCTTAAAGCTAAAGTGGCAGCCCCATTATCATTTGTAAATTTCCACTAACAAGCCAGGCTGGCAGCAGCTGCTGGCTGCAAGGGCTGTGACCTTTCTAACAGCATAGTATTAGTCATTGTTTTGTTTATGAGCATCTATATATGCCATGGAAGTTCTGGGGACAGAGTTCCAGAAAAAGAAAACTGAAACTAAGAAGGAAATCAAAAGCAAAATGCCTAAAACTACTTCTTTAGCCCTGTCTTTATGATCTCAGGACTTAAGGGACCTTGAAAGATTGATTTCCTCTCACTCAAGTTTCTTATAAAATTAGCTTTGGCTCATGCATCTGTAACACAGCAGTTAATTTTACAAGATAAGCAGTACAGGGGAAATGTATCTGAGGGGAAAATCCAGTGCTGGAAGCTCAAGAGACACTTATAAGGTCACAGAACAAAGCTGGTAAGTGAAGTGGTCCTACTAGAGACCTGCAAATAGCAAAGGATCTGCTTCAGGTTAATTTCAGTGTATCTTTCATCACACTGCACTTTTCTTCTCAGCCAGCATTAACTGTAAGTGGACCTTACTCAACCTGTCCTGTGAGAACCATGTGAATCATTCAGCCGAAGAGCAATTGTGGTTTAAGTCGTGAAGTTTGAACTTTGCATGTTAGCATCTACTTCCCTGTAATGGTCCTGGAGGCTGTAGTAGCCACAGCAATGACTATTAACCAGTTCTTCCTGTTCACAGCTACTTATGCCATTCCTAGAGACTAAATGTGCTTTCAGATAAGCACCATGGGCTATCTGAGCAGGAAGGTATATTACAATCTTTTAAATTCAATCTCTCACTTTATAGGAGGGGGCCCCTGAGGCTCAGCTCAGAAAGATCAAGCAGGTTCTTGGGAGCAGAGCTGGAATTAGAACCATGTGTCTCAACTAATCTAGGTTCCTAATCTAGAGCTCTTTATACTCACAGTGACTCAACACCAGAATAATTTCTCACTTTTATAGTCAGAGAAAGACTCTGTGAATTAATTAATCTTTTTATTTGGATTTGTTAATCTTTTAAAATATGGAGAATCATTTAACTTCAATACTGTATATGTCAGTACTGGGAAAATGCTTACAAAGAAGCATGTTGGAGATGTCTTCTAAAACAATTTGATGGGACTGGCCTGTAAAACTGCTCAATGATCCACAAGCTACGAATTTTCAAAAGAACATTAACGAGGGCTTCCCTGGTGGCGCAGTGGTTGAGAGTCCGCCTGCCAATGCAGGGGACACGGGTTCGTGCCCTGGTCCGGGAAGATCCCACATGCCACGGAGTGGCTGGGTCCGTGAGCCATGGCCGCTGAGCCAGCGCGTCCGGAGCCTGTGCTCTGCAACGGGAGAGGCCGCAACAGTGGGAGTCCCGCGTACCGCAAAAAAATAAATAAATAAATAAATAAGAACATGAACTAGAACTATTAAATTTCCACCTGATTATCAAAGTGCTGTGGCGCTCAACTTGCTTCAACAAAATTCCCTTCAAGTCAGTCAAATCACTAGGGTTTGCCTTTGTTGCACTCCAAGTGGGTGCAGTACCTCAACAGGAGAGTACAGAAGGACACAAAATTCCTGTAGAACACACAGGACTACTTATGCTCACCTTCTCTTGATACTTCTCCCTAATACATGAAACTGGCATTTCCCAAGTGAGTCCCTTAGAATGTTAACTTGGATTTGAAAAAATGGTTCCATAATCAAGTAAATTTAAGAAACATAGTTCACTTGGTTTCTTTTATTATGCTAATTTGATTATTTATTCATTCAAAAAAAATTTTTCAGTGTCTACTATGTTCAGGCACCGTTTGGGGGGCTTAGGATACAGGGGTGAACAAAAAGGACACACATCTCTGCTCTCACGGAACTTAAAGACAATTCGGTGAATGTAGCTGTCTCCTTCTGTTGAATTAATTCTTAGGTTAATGCCCTCTTAAGATTTAATACTTAAGTTAAATTACCAGTTAAAGTTAAGTTAAATTAACAATGAATTACATAATTAATAATTTGCAATAATAATAAGCTCTATGAAGGAAAAACCCAAAGTGCTATGGGAAGATAAAAATAAGAGGATTTATTAGGAACTTGGTACCAGAATCTCTTGTGGAGGGTTGCTTGCCTTGATGAGATTCTGAATCTGGCTATGGGTAGGGAGAACTTGGTATGTTGAAAACCCCTCCTGATGCTTCCAGTCCCTTCTATTGCCCTCCCTTTCCTTCATGAGAACCCTAAACCACACCTCAGAGCTCCATTCCTGGGCAGAGCAAAAACCCAGCACAGCCAGCTGCTGTGACTTCAGGCTCTCCCTCCCTCCCTAGGAGTTCTAGATGAGCAATAAGCAGCAATGGGCCCTGAAAGCAGAGCCAAGTGATGGAAATTTAGTCAGGAGGAAGTGACTCAAGGCTCTCACCATTAAAGACTGACATTTCCTTTAAACTTGACAACTAACTAAACTTTTCCTGAAATGTAAAAAATACTTATTTTTGTGACAAAAACCATGACAGTGTTCGTGATCTTTGATTCAGCAATCCCCCTCCTAGGAATTTAACTTAAGAATTAATTCAGGGCTCCCCTGGTGGCACAGTGGTTGAGAAGCCGCCTGCCAACACAGGGGACACAGGTTCAATCCCTGGTCCGGGAAGATCCCACATGCCATGGAGCAACTAAGCCCGTGCGCCACAACTACCGAGCCTGCACTCTAGAGCCCGTGAGCCACAACTACTGAGCCCGCATGCCGCATCTACTGAAGCCCACATGACTAGAGCCTGTGCTCCACAATAAGAGAAGCAACCGCAATGAGAAGTCCACACACCACAAGGAAGAGTAGCCCCCACTCACCGCAACTAGAGAAAGCCTGCGTGCAGCAATGAAGACCCAACTCAGCCAAAAATAAATAAATAAAATGAATAAATTTATTTTTTAAAAAAAGAATTCAACAGAAGAATAAAGCTACATACACCAAGTTGGTCGTTGTAATGTTAAATACAGTAACAAGGGGATAAAAGCAAACAATCTAAATATTCTACAGTTGGGAAACTGTTAGACTGTGGTATATTAACTTAGAATTATTAACTTGTGGCCATTATGTCAACTGTAGAGAAATATGAAGTAACAGCAAGTAAAAGGCAGAATACAAAGTTGTTCTTTAAAGAATACAAGCTATATAAAAATGGGTATGCAAAACACAAATGACAAGACTAAATGGAAAAGAGGAATCAATTTGCTAAGGTGGTAGGAAAACAGGGTAGAAACCCATCATGAACTGACAAGCAAAAAGGAAAAAATTCATTGGCTCAAATAACCAAGTCTTGGGTAGAGCAGGGCTGGCACTGGCCTTGCCAGTCTTGAAAGAGGGACAAAAATTGCCATCAGGACTTTGCCTGCCTCTCTCCTCACTTCCCTCTGCAGCAAAGCATCTTTTCTCTCAAACCTCTTCCCAAAATAAGGAGATCTTCATCTCCTTAAGATGAGTTTAGATCCCTCTACACACATTCTTAATATATTCCAACTAGGATGAAAGTGCTTGCTCAGCTCCAGTTTAAGAACAATTCTGGGGAAGAGTGGGATTGGACTGGCTTCAGTCATGTGCCCATCCCTGAACCAACAATGGCTAAGCTACCATGATTACTACCAACCTCTCAACCAGCCATGCGGTCAAGGAATATGGATCACTTAAGAAGCTGGTAACTTCCATTAGGATACTGTGTCTGGAGGAAGAGGAAAACATTTCCCTGAAAGGAGAGAGGTGCTGCTCCAAGTGAAAATTAATTGGCCCATTGTTCAATCTAACATTTTAGAAAGATGTCTTATTCTCTTAGTACCACTCCCAATAATGTTGTGATTTCCTAATGCAACATGCTTTATTATAATGCCACATAGTACAGTAAAAAGAGCACTACATTGAATGCCAGGAAAATGGATTCTCCTAGCTCTACCATGAATCAGCTGTGTGTCCTTAAGCTAGTCCTTAAATCTATCTGATTTCAGTTTCTTCATCCCTGCCAGAATACTGTCACCTCCATGAGGGCAGAAACCAAGTCTATCTGAAATGGAGATATGCACTTGGGAAAAACTATGGGGGCTTGGGTTAGGCAGAGGAAGAAGTTGAACTATGATATGGTTGCCAAAAGACCTCAATTGTCCCACAGGAAACTGGGCTTAGGATGGCCTTTCAGAGTAGTCACAGCTTCCAGTGAGTGGGTCTACTTCATATGTCCATATAGACTGGATGTGTGCTATCCCTAGGGATGGACAGTAAACTTGGGCAAGGCAGTTGCTTGAGTCTCAGGTAATTCCTGGAGATGGATTCAGCTAAGAGCTGTTGGCAGCCAACACCCCCAGCTCCTGGGAGAATGAGTGCCTTGGTCCTGAAGGATGGCAGCACACTATAGCATCCACTACAATCAACATATTCACAGCACCAATAGGTACAGTGCCTGGCACAGCGTAGGTGCTCATTAAATATTTGTAAAATGAATAAATTATATAAATAGAAAGTGTGGATTAGATAATCCCTTTTAGCGATATTGTGTACATCTATTTGTCTCCTGGAGGATATGTGGAAAAGGTGGTAAATCAAAATCCACAGTTTTTGTTATTATTGTTTTTAAATAAAGGAATGGAGATAGGAATAGGAAAAGAATATCTATTAAAATTAATGTTGTCTGACCTGTTTAACTAGAAAAGATAAAGCATTTTTTGTGATTGAGTTAATAGTAGAAAGCATTAAGGAAGCAATTACTATAGACATTACATAGAGTCAAACTGTGCCCTCCAATACAGTAGCTGCTAGTCACTGGAGGATAATTTAAACAAATTAAAATTCAATGAAATTTAAAATTTGTTTCCTCAGTCACACTAGCCACATTTCAAGTGCTCAGTAGCCATCTGGGGCTATTGGCTACCACATTAAACAGTGGAGATACAAAGCATTTTCATCATCGTAGGAAGTTCTATTGAAGAGCACTGATCTACACTGAATAGTTGTGTTCTTTTCCTCCATTCAGAAAAATCTAATTTACTCTCATGAATTTTGCTGCTTATTATTGTGACAGTGCTGGAAAGGGAGCAAAATTTTTAAAGGCTTGAGTGAAAAAGGATTGCCCCATATCCAAGTTTCTTCTTGGAAATCCAAATAGTACAGGACAATCCCCAAATGGAATAAATATTTGTTGTCATTTCATGCTGTACCTGCCAGCTGGATCATCTGGGTGTAAGCAGGACAGAAGGCCCTGGGCTTCTAAAGTGAGCTCTGCTCCTGGCTCCCCACAGACAGTAAGACACTACTGCTCTTTCAAGCCTCAAACTGTCAAGATTTAGACATTCAACAACCAGAGTTGTGTTCTTTTTAAAATGCCTCCTAGAGTCTAGGCATTAGCTCAGATTAATGTTGTTCCTTTCTTTATTAATTTTTTGACCTCTTATATTATTGAAAATTTTGAACATATACAAAAGTAGCAGATTCATGTAATGAATTCCCAAGTACCCACCAAGCAGTCTTAATAATGATCAAATCAGAGCATATCTTGTTTCATTTATATCCCTACTCCCTCTCTCTATCAGCATTAACTTGAAGCAAACTTCAGATACCATATCATTTCATCTGTAAATATTTTCCTATGTATCTCTAAAAGATAGGGATGCTTTTAAAAAATTATATTAACCACAATATCATTATAATGCCTAAAAAAACCTAATAATTCCTTAATATCTTCAAGTACCCAGTCATCCAAACAAGGTCCATATGATGCAATGGTTGATGTATCCTTTTACGTCTTTAAATCTGTAAGTGCTCTTCCATCTCTCTTTTTCTTTCTCACAACTTTATGTAGAGGAAATCAAGTCTTCTATCCTGTAAAGTCTTCCAGAGCCTGGACTTTGCTCATTGCATACCCATGGTATAATTTAACATGTTCCTCTTTCCCCTTTATTTCCTGTATATGGGTAGTTGGACCCAGAGGCTTGTAAGACATTTTTATTCATTGTATTGTATCCTTCTATTTGGTTGAAGTATCAGATAATGATGTGATCAGTCATTGCTAATAATTGCCTAGAACCATTAATTCATTTTAGGCAATAAACCCGTGACATTCTAATTCTATCATTTTCTTCATTTACTAGCTGGAATATATCCATTAAAAAAAGACACTACCTCTCATTAACTATTCAATTATCCATAGGTAAACATAACATAGGAAAGGCAGAATAAATGCTTGATTTTTTTTCTCTTTATTACCAATTTTCAAAAGAATGAGCTGATTCCTTACCATCCTCTAGGAGATTAACTGTGAGTTTTTATTTTTATTTTCTTAGTATCAGAAGAGGTAAACATATCTGATGTGTTTTAATCTATTGTAGTTATTTTTCTTACACAAATTGTTCCATCTTTGGCCATTGGGAGCATCTTCAAGTTGGCTCTGGAGCCCTTTTGACATGACCTTAATAGTCTTTGATAATTTCTTTATTATCTAGTATAACAACATGTACCCACTTTCTAATCTGTTTGCTGTGATATTATCCCATATTCTCCTGCAAATACACCAGCCACTGATTGTGCAGTCTCAGGACCTGAGATATTTCTTCTATAAGAACAAAGAGAGGCAATCGTTATATCTTTAATACATTTTGAATAATTTATGTTCATTTATTTATCTAACAAGTAGTTATTGAGAACCAGCAATGTATTAGGCACTAGCATAATTCTCAATCCAGCAGGAAAGACTGACAATAAAATTCTATAAATAGGTATATGTAAGTGTGCTATGGTGAAAAGGATTGTAAAAGAAAAGGAGAGGGTGCGATGAGGATATATAATACCTGGTCTAACGTGTTAGGGAAGGCTTTCCTGAGAAAGTCAATGAGAAGTGCAAATTCAAAGAGTAAGTAGCATGACAGTAGCCTAGCAAAGGGGTAGAGACAGAGCAGCATGTGCAAAGTCTGAAGGGGGAGGATACTTATCACATTCAAGGAACTGAAAGGTCTCCGTGAGCAGGATGGTGGTAAGGAAGAGAAAGGTACATGATGAAGCTGGAAATGCATGAGTGGAGGTCAAATCACGCAGGGCCCTGTGGGTCACATTCAGGATTTTAGGCTTTCTTCTAAAAGGGATGGGAAGCTACTGGAGAGTTTTAAGAGAGATACAACACAATCAGATTTTTTTTTTTTTTTTTTTTTTTTTTTTTTTTTTGAGGTACACGGGCCTCTCACTGTTGTGGCCTCTCCCATTGCGGAGCACAGGCTCCGGACGCGCAGGCTCAGCGGCCATGGCTCACGGGCCCAGCCGCTCCGCGGCATGTGGGATCTTCGCAGACCGGGGCACAAACCCGTGTACCCTGCATGGGCAGGAGGACTCTCAACCACTCCGCCAACAGGGAAGCCCCCACAATCAGATTTTTATGTTTCAACTCTAGCTGTTTTGTGGAGAGTGAACTGGTCAGGGCAAAAATGAAAATGAAAATTGGAGGTTATTACAGGTGAAAAATCACAGTGTCTTGGACCAAGATGACAGTGGAAATAGAGGGAAGTAGACAGATTCCAGAGATTTATGGAGAACAAAAAAACCTAGCTTCCTGCTCAATGGGGAAACAATGGAAGCATTCTCACTAGATACAGGAGCAAGACAAGATATCCACTGTCACCACAGTTATCTAATATTGTTCTAGATGTGTTAGTCAATGCATTTGGCCAAGAAGAGGGAATTAGTGGTATCAAAACTGGAAAGGAGGAGTTATAAAGTATCACTATTGATAGATATGATTATATATCTGGAAACCGCAAGAGCCCCAAATGGAAAATCCATGGTAAACAAAACAAGATTGCAATTAATGTATACAAACCAATAGCTTTTATGTACACAAATAGCAATCAGTTAGGTATAGTGGAAAAAACACTATTTATAGTGGCAACAAAAACAGAAAAATTCCCAGGAATAAACTTACCAAGACATGCACAAGACCTATATGATGAAAACTTTAAAATGTTCCTAAGGAACACAAAAGAAGATTTGAACAGATAGATGGAAAGGCCAGTAGTGTTCTTGGATAGGAAGTCAGAAGATTCAATCACAAGGTATCAATTCTCTCTACTTTAATCTCTACATTTAGAAACATATACAACTTTGTTGTTGTTGTTGTTGTTGTTGTTATTTTTTGGCTGTGCTGGGTCTTCGCTGCTGCTCGCGGGCTTTCTCTTAATCTCTACATTTAGAAACAGATACATCTTTGTTGTTGTTGTTGTTGTTATTATTATTATTATTTTTTGGCTGTGCTGGGTCTTTGCTGCTGCTCGCGGGCTTTCTCTAGTTGCAGCGAGTGGGGGCTACTCCTTGTTGCGGTGCATGGGCTTCTCACTGTGGTGGCTTCTCTTGTTGTGGAGCACGGGCTCCAGGCACGTGGGCCCCAGTAGTTGTGACTCACAGGCTCTAGAGTGCAAGCTCAGTAGTTGTGGCTCAAGACTTAGTTGCTCCGCAGCATGTGGGATCTTCCCAGACCCGGGATCAAACCCGTGTCCCCTGCATTTGCAGGTGGATTCTTAACCACTGCGCCACCAGGGAAGCCCCTAGAAACAGATACATCTTTGATCACAATGGCAAAAGTAATTTGGGTCACTCTATACGTGAAAACAGAAGCCAGGAGGTAGTGAGGGGCTGAAATGCAAAAGATAAGTAGATGATGTTAGCTTAGTGTCTTTTTTTATGGGACTAGAGATGGAACAGCACGTGCAAAGGTCTAGGGGCTCAAAATACCTATAATATTCAAGAACAGAAAGACCTGCATGAGGTGGACTGTGGTAAGGGAGGATGAGAGGGTATGGGAAGAAGCTGGAAAGAGAGTGAATCCAGAAGGGTGAATAGATAGTGAGGCAGTAGAGACCAGGGAGGCAAGCAACTCTGTCAGGAAGCTATCTACTCAAGGGTGCTGGCTGGTTTTTCCTTCTTGAGGGAAGTATTCAGCCCCAACCTGGTTCCCTCTAAGTAAGAGGGCAGCATAGGGATTCTTCACTGCTACCTTCAGGGTAGTGCTGTACATAAATCAGACCTTCATGAATGCCTCCTGAGATCACTGGGCTGAGAGACTTGCTCCTTCCTCACTCCCAGGCTCTCAGTGGAAGTCGGTGACTTAGCAGTGTATTTTTCAGCCCTTCACTATATATACTGTTCTTTTCACAAGACATCCCCATGCTTGACTTAATACCAGCAGGGGAGGAACTTGGCAGTCCAGGAATGGGACAGGGCTAGAACCTCCACTCTCTCCAGGCCCACCCTACCGTAATGAGATCTGCTGCACATTGGCCAGAGAACCAGCTGATCATGGGGGTGCAGCTTGTGGTGAGGAATGGGGGAGAGCTAACCTGATATTTGAACAAGACCCTGCCCTCATTATCCAGTGTCCTGCCCAAGAGAGTTAACGGATGATGTGGCAGTACAGACCTAGGAAACACTATTTAACACACCTGCCTAATGCCTGATTTCCCAGAGAGCTAATGTCCCAGAGAAGCTTGGGCCCTGGGAAGGTAACTTGAAGTCCATTTCCTGGAACAAAGGCCCATAGCAGTACTGCTTCATGAGCTGCCAAGTAAAACTGTCAGAATCTATTTAAGAAAACCAGGCCAGTCTGGCTGTGTTTATTGAGAATAGCTACATGAGACAAAGGGAAAAAGAGTTTTCATTCCATTCATTCACAGATATTTACTGAGCGCCTACCATCTGCCAAGTCCTGTTCTAGTTGGTGGGCATACAGAAAAGAGCCAACTAGATGAAACACTCGTCCTCGAAAAGTTTACGTTCTAATGGGAAGAGAGAGACAATAAAGATAACAGAGCAAATATGTATATATTAGAAGGTGGTAAGTGCTACAGCTTCAATTCGTGTAGAAAAATGTCTACAGGACATTTTTAGAACACAAGTGGGTGCTGATAGAGAGCGTAGATAAGGTGGATATTAGTTATCATATTAGGTGTTAGGTAGAATGGTTAGGGAAGAGCTTTCTGAGAAGGTGACGTTTAAGCTGAATCCTAAAAGATGAGGAGCCAGCCTTGTGAAGAGTGAGGGAGAGAGAGAAATGTTACAAAGGCCTGAGTTAGGCAAGAACTTGGAATGCTCAAAAAACAGAACGAACGTCCATTTCTTCAGTGTGCTAAGCTAGGCGAGAGATCCTAAACACAAGGCTGGGGAGGCAGGCATGCCTTGATAAGGGATGTGGGTTTCTCCTTACTCACTGTGCTCATTACAGCACAATTATCTATTCGACTGTAACTCTGCCCACTCAGAACTCACCGGCTAACTCTGCTGCCTGGCTTCGACTCAGAGAGGACATCTTAAGAAAGACCCAGGAGTGGCCAAAACAGATGTAATAAAGGCTACAATCTAAAGGTCACACACAACACCCTTCAGGGAGCTTCTGGGATTTTCTCTCAGGTCATTTACTTTCATGTTAAATACCCTTTAAATAAATTTCCTCATCGGGTTTCCAAGCCCATAGCCGATTACAAGCAGCAGATTAGAAGGGCCGGGTGGGGGGGGCACTCTGTTCAGCTGACATTTTAATTCAGTGAGTCATTTTGCTTGAAAACCACCTGTCCGTGTGATGGACTTCATCCTGAACTGTAAGGGCTCCAGGACCCCTCGGAATGCATTTATCGTATCATGATGTAGTGGCAAGAACACTGACAAACATCAGTCCCATGCACGCCCTGACCCCAGCTTTCATAATTCCATGTTTCCACTAGATGGGGAATGACTTAAAGACATCATGTCTTTGTCACCTCTTGAGTTCACTCATAAGCCATGCCCCTCCTCCAAGCCAGGAGTAATGCTCATCATGTAATGGTGCTTGATAAATGGATCTTGAATGAATAAACGACAGTATGACCTTGGATAAATTACCCTCTCTGATCCTCAGTTGCCTCATCCGTAGAAGGAAATAGCATCACCATCTCAAGGGCTTACTTGGAATGTTAAATAACAATATATGTAGAAAGCACGATGTACGGTGTAACACACAATATACATGAAAGGTATTTGGCAACTTGGGGCTGAATCAGAGGTGTCCTTCAAAGGGTCAAGGGAACCTTTAGGTCCTTGTGTCTACGACTTGAAATAGTTGCCACTAGATGGCAATATTTTCTTAAGGCACGTTGAACCATTTTTCAGTTTACCCTAACGGCCTTCAAACTGAGGGTTCTCATACCACTGGGAGTGCAAAATGCTTTCTGAGACGTGCTTAATTATGTATAGCTTTGAGGATATCAACGTTCCCATCCTCAACTTCTATGTGTCCTCTTTCCTAAAACTAACCTGCTTAGGAAAGTACCTGTGTTCACGGTAACTCTTCTCCAACTTTTCAGAAAGAAAGGTATACCCATTATTCCTCCCAAATCTGATTTTTTGGCATCAGCAGGTGAATGATATCGTCTAGGGCATCGAGCACAGAGGAAGTCTCCTTCAACGATTAACAAGGAACCAGTCTTTCCTTATCTTTTACATACTTCTGTGAAGCGTGAAACTTGGCTTTAGAAATGGAGTATTTTGGTTCATGCTGTTATGGTCAGAATAATATGTGGTATAGTGGGGTGGTGGAATTAAGCCTTCTTCTATCCCCTAAGAATTATCAAAGAAAGCATTTACTTCAAGGAAAAGAAGCACAGAGAATATCTTTTCAAAAATACTAATCAATAGTTTCTCAAATACTTAAATATAATTATTTTTACCTATACTCATCCCAAAGTCAGGTCATTAGCAAGAAAGAAATATGTTGGAATCACCAAAGTAGTTGATCATTTTAGGTGTAACTATAATATTTTCCAGGGTCACCAAACTTTTCATGACACGCTAGCTAAACAAACCAAGTTTTTACATGATTAAATTTCAAATTTGATGTGTTACTCAGTAAGATAGTTAAAAACTATTTTTATGAAATCATATAATAAAATATTCCAATTTTAATCAATTCTTATCTTTATTTCATCTTATTTATTTAATATTGCCTATTTCTCATTAACAGAAACAATTGTGTGTTACATGCCAGGTCAATTAATTTTTACAGTCTATATCTTTCCATTTCATTAAATCATGGGAAAAGTTTTATCATAATGTCTAATGAAATAATGGCACTATTTCTGATTTTTATATTTGAGACTTATTTATTGTCAGAAGCTGAACCTCAGAGTTTGAAACAGACATATAGATAATATTTGACCAAAGAAATATCAGGACTGGTATCATATTCCCTGCTTTACAAATAGCTTATAATTTGGCTATTCATGATGTTGCATTATTACAAATTAGGTAATGAAGAATAGCATATTGATTTATTACTTTGTTTTACTAACTTTAAAAATTAATTAATGAAAAAAAAATAAATGAATTATATTAAATCGACCTTAAATTAATCTTGACCACTTTTAATCCTTACAACAACCCTTGAAATAGGTCCTATTATTTCCCCCACAGAGAGGTTAGGAATTTATCCACAGTCACAAAGACAAAAAAAGGCTCCGAGTAAGCCAATATGAATGTCACCATAACCATGTAGTAAACCTTAGGCAAGTTATACTTTATATAGTCCAATTAACACAATAAAATAAGCTTGATCATCTGATTTCCAACCTCACAGCAGAAAAGAAGAAAACTAGAGTGGGGAGCAGAATCTTGGAGGGACAAACATTTTGACACTAGTGAGAAGTGACAGTCAACAGTCACTTGGAAAGCAATCCTCAAGATGAAAACTGGAACTATTTTAGTGAAGGTGCTAAAAATCCTACCCTATATTGCTATTTTTAATTAAATTAATATGTAATGTCTACATTATGACTGTGTAAATATTTTTACTGAGTCACTTAGTGTACAGTTATTTAAGTTGGGCAACTTATTGTTTTCCCTAGAAGTAATAATTGCTTCATTTTCTCTATTACTTAGTTTTCCAGATACCTATTATTGATTAATTATCAAATTCTGACATTACAGAAAAATGTCTGCTAATGTAGTTAAATTGTTCAGGTACATTTTTTCTTTTTTCTTTCTTTCTTTATTTATTTTTAAAAATTTATTATTTTTGGCCGTGTTGGGTCTTCGTTGCTGCGCGCAGGCTTTCTCTAGTTGTGGCAAGCAGGGGCTACTCTTCGTTGCAGTGCGCGGGCTTCTCTTGCTGCGGAGCACAGGCTTTAGAGCACTTGGGCTTCAGTAGATGTGGAGCATGGGCTCAGTAGTTGTGGCTCGTGGGCTCTAGAGCACGGGCTCAGTAGTTGTGGCACATGGACTTAGTTGCTCCATGGCATGTGGGATCTTCCCAGACCAGGGCTCGAACCCGTGTTCCCTGCATTGGCAGGCGAATTCTTAACCACTGCGCCACCAGGGAAGCCCAGGTACATTTTTTCTTTTTTTTTTCCTTTTTAAAAATCTTTTTTTATTTGAAGTATAGTTGATGTACAAAATTACAGAAGTTACAGGTGTGTAGTATGGTGATTCACAATTTTTAAAGGTTATACTCCATTTATTATAAAATATTATAAATATTGGCTATATTTCCCATGTTGTACAATATATTTTTGTAGCTTTTTTTTTTAACATCTTTATTGGAGTATAACTGTTTTACAATGGTGTGTTAGTTTCTGCTTTACAACAAAGTGAATCAGTTATACATATACATATGTTCCCATATCTCTTACGTCTTGTATCACCCTCCCTCCCACCCTCCCTATCCCACCCCTCTAGGTGATCACAAAGCACAGAGGTGAACTCCCTGTGCTATGAGGCAGCTTCCCACTAGCTATCTAATTTACATATGGTAGTGTATATGTGTCCATGCCACTCTCTCACTTCATCACAGCTTACCCTTCCCCCTCCCCCATCCTCAAGTCCATGCTCTAGTAGGTCTGTGTTTTATTCCCATCCTACCACTAATCTCTTCATGACATTTTTTTTTCTTAGATTCTATATATATGTGTTAGCATACAGTATTTATTTTTCTCCTTCTGACTTACTTCACTCTGTATGACAGACTCCAGGTCTATCCACCTCATTACAAATAACTCAGTTTCATTTCTTTTTATGGCTGAGTAATATTCCATTGTATATATGTGCCACATCTTCTTTATCCATTCATCTGATGATGGACACTTAGGTTGCTTCCATGTCCTGGCTATCGTAAATAGAGCTGAAATGAACATTTTGGTACATGACTCTTTTTGAATTATGGTTTTCTCAGGGTATATGCCCAGTAGTGGGATTGCGGGGTTGTATGGTAGTTCTATTTGTAGTTTTTTAAGGAACTCCATACTGTTCTCCATAGTGGCTGTATCAATTTACATTCCCACCAGCAGTGCAAGAGTGTTCCCTTTTCTCCACACCCTCTCCAGCATTTATTGTTTCTAGAGTTTTTGATGATGGCCATTCTGACCGGTGTGAGATGATATCTCATTGTAGTTTTGATTTGCATTTCTCTAATGATTAATGATGTTGAGCATTCTTTCATGTGTTTGTTGGCAATCTATATATCTTCTTTGGAGAAATGTCTATTTAGTTCTTCTGCCCATTGTTTGATTGGGTTGTTTGTTTTTTTGTTATTGAGCTGCATGAGTTGCTTATAAATTTTGGAGATTAATTTTTTGTCAGTTGCTTCATTTTCAAATATTTTCTCCCATTCTGAGGATTTTCTTTTTGTCTTGTTTATGGTATCCTTTGCTGTGCAAAAGCTTTTAAGTTTCATTAGATCCCATTTGTTTATTTTTGTTTTTATTTCCATTTCTCTAGGAGATGGGTCAAAAAGGATCTTGCTGTGATTTGTGTCATAGAGTGTTCTGCCTATGTTTTCTTCTAAGAATTTGATAGTGTCTGGACTTACTTTTAGGTCTTTAACCCATTTTGAGTTTATTTTTGTCTGTGGTGTCAGGGAGTGTTCTAATTTCATACTTTTACGTGTAGCTGTCCAGTTTTCCCAGCACCACTTATTGAAGAGGCTGTCTTTTCTCCACTGTATATCCTTCCCTCCTTTATCAAAGATAAGGTGACCATATGTGTGTGGGTTTATCTCTGGGCTTTCTGTCCTGTTCCATTGATCTATATTTCTGTTTTTGTGCCAGTACCATACTGTCTTGATTACTGTAGGTTTGTAGTATAGTCTGAAGTCAGGGAGCCTGATTCCTCCAGCTCCATTTTTCATTCTCACATTTTTTCTTGAAGTCATCCTTCTGGAGCTTTTCATTCTTCTGCTTCAGTCTGGACAGGTTCTCTGTATGCCTGAGACTCATCTCTCCTCCTAGAACTTCTCATCACTACTTTCCTATGTATTCTTTTATTTGTCTTCTGTGTTCAACCCCTTGCTTTTTTGATTCCTTTTCTTTCTTGGTTTAATCCCTCAGTTAGGTGGAACACATTCTCTAATAACTTCCTGAGAAATGATGAGTGGGAGGTAATTTATTTGAACCTTTCTACATCTGAAAAAAGCTATATTTGACCTTCAAGCTTGGTTAATAGTTTAGCTGACTATAAAATTCTTCAGAATTTTGATAGCCTTTCTCAATTGCCTTCCAGATTCCAGGAACACTCTTGAAAAGTCAGATGCTGTCCTGATTCTCAAGCCTTTAGATGTTACCTGTTTTTCTCTATGGAAGCCCCAGGGTTCTGAAGTTTCAGAATGATGGGTCTTGCTTTATTGGGATATAATTTATATATTATAAAATATACCCAATTTTAAGTATATAGTGAGATGAGTTTTGATACATGTATAAAGTCATATAATCTCTGCCACATCATGATATAAAATATTTCCAGCACTCCAAAAATGTCCCCCCTTGCAATTAACCCTCTACTCCCAACCCCCGGTGCCTGGAAATCACTGATTAGCTTTCCATTACTGTAGTTTTGCCTTTACTAGAATTCCATGTAAATAAAATCATACCGTATGTAGTCTTTGGTGTCTGGCTTCTTTCCCTTGGCATTAACTCATTTGAGATTCATCCATTTTTTTTGTGCACAGCAGTAGTTTCTTTCCTTTTGTTGTTGAGTAGTATTACATTATATCAAATATGACAGTTTTTTTAATCCATTCACCAGAAGATGGACACTTGTGGTATTTCCAACATTTGGCTATTATGAATAAAACTGCTATTAACATTCATGTACAAATCTTTGTGTGAATCTGTTTTCATTTCTCTTGGATAAACTCCACCTAAGAGTAGAGTTTCTAGGTCTTTGATAAGTGTAATTTAACTTTATAAGAAATTGCCAAACTGTTTTCCAAAGTGGTTATACCATTTTGCATCCCAGGCAGCAATATGTGAGGGTTCCAGATGCTGCACATCCTCACCAATATTTGATGTTGCAAACTTTTAAGTTTTAGCCATTCTTGTGGGTGTGTAGTGGTATCTCACTGTGGTTTTAATTTGCATTTCGCTAATTAACGCTGAGTAGCTTTTCATGAGCATATGTGTCATCTGTATATTTTCTTTGGTAAAGTGTTTAAATCTTTTTTACCCATTTTTTATTGGGTTGTTGGTTTTGTTATTATAGGATTGTAAGAGTTCTTTATATATTCTGGATACAAGTCCTTTGTTTTATAAATATTTTCTCCCAGTCTCTGGATTGCTTTTTGTCTTAAAGGTGTCTTTTGAAGAGCAAAAGTTTTAATTTTGATGAGTTCCATGCAGGGAATTGAATACTGTTCCCTCAAAATTTATGTCCACCCAGAACCTCAGAAAGTGATTTTATTTGGAAATGTAATCAAGGTAAGGATTGAGATGAGATCACACTGGATTAGGATAGGCCCTAAGTCCAATGATACTTATCCTTGTAAGAGACAGAAAACAGCACCAAAGACACGGAGAAGAAGGCCATGTGAAGATGAAGGCAGAGATTGTGATTATGCTGTAAATAGGTTCTGGTACCAATCCAGTGTGTGGGGGAGGGTTTCTGCACACCACCAATTCTCCCACCTCAGCCGGGTGTCCTGCAATTCAACTCAATTCTGACACTATCTACACAGAGTTAGCATCAGATTCCACCGGTTAAGGGCTCAGTCCCATAAGACTGCCTTCCACCTCAGATGCCAATTACATGCCCAAGTATTTCTGATGACTGGCTTATAAATCATAGGCTCCCACAACACCTGCCTTGGGTCTGATTAATTTGCTAGAGCAGCTCACAGAACTCAGAAAACCCATTTATTCACTAAATTACTGATTTATTGCAAAGGATATTAAGGATGTGGATCAATAGCTAGATGAAGAGATATATAGGGTGAAGTCCCGAATAAAGGAGTCTGGGGCACAGCACGGTGCCATGTGGAGGCATTCTGGTTTCCCAACCTAGAAGCTCTCCTTTTGTTTTTTTATGGAGGCTTTATTACATATACATGATTGATAAACTCATTGGCTATTGGAGATTGATTTAACCTCCAGCTGCTCTACCCTGCCCAGAGGTCAGGCAAGTGGGACTGAAAGATCCAACCCTCAAATCACTGGTTCTCCTGGCAACCAGCCCCCTTTTTTCGGGGGGGGGCATCCAAAACCCACCTCATTCACATAACAAAAGACAACTTTGTCACTCCTTCTATGCAGGAAATTCCAAGGGTTTTAGGAACTTCCTGCCAGAAACGGGAGAGAGACCAAATATATATTTCTTATTATAAATCACAATATCATATGCTGCCACAAGCCAAGGAACACCAGGAGCCACCAGAAGCTAGAAGAAGCAAGGAAGGATTCTCATTTGGAGACTTCGAAGGGAGTGTGACCCGTGCCACATCTTCATTTTGGACTTCTGGCCACCGGTAGTGTGAGAAAATACATTTCTGTTGTTTTAAGCCACCCTGTTTGGCACCTTAGAAACCTAATACAGTCCAATTTATTATTTTTTTTTTATAGTTCTGCCTTTTTGGTTCTATTTAAGAAATATTTGCCTTATATGAAGTCACTCTCTTTGTTCTTTTTCTTCCAAAAGTTTTAAAGTTTTAGCTCTTACACTGAGGTCTATGATTAGTTTCACATTGATATTTTCTATACTATGAAGTAAGAATTGGGGTTAATTTTTTTTCGTGTGGATATCCAATTATTTCAGCACCATTTGTTGAAAAAATTTGTCCATTCGCCATTGAATTACCTCAGAATCTTGGTCAAAAATTAATTAGCCATGATTCTGTGGGCCTATTTCTGTACCCTTTATTCTGTACCATTGATCATCATTCTACTGCTATCACAATGTCTTGATTTCACAACTTTAGAAAAAGTCTTGAAAATAGATACTGTAAGTCCTCCAACTGTGTTCTTTTTCAAAATTGTTTTAGCTTTTCTAGGTCTTTTGCATTTTTATCAAGATTTTAGAATCACCTTTGCTAATTTCTACAATTGGGATTTTGACTGGAATTGCATTGAATCATTGAGTTTCTTTTTTTTTTTTTTAGTTTTTATTTATTTATTTATTTGGTTGTGCTGGGTCTTAGTTGCAGCAGGCAGGCTCCTTAGTTGCAGCTCACAATCTCCTTAGTTGCAGCACACAATCTCCTTAGTTGCAGCACGCCAGCTCCTTAGTTGTAGGATGCAAACTCTTAGTTGCGGCATGCATGTTGGATCTAGTTCCCTGACCAGGGATCTAACCTGGACCCCCTACATTGGGAGTGCAGAGTCCTATCCACTGCGCCACCAGGGAAGTCCCCGTTGGGCCTTAACTGAAGCGATTTTATGCCCAAGAAGATGTTAGGCAATGTCTGGAGACATTTTTGGTTGTCTCAACTAGGAGGTGTTACTGGAATCTAGTAGACAGAGGCCAGAGGTGCTACTAAACATCCTACAGTACACAGGACAGCCTCTTACAACAAAGAATTATCTGGCCCAAATGTCAATTGTTCTGCTGCTAAGAAATCTTGCATTGAATATATAGGTCATTTTTAGGACAAACGACATCTTTTTTTTTTTTTTTTTTTTTTCGGTACGCGGGCCTCTCACTGTTGTGGCGTCTCCCGTTGTGGAGCACAGTCTCCAGATGCACAGGCTCAGCGGCCATGGCTCACAGGCCTAGCCACTCCACAGCATGTGGAATCTTCCCGGACCGGGGCACGAACCCGTGTCCCCTGCATTGGCAGGCAGACTCTCAACCACCGCGCCACCAGGGAAACCCAGGACAAATGACATCTTAAATGGAATCTTTTGACCCAGAAGAGAATATTTCTCTCTACTTACTTAAGTCTTTCATTTCTCTTAACAATATTTTGTAGTTTTTGGTGTACAAGTCATGCACATTTTATGTTAAGTTTATCACAATCAACCATCACCACTATCTAATTACAGAACATTTTCATTATCCCAAAAGCTGTACCTGTTAAAAACAGTCACTCCCCATCTCCCTTCCTCCTGCCTCTAGTAACCACTAATCTGCTTTCTGTCTCTATGAATTTGCCTCTTCTGAATATTTTATATAATGGAATCATACAATATGTGACCTTTTGTGTCTGACCTCTTTCACTCAGCATAATGTTTTTAAAATTCATCCATGTTGTAGCATGTATCAGTACTTTATTCCTTTAAGCCTGAATTATATATATATACCACATTTTGTTTATCCATTCATCAGATGATGGACATTTGGGTTGTTTCCACCTTTTGGTTATTGTGAATAGTGCTCTATGAACATTCATATATAAGTTTTTGTTTGAACACATGTTTTCCTTTTTTTGGCCACGTCACGCAGCTTGTGAGATTTTAGTTGCCAGACCAGGAACTGAACAGGAACTCTTGGCAGTGAGAGCAAGGAGTCCTAACCACTGGACCTCCAGGGAGTTCCTGAACACATGTTTTCAACTCTTTTGAGTATATACCCAGGAGGGGAATTGCTGGGTCACATGGTAATTCTATGTTTCACTTTTTTTTTAATAGATAAGAGTTTTTAAAATTTATTTATTTATTATTATTTTTGGCTACGTTGGGTCTTTGTTGCTGCATGCGGGCTTTCTCTAGCTGTGGTGAGTGGGGGCTACTCTTCGTTGGGGGCATGGGCTTCTCATTGTGGTAGCTTCTCTTGTTGTGGAGCACGGGCTCTTGGTTTTTGGGCTTCAGTAGTTGTGGTGCGTGGGCTCAGTAGTTGTGGCTCGTGGGCTCTAGAGCACAGGCTCAGTAGTTGTGGCACATGGACTTAGTTGCTCCATGGCATATGGGATCTTTCCGGACCAGGGCTCAAACCCATGTCCCCTGCACTGGCAGGCGGATTCTTAACCACTGCACCACCAGGGAAGCCCTATGTTTCAATTCTCGAGGAACTGCCAAACTGTTTTCCGCGGTGGCAGCACCATTTTACATTCCCACAAGCAATGTACAAAGATTCCATTTTCTCCACATCCTTGCCAACTCTTGTTAATTCCTTTTTTTTTTTTTCTAAATTGTCATCCTGGTGGGTCTGAAGTGGTATCTCACTGGGATTTTGATTTTCATTTTCCTAATGATTAATGATGTTGAACATATTTTCATTTGCTTATTGGACATTTTTATATCTTTTTTGGAGAAGTATCTAGTTAAGTCCTCTTCCCATTTTTAAATTGGGTTGTTTGTCTTTTTGTTGTTGAGTTGTATGTGTTCTTTGTACAATATATTCCAGACCCTTATCAGATATATGATTTATAAATAATTGCTTCCATTCTATGAATTGCATTTTCACTCTCTTGACAGTGTCCTTTGATGCATGAAAGTTTTTAATTTTAAGTCCCATTTATCTATTTTTTTCTTTTGTTACTTGTGCTTTCAATGTCATATCTAATAAACCATTGTTGAATCCATGGTCATGAAGATTTAACCCTATGTTTTCTTATAAGAATTTTATAGTTTACCTCTTATATTTAGGTCTTTGATTTATTTTGTGTTAGTTTTTGTCTATGATGTCAAGTAAGGGTCCAACTTCATTCTTTTGCATGTGGTTATCTAGTTGTCCCAGCACCATTTGTTGAGACTATTCTTTCCTCATTGAGTGGTATTAACACTCATGTTGAAAATCAATTGACCATAAGTGTATGGGTTTATTTCTGAACTCTCAATTCTATTCCATTGACCTAAATGTCTATCCTTATGCCAGTACCACACTGTTTTGATTACTGTAGTTTTGTAATAAGTTTTGAAATTGGGAAGTGTGAGTCCTCCTGCTTTGTTCTTTTTCAAGATTGTTTTGGCTATTCAGAATCTCTTGCAATTCTATATGAATTTAAGAATTAACTTTTCCATTTCTGCAGAAAAGGCCATTGGGATTTTGATAGGAATTTCATTGAATCTGTAGATTTCTTTGGGTAATATCGCCATCTTAACAATATTAAGTCTTCTAATCCATGAACACAGGATGCCTTTCTATTCATGTATATTTTCTTTAATTTCTCTCAGCAAAATTTTGTACTTTTCAGTGTACTAGTCTTGCACATTTTATGTTAAATTTACCACCAAACAGTTCATTTTTGATGCTATTGTAAATTATATTTTTTAATTTTAATTTTTTGATTGTTTCTAGTAAATAGAAATATATAGCTTTTTGTACATTGACTTGTATCCTGTGAACTTGCTAAATTCATTTAGCTTTTTGTAGATTCTTTAAAATTTTACATAGATTATGATGTCTTACATGAATAAAAAGAGTTTTACTTAGTGGAAGAGAAAATTTTTTTTATTTATTTTTTAACCATGCTACACTATCTAGGACATCTAGCACAATGTTCAATAGAAATGGCTATAGTGGGCATCCTTGCCTAGTTCTTAATCTTAGGGGGAAAGCATTCAATCTTACACCATTAAACATGGTGTTAGCTATAGGTTAATCATAGATGCCCTTTATCGGATTGGGGAAGTTTCCTTCTATTCCTAGATTGCTGAGAGTATTTAGCTAAATAGATGTTGAATCTCTAAAATGCTTTTATTTTTATCTATTAAGATGACCATGTGGTTTTTCTCCTTTACTCTGTCAGTGTGTTGAATTACTTATTTCATTTTTGACTATTAAACCTTACATTCCTGGTAGAAATGCCACTTAGTCATAATACATTATCCATTCTATGTATTATTGGATTCCATTCATTAATATTTCATTAAAGATTCTACATCTATGTTTATGAGAGCTGTTGGTCTGTAGTTTTCTTTTCTTGTAATGTCCTTGATAGTTTTGATATCAAGGAAATGCTGACTTCATAGAATGTGTTTAAAAATAGTACTCTAACAGCAGTAACTAACACAACATTGTAAAGCAATTATACTCCAATAAAGATATTTTAAAAATTACTCTTCCTTCATTTTCTGGAAAACTTTGTGTAGAATTGGTATTATTTCTTCTTTAAATATTTGGTGGATTTCTCAGTGAAGCTGTCTGGGCCTAACATTTTATTGTGGGAAGGTTTTCCTCCCCATAAAAATTTCTTTTGTAGAGATAAGGCTATTTAGGTTACATATTTCCTCTTGAATAAATTTTTTGTGTCTTCACTCTTTTTTTTCCCCAATGAATTTGGCTCGAGGTTTGTCAATTTCATTGACCCTCTCAAAGAACCAGGTTTTAGTTTCATGTTTTTCTCTATTATTTTCCTGTTTTCTGTTTCATTGATCTCTGCTCTTATTATTTCCTTTCTTTTGCATACTTTGGTTTTAATATGTTTTTCCTTTTCTAGTTTCTGAAGGTGGAAGTTAAGGTCATTGATTTGAGACCTTTCTTCTTTTCTAATACAGGTGTCTAGTGCTATAAATTTCCCTTGAAATGCTGCCTTAGTTGCACTCAAAATGTTGATATGTTGTTGTTTTCATTTTTATTTAGTTCAAAATACTTTCTAATTTCCCTTTTGCTTTCTTTTTTTTTTTGACCCACAAGTTATATAGTTTCTACATATTTGGGAATATTCCAGAGATCTTTCTGTTATTTATTTCTAATTTAATTTTTTAAAATAAATTTATTTATTTTTGGCTGGGTTGGGTCTTCGTTTCTGTGTGCAGGCTTTCTCTAGTTGTGGAGAGCAGGGGCTACTCTTTGTTGCGGTGCGTGGGCTTCTCATTGCTTTGGCTTCTCTTATTGTGGATCACAGGCCCTAGGCGCACAGGCTTCAGTAGTTGCAGCACGCGGGCTCGGTAGTTGTGGCTCATGGGCTCTAGAGCACAGGCTCAGTAGTTGTGGCGCATGGGCTTAGTTGCTCTGCGGCATGTGGGATCTTCCCGCACCAGGGCTCGAACCCGGGTGACCTGCATTGGCAGGCAGATTCTTAACCACTGCGCCCAGTGAAGCCCTCTAATTTAATTTGTTTTGGTCAGAGAAAGTATTTTGTATGACTTGATTCCTTTTAAATTTATTAAGACTTGTCTGTGGCCCAGAAGATGGTTAGAAATATGGTCCACCTACTGAGAGAAATGCAATCATTATTATGCTTATGAAAGGACTAAGGTCTGAGCAACAATATGTTCCTTATCATATATTAAAGTTTGGATTTCATACATCAGTCTGATGAGTTCAGTAAATGTGTGTTTCCTCCTGAGAGAACAAGCTGCCTCTTAATGCTCTCTACACACAATGACCAAGATCTTAATTGAAAACTGAACATTTCAATCTTCCAGGTATTTTCAAGTATCCATATGTTTGTATTCAGGTATTTGTTTTAGCTTTAGAACATGAATGAAGATCTTAGGTCTCTGAACAAATTGCCTTTTCTTGGATTACATTGTTTCCCATCTGAGAATTAAAAATTAACTTGAATAAATTTAATTTACTATATTGATACACAGATTGTTCTGAGAGGAAATGTGGTTCATGTTGCTCAATATCACTGAATATAACAGTTTAAGTTGTCAGTAAATGTGTAGAATTTTTTTTTTTTTTTTTTTGTGGTACGCGGGCCTCTCACTGTTGTGGCCTCTCCCGTTGCGGGGCACAGGCTCCGGACGCGCAGGCTCAGCGGCCATGGCTCACGGGCCCAGCCGCTCCGCGGCATGTGGGATCTTCCCGGACCAGGGCACGAACCCGTATCCCCTGCATCGGCAGGCGGATTCTCAACCACTGCGCCACCAGGGAAGCCCAAATGTGTAGAATTTGAGCCTTTTTGGAATCAGCCCCAAAGTTCTGTTCATGAATATATTGAAATTAAATATTTTTAGAGCCATTAGATGGGGTGCACATACATTGATGACTTGGAATATTTTTAATATGCTACTAGGAATCATAATTGCAATATCTGAATAAAATTACTGGCCTATTAAAAGTTGTCACCAGTGTCAAAAAGCAAAACAAAACAAGACAAATGAAAAAATTGACCTTCTTGTCCTCCTACAAAGCAAAGGGGAGTACTAGTTGGATGAAGCAAAACTCTATCCTTCCTTTCTATCCCCACAGCCAATATTTAATCTCTAGTGTGCCCTCTGTCCTTCAATGACTGGACATATGTGGTAAAGAGGGTAGAGTGACAATAGGATTTGCTTAAGTCATTAGGCCCTTGTGACAACTGTTTTCTCCCACAGGGCTATCTGGGAATTTAAAGCTCTAATTTTTAATATCTTCTCAATGTATGTATGTAGGGCCCACATGCCCCATACTAGGCATGGAGCCTTTCACTTGCAAACTCTAAAGCTATATAGAAAACTGAGTGTTATAGCACCAGATCTCAGGAAACAATCATCAGGTTCCCCCCTACCCCCCGCAGGGAACTTTTGTTCTAAAATAACCACAGGTCTGGATGCACAAGACTAAATTAACTTCTAACTTATAACATCTCAATGATAATTCAACCCCTCTCATCTGGTAAGTGTTTTTCAACTAAACATTCTTGGCACACCTTGATAAGTTTTATAGAAAAGAGAAAAAGGAAGTATTGCTAAGTTCAGTCTTATATTTAAGGCAGAGAAATGAAAGAAATGTCCTTCATTTCTGCCGCAAACCTATGACAAGGAAGGCAGCCAATCCACTCTGCAGAGGAATTTTTCCTGAAGTTCCTCAATAGCTTTTTAAAAAAATTATATATACCCTTGTTAGTGACTCCCTTCACATTCAATAATGTCACTTTGTGGACATTATTCCATGTGAAAAGAAGAATTATATATATTATATAATTCAAGAAGAACCATATATACATAATTCAAGAAACTTGAGTTTTGTGGGAGGTAACGAAGTTAGGAACCAAGCCCCCACAAATGGAACACTCCAGAGCGTCACTAATTTTTCCCAGCCCTCGCCCAAGGCTGAGTAAGAAAGATCACCTACTCATGCTGCAAGGAGGTAACACAGAGTTAAGAACATTGAAGAGGGAATCAGAAAACCCGAAAGCTGGTCCTGACTTTGTCACTCACTGACTTGTTGGTTGAGTTGGAATTAAACCCTTTGTTCTTCTGCTCTGGAGTGGCTCAGGTTTAAAGTTGGGAGACTGGATTAATAAACTCCAGCTTCCTATAGACTCCTCCCGTCTGCTTCCATGTTTTCTATGGCTCTCCACTCTCCATGTTCTCCTCTATCTCTGGTGTCCCCTTCTCTGACAGTTCTTGGTCTTGTTGTCACATAAATGCAGGAGTCTCTCCAGTGAATTGTCCTTGGCTCCCTTTATGCTCTAGTCCTCTCTTGCAATTTTAGTTATAATCCCTGCGGTAGATACTGGTTTATTGGCCAAATTCCCGCTTCTGTACTGAAGCTTTACTTTCCCCAGCTGCTGGGAAGGTTGGAAGATAACAGCTCTCAGCTGAGTTCTTCTCTGGGAATTCCCTTCATGCAAAGAGATCGACCTCACCCAAGCTCACATCCCCTCCCTGGGGAAAGCCCACATCCAGTGTTTCTTCAGTGTGGGAATGAGAAGGGCCAGCCCCCTTGCCTCAAAGTGGGATAACTTTGAAGGGCCAGCCATACCTGCTCTAGAACTCCCCTGGTCTTTGTTGTGACTGTACTGCACTTCAGTGCCTCCTTCTACCCAGTTCTATAGGTGTTGACCCCTGAGAGCATTCCTCAATAAACCACCTGCACAAAATCTTCACCTCAGAGTCTGTTTCCTGTAGAACCAACCTAAGACAGTTGGTACCAGGAGTGGTTCAAGGAAGTAGACTCTAAAATGAGATTTTGGAAGTGGCCCACCCATCTACCAGGTGGCAGTGAGGTCCCCATTGCCACCACTGGTGGTAGGAGGAGCACTGCAAGCTCCTGGCATTCAGTGTAACTGTTAAAACTTTAACTAGTGGTGAATATTAATATTCTACCCAAGTTCACCACTAGAAGACCAGAGGGGCTCCATGGAACCATAGACAGAGACTCATCTCCTGTAGCCAGAGGGCAGAGAAAGCTTAAATTTGACCCTGGACTTAGTTATAGGAGTTGCACAACTCCAAAGAAGTTGGAATTATTCAGTCAGCTGTGCCAAGTTAGGGCCCTGACTAGGAAGAAGTGAAATCTTGAGACTTAGGATGGGAACATTTGGATTGATGCACTTAAAAACCTTGGAACTGCAGAACCCTCTAAACCCTCTGGGCCAGCAGAAGTGGCCCAGTGCTCCTGTTAAGGGCTAGTGTTCCCACTTGCTTGAAAATAATGTTGAGGCCTCTCAATCTAGACAAGAAATCAGAGAAGAATTTTCAAGAGCAGCCCTGCCAATTGGTCAATACAACCCAGGAAACTTTATGGTATTGGAAGTATCAGTAGTAGGAAAGGATGCCATGTGGAACTTATGGTGACTTCCAATAGAAGAATCATAATGTAGACCCCTAGGGTATTAGGACAAGTCTATGTCAACTTCAGTGAAGAATTTTCCACCATTTAAAAAATAGATCCAGATGTGCCACTGCACTATGATAGAGACAGAAGGACTGATTATGGGACATCAAATGAACATGTGGCCAAGGTTACCTATTATGAGTTGGTTTCTCTCAAGACCATCTGAATGGTTAGGTCATTCAAGATGGCTGTTCTCTTGCTCTCTGTATATCCCCTGTTTGACAAGTCCCTGCTTCACTCCCATGACATCAAATCCTCTTAATTACAGGGCTTTATTAGTTCCTGGGAACTGGTGAGCCCACCTGATGTCAATTCACCATATAAATGGTAGCTTCTTTCTCCCCCAAGCAGTGAAGATTGCTGCCATACTCTGTCCACTATCTGCCATTAACGGTAGGGATGTTGCTCCAGGACCTTTTGTGGAAGGTTCCCCGGTCCAATAAACCATTGCTGTCTCCAGCTCTTTCTTCAGTCTCAAGGCTGGACAGCTATAAGGCTTACAGGCCTTTTGGGTGCAACCCAACACCAATCCATTACACAATGGAAGTGTTACCTCAGATCAGATAAGAACAAGGTCGAAGGGCACAAGTAAGCTACACAGGTAGGTGATCCAGACCCCCGTGTTTTCCCCCACTGTTACACTGATGTCTCTCCCTCAGTTTATACCTATGGCTTCAGTGGCATATTCAGTGATCCATTGGGGTCTTTCTTGGGAGTCCCTTGCTCAATTCTGAAGGTAAATGAACAAGTGCAGCAGCCACAGTCTAAGAAGTTTCTGGTCACCAGAGGCTCGCCCCTTAGGCTGTCATCATTTACCTTGTGTGGAAAGAGAAGTGGCCTGACACAAGAAGATATGGGCAGCCCTGAATAGCTTGTTAGTAAAGTGGTTCAGAACAAGCCTCCCAAAATGTGCCACTTTGGGGCTTCCCTGGTGGCGCAGTGGTTGAGAGTCCGCCTGCCCATGCAGGGGACACGGGTTCGTGCCCCGGTCGGGGAAGATTCCACATGCCACGGAGCGGCTGGGCCCGTGAGCCATGGCCGCTGAGCCTGCGCGTCCGGAGCCTGTGCTCCACAACGCGAGAGGCCAAAACAGTGAGAGACCGCGTACTGAAAAAAAAAAAAAAAGCACCACTTTGGCGTGTGGATTACTTTGAGCTGAAGACAATGGAGGCCCAAAAGACTCAGGAAGAGCTTTTTTTTTTTTTTTGGTGGTACGTGGGGCCTCTCCCGTTGCGGAGCACAGGCTCTGGACGCACAGGCTTAGCGGCCATGGCTCACGGGCCCAGCCGCTCTGCAGCATGTGGGATCTTCCCAGACCGGGGCACGAACCCGTGTCCCCTGCATCGGCAGGCGGATTCTCAACCACTGCGCCACCAGGGAAGCCCCAGGAAGAGCTTTTTATCTCCCCCCTCAACCACCTAAAAGAATTTAGATAGAGGGCCTGGTCCAGGAAGAGAGGTATCACCAGAGGTAATTAGGAAGAGTATGGGAGGGTGTGGTAAGCTGGGGGAACCCTTTTTTTGTTCAAAGTTATCTCTGCGTCCCATTGTCTTTTACCAAACATTTGCTCTTCCCATCTTCTCGTGAATTGCCTTCCTTCCCTTTGAAACACCAGACTACTGTCCCCTTCTCCTTAGCTGAGAATAGTGTAGAAGCCTCATTTGCCTGTCAGAGAGCCTCTCATAGTATTTGTGGGGATCCCATACATACAAAATTACCTTTTCTTCCCCTGTTATTCTGTATTATGTCAATTTAATTAATAGATCAGCCAAAAGGACCTAGACAAGTAGAGGAAAATTTTTCCTCCCCTACAGGTTGGTCAGGGGTCTGAAAGGGAAAGGACTAAAAGATAGCGATGAAGGACTAGTTCACCCAGACCACGAAGGAAGCTGCCTAGACCACCAGAGGCACTGGCCGAAGGTAAGGGGACTCTGGAACAGGTAGTAGAGGAGGGCAACTGTGAGTTTCATTTGCACCTGGAGACCAGCTGCCATGGCGAGGGCTGAGTTCATCCCACTAATCTTCCTCTCATAAGTTTCCCCCAGGAAAAGAGACCAACCCAAATTCTGGAGTAACTAAATTTATTATACGAAGGAAGTGGCTCTGAATGGATAAGGGGTGGACTGTCATGGATGCTGTGGTATGCTGCCCTGTCCTCTGGTCTAGACCCAGGCACTCATTCTCTCAGAGGCTGGGCATGTTGGTTGCCAAAAACTCTCAGATGAGTTCTTCTCTAGGAACTGCCTGCAGCTGATGAGCACTGTCTCATCCAACATCATTTTCCCTGCCTTGGTATAAAGTCCAGGCCCCTTGCCTTAAGATGGGACATCTCCAGGGACCCCTCCTGCTCCAGAGCTCCCACAGGGTCAGCTGAGGCCTCAACTGTAACTGCACTGCAGTTCAGCTCCCTGGCTGCCCACTCCTCCTACATTCACTCCCACACAGGTATTGATCCCCAGGGTACTTCCCCAATAATATGCGGCACACAGCAGGAACCAGGTGTGAAGTGTTAAATGGGTACAGAGTTACCGTTCAAGAAGATGAAAAAGTTCTGAAGGTAGATGGTGGGGATGGTCACACAATAATGTGAATGCATGTAATTCCACTGAACTGACTGTACAATTAAAAGCAGTTAAAATGGTAACATTTATATATTTTACCACCATAAGAAAACTAATCCTGCAAGTGAGTCTCCCAGTCTTTTTTTCCTAGGGAATTTAAACTAACAGCCTCCGTGAGTATGGCAAAGATTGCTAGCTTCCACCAATATTCATTCTTTTTCTCCTTTATTATTGTAACTCAGCCTGAGACAGCAAGCTGTCTTGCAGCTGGCCATGGGATGTGAAACATGTGACTAAGTTTGGCCAATTGGATGTGAGAAGTGATATGTGTCACTTCCTGTTAATTCTCTTAAAGTAGTAGCCATGCCCTCCACTCATCTCTGCTTCCTTCTTGCTGGCTGGGATGCAGATGTGATGGCAGGAGTTGGAGCCAGAGAGGAAGCCATAGGTAGAGGATGACAGAGCCACCCTACCAACCCTAGACTATCTCTGGCTGTTATTTGAGATAGAAATAAATTCCTATATTGTTTAAGCCACTGAATTTAAGGTATCTTTGTTATACCAGCTCAGTGTGTATCCTCACACTTTGGATGACTCCAAGATCCATTTCTCTAACCCTAACAACTTTCACAAACAATTCATGTTTCACATTTCCAGCTTTGAGATTTGGCATGCCCACACCATAATATATCCTAATGCTTTCTAAGTCTTGTTTCTTATTTTTGATAATACCACAATTCTCCTACCTATGAAGAAAGAGCCCTAAACATTCACACAGTGGAATATCATTCAGCTGTTAAAAAAGGAGGAGGAAACCTAAGATATACTGATATGGAACAATCAGCAAGATCTACTGAGTGAAGAAAGCCAGAATTACAGTGTCTATAATATAACACTACTTATATTAGAAAAACAAAGTATATATACATATGTAAATTTTTGTATGTGCATAGAATATCTTGGGAAGGATAACCAAAGACTGAGTCGCTGCCCTAGATAGGACAGCCAGGAGACAAGGTGGCAGAGAAACAAATTTCTTACTATATACCTGTTTGAACCTTTGAATTGTGTACTGTATGCAGAGGGCCAGTGGTTCACTATTCATATTCTAATCTGGGTAAATTGCACCCCTGGAGCTGTGCTGTGTGTGGCCTGGGCAGCTGTACACATCCATTCTGCTGTGTGTGTTTTATGTACTAAAAAAAAAAAAAAAAGTTTAAGAAAATATACTTACTTTTGTTCTGTAGCTTGGACAGAACAGCTATTCTCTGAAACCATCTCAGTTAAAATATCCTAGGATTTCATAGATCTCTGTCTAGACTGTTATTTGCATCTCTGTTACCAACCATCAGAGCTTTTATTATCATTTTATAAGATTATCCACTCTTCCTTGGGAACTTCCTTCAGTGCTGAAATGACTAGGCAGCTTTTGCTCCTAAGAATTCCACAGTGAGAGTGGGGAAGCATCAACACGGAAACATGCCTAAGGATTAAACCCTCATCTTTGTCCTTCTCCTAGGATCTCTCAATTATCATTTACTATGGACTGAGAACCTGAAAAAGGTCCTTAACGTTTGATCTTGCAAATTCTGCTTCTTTTTTTTTTTTTTTTTTTGCGGTACGCGGGCCTCTCACTGTTGTGGCCTCTCCCGTTGCGGAGCACAGGCTCCGGACGCACAGGCTCAGCGGCCATGGCTCACGGGTCCAGCCGCTCCGCAGCATGTAGGATCTTCCCGGACCGGGGCACGAAGCCGTGTCCCCTGCATCAGCAGGCGGACTCTCAACCACTGCGCCACCAGGGAAGCCCTGCTTCTTGAATTTACCATGTTATCCTAAGGAAAGCATCAGAGCTACACAACAAGATGTATGTACCAGAACACTCACTGTGGCTTATTTCTCTTATCCAGAAACATGGTCACAAACTAAAGAGCCATGAATATGGAACTAGTGAAACCTAGTACAGTTCATTTAGGGAGAATTCCAAATCTTGGAAGAATAACGAAATGCGGAAATGATTACATTATATTGATAAATGAAAAAAGCAAGCTACAAGACAGCAGGTAAGGGCTTCCCTGGTGGCGCAGTGGTTGAGAGTCCGCCTGCCGATGCAGGGGACGCGGGTTCGTGCCCCGGTTCGGGAAGATCCCACATGCTGCGGAGCGGCTGGGCCCGTGAGCCATGGCCGCTGGGCCTGCGCGTCTGGAGCCTGTGCTCTGCAACGGAAGAAGCCACAACAGTGAGAGGCCCGAGTACCACAAACAAACAAACAAACAAAAAAACAGTAGGTAAGGCATTATCCTTAGACTTTCCCAATTTGGTTTTTAAAGAAAATTGAATATCTGTATATGGAAAAGATATTCACCGATATGTTAATACCACTTTTCTTTTGGAGATGGGCTTATTATAGATTAATTTCCTTTTTTGTTTGCCTGTATTTTCCAAAGTTACTACAATTAACCTGTTTTCTCTTATGATTAAAAAAGTGTTACCCCCACCCAAAGTCAATTTGGGGGGTTCTATGAGCACTTCAGTTTGCTCCTCATTAGTCCCTGATAGTACTCTGATGCATGCATATGAATTTTAAATGAGAAACATCAATCTGGGTTATGTAGAGAATTCCTCCAATTTCTACAAGGAGGAGGTAAGAGGAGAAGGGTGGCAGATGGTAAGGGGAGGATAAAACAGCTTAAATAGCTTTGTTACCTTTGTTACAAGTTTTCCTTCCAGGAAGAGTCATTTAATGGTTTTCTAGGTAAATGAGCTATTTTACATTTGTAGAGATGACAAACTTCACTATTCACCAGGACCATATGCTTTTTTGATATTCATAAAGGCTTTGAAGTCTAAAATATATGCTGTTTGGGAATGTTAGTCTAGACTAGAGAATAATAGCTCTCCCCTAAATAATATATAAGTACCTTTTTAAATTGGCCTTGGCAAGGGGAAATTTTAAAAATAGAAGATACGGGTCAGAATCAAGTTCTATAACTCAGTACAGTCCTTGTAAAAGATTTATGGATTTGGTTGAAGGGTTATTTTAGACACGTTTTTGCATAGCATAAATACAAATTATTTATAAATTTTTTTTAATAATGAAAAAGTGAGTCCTAAAAAGACCAGCAGGTGGCATAAATAATTTATTTAATCAAAACTGGCAAGATATGTATTGTAAGGGATATCTTCCCTGACCTTTTGCCCATAAAAAAATTCTTGAATATTGAGACCAAAATTCCCAATTAAATCATCACTAAAGAAGACTTTACTTAGTTATAAATACAAAAATTGGAATTGCAGGAGAGATGGATCTCATAGATATCAATCCAAAACTAGGTTATAAGCTGTATGCGCAGGCCTATCATTAAACTGAAACACAAAAGACAACAATGTAATGAGAGCATCTAATCTCGATGGTCCACCCAGCATGCTTCAGCACTTCTGAGGTGGGAGGAGTATCAGAGACTTGGGAAAATCATGTTTTCAAAAGCTATGTGGGTGTGTACCTGTCACAGTAGATTCTGCAACAGCAACAGGAAGCCTCTTCCTTCAAATGCAACTGGAAGATTGGTCTCAACATTCAGTCTTTACTGGGTCCTGGTAAGGCTCCAAGACACTAACCCATCAGATACCTGTTGGTTGCCTTGGATCTGAAATATTTTCCCCATTTACCAACATCTGATGAAACAGCCGACAGGAAGTGTGTGTCTTCACTTGCTTTGTACCTGTGCCTGTGGAAATAGCTCCCATCAATAGATGTAGTCCTGCAGGTCTTGACTTTCAGCAGTGTGTAGTGCAGAGGCAGAAGTCTGTGAGACCAGACATGTCACCTCTAAGATATCTAGAGCAGCTTCCTGACCTGCAACCCTCTGGGAGAGACAGGAACCACAGACTTCTCATCACGGGTTAGAATCCAGATGTGTGTACCGACTAGAACAAACTGCACTGAATTATTAGTAATAATTTCTCTGGAAGGTGAGTTTATAGGAGATTGTCTATTTTATGCTCACTAATATATCTTTAGTGCCTAGTCTTGGGTCTTATACATAGTAGTAGGTGGTAAATAAATACTTGTTGAATGAATACTTTAATGTTTAAATTTTTTGAAATGAGCCTGTTACTTTTGCCATCATAAGGAAAATAAAAGGGTTGCTGGCATTCTCATACTCAAAAGAAAATCATTCTTCTAGAGAATTTTTCCCTAAGTGAAAACCTAGTTATTTTTTCTTCCAGTCTTTATTTGAATGAATTTAATTTTTGAGTGCAAATACATACAAGCTTGACAAAACCCACCTAACTTAAAGAGAGTCTAAATCAGCTAACCAATTATACAGATCACCAGTGACTCATTTCAGAGACTTTCCAGGTGTCTCTGCTACCTATTTCAATAAACACACACTCCACTTATTACCTTACTGTTTGCTTTCCTGTGGATGCCTTACACACAGCTGCATTTTGAAGCATCACCTCTCATGGTCCTGGTCCCTTCCCCAGGAAGCAATAATGAAAGTCAGCAGCGTTTTCCCAAGTGAGACACCCACTGTGTTGCTCTGTGCCTTGCAGGCAATTCTCGGCTTGCATCCCAGCTAGGCCAAATATTAACTGGAAGGCAGTTGGGGTGGAGGGATGTAAAATAAAAATTTCTTTAAAACCATGTGATGGGCTTCCCTGGTGGCGCAGTGGTTGAGAGTCTGCCTGCCAATGCAGGGGATACAGGATCGTGCCCCGGTCCATGAAGATCCCACATGCTGCAGGCTGTGAGCCTTGGCTGCTGAGCCTGCGCGTCCGGAGCCTGTGCTCCACCACAGGAGAGGCCACAACAGTGAGAGGCCCGAATACCGCAATAAACCAACAACAACAACAACAACAAAACAACCATGTGACAAATAATGGCTGGTGTTCAAGTCTACCCCACAAAAGTTGGATTCACACATAATATAATTGAAACCATCCAAATTTTGGTGTATAGATATAGTATGCACGTAATATGTATTTGTAGAATGAATGAATACTGATAGTGCTTCTTAGCAAGAGGAATTTATAGACTGAGACCCAATCTTACTCTGCACTGCCCAAGGAGGCACCTTCTCTGCTTCAGTCACCTGGCAGCTTACAAGTTGGCTGTTGGTATTATAACTTGGGAGATGCTGTATTGGTGTCTTAGACAAAGTGTCTTCTGGTTGAAAGTCACTTGAGGGGCCTTATTGTAAGGGCTCCAGCCTGCTGGGGCTCACATATTCTGGTGTGGCAGTTTTCAGAGAAGGAAGGTTGTGGTCTGGAAACAGAAGAGGTGTCTATTGTGTTTGGTGTTTTAGCTTAGATTCATTTAGTCGTAAGGAATTGAGATTCACTAAAGTTAAAGGGGATTTATTATAAGGCATGATAACAAGTCTCTAGCATTAGTCCCAAAGGAGTCATGCAGAGCTCATTCATATGCTATGAATACACATCTGCACTGTTCTAGCCCCCCTGCAAACTGGCAGGCTTACTGTATTGGGCAGTAAGTAGGGTTAGGTCATTAGTTAGCCTGAAGACTAACAAACCACCCTGGTGAATGAGCTGTGGCCCAGAAGGACAAGGTACAGAATCAGTGGGAACAGATCATAGCTGTCTAGCCGTGAGGACTGTGAGGGCCCCTTAAATATGTTTAGTATATTTGGGTATCTGGTTTAAGAAACCTGGGTGCATTTCAGGCTACTATGGACTCAGGACTGACCCTGAATACTATCTAAATGAGGAGAAATTTCTCCTTAGGCCATAACACACATATGCACACATATACACTCAGGAAAATATGATGCCTGGCACATTAATGTTGCCCAAGACCTTGACACTAAAGTCCCACTCAGGTCTGCCTCTGTGTCAAAGTGCTCAGGATACAAATTATGTCATCATGACCTTAAAACTTGATGGCTATAATGAAGTTTCAGGCAATGTGACAAAGTAGCATTGTAAGTATGTAAAGCAGTGTAAAATAACAGGTTTGGGCACAGGGAGGGATGCAGCAGCTAGAGAGAAAGTGTGTCAGGCCTTCTTTGCAACTGATGTCATACCACGTCATCAACAATTCCCAGAAGGACTGGCCTCCCTGCCCCCTCCATTCAACTATCCTTGCCTTTCCTATGAGCCTTTAGACTATTATCATTAACATAAAAAACTTTATATACATTGAATGAAAATGCCTTAACTTGTTCAGCAGTATTAACGCTCATAATTTTGACTTCTTTCGATGTAATTTTCACAGGGGATGGTTGCATTCTGAAGAGGGAATAAAGCTCTTGCTCTGGTCCCAGGTGTCCTCATTGAGTCCCTAATATTGCCACCACTGAAGGAGTAGGTCGTCAGAAGGAGAACAGCCATATCCTATGTATAAGATGAGCTTAAAAAATCACATAGCACTTTCATTCATCCATTCAGCAAAAGTCTTGGGATGGCTGCTATTGCCAGGCACCATGCCAGGCTCTGGGGAATATGGCAATGGGTAAATTAGACAGGGTTCCTTTACTCAGGGAGCTTGCAACCTGCGCAGGGGGCGGAGGAAGGGGGAGATGAACATCAAACAAATCATTACAAATAATTACTTAAATTACACTGAGAGCTGGGCAATGAAGCACATACTGTAGTGGGCAAGAATTACAGGAGAATCAAATTCAGATGGGGAGGGGACTGTGGTCAGGAAGGGCTCTGAGGAAGCAACTTCTCAGCTGAAACTGAAGGAGAAGCTGGAGTTAGCTAGGGGAAGAACAAGGGGGGAGAGCCTTCCGGGTGGAGGGGACAGCAGGTGCCAAAGCCCTGGGACAGCAGAGGGCTGGACATAGTCAAGGAATTGAATGAAGACCATGTGTTGTGTACTGAGCAAGAGCAAGAGTGGCTCAGGATGAGGCAGTTACTCAATTCTTGTCTTTTATTTGAAAGTTTATTGTAAGGAATCTAATCTGTTGCTTTCCATATGGACAAAGCAGGAGTGTGTTAAATGGCTCTAACCCTACACTATCCAGATAGGCAGCCACTTATGGCGATAGAACATCTGGCTGATCCAAATTGAGATGGGCTGTAAGTATAAAACACACACTGGATTTTGAAGACTTGGTATAAATAATTTTTATATTGATTACATATTGAAACAGTATTTTGGATATATTGAGTTAAATATTTCACTAAAATTAATTTCACTTGTTTCTTTTTTTTCTTTTGTAATACGGCTACTAGAAAATTTGATATTACATATATGGCCTGCATTATATTCCTGTTGGACAGCACTGCTCTAAAGTGTTAACTTATATATGAAGAAAAACTACTTGACTATAAGGGAGATTGGGTAATTTAGGAAGGGAGATTAAAGATTTCAGTCCCAGGAGATCTTTAAAAACAGGGCAGCTAGCCAATGACTTGAGTTGAATGACTTGAATGACTTAGGACTTTCATGGGTTTTTTTGGAAGCAGGGAAGAGAAGAAACCACAGAGGCTCTTACGGTGCCTTCCAAGGACAACTGAATCCACTTATTATCAAGTGTTAGTAGGCGAACAAAATCGTTGGAAGGGCTGGAGGAGCAGGTTCTACGTGGAGCTTCTCAGAACAACCCTCAACCCCCAGAATCACACTGTTTCATCTGTGGTGGCGGGGAGAGTGCTGCTGCCACCACAGGAAACTGATGACCATTGAGCACACTGTCTCCTTGGCCACATCCATGCCTGAAATACACGACTCTCTCCTGATTTTACTGAATTCCAAATTCATAGTCTCACATGCAGGCAGCTGATTGGCAGAACATAAAAGTGGCATCTAGCTGAAAGGAACTCCGGGAAGTGCAGTTTTTCGTGTTCCAGCTTTTGCAAGAGATCATACCACACTAGAAGCAAGTTGCAGTGGGTATTGACTGAGCCCACAGTACCTACCGTAAAGATGGGGGGAATATTTGCAAGGATGATGATGTAAGAAAGAGAGCTTGTCACATCCAGCCAAGCTGGAGCACACCGCTTTGGTGAGGGAAGTGGAGTAAGAGGAATGACCATGAACATAGATGAACCTTGAAAACATTATGCTAAGTGAAAGAAGCCACTCAAAAAGAACCAAATATTGTATGATTCCATTTATATTAAGTGTCCAGAATGGACAAATATAGAGAGACAGAAAGTAGATTAATGGTTTTCTAGGGCTGGGAAGTGAACCTTTGATAGAACCTTTCAGCTGGACAAAGGCCTTGTAGAGATCTCAAAGGTGTGCCTTGATTATCATAGCCCCGGGGTATTCCAGTCATCCCCACCCCCACCCAGCATTGCACCCTTCCCAGCTGAGGGCCCAGTTACCATGGAGCAGAGACAAGACATCTCTTCGAGGCCCTACCCACATTTAACCCACAGTGTCTGAGAGCAAAATAATGGTTATGGTTTTAGACAACTAAATTTGGGGTAGTTTGGTATACACCAATAGAAACCAGGATAGGAAGCATGACCCATTCAAAGAACCAAAAGAAGGTGGTTGGGCAAATAACTGTGGGCTACTCCTAAGCACTTGAAGTAACAATCATCTCTGTTGTTTCTACCATAAGAAATCAAAAGTCAGGTAGGGGCTTCCCTGGTGGCGCAGTGGTTGAGAATCCGCCTGCTGATGCAGGGGACACGGGTTCGTGCCCCGGTCTGGGAAGATCCCACATGCCGCAGAGCGGCTGGGCCCGTGAGCCATGGCCGCTGAGCCTGCGCGTCCGGAGCCTGTGCTCTGCAACAGGAGAGGCCACAACAGTGAGAGGCCCGCGTACCACAAAAAAAAAAAAAAAAAAAAAAAAAAAAAAAGTCAGGTAAAGAAGAAAAAGGCAGGATTAACTGAGATGGGTGTGGTTGGGAAAATAATGGAAATGTGGCTTATACCTCTGTATAACCCCTAAACCAAACAGAGCACATTACTCATTTTCAGCCTTTCCCATTTATTGTAGAGATAAATACAGAGGCCTCTGGCCCTAGACAGGTTTGCATTACATCAGGCTTCCTTGCAGAGCAGGGCTGAACCAGGGTGGCTCTCACCCCACCCCAAGCAGCAACCCAGTAGATGACTAAGCTGGCCCCCCACATGTCCCTGCTCTGTTCCTTGCTGAAGCCAGGCAACAGCTGCAAACCCTGGGGTTGAGACTGGCCCATCCCACCTTCAGCAAAATCATCTTTCTATTCGTGGCCCTAGTAGTTGTTTGATCACTGGGGGGGAAAAAAAGCAAGAAATTCTATACAGTTTCTTTTGGCTCAGATATGATTCTCCTGTCCCTTGGACCATTCTCCTACAATGGGCATCAGTTTCAAGGACACCCTGCCATGGCTTGCTCTATCCTATATGAATTGTGTACCTTTGCATGAATTCTAAATCAGAAGGCATTCGATCTTTAGGTCATTTGTGCATGGTTTTCACTTTGGAATGCACTCAGGGTGCAGGACAAATGCCTGCTGACCCCATGTTTATTTTTTCAGCTGGTGATTGAAGTTCTGGTCCAGTTATAATAGATGGGAATGCTAATATCTTTTGTCCATTTTCAGCTTTATTGCAAATCTTGCATTGCATAGGGGTCATATTTCTACTCTCAGCATGTAAAGTAAAAGTAATTTTCATGTCTGTGTTTCCAAAGTAAATATCATTGGGTTTGCCCCCCACCTTCACCCCATAGAACTATTTTAAAAAGAAAAGATATGAGTATGGAAGAATAATGTTCCAAGCTTCTGGGGGAACGTTATTAATATATGAGGCTTTTTTAAGTTACAAAGGCTTTTAAAGAACATTCTATAATCTGTGACCACTATTCTGCCTATAATATCTTGTACCTCCTTAGTGAATAACAGTACTCCTTTTTCTATGTATTTATTCAATCATTTAATAATAGTGACTGAGAGCCAGACATTGGGGGTACAAGAGCAATCAAGACAGACAAATTGAGGTTCTTACATCCATGGCACCTATATTCAGGTTCAGGGAGACAGTAAACAGGTGAACAAATAGATAAGGTAATTTCACATTGAGAAGAATGCTTTGAAGAAAACAAGCAGGGGTAAGGAACAACTAAGAGAGGTCACTCTGGGTAGAGTGGTCAGAAAGGCCTCTCTCAGTAGAACCTATGAACTAGCCAGCCATGCAGAGGGCCCGGAAAAAGATGTATGGGCTGAGGGAACAGCAATGCATAAGCCCAAGGACGGAAAGAGTTTGGAAGAAGTCAGAATGGAGCTGGAGAGGCAGGCAAAAGGCCAGATCATGCAGGACCTTATGGGCCTCCCCACTGAAGTGAGTTTTGCTAAGGGAGTCACATGATCAGATTTATATTTTTAGAGTATCACAGCTTACTTTGGCTGACATGAGGAATGGATAGGAGGTGGGTCGGGGGTCAGGATAGGGAGCCAGAGTCCAGTTAGAAGATTGCAACAGTTCATAAGAAGAGGCTGGTGCTCTTGTGCTATCAGCAAAATATATGTTTTAAGTGTTTTTTAGGCAATGCTCACACATTTGCACTGGTTAATTAACATGCATTGTGATATAGTTGACTAGTAGGTACTCAGTAGATGTTACATCCCTTCTCTCGACATCTTTGGTTCTGTATCTCACTAGCTGAATGAATCACCATCTTCAATCTCTGAAAATGCAATAAACATATTAGTTCAATGCTGCAAATGTTTTGAGCACCTGATATGTGTAAAACACTGTGTTAAGATCTGAATATTCAAAAATAAATGACACTTGGTCTCAACTCTCTAGGAAACTACAGTCTGAAAACCAGCAGCCAGCCTACCAGAAACAAGATGGTGCTGGGCTGTCCTTGTGAGAGTAGAATAAACCCCTCAGAGCCTTGGGAGCAGAATAATTCTACAGACCTCTGGATAGGATTGGGAGAGAAGAATCAGAAAGACTTAGCTCATGTCAGAAATGAAAAGAGAATTTGTATCCTCAACTTCATTTCATCTTTGTAGCCCTCCCTGGAGTGGAGCTCCTGCAACTGATTTGCTGGTGTGATTTTCTTTTTACTTCCTGATATCTGGAATGGTGGAGGCCAATGAGAAAAAGAGGTCCTCTGGCGTAAAAGGTTAGAGTCAGCTCATTCATAAAAGTGATTTCTTCAATCAAACAAAATATTTTCCACAATACATGTCCTTCCCTTGCCAAATAAAAACAACTTTCACGAATCATGACATTTAAAAATTACTTTCTGGACTTCCCTGGTGGCACAGTGGTTAGGAATCCGCCTGCCAATGCAGGCAACACTGGTTCGAGCCCTGGTCCGGGAAGATCCCACATGCCACAGAGCAGCTAGGCCTGTGCGCCACTACTGAACCTGCGCTCTAGAGCCCGCGAGCCACAACTATTGAGCCCATGTGCCACAACTACTGAAGCCTGCACTCCTAGAGCCCGTGCTCCACAGGAGGAGCCACCGCAATGAGAAGTCCGCACACCACAACGAAGAGTAGCCCCCGCTCGCCGCAACTAGAGAAAAGCCTGCGCACAGCAACGAAGACCCAACACAGCCAAAAATAAATAAATAAGTAATAAATAAAAAGACTGCATACTATAACTTCAATAAGAAACATTGAAGTTTTGGGGGGTCTTTTTTCGGTACGCGGTCCTCTCACTGTTGTGGCCTCTCCCATTGCGAAGCACAGGCTCCGGATGTGCAGGCTCAGCGGCCATGGCTCACAGGCCTAGCCGCTCCGCGGCATGTGGGATCTTCCCAGACTGGGGCACAAACCCGTGTTGCCTGCATTGGCAGGCGGACTCTCAACCACTGCACCACCAGGGAAGCCCCAACACTGCAGTTTTTTTAAAAAAATAAAAATTACTTTCAATTTTAGGGAGTTCCCTGGTGGTCCAGTGGTTAGGACTAGGCACTTTCACTGCCCATGGCTCGGGTTCAATCCCTGGTTGGGGAACTGAGATCCTGCAAGACACGTGGTGTGGTGAAAAAAAAAAAAACTTTAAATTTTAAAATGTTTGGAAAAGCTCCTTTAAAAGAGAGACCCCTCCCCAACACGACAGCAAGCTAGAAACTGAGCTCAGCCATCCACTTTTGCTCAAAGCACTTCTATGTCCAAGTTTGTATGGCAAAATTGAGCCCTGCAGCAGTTCTCAACCCTGACCACACATTGGAATCACCCATGGAGCTTTAAACTATATTGATGCCTGGATCCAGCTGCAGAAATTCCTTTTTTAAAAAATAAATTTATTTTATTTATTTATTTTTGGCTGCATTACGTCTTCATCGTGGTGCACAGGCTTCTCATTGCGGTGCTTCTCTTGTTGCGGAGCATGGACTCTAGGTGCATGGGCTTCAGTAGTTGTGGCATTCGGGCTCAGTAGTTGTGGCTCGTGGGCTCTAGAGTGCGGGCTCAGTAGCTGTGGCGCACGGGCTTAGCTGCTCCATGGCATGTGAGATCTTCCCGAACCAGGGCTCGAACACGTGTCCCCTGCATTGGCAGGTGGATTCTTTTTTTTTTTAATATTTGTTTGTTTGTTTGTTTATTTAATTTTGGCTGCATTGGGTCTTTGTTGCTGTGCATGGGCTTTCTCTAGTTACAGTGAGCTGGGACTACTCTTTTTTAATTTTATTATTTTTTTTTAAGTCCTTTTTTTTTTTTTTTTTTTTTTCCGTGGTGAGAGGCCCCTCCCATTGCGGAGCACAGGCTCCAGACATGCAGGCTCAGCGGCCATGGCCCACGGGCCCAGCCACTCCGCGCCACGTGGGATCTTCCCGGACCGGGGCACGAACCCGTGACCCCTGCGTCGGCAGGCGGACTCTCAACCACTGCGCCACCAGGGAAGCCATGGGACTACTCTTTGTTGCAGTGCGTGGGCTTCTCATTATGTTGGCTTCTCTTGTTGCAGAGCACAGGCTCTAGATGCATGGGCTTCAGCAGTTGTGGGATTTGGGCTCAGTAGTTGTGGCACACGAGCTTAGTCGCTCATGGTATGTGGGATCTTCCCGGGCTGGGGTTCGAACCTGTGTGCCCTGCGTTGGCAGGTGGATTCTTAACCACTGTACCACCAGGGGAGCCCAGAGATTCTTATTTAATTGGTCTGTACTATGTCCTGGGCATCAGTATATTTTTTAACTGCCTTCCAGGTTATTCTAATCTGCAGCCAGGATTGGGAGCTACTTGTCTGCTAGCCCATTAAAGAATTGCACTTGGGGTCAGGGACTTAAACCGTAGACTCAAAATATGACAACTTGTTTCCACAGACTAGATCTGGTTCCCCAACCATGCACTCCTATAGCAACCTGTATTTTTCCTTCATGGGATTTAAATAGTTTGTTACTCTGTGTGTGTGTGTGTGTGTGTGTGTGTGTGTGTGTGTGAGAGAGAGAGAGAGAGAGAGAGAGAGAGAAATTGCTTGACTAATGTCAATCTCCCTGTTGAAATATAAGCTTCTTGAGTGCAAGGCATCTGTGTATCAAGGCAGTATAGCACTGTGGTTAAAAACACAAGTTCTAGGGTCAATCTGCTTTGGAATCCCAATTTTATCACTTGCCAGCTGTGGGACCTTGGGTAAATTCCTTAATCATCTGTGTCTCAGTTTCCACAGCTATAAGGTGGGTTTGTTGCAAAATTACGGTTGCTGTGAGATTACATGAGATGTGTGGTGGTTCTCAAATATGTCTGCAAATTCTTCAACACTTTTCCCTCCAAGATATGCAGCAGAAGTTCTCTTCCCTTGAGTATGGGTGACTTAATGACTATCAAATAGAATATGACAGAAGTGGTAGTGCCTTTGAGATTAAAACATAAAAGGCATTGTGGCTTTGGATCATTTGCTCTGGGGGAAGTCAGCTGCCTTGTGAAGACAATCAGCTGATGGAGAGGCCCCTGTGGTGAGGAACTGAGGCTTCCTGCCAACAGGACTGTGAGGGAGCCATCTTGGAAGTGCATCCTCTAGCCCCAGTCAAGCTTTCAGATGATGGCAGTCCCTACCAACATCCTGACAGAAGCCTCCTGAGAGACCCTGAACCAGAAACAACCTGCTAAACCACTCTGGAATTCCTTACCCACAGGAACTGAGATAATAAATTCTTGTTGTTTAAGCTATTACTTTTTAGGGCAGTTTGTTACCCAGCAATGGAGAACTAAGAGAAGATGATAACGTGAAAGCACTTGAAAGACACATAGTAAATACTCAGTAAATGTTAGTCACTGTTGTAACTGCTGTGTTCTCCTTTATGTCCTTAGCACCTATTAAGGGCCTGCTACACCTGCTACCTATTAAGGGCCCAATATACAGCATGTGAGTGAATGAATAAAAAGACACAAAGTAAAATAAAGGGTTGAGGCAATCATCCATGGCAGTGGTTTCTGAAGTTATCTGAGCAAGAACATTTTCAAACAAAATCTTACCCCATGTTTTCAGTAAAGGTTGAGTCAGAAAAAAACCCAGAAACTACCTTAGGTATTTCAAACATAGGGAAGCTAATACTGGGAATTGGTTACATAGGCAATGGAAGAGCTGAGAAGCCAAATGGGAAAGAGTGAGGTAACTTAGAGATTAGCCAGAGTAGGAAAAAAACTATATATATATATGAAGAGAGAGAGGGAAAATTTTAAAGCAAATGTGGTAAATATTAACATATAGGGAATCTGGGAAAAGGGAATTGTTTGTACTATTCTTGCAGTGTTTATGTAAGTCTGGAACTATTTCAAAATAAAAAGTTAAATATAAATGAAAATATTTTTGTTTAAATTACATGTGAAGGAGTTGGGAAAGGTTTGGGAGGGAATGATAAATAAACTAAGAAAATAAAAGAAAGACAAACTTTTGGCCGAATCTGGAAGTGGGCCCGCATGAAATCTTTCCATCTCTGGCAAGCCACGCATTGTCTGTAACTTGCAGCTGATGGCTGGGGACATTCCTGCAGGTGCTGACATCTTCAGCTCTCCACCCACAAATCTCTGGAAGGTGAAGATGGAAAGCAACAGCCTGGCAGGATTTACAGAGGATTCCACTACTCTTAGCTCCCCTCCCTAGTGGCAAGTCTCAAAATGAAAGATTCCAGACCAGGAGAAGAATTTTGAGAAGTAAAGAATATTTGTAAATGTAAGAAGATGAAGGACATATAATTCACTTGGCAAGTGGGGGTAAAAATAAACTTTAAATGATTTAGTAAATGTGTAAAAATGTGGGATGATGCTTAAAACTTCAGGACTAGTCTTCATTGGATTTCAAAGAGGACATTAGCATATTATAAACTAAATTTCCTAAAAGATCATCTGGGATTAAAGGAGTATCCTATATGTGAACTTCATATAGGGGCAAAGAGATATAGATTTATGAGAACACTAATCCGGAAGTTTTCTCTAAAATCAAGATTTAGTATCTGAGAGCAAGGCTCAAAAATTGTGTCAAACACGATTTATCAGAAAATGACTGGCAGCCAGGGGAGAATGTAAAAAGAAAATGAATGGCGATTTACTAAGAAGAAATGCAAAATGCCAAAAAAGATACATATTTTTTAAACCTGCCTAATAATAAAAAGATGAACTTATGTAGCAATGAAATATTATTTTTATCTATCAAACTGGCAAATTACTTTTTAAAAAATCTTAATACCCAGTGTTAGTAAAGGTGGGACAAAGGAATGTATGTATTTATAATACATATCAAGAAGGAGAGTAAATTGGTAATTTCTGGAGTTTAATTTAGCAATCCATTTAAACAAACTTAAAAATACATATACTCTTTGACACAGAAATTCTAATTCTAGGAGTTTATCTTATGGAAATAATCATTGGTATCCCAAAAGATTTTGTCACAGGAATATTTATAAAATGGAAAAAATTAGGAACAACCATATTTCTACAATTGGCTAATTAAACCAAAGTATAGATGCATAACATGTAGTACTATGCAGCCATTAGAAATGACATAAAGGAAGAATAGTTTTAGGAAAAGGAGAAATATTCTCATTATATTAAGTAGGAAAAAGTGGGTTATAAAACAGTAATGTCACATTTTTTAAAAAGCTTACTTGGGCCTAGTTACAAGACTGAACGAATTGACACCAAAGTATGACTTTCAGTGATCGACAGGTGGTAAGATTGTGGGCAATTTTAATTTTCTTTCTCTAGATCATCTATATCTTGTAAATTTTCTTCAATAAAAATTATTTTTTTTAAGTAGTTGGAGTATTTGTTTTTAGTTAGTTACATATGAAGCTTACAAAAAAAGTCATTGGAGACTGTAAGAACCGTTAGGTCTCTACTTACTCTCATGCCTTTTCCCAAGTAGAAAGAACTAGGCTGCTCCTAGGAAGGTTTAGGAAGCACAGGAAGGGACCACTTGGGAAGCTGAGGTCCCTAGCCAATAAAAGGATGTAGGGGATGCAGGGTTTGGACAACTGTGGAAATTCTGAGGATTTAGTAATTGGTAGAATCAGGAAATGCAGTGATCATAGAAATCCTGGGGTGCTCCGTGATTTAGGAAAAGGAAATTCGGGTCTTGATTTTTTAAAGTGAAATCAGGGAAGAAAGTACTCTTGATTATTCCTGATACAAAATCAGTGTTCAGATCTTCTCCTCTAAACTTTAGTTTAGTTAAACATTTTCCCAAAATTATGTTGCTAAAGTCTGAAAATGAAGTTAATTGCTCTGAACCTAGGAAACTATTCACATGTTTAACCAAGGGATCATACATAAGAAAAAATATAGATTTTTTTTTGAAGATTTATTTGAGTAAAATCAGACTTCAGGTAGTGCCTACTTACAGGGGTTTCTAAAGGACAGAGAGAAACACAATTCATTTGAGTTCAAAACACTTCTGTGGACCACTCATTCTCTGTCTGGGCCTTTGGGAGACCCTAATCCCTCAAATTCCAGACCCTCTCCGGAAGCCATTCCTTCCCAGAGTACTCAGAGGCAGGATGCTGAAGGCAGGGCCCATCCGACCCTCAGAATTTAGCCCCAGTGCAAACCTCTGCTCAGAGTGAAAAATTCACATTCTAAGTTTGATAGAAAAATCTCCATTCATACTGAAGTGTAGTCAGAAACTTAAGTTATTTCTACATCCTGGAAGAGATATTTCAAATTTCCCAAAGAAATGCTTAAAGAAATCAATTCCTCAAAACTGAAATCGTTACCCGCAATCTGGGAAATTTAATTTCATGCTTCCAAACGGATATTATGGGCACTGCTTTGTTTTTCAGGGCATACATAGCTCTAATTATATGGAATCTGTGCACCAAGGAAACACATGGCAACCATCATACAATTGGAGAGTAATTATCAGTTCCTTTCTGTTGTTTAAACCACAGCTGCACAATAAAATATTATAATTGTAAATAATATAGTAGTTAATCTGTTAACTCTCTGGGCGGTGTAGTACTAGGTGTATATGCCTTGGGAGAGGGAAATGTTTAGTCATAAAAATGTCAAGCCTCAATTTGCCCGAACAAAAGGACTTCAAAACAAAAGGAAAAAATGCTAAGACCCTACATAGCATCTAGCTTTTAAAAAAAAGCTGAACTGCCTGTTTTTGCCTTAAGAAAACTGTAAAGTATTAGATATCCAGCTTTGGGGACAATGGAGGCAGAATGTTAGTCAACCCTGTTAATTTCGCTAATTCATTCAAAATACAAAGGATCCCAACCTGTGAAATGGGATCAGTCAAAACTGATTTGACAATTGATGTGATTACCGTTTAAGCCTGCCTCAGGGGATTTCTCCCTAAATTACTTTCACAATCCTCCCAGCTCTCTAGATCTTTGTAATTCAATAAATATTTGTATTAAGATCTTACTAAAGTGTCAGGTAAGGAAATTCCTAGAGAATTTCTTTGATCCCTCCAATTGCCTGGTGCAGTGCTAAGCTCAGAATCAGAATCCACAAATGCGTCATGACAGAAGATTCTAAGATCGCTGCCATAAGTTTCATGACAGCTGTCCCAGGCTGATTGTATTAAGCAGTCATGTTTCTACCCTCTGAATGCCTACCCAGCCAAGCACTGTGGACAGTTGAGCCAGTCGAGTTGGCATTAAGCCGCTCGGGATGTGGAGCTAAGAGCTCTCCAATTTTGTGTTCTAGGCAGATACCCTACATTTACAGGGTACCAAACTTTGTAGAAAGACCTGTACTACACACATACAGGAGAGTCAAGGGACTGAAAAACATAATTCTGATGCTCTAAGAGTTTACAGTTGAGGGACTTCCCTGGTGTCATAGTGGTTAAGAATCCGCCTGCCAATGCAGGGGACACGGGTTCCATCCCTGGTCCGGGAAGATCCCACATGCCGCGGAGCAACTAACCCCGTGTGCCACAACTACTGAGCATGTGCTCTAGAGCCCGCGTGCTGCAACTACTGAAGCCTGCGCGCCTAGAGCCTGTGCTCCGCAAGAAGAGAAGCCACTGCAATGAGAAGCCCATGCACCGCAACAAAGAGTAGCCTCTGCTCATGATAACTAGAGAAAGCCCGTGCTCAGCAATGAAGACCCAACACAGCCAAAAAATAAATTAATTAATTTAATTAATTTTTTAAAAAAGTTTACAGTTCAGCTAGAGATAAGAATTTGGGAGTTGCTGTCAGTTACATCTCAATAAGAATTAAAAAAAAAAAGAATTTTGGTGCTAGAAAGAACTTTAGGGTTAAAGAGATCAGAGTATTAGGATCTTAAATTCCCATGCATGCCCACCTCCCACCCCCTGCCAATCATAGAAGGTCTGCTTATACCCAAAAGGCTAAACAAATGTTTAATTCAGTTTTAAAATAAGTTATTCCATATTATTATTTAGGTAATGCGCACACTAATTTCTAAAGGCACAAAAAGGTATAGAGGAAAATGTTTCCCTATCACTCCTGGTCCCCAGCCATCCAGCACCCTACCTCAGAAGCAACACATGTTACAACTTTCTTACATGTAACTGTGGAGACAGTCTGTGCATCTAGGAGCATGTATATGTGGAGAGAGATATGGATATAGATATATACAGAAGAGTGTTAGGGTTTTTTTTGGCTGAACCGTGAGGTCTTAGTTCCCCGACCAGGGATTGAACCCGGGCCGCGGCAGTGAAGGCACCGACTCCTAACCGCTGGACTGTCAGGGAATTCTCCAAAATAGTGTATTATGACTACGATTCTGCTCCTTGATTTTTTTCACTTAATTTGGAGAATATAATCTTGGAGACTCCATATTAATATATATGGCCCTTCCTCATTTTTAAATTTTAATTTTCTAGTAAGAACTTAGTCACATATTTGAAAATTAATTTTAAAATAAATTAAAAGTTTCTCTCTTACCCATGTCTCCAATCACCAATTCCTAACCCGTCCCTAAGAACTAACCTTTATTGTTTGTTCTTATGTAACTTTCCAGAATTTCTTTATGCTTATAAGCCAACGCATATTCTTTTATTTCCCATATTTTTACACAAAGGCAGGTACTCTTCTGACCCTTCCTTTTTTTTCATTTAATAATATGCCTTTGTAGAACTTTACAGGTTGTGGACAGTTCCTTCCTTCTTTTGTAACAGTTCAATAGTATTCGATTGCACTCTGAACCATGATTTATTTGCTCTTGTAAGTTATGCTGTAAGTAACCTTGTACTTGTGTAATTTCCTACATGTGTTAGTATTCGTAGGTTAAATTCCCACAAGAGAAATTGATGTATCAATGGATGGATGCTTGTAATTTTGATTGACATTGTCAGATTGTCCTCTACATGGACTGTACCAATTCAAGCTCCTACCAATAATGTATGAGATCCTGTTTCCCCATTCTCTGACCAATACAGGGTTTTTTTTAACCAAATCCTTGGTTCTTATCTATCTTATAAATTGAATATGGTGATTTATTGAAGTTTTAATTTCCATTTCTCTTAAGAGTGAGGTTGAGCATCTTTTCTTTTCTGCAAGCATGATTTGTATTTCCTTTTCTGTGGGCTGTATTTTTATATTTTTGCCCATTTTCACACTATGTTTTCGGTCTTTCGATGATGGTTTTTGAGAGTTTTTACATATTAGGGAAATTAGCCTTCATGCCGTGCATTGCACAACTTTTTTCTCAGTTTGTTGCTGGTCACTAATTCTTTTTATGATTTTTTTTCATGCAGCATATTTTTATTTTCACATCATCAAATACATTAACTTTTTTAGGGATTCTGGGTTTTATGTCTTCATTAGAAAGGCCTTCTTGCCAGGAGCATATACCAGAATATCTCATATGTTTTCCTCTTGTACTTTTATGGTTTTATTTTTTATATTTAAATCTTTGATCCAACTAGAACTTATTCTGATATTTTAAAAGTTAAAGATTAAACTTTACTTTTTCTTGAGATAGCTACCCCAGTAGTCATAAACTCATTATTGAGCAATCCATATTTTCCCCAACTGAAAAGTGTTACTTTAACATACACTAAATTTCCATATGTATTTGAGCCCATTTCTGTACTTTCTATGTTTATCCATTGATCTGTATGTCTGTACAGGCATCAGTGCTATAGTTTTGATTACTGAAGTCTTAAAATATAGTTTAACATCTACTAAGACCAGTCTCCTCTCAATTTTCTTCCTGTTCAGAGTTTTCCTGGCTATTCTTGCTTGTTTATTTTCCCACATGAACTTTAGAATCAGCTTGTCAAGTTCCCAGGAAAATAATTCTCTTGGTATTTTTATTGGGATTGTGGTAAATATTTTTAGATTAACTTAGTGAGAATTGATATATTTATGATGTTGAGCCCTTTGTTCCAAGAACATGGCAGGAGTATCTGTTTGTAAAGTCCTTTGATTCTCTCAAGAGTGTTTTAAAGTTTTATTCAAACAGGTCCTGTGCATTTCTTGTTCAATTTTATCTTTTTTTCTTGGTGCAATTATAAATAATGACTTTTCTCCTTAAATACTGAATATTTAGGACATCTGCACATCTGGGTCAATATTCTCAGATTTCAAATATCATATTTCTGAGGCAATGTGACATCAATGCCAAAACACTCCAGGAATTCTCAAATTACAAAGTTTTCATAGTAAATAAGTTGTAATTGATTTTAATTTTTTAAAAATCCGCACACAAGGAAACGTTGAGGATCTGGCTTTAAAACCTAGGTTAAAAAACAACTACAAAAACCGCTCTAGGTTAAAAAAAAAAAATAGTAAAATCAATGAAAACTGTCTTTTTAAAAATGTTTCCACTACCATCCCTCCAGGCATCCCTAGAAGCAGGGATCTTCTTAAAATATACATTGAATCACCTGACTCCCATGCTTAAAATCATCAGTGGCTTCTGACTGCACTGTAAATAAAATTGACATCTAAACAGACCCTTCAATTTGGACCAAGATCTGTAGGGAGGGTCATCTCTGCTCCATGTGGCATAAGGTAGGCTGGCTCCACTGGGGGACTGAAGGGTACACTCCAAGTTAGCAAGTTAATTCTGGCTGTCAGCTGGGGCTATGGTCAGGTTCAGCTCTACTCCACGTTGGCCTCTCCACAGGCTGCTTGGACTTCTTCCCAACATTGTGACTTGGTTCGAGTGAATGCCTGAGACAGAAAGTAGAAGGTACCACATTCTTAAGGTCTGGGTCAAGAAACTAGTATAGCATCACTTCTACCATGTTCTAATAGTTAAGATTCAGGGAAAAGGGGTATAATCTTACTTCTTTTTTTTTTTTTTGCGGTACGCGGGCCTCTCACTGTTGTGGCCTCTCCCGTTGCAGAGCACAGGCTCCGGACGCGCAGGCTCAGCAGCCATGGCCCACGGGCCAGCCGCTCCGCGGCATGTGGGATCCTCCCAGACCGGGGCACGAACCCATGTCCCCTGAATCGGCAGGCGGACTCTCAACCACTGTGCCTCCAGGGAAGCCCTAATCTTACTTCTTGACAGGAGAATTGCCAAAGAATCCAGTACATGTTTTAAAACCATGGCATCTATCTAGATAAAGCAAGTTCTCTCTCCACACCCTTTGCAGCCAGTCTACCTGAAAGAGTGGCCTCCACCCACTATCTCTTTTTCCTTTCCAGCTAATCTCTTCTCCATCAAAAGCAATCCAACTTCAGCCTCCACAATTGAACTTGTTCTCATCATGCTCATCCAGGGAACCTTCTAGTTCATGGACTAAGGAATTTAAACCAGACTGGTAATTCTTAACTTGAGGCCCAAAGACCTCTGAAATTGTATGTCTAATCATGCACACTGGTGCATTTTTCCCCCGGCAGGTGCCATCAAGAAGTAGGATCATCCAGATTTCCTGGCGGTCCAGTGGTTAGGACTTGGCACTTTCACTGCTGTGGCCTAGGTTCAATCCCTGGTGGGGGAACTAAGATCCCACAAGCCACTCGACATGACAAAAAAAAAAAAAAATACTAGGATCATCTCAGCTTCTCAACAAGATCTGTGTTTCAGGAAAGATTACTAGCCAGTCAGTGTTCTGTAGGACCTCTGAGCACCTTAGCTTACATTGCTAAGGAAGGACCATAGCACCTTAGCTATATCTGTTAATAACAATAGAGCCAGTATTTCTTTTGGAGTTTTCTAAGTGTCGGGTACTATTCTAAAACCTTTATGTTCATGATGTCATTTCATCCTCACAGTTACTCTCTGATAGGTCTTATTATCATCCCCATTTTACAGATGGGTAAACTGAAACACAGAGATGTTGCTATGGACTGAATATTTGTGTCTTCCCCAAAATTCAAAATGTTGAAACCCTCATCCCAATGAGATAGAATTTGGAGGCAGGGCCTTTGGGAGGTAATTAGGTCATAAGGGTGGAGCTTTCATGAATGGGATTAGTGCCTTTTAAGAAGAGGCCAGAGAGCTAGCTAGATCTCTTTCCACCATGTGAGGATACAAGTTGGCAGTCTGCAATCTGGAAGAGGGCTTTCATGGGAACTGTACCCCGCTGATACCCTGATCTCGACTTCCAGCCTCCAGAACTATAAGAAATAAATTTCTGTTGTTTGTAAGCCACCCAGTCCATAGTACTTTGTTACAGCAGCCTAAACTGACTAAGGGTCTAGCCCAGGGTTACACATCAGGTAAACAGCAACAACAGGAATTAACCCAGGCAACCTGGCTTTGGAATCTATATGCTTAACCCCTACTCTGCCTCTCAAAATACCTTGATCATTTTAATAGCTAAATAGTATTCCAATGAGTTAATAGGCCACAATTTGGGTAACCAGTTCCCTATTATTTAAATCCCATTTTATACATGAGAAAGTTAGCTCTCAGAGATGTTGACTAACTTGTGCTTGTAGACTGGTGAAGAACCCAACTCATAATAATAGCTACTGGCTGTCATTTATTAAGTGCCTTTTATATGCCTGGCCTTTATGCCCTTTGAATCCTTGCCCCTCTATGAGATTAGTATTAGATATGAGGAAACAAAACCCAAAAGGATTAAATAATGCTTACGAGCACACAGCTGGCAAGCATCAGATCAAGGATTAAATTCCAGAACCTGTGCCCCTTTTCCTCTGATACACCATCTCCAGTTAATCACAGGCATTCTGCTTTTCAGTACTATGTGAAGGGCCCTCTCTCATACAATGCTGGTGAAAGTATATCAGTAAATGGGTGCAATCACCATGGAGGGCAATTTGGCAATATTTGTCAAAATGATATATATACATTCACAACAATGTAAATATACGGAAATCTACTGAAGTGTACACTGAAAGATAGTTGAAATGGTAAATTTTATATGTGCTTTTTTACCATAGTAAAAAAAAAGAAAGACATCTGCATACCCTTTAACCCAACAATGTAACTAGAAATTTATCCTGTGGATATACACATTTGTGGAAAATGATGTGTCCTCAAGATTATTTATTACAACATTGTTTGTATTAACAAAAGATTAGATGCAAGTGACTGTTAGAGGGAGACCAGTAAAACAAATTATGGTCCACTATACAACTGAGTACCATGCAGCCTTTAAAAAGAACAGGGAGGGACTTCCCTGGTGGTCCAGTGGGTAAGACTCTGTGCTCCCAACATGGGGGTCTGGGTTCAATCCCTGGTTGGGAAACTAGATCCCACATGCATGCCACAACTAAGAGTCCGAATATCACAACTAAGAAGCTCACATGCCACAACTGAGAGCCTGCATGCTGCAACAAGGATCCCACGTGCCAAAACTAAGACCCAGTACAGCCAAACTAAATAAATAAATATTTTTTTAAAAATTTTAATGAATAAAAAGGAACAGGGAGATGTTTATACTGATGGGGAAGGATTTCCATGATATATTGTAAAGTGAAAAAGGTAAGCAATTGTGTAAAACACAGGTGGTGGGAGGTTAGGGGATAGGAGGGAATGGGAAGAAAATATACACATATTTGCTTATATACTGATAGACCTCTGTAAAGAAACACAAGAAACTTCTAACACTTGTTGCTTCTGAGATGGAGAACTGGTGGCTGGGGACAGGGGATGGAGACTTCTATACTTTTTGAATTTTGAAGTTTTGTGAACTCAAGAAATTAAATAAGGGAGTTCCCTGGTGGTCTCGTGGTTATGATTTGGCGCTTTCACTGCCGTGGCCTGTGTTCAAATCCCTGGTGGGAGAACTGAGATCCTGCAAGCTGTGTGGTGCTGCCTGAAAGAAAGAAAGTGGGGAAAAAAGAAATTAAATTTAAAATTCTATTAAAAAATATATTTAGAGAATTGAGAACTGGTGGAGATCTCAAGAAATCTAGCAGTAGGTGTGCCCAAGACAGCATCTGAAGCATTTGCTAGGCTCATGATGAGACTCTGTGTCTCACTTATTCACTGCTGTATACCCAAAGACAGCAGTTCTGGAACCCTTGGTGGTACCGAGAAAAGTACTCTAAGGATGCTTGTTAGGTGAGTGAATGAATGAGTGAAGAGATAGCTGGTGTTAACTATTTATTCTTGTACTTCTCTGTGTTGTAGGCTTTACATTCATAAGTTCAGACATTTTTAGAGTCAATAACATCCTTCTTAGGTTTAACAAAGACCTATTTCATCTTGTTGCATCCTTGATAGAAATGACCAACAATTGGTTAGAGATCTCATTTTAACCTTCTAAATGCTTGAAGTCATTTGTGACTTCTTGGACTTTCCTTTTACCAATTCAGTGGCTTCAGTTCTTAACCTTCTAGCAAATACCAATTTAGCACCTGTTCAATCATTCTGTCTTCTCTGAGCTCTCCAAATCTCTCTCTAAATGTGGTTTTTCAATTGGTTCATGATATTCTAGTAAGGATAAGACCTCTCAAATACTGTGGAAGGTTTATCGACCAGGTTTTCACATTCCCTTTCATTAACACTTGCCTGTAATATCTTTTGGAAGAAAATCTTTTTTTTTCCCTGGAGGCAGCATGGAGTTGAGAAAAGAGAACCAGCTTTCAAGCCAGAAGATCCGACTTTTGAATCTTTACCTTCACCATGTACTGGCTGAGTGGCCTTTCATTTATTCATTTAACAAATATATGTTGAGCCTACTCTGTGCATGGCACGGTTCTGGATACTGGGGACTGAGTCATGGGCAAAACAAACAAAAACCTCCCTACTCTCATGGACTTCACATTCTAGTGGGGAAAGACCACCAAGAAACAAAATGAACAAGTAAAATATATGTCATTTTATTTTATTTTACTTTTTAACATCTTTATTGGAGTATAATTGCTTTACAGTGGTATGTTAGTTTCTGCTGTACAACAAAGTGAATCAGCTATATGTATACATATATCTCCATATCCCCTCCCTCTTGTGTCTCCCTCCCACCCTCCCTATCCCACCCCTCTAGGTGGTCACAAAGCACTGAGCTGATCTCCCTGTGCTATGCAGCTGCTTCCCACTAGGTATCTATTTTACATTTGGTAGTGTATATATGTCCATGCTGCTCTCTCACTTCATCCCAGCTTACCCTTCCCCTCAATAGGTGCTATGGAGAAAAATTAAAAAAGGAAAGCAGGATAGGGAGTATGGGGGGCAGGGGGTACAATTTTAAATTGAGTCAATAACATCTTTCTTGGCAAGGCCACGCTGAGAAGGTGAGAATTGAGTCATGACCCTACGACTGTGAGGGTGTGAGTCGTGTGGATTTCTAGAGGTAGAGGGACAGCTAGTGCAAGGGCTCTGAGGTGGTAAGTGGCTTGACGAAGAACAGCAAGGAAGGGAAGTGAATAGAGAGTGGGGTTCGGTCAGAGAGGAGGCTGTGAGGGGCTGGGCAGTGACCTGTGACTGAGTGAATTAATTTCTGACAATTATAACAATATCTTTTCTCTGAGGTTTAAATAAAGTAACATACGTGGGGGCTTCCCTGGTGGCACAGTGGTTAAGAATCTACCTGTCAATGCAGGGGACACGGGTTCGAGCCCTGCTCAGGGAAGATCCCACATGCCGCGGAGCATCTGAGCCCGTGCGCCACAACTACTGAAGTCACACGCCAGAACTACTGAAGCCTGAGCGCCTAGAGCCTGAGCTCTGCAACAAGAGAAGCCACTGCAATGAGAAGACCACGCACCGCAACAAAGAGTAGCGCCCGCTTGCCACAACTAGAGAAAGCCCGCACACAGCAATGAAGACCCAACGCAGCCAAAAATAAAACTAATAAATCAATAAGGTAACGTACATGAAAAGTGCCAGAGTACGACCTGAGCAGATTCAAGTAAGTTTAATTGTCTGCAAGTCTTTGAGGCTGTTTCTCAGGTTGGGGAATTGTTTTTTTCCTAATGATATACTCCCTGTGATTAGAGAGATGTCTGTGTTCTGAAACATCTTCTCAAAAACAACAACAAAAAAACTCCACGTGGCTTATGTCAGTTAAAGTGTTGGGCCACATCCCAGAGTTGATGATTTTTGTATCTAAAAGATATCAGCAGATTACAAACCCACCCACCTGTGGCAGAGCAAAGACTGACAGGACACCCTCCTTTAACAGAAGCCAAAGGTAAAGAGGTGAGAGAGGAATAGTGGCCTGAGGTCACTGGAGAATACAAACCAATTTAATTGATTCAGCAGAACATTTAGTCAGTGTGTGTATCTGATGGATTAATTCTCTCTGCAATGCAGGCTGAACACCTTATTTAAGACTAGACTTTCCAGACAACAGTATTGCCTAACCAAAATGGGTTTCTCTCTGCAGGCCTTTCTGTTTCTTTACTGAGATCTCAAGATTTTAAAGAAGAGGGATAGAGGTAACATGACACTTCAGCAGCCAATCAAGAGACAATTGTCTGAGAACAAAGGTGAAAGAAAACCAATGGAGTTGCCTGTCCCCAACTCCTGATTTAGAGACCACAACTGCTATCAATTGCTTCTTGCAGAGGCCCTTGCTTTCTGGCCTGTAGAATAGCCTTGCTGTTCTGTCAACAGATAGAAACCTAGGTGGATTGAATTAATTTTGCTATCATCAATCCATATCAATCTCAGGTCTGTTAACTATTCATACCTCGGGCCATGATGACCTCAGGTTCTCCAAGAGGTATCCAGGTAACATACATCAGCAACTAGAACCAACCTAAGCATACACACACAGAGCTATATTGACAGAGGATAAACTAATAGTTGTATTAGGGCAATAAAATTATTTTATCCTGTTTTTTTTGAAATTAAAAAGAATACATATTGGGTTTTAGTAAATGTGGATTACTAAGTATTGTGTGATTAATTTGTGTCTTAAAACTCCAAACAACCTATTTGATAGAGGAGATTGATTATTTTTAATTCAGTTCATCAATATAATATGCAGCCATTAAGCTATGTTGTAGAGGACCAGTGAGTGACCCAGAGAATGTTCAGGATATATTGTGAAGTGAAAAAACAATGAGTACTGTACAACGGCATTGAATAAATATTTTTATACCTAAGGATAGAATGTATATGAAAATGACTAACATATTAAGTGTTTACTCTCAGAAGATAAAATCACAGGTGGTTTTAATTTTCTTTGTGCTGATCTACATTTTCAAAAATTTCTATGACGAACACGTATTACTTTTGTAATAAGAAAAATTATTTCAGTTTTGTGTTAATTAAAATTCAGCTGCCCAACATTTCTAAAAGTCCAATTCATTTTCCAACTAGGAACACAGCTAAAGCAATCAAGATACCTGTTTTCCTTGAGAAAATGGCTTGAAAAAAGACATACAGTCATGAAGATTTGTGCCACTGCCATTTAATAATGGCAGCACTGATTCTGTGATAGGTAGTGTTGTCAGTGTTTTGCCTGTGTCACCTCACCCAATCTGCACAACCACCCCATGAAGAAGGTCCCATTAGGGAGCCCATTTTAGAGAGGAGGAAACAAGAGCAGAGAAGATAAGTAAGTTGCCCCAAACCAAAGTTAGGAAGAGGTACAGACCTGGGAAGTGTGGTTCCAAGCCTGAGTCCTCACCACTGTTGGCTGCCTCACTACTGGTCTCTGCATCTAGGCAGCCCTGGTAACCTCCTCGTCTAGCGCCCCCAACAGTTGCCGCAAGTCTAGCTCTCTCCTCAAAACCCCTGCTTCCCACCTCCCTTCTCACTTTCAGCAGCTGCCCTGATTTCAGAGAAAAGGAGCTTCCTGTATCCTCCTCTATTTATTCTCTTTAAAATGGAGCAACTCTATATGATTGCAATATTTGGAACATACTTATACTAAAAAAAAGTATTCATTATTTATCTGAAATTCAAATTAACTGAGTGGCCTGTGTTTGGGGCAACCTTACTTAGAGAAGATTCTCAGCTATCTTTTATCCTAAGAAAAATATCAAAACAATCTTAATTCCTCATCTCTCTCCAACAACCAGTCACCAAGCCAGGAGATGCCCATCACGCCTTCCACACCCACCTCTCCTCCCAAGGTAAACTGTGTGACAACAAACCACATCTGCTGTTGCCCTTGACAGCCCGGTTTGAAGCTGTCAGGATCTGGCCTCTGTAACTGACTAGAGAGAGGCTGGCCCGGGGGATTATTTCAACCTCCACTTCTGAACTCAGATCCTGTCCACTGTTCTAACCAAATTCCAGATGCCCTCCAGTTGTGGGAGTGTTGAAACAGGAGAGAAGGAGGTAGGGCACAACTTTTAAAAGAATGACATAGCTATAGGACATGACAAAAACTGGTTAGAACCAACTAGGTCCAAGATGGCGGGAGATTCGACTTCCCCTTGAGCCTCATTACACACTCATTGTAATACATTAGCATGTTAAATGACACACCCACAGGTGCCATGACAGTTCTGAGGCTAACCATTAAAGGCCAAAAAGTGGGCAGTTGCCGAATTCTTGGAAATCCCCGCCCCTTCCCCTCAAATAGCTGGAAAAATCCTCTCACTCATTAGCCTATGAAATTACTCAGCCCATTATAACTAACCACACCATACATATTTCAGGGCCTCTCACCTTCTGAGATGGCCCACACTCTGTGGAGTTTGTTTCTCTCTAAATAAATCCACTTCTTACCTACCATTTTGTTTCTCACTGAATTCTCTTTGCAATGAGACATCAAGAACCTGAGTTTCATTAAGTCCTGAGATCAGGTGTGTGATCTCAACTAAAAGACTGTGGGTTCAAGTCCCAATCTGGGTTTTGGCCAGGTTTGAGTCCCGGGTGGATTCAAGTCCCAATCTGAGTTGCGCAGTTTTAGTGTCAATACCTTAGGAGACCCCTAGTCATAGGTTGCCCTTGGTTACCCTCTGGATGTGTCAAATGCAGCCTTTGCCTGACTCAGCACTTCTCCCCCATAACCCTGACTTTATAGCCCCAAGAAAAAGGAAACTTGTTCTGGGCTTGTTGCCATGTCAGTGAGGTGGGGAATGTAGAACCCCTTCAGGAAAGGAGTGGGGCATGGTAGATATTCCTGGAAAAATGGAGTCCATATGGTACCTTAGGGAAAACAGTAATATACTTTATTTTCCACATCTACACTATACTTTCCTTGAGAGTAGGAGCTATAACTTTTATGTCCATGCTGAGAAGGATCACAAGGCCTGGATAAATCTTACCATGGATGAATGAGTGAACCAATGAACAAAATAGCCTACAACAAGGAATCACTAAGCAAACTGTGACACCTCAGCCACCTGGTATACTACATATCAACTTACAAGAAGAAGTATATATGCTATGTCAATACATAGAATTGTGTGTGTGAAACCACTTAAGTTCAGAAGGTAGAACATTAGATCATTTGTAATCTGATTATAACTGTGCTAAAATCTATATACAGATCACAATCGAGTGTCAGAACATTTAGAGTTGTAAAGTTTAGAAACTAGTACTAGTAGGGGATTTTTCTATACATTTGCTCAATTTCAAAATAAATATTTTCTTATAGCTGAGAATCCAGAGGGACCTCAGACCCTGAAGCACTGGAATAAATAAATATGCAGGTCTCAGAATTTGAGCTCCTATTAAAGTGGCTCAAGCTAAAAGATTTTCCTTTTTAGAGGGTATTATTTGCTCTCATGCTGCACATACTCCAATGTGATAGAAGCAACATCTATTCAACACAGATTAAAGGGAACATGTAGCCATGACCTGGTTGGTTTGACCAGTGAAGACCAAAAGCATATATTTTCATTCTGCCAGATAATCCCTGTTGTCTCTTTGCATTTTATATTTGAATTCAGACTGTATTTAAGTGTTAGCCTAGCTCAAGAATTATAACTCCACAGATCCGTGTAAATCTCTCTCAAGACTATGTCTTCACTACAATCCTTCCCTAAAGCTCTCAGTGGTTCTTGGTTGCCTAATCCAAATTCCTCAGCCCAGAAAGCGGCTACAGCAGCTGATTCCAATCTGGCCTTGCAGTTTTATCTTTCACTAATCCCTTCTGCTGTAACTGAATTTGCCTCTGGTATTTTACTTATAGAAATGCCTAATTCAAGCCCTAGTTTCTATGTAAATTCCTCAGTTCTCCCCTATCAGAAGAGAGTTTTGGATCTCTCCTCCAAATTTCTCTGAATAGCATTTACTCTTTGCATTTTTCATTGGCCCTGACCATTTTTCTGGCTTATCCTCTTAATATCCTTTATGTGTGTTCATTTGGTCTTCCCAAGTAGACAATGTCATCATGGAAGGTGGAACAAACCAGCAAACTGATTTTCACAAAGTGGGTCGATGCACCATCAAGCAGGTTGAGAAATTCAGTTATGTACATCCTTATAACCCAAGAGTCATCTTAACAATTTCCAGAAATAATGCCACACTCAAACTCTAGGAGACTGAATCATGCTAAGCAAAAGAGCCCAAAGATTATTTATAAGCAAGAATATCAATTTATTTTGCAATGAGAGTAGCCATTTGTATAAGCTCTTTTCCTTCTGATAAAAACCAAGTTACAGATGAGAAAGTTCCTAGTAAGCAGAGGCAAGGGGAAAAAAGGGAATTGGCTCTATAGCCATGTATTAGTTTTCTATTGCTGCTATAACAAATTACCACAAAATTAGTGGCTAACAGCAACATAAATTTACTATCTTATAGTTCTGTAGATTTGAAGTCTGACATGGGTCTCACTGGACTAAAATCAAGATGTCAGCAAGGCTCTATTCTTTATGGAGACCCTAAGGGAAAATGTTTCTTTGCATTTCCTGGCTTCTAGAAGTGCCCACATCCCTTGGCTCATGGCTCCCTTCCTCCATCTTCTAAGCCAGTAATGTCAGGTCACTGAACTCCTCTTCCACCTCCCTCTCCCACTTTGAAAACCTCTTGTGATTACACTGGACTCACCCAAATAATCCAGGATAATTTCCCCATCTCAAGGTTCTTAATCACATCTGCAATGTCTCTTTGCCATATAAATTGATGTATTTTGGGGATTAGGACATGGACATATTTGGGAGACCATTATTCTGCCTACTACAATCAAATTTCCAAAAAGATATTCGTGTGAAATTAATATGTTAGGTATGACTCTTAACACATATGTAAAATAAGGAAATGTTACTTTTATTCCTAAATTTTCACTCCCATCAGATTAAGGTGATAAGAAATTAACAATCATTGTTGAGGGCACTTTATGTGGTGCCTATAATGCCACAAAAGTCTTGGTCTCCTGATATACAATGGCACTCTGCTCCATGGGGTATGGGCATTTCTGCCCAAGCAGGACACCTTGGGGTCTAGTTATCCTCATACCCAAATCCACTCTGGGGTCTTGACCCCTCCCTGGGCCCCCAAAGTAGTAATGAACTCCCTGGAACTCCAGGACTCTTTCTCTGTCTGGGAGTATCTCCCCTCTTGTGCACCCCCATTTCATTACTTTTGCAGGCAGGTGCCCCTCTGTTTCTTCCATCTTCTTCACTGGGTTTACACTTTTACAAAAAAAACCTGAAGAGCCATTGGCTCTAAACTGCTTTTGTCTTTCCCTTTTGCAAAAATTCCCAGGAATGAAATTACAAAAGACCTAGACACAAAGGACCTGTGTAGAGCGGGGGGGGGGGGGGGGGTTGTGTGTAGGCTGAGAAATAATACAGTGAGCAGAACACATTGCTACAATTAATAAATTAACATCTCAAAGACCAATCCTGTGGCATAAATATAGCCTACTATTTTATCTTTTTCCACCAGGATTTATTCCTATTTAAAATAGTTCTTGGTTCATCTTCCTCTTCTTTTTTTTTTTTTTTAATTGAAGTATAGTTGATTTACAATGTTGTATTAATTTCTGCCTTTCAGCAAAGTGATTCAGTTATACACATATATACATTCTTTTTAATGTTCTTTTCCATTATGGTTTATCCCAGGATATTGGATATAGTTCCTTGTGCTATACAGTAGGACCTTGTTGTTTATCCATTCTATATGTAATAGTTTGCATCTGCTAACCCCAAACTCCCAGTCCACCCTCCCCCCAGCCCACCGGCAACCATAGGTCTGTTCTCTATGTTTGTGAGTCTGTTTCTGTTTTGTAGATAGGTTCATTTGTGTCATATTTTAGATTCCACATATAAGTGATATCATAGGGTATTTGTCTTTCTCTTTCTGACTTACTTCACTTAGTATGATAATCTCTAGTTGCATCCATGTTGCTGCAAATAGCATTATTTCATTCTTTTTTATGGCTGGTTAGTATTCCATTGTATATATGTACCACATCCTCATCCATTCATCTGTTTATGGACATTTAGGTTGTTTCCATGTCTTGGCTATTGTGAATAGTGCTGCCATGAACATAGGGGTGCATGTACCTTTTTGAATTATAGTTTTGTCTGGATATATACCCAGGAGTGGGATTGCTGAATCATATGGTAGTTCTATTCTTAGCTTTTTGTTTGTTTAATTTATTTATTTTTATTTATTTATGTTTTTGGCTGTGTTGGGTCTTCGTTGCTACACACGGGCTTTCTCTAGTTGCGGCGAGCGGGGGCTACTCTTCGTTGCGATGCACGGGCTTCTCATTGCAATGGCTTCTCTTGTTGCGGAGCACAGGCTCTAGGCACACAGGCTTCAGTAGTTGTGGCATGTGGGCTCAGTAGTTGTGGCTTGCGGGCTCTAGAGTGCAGGCTAAGTAGTTGTGGTGCACGGGCTTAGTTGCTCCATGGCATGTGGGATCTTCCCGGACCAGGGCTTGAACTCCTGTCCCCTGAATTGGCAGACGGATTTTTAACCACTGTGCCACCAGGGAAGTCCTATTCTTAGTTTTTTGAGGAACCTCCATACTGTTTTCCATAGTGATTGAACCAACTTACATTCCCACCAACAGTGTAGAAGGGTTCCCTTTTCTCCACACCCTTTCCAGCATTTGTCATTTGTAGACTTTTTAATGATGGGCATTCTGACCGGTGTGAGGCAGTACCTCATTGTAGTTCTGATTTGCATTTCTCTAATAACTAGTGATGTTGAGCATCTTTTTTTAAATTAATTAATTTATTTATTTTTGGCTGCATTCAGTCTTCGTTGCTGCCTGTGGGCTTTCTCTAGTTGCAGCTAGTGGGGGCTACGCTTCCTTGCAGTGTACGCATTTCTCATTGCAGTTGCTTCTCTTTGTTGTGGAGCACAGGCTCTAGGCACGTGGTCTTCAGTAGTTGTGGCATGAAGGCTCAGCAGTTGTGGCTCACGGGCTCTAGAGAGCAGGCTCAGTAGTTGCTCCATGGCATGTGGGATCTTCCCAGACCAGGGCTCAAACCCATATCCCCTGCATTAGCAGGCAGATTCTTAACCACTGTGCCACCAGGGAAGTCCGAGCATCTTTTCATGTGCCTGTTGGCCATCTGTATGTCTTCTTTGGAAAAATGTCTATTTAGGTCTTCTGCCCATTTTTCGATTGGGTTGTTGTTTCTTTGTTGTTGAGTTGTATGAGCTGTTTGTATATTTTGGAAATTAAGCCCTTGTTGGTCACATCATTTGCAAATATTTTCTCCCATTCCATAGGGTGTCTTTTTGTTTTGTTTATGGTTTCCTTTGCTGTGCAACAGCTTATAAGTTTGATTAGGTCCCATTTGTTTATTTTTGCTTTCATTTCTATTGTTTTGGGAGATTGACCTAAGAAAACATTGGAACGATTTATGTCAGAGAATGTTTTGCCGATGTTCTCTTCTAGTTTTATGGTGTTATGTCTTCTATTTAAGTCTTTAAGCCATTTTGAGTTTATTTTTGTGTATGGTGTGAGGGTGTGTTCTAACTTCATTGATTTATATATGGCTGTCCAACTTTTCCAACACCGCTTGCTGAAGAGACTGTCTCTTTCCCATTGTATATGCTTTGTCAAAGATTAATTGACCATAGGTATGTGGGTTTACTTTTTTTTAAATTTAATTTTATTTATTTTTTTTATACAGCAGGTTCTTATTAGTTATCCTTTTATACATATTAGTGTATATATGTCAATCCCAATCTCCCAATTCATCACAACAACACCACCCCCGCCACTTTATTTCTGAGCTCTCTATTCTGTTCCATTGATCCATATGTCTGTTTTTGTGCGAATACCATGCTGTTTTGATTACTGAAGCTTTGCAGTATTGTTTGAAGTCTGGAAGGGTTATGCCTCCAGCTTTGTTCTTTTTCCTCAGGACTGATTAAAATTTTAATATGAGCAAGTAGTTCTGGTTTTTCCATGATTACTGACTTTAATTATTTAAGTCATAAAAGAATATATTTTCTTTGCAAAATATTCTAACAGTTCCAACATAGTAGAAGTGCTCTTGACCTCCCTCCACCCAGTCCCACCCCCTTCCCAGGAGATCACCTCTGCTGGCAGTTTATTTGTATACTTCTTTTATGATTTTTAAAAGTATATGTAAATCCCTTTGAGCTACTTGAATCTTTGTGTTTATTATTAGTTGTAAAAGTCCCCAGTGACCACAGAAATACTCATTATGGGGAAAGGGAAGTTTTAAAATAGGGGAGTGACAGTATTTGTCATGTAAACCAGTCCAGAAGCAGGGAAAACCCCAGGCCTTTTTTAGATCTCTGAGAGTTGGACAGGGATGGCTTAAGGTAACTGGCCAGAGGCTGGGAGTGGACAAAGAAAGGAAATCCAGAACAATAGGGTCATTCCACCTCTGCCCTTCTGGAGGTGGGGCCACTGCAGTCAGTGTGGAGTCAGCCTATTTAATGTAATTTAGGGATTAGAAAGTCACCAGGGTTAAAATATTAAGTCATTACTTTGAGTTCTAAGATAGAATATGTTGAGAAGAGTGGAAAGGTCTGAGTGTCATATGCTTCTTTAGGTCCAAACACTGCACTGGAGTTAGAAAGGGACACGGAAGATGGTGCCACTTAAGTTATTTTGCTGCTTACAATTGTAATAGGGATTAAAAACAGATGGGCATTATAGAATCCTTTCATTAAGAAAGTTGCTTTCTGTGTCATTTTTGTATTAGGCTATTTTTCCAAAATATTAATTTATTCTCCTGATTGTAAGAAAAAAAAAAAGTTACTGAATTTTACCCCATTCAGGCCAGGAAATATATAGAGAGAGTTGGGAAATTCCTAATCTGGGCTTCTGGTTTAATGGGAAAAGCCCGAGACTGGGACTCAGGTCTTCACTAACCTCTCTGTGATCTCTCACTTAATTGCTTAATGCTTCATTTGTCTCATCTGTAAAATGAGACTGTTGGTACAAATGATTTCTATCATCCTATGGGCTTGGAAATCTATTAGTTGGACCCATCTAGTTAATGTAAGACTGTCAGACTGAATCATACACTCAAAATGAAATGGAGAGTTGGATCAATTGTATGGATCATTCTGGAAAAAAATGAAAAGTAAACTGGACCTCAATTAGATATATTTCAGGCCAAATTGTTTATTCTGTTTTACTTTTCTGGGGCTGTGAGACCATAATCCTACCTGATGGATCAAGACAACTTGCTTCTTTTCAGCTCGATTTCATCTAGGTAGGCCCCTTAGAGATTCAAATACTCACACCTAAAAATGCCAGGCATAGTTTTGCTCTATAGGTGCTGGAAAAACAAAGATGTTCTTACAAACTCAGTGCTAACTAGAACTCACACATAGTGTCTACCACCATTTAGCTAACCAGCCTCTCTCTTACTTTATAAAGTGCCTAAAGAGTCATCTGGGGACTGTAGATTCTGATTCAGTAGGTCTGGGGAGAGGCTCATGCATTTCTAACAAGCGCCGAGGTGATGCTGATGCTGCTGGTCTGTGTTTCACACTTGAAGAAGCAAGGGACTAGGGAATTCCCTCGTGGTGCACTGGTTAAAGAATCCACCTGCCCATGCAGGGACACGGGTTTGATCTCTGGTCCAGGAAGATCCCACATGCCGTGGAGCAACTAAGCCCGTGCACCACAACAAGAGAAGCCACCGCGATGAGAAGCCCACACAACACAACGTAGAATAGCCCCTGCTCTCCGCAACTAGAGAAAGCCCACGTGCAGCAATGAAGACCCAACGCAGACAAATAAATAAATAAATATTTTAAAAATAAATTTAAAGAAGCAGGGAGCTAAACCACTAGTCTCACTGTCTTTCGTAATCCTCTATTTCAAATGCAAGCTATTTTTGATGAAAAATAACTAAAGCTTTAACTGATAAAACTAATGCTGCTTTCTGATAGTATTTGTGAAATAAAGCCAGAATTAAAGTCATTCCTAAAATAAATGTGTCGGGTCTAGGTGCCTAACATTTTGCTAATTAGTTAAGAAACTTACAAGTGTGTTCCTTTTTCTTTCAATCTATAGATAGACACTTTATACAGAGGCAAAGACTTATTAACATATATAAATCCCTTGATCCCAGAAAAGATTCAAGGCAGTAAGTTGTGAGGATTAATGAGATAAACTACGTGAAAACCCTTAGCCTCATATCTAGTACTTACAAGATACCTAACCAAAAGATACATAACCAAGCAAGACAGAAGATACAAAGGAGAGTTTCATAGAAGGGAAATCTTGAAAGGTAAATAAATATTTGAAAATATGCACAACCTCATTAGTAATCAGAGAACTGAAAATTCAAACCACAATGAAACACCACTTTATAACCTTCAGGTTGGTAAAAAGAAAAAATATATATATAATAAAAATAGCACATGCTAATGAGGCTATGTTTGTTATACACTGCTCATGGAACTTAAGTTGGTATAATTACTTTGGAAACAATTGGGCATTACTTGAAAAAGCTGAAGAATATGAATATCCAACCATCTAGTGATTCAAATCATAGCTGGAAATCCTAGAGAAGTTCTTGCACTATATACCAGTAGACATGCACTAAGAAGCTCACAGTATCATTGCTCATAAGAGCAAAAAATGGAAACAAACCAAATGCTCATTTATACTAGAATGGATAGGTAGTCTTATCTTGATGTGATGGAATATTATATAACTGTGAAAATTAAGTACTGTAGTCACATATGTTAGTATGGATGAATCTCACAAACAATGTTGGGGAATATGAAACGTGGGAAACACAATGAAAACATGAAGTATTTAAGAACATATATATGTGTCATAAAACTGAAGGAAAATAAGTACAAAAATCAGGGTGATGATTATATTGAGATAAGGAGAAGGACAAAACTGAGGTTGGGCACCATGAGGAGTTTCAAATATTGACAATGATTGATATCTGTTTCTCAGCCCACTGCTGAAATGTCAGTTTTCCTCAAGGTTGTCCTGGCAAGATCTCATTCACTCCACAATTCAACTCTTAGGTTGAATGACTCCCAAATCTCTGACTCTGTAGCCCCTTTCTGTTGAAATCCAGATCCATTTGGTTTTTGCTTGTTGTTGTTTATTTTTAATTCTTCCTATCTTCACGGTCAAAGGCAACATGGACAATATTAAAGTTATTATCCTCACTTACCAATCTATATCCCTTTCCTGTTGTCCCAAGCTGGACACTTGGTCATTCAACCTCTGTCAACATCATGTCAGTTTCTTTGTTACCGTCTCAGTTAAGGATGCCATTAATCCTATCACCCACACCAAAAATGTGAAGGTCATTTTAAATTCCTTATCCATACCTCACCTACAACATCAGTGATCAAGTTCTCTCATCTAGACATTTCTCAGACGTCTGCCTTCATATCCAACCTCATCACCACTAATATATGTTATGTGCTCAATCTCAGACTACTGGAATCACTTTCTCTTTTTCTTCCCATCTCTTATCTCTCTCTCCAATCTTCCCCTCTCTCCTCTTTGGCCAATAATTTTTCTAAAATGAAATCCAATCTTGTTCCTCCCCTAGAAATCTTAAACAGCTCCCCGTTGTTTTCAGGATAAAAAGCATACCCTTTGTTATTGAAGAAGGCATTGCAACATTACAATCATTAATACTAATAACTAACATTTAGTCAGCACTTACTATGGGTCAAGCATCATTCAAAATGCTTTACATTTATTAACTTGTCCTCAAAACAACCCTATTAGGCAGGTATTATTATTATGTGCTTGGCCCATAGTGGGTGATCCATAAATACTGTTGAATGAATGCATTCTTCTTTTACAGGTGGGGAAATGAGGCTGAGGCTTAGGATGTTGAGTCATCCAAGATTTCATAGCTAGCAAATGGTAAATTAGTTACACCGGGCAATCTGACTCCAGGGCCTAAATGTTATCCATTATAATACTGCAAGTCTTTTTAAAATCGGAGCCTAACCTACTTTTCTGGCCTCACCTCTGGATACTTCCTAGTGTCCTTTTTCTTTCCTGATGACTGTTCTCTGAATTTAGGAAGCAAATTCATATTTGTCCAACTTTATTCAGCTCTTGGCTCTGGAAAGCCTTTCTCTTCCCCCTCTTGGTCAGGGTAGCCCTTCTCAACCTTCAGTATCCAACTTCTCCTGTTGGCCTCCTTTACCTGGAGGCTGAATTACTCCCTCTGCTTCTGCTCCCATAGCACTTTATTCATGCCTCTAATTACAGACACTCCAACACTATATTATGATTTATTTATGTGTCTGTACCTCACCAGGTTGTGTTCTCCTTCAAGGCAGGCACTGGGTTTCATTCATGTTTGTATCCCCAGCCTGCCATGTAAGCAGGATTCAATAAATACTTGTTAAATGAATGAGTAAATGGTTGTCTTGGATTTGACTTTACAAAAGATACAGGAAATATTTCCTTGAAAGGACATTACATATAATCACCTTTCTATAGAAGCTAAGAGTGTAAGATTAAATCTTCATTTAGCAAGGGCCCTTGGCAGGAAACTATTTCAATATCAACAACGTATCTTGCTTTTTGACATTACTAAATACAAGGGTGTCAAGGAATAGTTACAAAGACAAATCATAAGTGCACTGTAATGGAGGGGGCCGAACAAATAAATGGGAATGATTTGCTGATACTTACAATCCAGGGAATGAAACCTAGGGAAACTTAAAAGCCAAACTAGCCTCAAATATTTTCCCTTATTTTTTAAACTTTAGACAAAGGAGTTGGGAATAGAGAGAAGAAAATTACTGGGCACCCTGTGCTAAGTTTGTTTTTATGACTTCTAGTTCTAATGCCTTCTCAAAAACATTAAGGACATCTATTCCCTTATTGTGGATTATATGTCATCTCTTCTTGGTCTATGAGATGTAGATAACAGCAAGTTCAGTTTCTGAGACCAGTCATTTGGTAGGTTATTTGGATCCTTGGGTCTCTGAAAATTGTTAATTCCTGCCAAACTGTCTTACTAGCTTCAAGAGAGATACATCTGACTCATCAACAGATCCAGAAGTTGGATCATCCTCTTCATTGTTATCCTGGTATAATACTTGACAATTATTCCAGTATTATTTTCAGTAACTTGGTTAAGTCTTCCCACCTTTCCCCTCCCCACCTTTCTCTGTGTAACCAAAAACATCAGTTTAAAAACTCTCAAAAGAACCTTCTCTTGATTCCATTCCACAAATATGACCCAAACCATCAATTCCATGATGATTTTTTTTTAATCTCAAAAAGGACTATATGCATAGAGATTTACTCTAGCTATTTGCCACTGCTTCTTTGGTAAACTTAAGCTTCTTGGCAAAGGAGCCAGCATAACTAAAAGAAGCCTTGGGTCCATGGGCACAGGAGCATCACAGAAGTGCCCACAAATAGACAGACAAGAGCTTTCAGGGTGACTCAATCGAATTGTTGAGTTGTAACTGACCAAGTGAAAGACTAGTGAGCCAGAGCGATGCAAGATTCAGAGGGAGAGGATGATTAATAGTGCAAAGCCCAAGAGAACGGGGGTGGGGTGTGTGATCCACAACATAGGTGGAAAAAATAGCCTTAATAGGTGGAAAGGAGGGGTGTTATTTTGGATGCAGGAAGTCAGGGAAGTTCCTTTTAAAGTTCTGTTTTCGCTAAGTAGGAGGTGAGGTCATTCTTGGAGGGTGAGGTGGGAGGGTCAAAGATTTGTGGAGGTTTGAAAAGGCTGCTGTGGATAATGGGAAATCCTGCCTAGCCTGGCTGCCCTGAGGGTCCCTTTGCAGGTGGAACCACAAGAAGGCAAGGGAACTGGGGGTCAAAGTGAAGGACCAAGAGCTACAGACTGGAAAAGGAAGGAATGAAGGCAGAAAGAACTGGGCCCAAAGGGAGGGAGTGAGAGAGGAGAAGAGGTCAAGGACCCAGGTCCGAGGAGAATCTGAAGAAAGGGCAGGATAGGGGAAAGGCTTTGGTCCAAGAGTGGGGTCCAAATCATCATTATTACTTTAAGTGTAAGAAACAGTATCATATTGAAACAAAATTAAATACACTAAAAAAAAATAAAAATAAATAAATACACTGCAATTTTGTAATCCTGCATTTGAACATTGGTCTTACTTGTAGATTGTGGTTTTCAAACTTTTTTTTTTTAAATGAAATTTTATACAGACCCACTTGGTTGGATCCAGAGTGGGTGATCTAGAGCCCACCTACCCTCCCTCTGCCAGCAGCCCCGCAGCAGCCCCTGGGGCGCTTTCGTTGTCCCCCCGGACTCCTCAAAACATGGTTTAAATATCACTGCTATTCAAGTTTTGAGGCTGAAAAAGTTTATATCAAATGAACACAATTCTGGGGCTTCCCTGGTGGCGCAGTGGTTAAGAATCCGCCTGCCAATGCCTGGGACACAGATTCGAGACCTGGTCTGGAAGATCCCACATGCCGCAGACAAACTAAGCCCGTGCGCCACAACTACTGAGCCTGCACTCTAGAGCCCGTGCGCCACAACTACTGAGCCCACGTGCCACAACTACTGAAACCCATGCGCCTAGAGCCCGTGCTCCGCCACAAGAGAAGCTACAGCAGTGAGAAGCCCACGCACCGCAACAGAGTAACCCCTGCTCGCCACAACTAGAGAAAGCCTGTGCACAGCAACTAAGACCCAACGCGGCCAAAATTAAATAAATAAAATAAATTTTAAAAAAGAAAATGAACACAATTCTGGTTTTGTTCTTGATAGGATGCTGGGTCACCTATTTACTGTCAAAGTCATGATATCATCTCAAGAGCACGTTTCTATATTTTCCACAGTGAACATGTATTACACTTAGAGTTCATTCTAACTGGAGTCAGAAATGGATTCTGGATTCGATAATGCATCAAGACCCACCAAAAGAGTTAGCACTTGGGAAATCCTCCCCAGGTGTGGAAAAATTCCTCCCCAGCCGTGGGAAAGAAGCAGATAGAGCTAGTTTTCTGTACTATTAGGGCAAAAGTAAGTTTTCTGTCTGAACTATCTCCTTATTTAACATTTGTTAGAGAACAAGACTAGTCCTCTACCTCCTATATTCCAAATGCTAAATTATTTTTCACATAGATTAAAGAATTAAACATGAAAAGTTACAATATATAATTAGAAAAAAAATGTGAACAAAAATTTATATAAACTTATGGCCAGAAAGGCCTAAACAACTCAGGAAAGTCAGAAGCCCAAAAAGAAAAAGACAGATATATGTGACTACAGAAAAGGATGAACAATAGCAATAATGAAAAAGTCCAAAAGCCATAATCAAAATCCTGCTAAAAATATTTGCAACCCATATGACAGCATTTTTGAACAATATTCTATCAATACCTATAAAAATTTTTAATTAATAATATTAAATACAAAGATACATGTATTTTATCTTCTAATTCTTTTATTTTAAAAATGATCAAGGGATTTCCCTGGTGACGCAGTGGTTAAGAATCCGCCTGGCAATGCAGGGGACATGGGTTTTCTCCCTAGTCCGGGAAGATCCCACGTGCCGCGGAGCAACTAAGCCCGTGAGCCACAACTACTGAAGGCTGCGCATCTAGAGCCCGTGCTCCACAACAAGAGAAGCCACCGTGATGAGAAGCCCCCGCACTGCAACGAAGAGTAACCCCGGCTCGCCGCAACTAGAGAAAGACTGTGAGCAGAAATGAAGACCCAATGCAGCCATAAATAAATAAATAAATAAATAATTTTAAAAATCACTTTTAAAATAAATTAAATAAATAGATAGATAAAAATGATCAAATCTATAGAAAATTTGCACAATTTAATTCCCAGCAAGATATTTGTTTTGCCCTTGAATTAGAACAACAAAAGAAGCAGCAGAGAGGTGGGGGAGCAGACAAGTAAACAAACAACTGAGATGCTCTAATGGATTTAACCTAAACGAGGGAAGTATTATAAACACACAGAGGTGGAGAAGGTAAACCAGCTTGGTCAATAAGGAAAGGCTACTCAAGGGAGGTAATATTTAGGGTGCTCTTTACAGATGAGTAGAAGTTAGGCAGATGAATGGCACTCCAGTCAGAGGAAGCAGCGTTCATTCACTTATTCATTCATTCCAACAATTACAGGGCTTACTGTGTGCCAGTCAGTAGGCTCTGGAGATGGAACAGTGAACAGAAAGTCAATTCTGTGCCCTCCTGGGGGGACTGATAATAGACAAGTACACAAATAAATGTATAAATGACAAAAGGATAAATGATGAGAGAGGGTCTAGGGTGGTATGAGCCAGTTTTTAAAAATTAATTAATTAATCAATTTTTGACTGTGTTGGGTCTTCATTGCTGCATGTGGGCTTTCTCTAGTTGTGGTGAGTGGGGACTACTCTTCGTTGCAGTGCGTGGGCTTCTCATTGCGGTGGCTTCTCTTGTTGCGGAGCACAGGCTCTAGGTGTGCAGGCTTCAGTAGTTGTGGCACGCGGGCTCAGTAGTTGTGCCTCGTGGGCTCTAGAGAGCAGGCTCCATAGTTGTGGCACATGGGCTTAGTTGCTCCATGGCATGTGGGGTCTTCCCGGACCAGGGCTTGAACCCATGTGCCCTGCATTGGCAGGTGGATTCTTAACCACTGCGCCACCAGGGAAGTCTGGTATGGGCCATTTTATTTTTAATTAATTTATTTATTTTTGGCTGTGTTGGGTCTTCGTTTCTGTGCGAGGACTTTCTCTAGTTGTGGCAAGCAGGGGCCACTCTTCATCGTGGTATATGGGCCTCTCACTATTGCGGCCTCTCGTTGCAGAGCACAGGCTCCAGACGTGCAGGCTCAGTAGTTGTGGCTCACGGGCCTAGTTGCTCCACGGCATGTGGGATCTTCCCAGACCAGGGCTCGAACCCGTGTCCCCTGCATTAGCAGGCAGATTCTCAACCACTGTGCCACCAGGGAAGCCCTGGTATGGGCCATTTTAAATAAGATTGTGAAGAGAAGGACTCTCTAAGGAGATAACATTTGAGCAGAGACTTGAGTGAAGTAAGGGAGGAACTGTGGAAGGAGGACAACAGCAAGTGCAAAGGCCCTGAGGTAGGCAGTGGGGCCAGAACTGACTGAGTGAGTGGGAGAGAAATACAGCAGGAGATTAAATGAGAGAAATATGCAGGAGGAGATCATATAGAGCCTAGCATTCAATAACATGGGACTTTGATGGGATCACCAAGGAAATGAATGTAGAGTTAGAAGTCTTAGAAGTGAGCTGGGAAATACTAATATTTAGAGGTGTGGAAAAAGAGAAAGATCCAGAAAATGAAACTAAAATAAGAGGAAAACCAGGGATAAATGATGTTCTAGAAGTCTAGTGAGTGTTTTAAGATAAAGAAGTTATTTACTGTGCCAAAATGTAAGGAGTGAGAAAGCCTAGAATATTCAGGGAGCAGGGAGCAGCTCAGGATAGAGGGAGCAGAATCTGGGTAGGGAATGGCATGAGCTGATGGTCACAAAACAACTTTCTCAGTCACATACTTTGACAATAATATTAACAAGAGGCCTTAAACATAATACAAAACAAATGTAGAGCACAACTTTCTAAAATTACTTTTACATACACAGGCTCAGTTTTCCCTCTAAGCGACACTATGCAGGACAGCCTTAATTCATAGATGAGAAATTTAGGGCTCAAAGTCGGGGGGAACATGACAGTTTAACAGATACAATGACCAATGACACAGTTAGGTCACCCTTTCTCTGATTCCACTCCAGTGCTCTTTCTGCTACCTCTGCCTGCCTCCACTCAATGTTAAAAAAAATCAGAGTAAACATAAACCTGATGAACAACTTATTTTTTCTCACAAAAATTTCCTTAAAAAAACTGTATCATTGGGCTTCCCTGGTGGCGCAGTGGTTGAGAATCCGCCTGCCGATGCAGGGGACGCGGGTTCGTGCCCCGGTCCGGGAAGATCCCACATGCCACACAGAGCGGCTGGGCCCGTGAGCCATGGCCGCTGAGCCTGCGCGTCCGGAGCCTACGCTCCGCAATGGGAGAGGCCACAACAGTGAGAGGCCCGCGTACCACAAAAAAAAAAAAAAAACACAACTGTATCATTAAGAAATCAAGAATGAAATCAACCCGTAAGATTTCTGATATAGGTAAAACTGAGAGATTAATCTGTCACGGTGAGGCTTTATTCATAGGGACTAGCTGGGATCAGAACCTAATGGATTCAGCGCCTGGAGATTTCTGTCTCTCTGATGTGATGCAAGTCAAGTCATTCTTTTTCAGTGGGTCTTTGATCATGTATTTTACTGAGTTATTGAATGCCTTAGGAATCAGAGACTATATTTAGAGACTTAAAAAAAACATAAATTTGGGAATTTCCTGGCTGTCCAGTGGTTAGGACTCCCATGCTTTCACTGCCAAAGGCAGGGGTTCAATCCCTGGTCAGGGAACTAAGCTCCCACAAGCTGTGTGGCACAGCCATAATTAATTAATTAATTAATTAATTAATATTTAAAAATTAAAAAAACACATAAATTTGATGCTCCTAAATATTTCCTTATTTATTGAAAATTCTATCCCACAACTGAATAAAAGTGCTGAGTATCTTTTTTATTTCATATTTTAACTAATGTCCAAACCCACACCTGAGGTCCTTAACAAAACCCTAAGTATGTTAGTGATGGGTTGGAGTTACTTTTCAGCTTTGTAAATGCCTTGCTGCATATTCTTGTGGGAAAGGTATAGTGGCAGGGGTGTGTGAGGAATATGTGTAGAAATTAAAAAATAAATGAAAATTGCTGATACATAGACTTTGTTTACTAAAATAGTTTATATACATATAGTTTACAAAAAAAGTTTACTTGCTCATTTCACTTTTCCTTTTTTTTTTTTTTTTGGTGGTACGCGGGCCTCTCACTGTTGTGTCCTCTCCCATTGCGGAGCACAGGCTCCGGACGCGCAGGCTCAGCGGTCATGGCTCATGGGCCCAGCCGCTCCACGATATGTGGGATTTTCCCCGACCGGGGCATGAACCCCTGTCCCCTGCGTCAGCAGGTGGACTCTCAACCACTGCGCCACCAGGGAAGCCCCACTTTACCTTTTTTGACGAGCTTTATTTAATTCTGCTGTCTAAACAGCCTGCTGTTTTTAATAACTTTCATATGTCTGAGAATCTACATCCACACTGTCCCAAATTCTCCTAATTTACAGCATTTATCTTGTCCATTTTCACTCAGGGCAAACTGTAGGAAATTAATAAATATGTTTTTAAGGAAGATAGATCATCAATCCTGAAAGAAGAAAGAATAGATAATATATTATTTCAACCGGATAAACAGGTGGGAAATAATTCATGCATAGTCAAAGATTTTTTAAAATTCAAAATATCCCATTATGTTTTTCTTTAAATTTTGAAAGGGTTTATAATTGCAAAAGACTTCAAACAATACAGAAATGTAAAAGCAAAGCAAAATAATTACATTAGAGAAGCTGTATGACGTTTTATAGCAGATATTCTTTTTTTTTAAATTTGAGCTTTTTATGTTTTTAATTAATTAATTAATTATACTTATTTTTGGCTGCGTTGGGTCTTCGTTGCTACGCAGGCTTTCTCTAGTTGTGGCGAACTGCGGCTACTCTTCATTGCAGTGCGTGGGCTTCTCATTGCCGTGGCTTCTCTTGTTGCGGAGCCCAGGATCTAGGCACGTGGGCTTCAGTAGTTGCGGCATGCAGGCTCAGTAGTTGTGGCTCGCGGGCTCTAGAGCGCAGGCTCAGTAATTGTGGCGCACGGGCTTAATTGCTCCGCGGCATATGGGATCTTCCCGGACCAGGGCTCGAACCCGTGTCTCCTGCATTGGCAGGCGGATTCTTAACCACTGCACCACCAGGGAAGTCCCAGATTTTCAAATATGCATTATTAAAGTATTTTTGCCTGTATTCTTACTTTTCACTTTTAATAAATTGGTAATTCGTTATCCTAATTACAAATGGTTAAGACCACAGACTCTGAAGCCAACTGTCTGAATTTAAGCCCTGCCCTGCCACCCTCTAGCTGTATCTATGACCTTGAAACAGTGACTGACCCTCCTTATCCCTCAGTTTCATCATCAGTTAAGTAGCATCTATCTCATAGGACTGAAACAAGGATTAATTGAATTGATATACATAAGGAATTTAGAAGAATGCCAGGCAGAGAGTATACACTACCTAAGCATTAATTCTAGTTAGAATTATAATATTTCTTTCCCAATTATGCTGTGTGCCTCTTGTTATTATACAGTCGGCCCTCTGTATCTGTGGGTTCTGCATCTGTGGATATGCCATTTTATATAACAGACTTAAGCATCTGTGGGTTTTGGTATGGGTCCTGAAACCATTAATCCCCCTGAGGATACTGAAGGATGATTGTGTATCATCTTCCTATTTACAGTTGGATACATTTTTGGACTACTGATTCATCTGTTTAATCTTGCCCTTATACCACACTGCTTTAATTATTATTGCTGTATAATATATGTTAACATCTGTTATAATATATGTTAACATCATAACTCCCCTTTTCAGAATTAAAACATATATATATGTGTATATTTTTCATTTTTTTACATGAAAACACTTTCTCAAATTTAAAATTTTTAGTTTAGTTTTAATGGTATTAAACCTATAAGATAATTAAGTGACCTCTTTCAAATATGTAATTTCCTCATCCAGTAACTTAGTCTGTGTTTTCATTTATTCAAGTCTTCTTTTAATAAAAAAGACAAATAAAATTTTATATTTTTCTTCATATAGGTCATACTCTTTCTTTGCCAAAACTATTTCTAGGTACTTTTAATTTTTGTAGTTATTGTGAATTGTCTCTTTTTCATCATATTTTTATTATTCTTAGCATATAGGAATGGTATTAATGTGTGTATCTTCTCTTATAGCTTCCCATTGGATCCAGCACTATTTTCAATTTCCTGTATCAGGAGGTAATCAAATAATTGTATTAATTTGAATCAATTTTTAAAGTTATCTAGCTATATAATCATGTTAAATAATGATACAGTGCCTTCTCCTTTTGAATATTTTTACATCATATTTAATACATGTTCTTTTGCGTCGGTCAGAACTTCTTACACAACATTATGGGAAAGTGGCTACAACTTACATCATAGGCAGAAACGAATCTCCCTTATACAGAAAAAGCTTCTGACCCAGAGAAAAAGACCAACAAAAGAGAAACAGACAAAGGATGTGAATAGAAAGTTCATAAAGGAGGAAATATAAGCTCTTAACATTAAAAAAAAAAAAGCTCAACTTCACTTATAATGAGAAAAATGCCCCCAAAATGGTGCCATTTTTTACCCATTAGACTGGCAAATAACCAGAACTTCATTAACACTGTGTGTTGAGAGGCCGTGGGAAAACAGGTGCCCTCACCCACTGCTGGTGGGAATGTAAATTGATTTAATCCCTACAGAGGGCAGTTTGGCAATATCTGTCAAAATTACACATGCCCTTTGACCCAGCAGTACCACTTCTAGGAATTTATCCTGCAGGTATACTTGCACACGTGCTAATTGACCTATGTACAAAGTTATTCATTGCAGCATTGTTTGTAATAGGAAAACACTGGAAACGATCCAAATGTCTATCAATAAGGAATCAGTCAAATAAATTGTAATATATCCCTGAAATGGAATACTATGCTGTCAAGAAAGAATGATGTGGTGATGATACAGAAAGATCTCCAAAATATATATCACTAACTGAAAAAAAACAAGGTGTGGAACAGTGTGTATGGTATGCTACCTTTTGTGAGGAAAAAAAAGGGACAAATATTATAAAATATAGTTATTATAAAACTATAAATGGAGTATAACCTTTAAAATTTGTGAATCACTATATTGTACACTATAACTTATATAATACTGTACATTAACTATAATTTCTAAAATTTAGAAAATAAAATTTAGGGAATTTCTGGTGGTCCACTGGTTAGGATGCTGCACTTGCACTGCAGGGGGCACGGGTTCAATCTCTGGTTGGGGAACTGAGATCCCACGTGCTGCATGACACGGCCAAAAAAATTTTTTTTAAGTAAATAAATAAATAAAATAAAATTCTAAAAAATTTAAAAGCAAAATAAGAGTATATATTTTTATCTGTTTATTCATAAAGAAATTTTGGAATAATGCATACAGTACTTATAATTGGGATTAGCTTTGGTAAACTGGGTTTGAGCTAATGGGAGACAGGAGTAGGAAACTTTTTAAAAATTAAAGTATAGTTGATTTACAATGTTGTGTTAATTTCTTCTGTACAGCAAAGTGATTCAGTTATACATGTATATACATTCTTTTTTATATTCTTTTCCCATTATGGTTTATCACAGGTTATTGAATATATTTCCCTGTGCTATACAGTAGGATCTTGTTGTTTATCCATTCTATATATAATAATTTGCATCTGCTAATCCCAAACTCCCAATCCATCCCTCCCCCAACCCTCCTCCCCGCTGGCAACCACAGGTCTGTTCTCTATGTCTGTGAGTCTGTGTCTGTTTCATAGATAGGTTCTTGTGTGTCATATTTTAGATTCCACATATAAGTGATATCATATGGTATTTGTCTTTTTCTTTCTGGCTTACTTTGCTTAGTATGATCATCTCTAGTTGCATCCATGTTGCTGCAAATGGCATTATTTCATTTTTTTATGCCTGGTTAGTATTCCATTGTATTTATGTACCACATCTTCTTTATCCATTCATCTGTCGTTGGCCATTTAGGTTGTTCCATGTCTTGGCTATTGTGAATAGTGCTGCTACGAATATAGGAGAGCATGTATCTTTTTTTTTTTTTTTTTTTTTTTTTTAGCAGTATGAGGGCTTCTCACTGTTGTGGCCTCTCCCGCTGCGCAGCGCAGGCTCCGGACGCGCAGGCTCAGCGGCCATGGCTCACGGGCCCAGCCTCTCCGCGGCACGTGGGATCTTCCCGGACCGGGGCACGAGCCCGTGTCCCCTGCATTGGCAGGCGGACTCTCAACCACTGCGCCACCAGGGAAGCCCTATGTATCTTTTTGAATTACAGTTTTGTCTGGTTTTGTGCCCAGGAGTGGGACTGCTGGGTCATATGGCAACTCTGTTTTTAGTTTTTTGAGGAACCTCCATACTATTTTTCATAGTGGCTGTACCAACTTTCATGGAGTGGGAAACTTTTAACTGAACCTGCTTATTTTTTGAAATGTTTGAACTGTGAGAATGCATTGTCTATTCAGAAAAACTTGTGGAAAGACCATGTGAATGTATTACACATTCAACATTTTTAAAATTTAAATCAATTTTTAAATTGGCTATCATGGCCCCCTTTTAAATTGTTAACAGGGCATGGTGAAGTGACTGGATATATTCCCAGGGACTCACTATGTCAGCTGTTGTATATCTATGTGTAGCTTTCTGCTTTGAAGTTAGAAGACCTGGATAAGCTGGATTCAAATACTGGCTGTGGCCTTAGGCAAGCTCCTGAACCACCACATGGGGTTGTCATGAGAATTGACTGAGGGAGATAATGTTGTACAGGTTTTAGTTCAGAGCCCAGCATGTACTAAGTGGAAATGTTTGTTTTCATGTTTTCTGAGTGTTGGTGCTTGCTCCTCCCTCCACCCAAGGCACTTGTTACCCACATCCCTTAAAAGCGCTGTGCTCTGTGGTAACAGTGGCTTGCAAGTCTGATCCATTGAAGGCAGACACCCTGTTTTACTCAGCTCTGTCCCTGCAGTGCCCAACACATCGCCTGGCAGGTAGTAGGCTGCAGTGAGCGTGTAATAAATGTGTTCCTTCTTTCAACAAAGATCTGTTGAGCACCTACTGTTTGGCGAGGTACTCTGCTTGCTGCTGAGCACTGAAGAGACCTGTGGTCCTGTTGACAGTCTAGCAGAGGAGACAGACATGAAACAAATACTGGATTGAAGTGGGGTGAGTGAGAAGAAGGGTTAGTACCTAAAGTATAAGGAGACCCTGAAGGGAGGGGCTGATCATGGAGAGTCTCCCTTAGAAACTGGCTTTTAAAGTAAGAATTGAAGATAAATGGAATTACTTTAGCCAAGATTACAGAATGTTGCAGGAGAGGGAACTGCCTTCTCAAAGAAAAGGGTTTTATGCCACTGGGAAACCAAAAGGCCAGCTGACCCTTAGGGAGTGAGGAGGAGAGAAACATCTGCAGTGGCTCCGGAGGTAAGATTTGATAAGACTTGTTAACCCTGGTGTCCTTGATACTAAGAACAATGGGTTTCCATTGAGGGTTTTAGGCAAGAGAAATAATTGATTAGATATGCATTTCTTCAAATCTTTCTGGCTGCTCTAGAAAGATCAGACAGCTTTTATAACTGTTGAGGATAATGATGGCGACTAAGTGTGTAAATGAATGAATAAATGAACCGCAAACAATAATTCATTGCCAATTATATCCAAATAGACTATAATACAAATTTACTTGGTTTGCACATTCTTTTATATTTCACTGAGACCGTACACTCTAGATCTAGGAATTCACAGATCTCTTTGTCCTACAGATTATTAACCATTTCTAAAGTGGTTACTTCTATAGATAGATTCTATTACCTGTTGATATAAGTTTGCTGTAGAGGATAATCAAATCGTGAAACTCCGAGGAGAACTCTCCTCTGCCCACATGTGGGTAGGCCAGACAGTCGTCATTCTACTCTACCCCAACACCTCCCCCTGCTAACACATCACACAGTTACTCTACTTAGGAGAAGCCTCAAAGAACTTTACAAGAAAAATAAGCAAGTGTATAGTTCTGGCAGAGAAGCAAAAGCAAATATGGAAACTAAGGAATAGCAGAGTAAAGCCAGTTTCCCTGTTAATTGGTCTGATTTTTACAATAACTCTTAGGCAGCCTTAAGCATCTAGAAATCAATTTGGGTAACAGTTCAGGAAGTGGTATTCAGAATTTCAATATCATTAGGGAGTTTCTAGTCTAACAGTAGCTATCTAGTACACTTGGCCAAAGTTAGTAGAATTAAAGTGATGTAACAAAAGACCCTGTTTGGGCTTCCCTGGTGGCGCAGTGGTTGAGAATCCGCCTGCCGATGCAGGAGACACGGGTTCGTGCCCTGGTCCGGGAAGATCCCACATGCCGCGGAGCAGCTAAGCCCGTGAGCCATGGCCGCTGAGCCTGTGCGTCCGGAGCCTGTGCTCCGCAACGGGAGAGGCCACAACAGTGAGAGGCCCGCATACCGCAAAAAGAAAAAAAAAAAAAAAAAAAAAGACCCTGTTTGTCTTATCAAAATTAAAAAAATAATACTAATACACAATTTTTAAACTCTGGAATTACGTTTATTCTGTTATTCATCTTGTAAAGAATTTTATATTATTGCTAATACAGATGCTAAGTAATAAAGTTCTGAATGTCTGTTTAGAAGGTTATGACTTTAGGGGGCAAATATATATTTTTTTCTTCCTGTGACATTCTAAAAGAGGAAAAAGCCATTGTTTTATAATATAATTAATGGTGTAGAGATCAGTTGTGGTGCTTCAAGCCGTGTTAATCTGAAGGAGTGAAAATTCTATGGAGAGCGATCAAATTTTTTAATGTCTTGGACTTCCCTGGTGGCTCAGTGGTTAAGAATCCACCTGCCAATGCAGGGGACATGGGTTCAAGCCCTGGTCCAGGAAGATACCATATGCCAAAGAGCAATTAAGCCTGTGCGCCACAATTACTGAGCCTGCGCTCTAGAGCCTGCGAGCCACAACTACTGAGCCTGCATGCCGCAACTACTGAAGCCCACGTGCCTAGATCCCGGGCTCCGCAACAAGAGAAGCCACGGCAATGAGAAGCCCACGCACCACAACGAAGAGTAGCCCCTGCTCACCACAAGTAGAGAAAGCCCGCACTCAGCAACGAAGACCCAATGCAGCCAAAAATAAAATAAATAAATAATTTTTTTTAAGTCTATGAAAAACAAAAAGATTTTAGATGTCTTATTACAACACATTTCCTCACCAGAGGGAGAGGCTGTAAATGCCATCTGAAAATGAATTGCAAACACTGGACTCTCCTTTCAGAGAGGCTTGATGAGGTTGATAAGCACCCTCTGTGACAAAATTATTCTTTGGTTCTGAGGGGTAGTTATTTGGTAATTATATAGAACTTGAATTTTTTGTTTTTAAACCAGGGGAGACACGGTATTTTGATGAAGTGACAAGTACTGTATCTCACTAATATTTAAAAGCCAATTTGTCATGATTACAATTTATCAATCAAAGATGAGTCATGAGAACAGTGTGTCTTTGGAATGCTTGAGAATGCCTGGTATCATGGATTATACATAGACATTTAGAAAAGCCCTGGTGACTGATAAGTAATAAATAATAATAATATGAAGAAGAGGTAGAATTGAATGTTTACCAAGTGGGAGGCACTTTTATTCAAGCTTACAAGTATCACGTGTATTGAAAACCATTTCTCACAATGAAGTAGATAGAACTACTGTCCTGTTTCAGTCCTTTATGTGCAGTCATGTGGATTAGGTCATAATGTAAAATGTATTTCTTACTGTGGGTTGAGGTAAAAAAATTTTTTGCAAGCCCACTAACCTGAAACGTAGTTGATGGTGTTTTATTTTTTTTTAATTATCAAATCAAAAGCATTGAATTAACTAGTCTCTTAAGTTCTCTTTACTAAATAGTTATAAACTGTAAAATAATTTGAGAAAGAGCACTTAAATTTTATCTATCATTTAAAAACTTGACCAACTAAAAGTTTTTAAAAACCTAGAAGTAAGAAAAAATTTAAGACAATAAAATTAATAATTTGAGATCTCATATGGTGAAGTATCTATCTTTCAATTAAAATTAAAATGTGAATATTGTAGTTCAAACTATCCTCATCTTTGGTCCTTTTTATGCTTTTCAATATTTTCAAGCAAGTAGAGTTGGACTGATGTGTAGTTAGGTTTAATTGTGCAGGTAAAATAAGGTAACTGATATTTTCCCTTTTTGGAAAACTGATTCTGTTAGGTTCATATCTGTGATAATCAGGTATTGTGATGTACTTTTGCATTTGACGCTTTTACATTTAAAAAAATAATCTAAGCTCCTTTCGCAGTTTATCACCAAGAGTATGCAAATGCAAAAGATGAATTAGTCTTTGTGACTTTGTTTCTTATTTGTGTGTATGACTAGTTGTGATCTTGCTTGAAAATGTTTTTAACAGGATATTGAACTTGGAAAGAAAATATGTCATCATTTCTTTGATTGTAGAAATAAGTAAGGTTGAAGAATGAATCAAAGCATTCATTTTGTAGGCTAAATGTGTTTATTATGTTAACTGTTAAGATGGTTGCTGATTTCCAATAATGGGCTATTGATTAACTGTAATGACATCCTCCATCACCTTCGACACATCTTTTTGTGAGCTGGTTTGCCCTATAACTTCTGGAATCATAGTTCAATATTTTATGAGTTACAAGAATATTGCTGGAGGGAATATGAAATTCAGGATTTTTCTGTATGGAAAGCACAGAACATTTTTTCTGACATTTCTGACATATCTAAGTGACAAGATTTCTCCAAACAGACGTAGCATATAATAGCATGCAATATACTTTCACATTGCTTGGACAAGGGATCTCTATGTAATATGATTCTAAGTGGCTAGTTGCACAGACTTTTCTCTTTGTACAAATTGAGATCCTTTTAAGCACTTGCTTTAGAATAAGTCTCCTTCCTTCGAGGAATAATAGGGTTTTTTTGTTTGTTTTTGAGGGACGCGGGCCTCTCACTGTTGTGGCGTCTCCCGTTGCGGAGCACAGGCTTCCGGACGTGCAGGCTCAGCGGCCATGGCTCACGGGCCCAGCCGCTCCGCAGCATGTGGGATCTTCCCGGACCGGGGCACGAACCCATGTTCCCTGCATCAGCAGGCGGACTCTCAACCACTGCGCCACCAGGGAAGCCCTGTTTGTTTTGTTTTGAAGAGTAAGGATTTATCAGCTTGAGCTTGTGTGTAGCTATAGTTTCATTCACTCATTCATCTATTAATTCAACAAATATTTATTGAACACTTAATCTATAGGTAGGCACCATAGGTAACTTAATGGAACACAAAGCCATATATTGCAGAGTTCCTGCTCTTCAGAAGTTTAGCACTTGGTTGGGGAGGGAAGATGCACAACCAATGAACCACCAAGTTCTGCCAATTCTACCCCCTTAACATTTCTTGAATCTTTCCACTTCCTGCTATCCTCAAGGCTGCTAGATTAGTTCAGGCCATCACCAGCTCTTCCTTGATCTTCTGCAATAGTCACTCTAACACATCTCCTCATCCCCAGTCTTGCTTCCTTCAAATCTATTATTTACAAGGTTCTTTCTAAAACGCTAATCTAATTACTCCTTTTCCTAAAACCCCTTAATGACTCACTAATGTCCTCAGGATGAAGTCCAAATTATCAAACTGCCTGCATCTGTCCTTGCTTCTCTCTTTTGTCCCATCGCTAGCCATTCATTTTCTTCAACTACATTTTCCAGACATTCTGAATTCCTTCCAGAGTCCCTAACGCACCATGCTTGTCTTCCCTAATGTTGTTCTCCCTGCTAGGAATGTCATCTGTAGATGTGTGCTCATTTATTCATATTCATTCAAAACTTTCATTATGGGTATCTACGTGTTCAGCGCTGTACACCATCCTGAAATTTCCCATTATGGTCAGGAGATGGATGTGTCAGTGGGCCGTTGTACTGTACGAGGTGAGTCCCAGGATGGATTTAGGCACCGGAACTGTGGGGGTCATGGATGAACCCAAGTCCAGGGAATAAGTGAAGTCACCAGAAGGAGGAAGCCGGTGAAGAGCCATCTAGACTTAGGGAGCAGCATGGGTAAAGGCCCAGGGCTGAGAGACAGTTGGTCTGCGAAATGGCAATCAGTGTGGCCAGAGTGGACTGTGTGCAAGCCTCAGAGTGCAAGCAGGACTGGGGGAGGCAAGGTCCAGTCACCAAGGGCCTTGCCTGATGTGCTAGGGAGTTGGGGTTTCTTTTCTTGTAAGGTAAAGGGTAGACACTGAAGGATTTTTAAAATTTTTTTTTAAAATTATTTTTAAAAATATTTATTTACTTGGCTGTGTAGGGTCTTAATTGCGGTGCATGGGCTGAGTAGTTATTGGAGCCCAGACTTAGTTGCCCTGTGGCATGTGGGATCTTAGTTCCCTGACCAGGGATCGAACCTGTGTCCCCTGCATTGGAAGGCAGATTCTTAACCACTGGACCACCAGGGAAGTCCCTGAAGGGTTTGTTTTTTTAATTGGAAGGGAGGGAATGGAGAGCTAGAGGGGAGAAGGAAGAGTGGCATGGTCACATTTATTTTTTAAAATCAACACCCTGGCAGTGTTGCTTGAAAAAGTGACAGTTTGTCACAAATTGTCTAAATAAGCAAACAGTCCTGAATTGAAAAAAAAAAAAATCACTTGAAAAATTTCAGGGCCACCTTTTGAAGCTGGGGCAATTGACTAGCATAACAAAGTTTAAATTGCATGAGTGGAAACTAGTTTAAATTTCTCATACTTTAAAAGACACAAGATTATGAGTCTTTGAGGGTAGGGCCTCTGCCTGACTTGTTTTTACCATATCCTCACCACGTATAGCAAATCTACCATGCAGTAAATTATCAATAAATACTTTTGACCAAGTGACTGAAATGTCTTCAAAGACTTTCTCTAAGATCATTCAATGAAAATAGCTCCCTGGTATTAAAACAAAGCCAACCATGCAACTAAATTAACCCCTACTTGTTAAGGATAATTTGTTCAAATTTATGAAACGATGTATGATTACATAGAGTCTATTGTAGACCCAATTATAGGAAAAATCACATCTGAAGAAAACATTTTCATCACTAGGTCTTTTTCTGTCCAGGGAAGTGAAAGGTTTTTTGCATCATTTTATTCCCAGCCCCAGCACAGTATGTATCCCACAACAGGGACTCAAAATATTAGCTAAATGAATGAATGTCTGAACAAGTATAGGGAATGCTTCCTTAAGACACATATATTCATAAAATCCCTAATAAACTTTTTTTTTCTGCCCTTCTCTTTATCAGTTTTAATCTCTAAGAAGAAAGGAACACACAGAAGTTAGGGATTGTCTTTACGCCAGAAAGGACTTTAGGAACCTTTTAGCAGTTGAAATACTTCACAGACGGTGAAGAGCTCTGCTTCTCCATTACGGGTAGAATGGGGAGGAGAATTCAGCTCTCCTGATTCCAGACATTTTTCACTGTCCCATTTTGCAGTTCCAATTTTTAAAAATGTGGCAACATTTATAAAACTATTGATTGATCCCATGAACCTCACATTTTTGGTGCCGCTCAAACCTATCTCTCTCCATTGCAGCTACTTGAAAGCCACATATCTCCTGCAGGAGCAGAATTTGCAATATAGATGTGGAATTTATAGATGAAGTTTTTGTTTTGGTTTTTTTTGTGATATGCGGGCCTCTCACTGCCGTGGCCTCTCCCGTTGCGGAGCACAGGCTCCGGATGCACAGGCCCAGCGGCCATGGCTCACGGGCCCAGCCGCTCCGCGGCATGTGGGATCTTCCCAGACCGGGGCACGAACCCGTGTCCCCTGCATCGGCAGGCGGATTCTCAACCACTGCGCCACCAGGGAAGCCCGATGAAGTTGTTTTTGTCCCTCAAGTAAACCTCATATGTTTTCCTCTATGCCAGTTATTTCCACAGTATAAATTGTTGGGCTACAGTCTTCAACAACCAAGGAAGTTTACGTTGTACACAAGACCTCGGGGATTTCATGTTCGCTGGAGCAAATAGAAGCAAATTCTCTCATGCCCTCCTACCAAGAATTTCATGATGACATTCTGCCGGTTGCCTTCTCAGATCTGCATGTGATTCTCCTTCTCTCCCTGGATTCCAGGATGAAGCCCCATTTACTCTGTCCTCCCTCATTGGGTCCCCTTTCTGTCCCTTTAGGTCCCCTTGGTGGTCCTCTTTTCTTCCCTTTGTCACCCTGATATTATAAGAAGTATGTTTGCAGATCTCTCACTCCCACTAAAGCTTAAATGCCTGAAACCACTCTCCCCACTCTCCCCACCCCGCACCATTCATTTGTGAGAAAAACTAGAAGGGAGAAATAACACCTGCCAGTTCTACAGCTCTAAAGGCAGGGACCAGAAGACAATTCTTCTAGGAGCCCCCCTGATGGCCTTCTGGCTGCCTGCAGTCCTTTGGGTCCTCTCTGTAGAGGCCTCAGTGGAAAGGGAAGGAAAGGCCTGTCTTCTTCTCTTAGTCCCTGTCTATGGAAGAGCACTCGCATCTCCAGCCTTGAGGGTGCAGCCAGAGGGCCCAGGTGATCCCGCTCCTTAACAGGAATAGTAGGAGGCTGGGAGCGAAACAGGCTATAGTCCACATGGTCAGTAAGGTGTAGGGTAGAGGTTAGCTCCTGATGGAAAGATGATCAGGAGCTGTGTGAACTTCCAATGGCCCCTTGTTTTTCTCTCATAGGCTTACTTAGTCCAAGGACTTGGTTTTGTTTTTGTATGTTTCTCTAGCATTAGAGCTGACGCTACTATAAGACAAGACTGGACAAATTCTCCTGAAACAACTGAGTGGCAAGCTCCATTGACTTGCCTCTAGTTTCTTCTAGCTGTACCAGTGGAAGCATGGACTCCTCAGAAAACTGACGCACTTTTGGACCACCGTGGATTTTGAAAATGCTATAATAGATGCAGGGCCTTAGGGGCTCTCCAAAACCCTGACTAATCTGGTAGAGCACGAATTTCTTGGTCTCCTGGCCCACTCTCTTTCTGATCAGAAAACTGAAACCTTTGCATGAAATAGGAAGATTTGTATCCTAGTGATATAAGAAGCAGCTAGAACTGGGAATTCTCTGGTGGTCCAGCGGTTAGGACTCCGCCCTGGTTGGGGAACTAGGATCTTGCAAGCCAGGCGGCACAGCCAAAAAAAAAAAAAAGAAAAAAGCAGCTAAAACTGTTTACACCCATGTCATTCATAAGTCCCTCTCTTCCTTCTCCGTAGTTTCCTTGGGTTGAGACTCTTGGTTTATTATCAAGAAGATGCTTCTGCAACCTGGGTAATTAAGTCTGTGATCTTTACTGTCTCCTACCTCATTGCCTCTGAAAGCCAACCTCGCACTCTTTTCTATTTCCTCAGTCTGGTGAGGCTGGGGGCTTGTTTTGACTCAGCCTCCTGGATGGCATAAGGTTCCTGCTAAGCCTGCACCTCCCAGCCTTTGACTTGCACACCCCTAACAACTCCACCAGCTGCTGTGGTGGTCCCCTTGCTCCAGCGTTGCCACTCTGCTTCAGCCTCCATTTCATGCACCTTTGTTCATTTTATTTGTTCACCCTTTGCTTGCCTTGTCTTCCCAAATCCACGGCAAAACCCTTGTTGGGGAATCCAATTGTTACCCAGTAAAGAAAGAAGTGTTGCTTGTGATGGTGCAAACACAATCTGGAAAGAAAAGCTTTCGTCGTGCATTAGTGATGAGCACAGAATTTTTTTTTTTTTTTTGGCTGCACTGGGTCTTAGTTGCAGCACATGGGATCTTCATCGTCTCATGCGGGATCTTTAGTTGCAGCATGTGAACTCTTAGTTGCGGCATGTGGGATCTAGTTCCCTGACCAGGGAGTGAACCCGGGCCACCTGCATTGGGAGTGTGGAGTCTAAGCCACCGGACCAACAGGGAAGTCCCGAGCATAGGAATTATATTTAGGTTCTACACAAAACCTAAAGATGAATTATCAGGCAAACTACTTTCAATGTGTCCTTTGGTATAATTTGACTTATGTAGGAAAGACAAATATTTTCAAGTACTTCAGTTTTCATGGATCTCAGAATAGGTTAAAAACTTTTAAATATTAAAACACACTAAAATATTTTTTACAGAGTGTGTTCAGTAGGCTGGATCTCTACAGGCAAAAAATAAGTGTGGGGCTTCCCTGGTGGCGCTGTGGTTAAGAATCCGCCTGCCAATGCAGGGCACACGGGTTCTAGCCCTGGTCCAGGAAGATCCCACATGCTGCGGAGCAACTACACCTGTGTGCCACAACTACTGAGCCTGCGCTCTAGAGCCCGCGAGCCACAACTACTGAAGCCTGTGAGCCACAACTACTGAAGCCCGCGCACCTAGAGCCCATGCTCTGCAACAAGAGAAGCCACCACAATGAAAATCCCACACACCCCAACAAAGAGCAGCCCCTGCTCGCTGCAACTAGAGAAAGCCCATGCGCAGCAACAGAGACCCAACACAGCCAAAATGAATAAATTAATTAATTTTTAAAAAGTGTGAAATAATTATCTGGATAAATCAGGAAAAAATTATTTTAGTTTGAATTTATACTGTGGTACATTTTCTGTGTTCATGGTGTTATGGCACAACCCAAATTTCACTGTATATAAAGACTTTTTAATTTTGCTTTTTATTTTCTTAAACATTCAAACATTTAGAAATTTGAATTTACTTTGGCCTTATTTCTAACATTTATGACTGTCTACATATACAAAGCAACTGGCAAATAGCAGATACTGATAAATTGTCAATTTACCAAGGAATTTCCTTTCTCTCTCTTTTTTTTAAAATTGAAGTATAGTTGATTTACAATGTTGTGTTAGTTTCTGGTGTACAGCAAAGTGGTTCAGTTTTGTATATATTCTTTTTCAGATTCTTTTCCATTATAGTTTATTATAAAATATTGAATATAGTTCCCTGTGCTATCCAGTAAATCCAGTTGTTTATCTATTTTATATAGTAGTTTGTATCTGCTAATCCCCAAATCCTAATTTATTCCTCCCCCCCCGACCTTTGGTAAACATAAGTTTGTCTTCTATGTCTGCGAGTCTGTCTCTGTTTTGTAAATAAGTTCATTTGTATTATTTTTGTAGATTCCACATATAAATGATATCACATGATATTTGTCTTTCTCCCTCTTACTTCCCTTAGTATGATGATCTCTAGGTCCATCTTTGTTGCTACAAATGGCATTATTTCGTTCTTTTTTATGGCTGATTAATATTCCATTGTATAAATGTACCACATCTTCTTTACCCATTCATCTGTTGATGGACATTTAGGTTGCTTCTACGTCTTGGCTATTGTAAATAGTGCTGCTATGAACACTGAGGTATCTTTTCAAATTAAAGTTTTCTCCGGATATATGCCCAGGAGTGGGATTGCTGGATCATATGGTAACTCTGTTTTTAGCTTTTTAAGGAAACTCCATACTGTTTTCCATAGTGGCTGCACCAATTTACATTCCTGCCAATAGTGTAGGAGGGTCCTACCAGGGAATTTTCTTATAAACAACTACTACTATTTGATTTCCAGTAAATTACTTTATCCAACTAGAAAAAATAGTAAGTGTGCCTACTATATAGCTGACTCTCAGTAAACAAATTAATGCATTAAGAAAAGAAAAAACAGTAAGTGTCCAAGTGTCAGAGCATTGTAATGAAGCCCCTTTGCAACCTCCAAATGTATTATGGAGTTTTTTTTGTTTTTTTTTTTTAATTGTTTTGAGTGAGAAGAGAATTTTCATTGGACATTTTCCATTCCATGAATCCCCTCCCCCTTTTCCTTTTTTTTCTCTCCAATTTTCTCAAAGTGTAAAGAAAGAGGGAGAGGAGGAATGAATGTCTGTATATGCAAATAAAATATACTTTATATTTCCGTGCAATACAACAATTAGTATAAAAGGAACTTGTAGAGAAGGATATTATGATCTCATGCTTATACATATATATCGCTTTCCACATTTCTTAGATAAATGGCATAAGCCTCATCTATAGAGATTTAGAATTACTGAAATTATGACTATAATAGCCCATATAGTTCTGTAACATTTTTCACTTCATTTTCCATGTGAAAAGTGGTTCAAATATTATTCACTTGAAAATCTTCAGATTCTAGCTACATTACAAATAAAGAGTTGTATTGGTAAATCATGCTAGACTGTTCTTAAGAAAAGATTCCATGAATAGTGACAATTTTCAAAATGCCTGAGCAAATGTACCTGTTATTGAAATAAATTTAGAATGGTTAAATAAGTAAATAAATAGCTTGCAGGATTTTAAAAAATTTTATTGAAGTATAATTGATTTACAATGTTGTGTAGGATTTATACTAACTCTTTTTCTATGGGAATTTGACCATAGATCTAAAATAAATTTTAAGAGAATTTGAAAGTTTCTAAGTTAATCAAATTAGAATCAAGTTTTTTTGTTTGTTTTGTTTTTTAAAGAAATTTTTTTTTAATTAATCAATTTATTTTCTTTTTGGCTGTGTTGGGTCTTCGTTGCTGTGTGTGGGCTTTCTCTAGTTGCAGTGAGCCAGGGCTACCCTTCGTTGTGGTGCATGGGTTTCTCATTGAGGTGGCTTCTCTTGTTGTGGAGCACGGGCTCTAGGCATGCAGACTTCAGCAGTTGTGGTATGTGGGCTCAGTAGTTGTTGCTCGCGGGCTCTAGAGTGAAGGCTCAGTAGTTGTGGCACACAGGCTTAATTGCTCCGTGGCATGTGGGATCTTCCTGGACCAGGGCTTGAACCCGTGTCCCCTGCATTGGCAGGTGAATTCTTAACCACTGCGCCACCAGGGAAGTTCCTGTTTTTTTTTTAAAGATCCCATTACATCTACATGTTCCAGTCCTTCCAGGTAATAGTATTTCTCTTTCTTTTCTTTCTTACAAGGTTTTGAAATTTACATCCAAATGGAAAGGAATAAGAACCTCTTTTGGTTCTTATTCTTCTAGGAAATAAGAAATTTCATACTTCATTCACTCTTTTTTTTGTTGTTGTTGTTGTTTTTTGTTTTTTTGCGGTACGCAGGCCTCTCACTGTTGTGGCCTCTCCCGTTGCGGAGCACAGGCTCCGGACGCGCAGGCTCAGTAGTTGTGACTCACGGGCCCAGCCGCTCCGCGGCATGCGGGACCCTCCCGGACCGGGGCACGAACCCGTGTCTCCTGCATCGGCAGGCGGACTCTCAACCACTGCGCCACCAGGGAAGCCCCTCATTTTTTTTTTTAATCAGAGTATCCTTGTATACTTTCCACTTTATTTTCAAATACCTTAACTTTCTGTGTTCACTTTCCCATCTTAAAATGGCAATAGTAATAGTTGCTACCTCACTGGGTTATTGTGAAAATTAAATGAATAAATATCATGAAGTGCTTAGTAAAGTTCCTGGACATAGTAGGTGCTCAATAGATGTTAGCCATTATTATACCTGCTGGTTTTTTTGTTTTGTTTTGTTTTTATGTGTAGTTGATTTACAATTTTTTTTTTGCCAGACCACATGGCATGCGGGATCTTAGCTCCCCAACCAGGGATCAAACCCATGCCCCCTGCAGTGGAAGCACAAAGTCTAAACCACTGGACTGCCAGGGAAGGCCATGATTTACAATATTGTGTTAGTTTCAGGTGTATAGCAAAGGGATTCAGTTATATATATTTTTTTCAGACTTTTTTCTATTATAGATTATTACAAGATATCAAATATAGTTCCCTGTGCTATACAGTAAATCCTTGCTGTTTATCTATTTTATATATAGTAGTATGTATCCATTAACCCCATACTCCTAATTTATCTCTCACCACCCCTTTTCCCCTTTGGTAATGATGAGTTTGTTTTCTATGTCTGTGAGTCTGTTTCTGTTTTGTAAAGAAGTTCATTTGTACTTATTTTAAGATTCCATGTATAAGTGGTCATATAACATTTGTCTTTGACTTACTTCACTTAGTGTGATAATCTCTAGGTCCATCCATGTTGCTGCAAATGGCAATATTTCATTCTGTTTTATGGCTGAGTAGTATTCCATTGTATATATGTACAACATCTTCTTTATTCATTCATCTGTTGATGGACACTTAGGTTGCTTCCATGTCTTTATTAGCAGTTATTATAAATAGTGCTGCTATGAACATTGGGGTGCATATATCTTTTAGAATTAGAGTTTTTGTCTTTTCCAGATATATGCCCAAGAGTGAGATTGCAGGATCATACAGCAACTCTATTTTTAGTGTTTTAAGGAACCTCCATACTGTTCTCCATAGGGGCTGCTCCAAGTCACATTCCCATCAACATTGTAGGAGGGTTCCCATTTCTCCACACCCTCTCCAGCATTTAGTATTTGTTGAATTTTCAATGATAGCCATTCTGACCATATGAGGTTATACTTGCTGTTCTTATTATTACTTTCTCCTTCTGATCTATTTGGGTTTGTGATCTCTCAGCTGTTTAATTCTGACATTCTCAAGTATATAGAAATCAGCTTGAAATGGTTTAAAAATAGTACCACCTCACACTTGAGGTACTGAGATTTTTCTACTAACATTTATGAGGCTGATTTGATCTCCTCAGAGAAGAATTTCTTCTGCTCTAGAAATACACTTTAAAGATTTGACCAGGAGGAAAGAATCGCAAAATACAGAGTACCCAGAAATAACATATTTTTAATGAGCTGAGTAAAAACTTGCAAATACCATGCCCCAGACATTATTTTTGGGGACTTCTCAGTACAAATTCTTAAGGAATCCCTGTCCCCATCCCACTCCAAAAGACAGTACAGTGGCATAATCCAGTGCCTTGTTACTCAAACCAGGGACTCAGCATCAGCATCTCCAGGAAGTTTGTTAGAAAAGGAGTTTCAGGACCTGGCCCAGACCTACTGAATCATAATCTGTATTTCAAAAGGCATCCCAGGCGATTCATGTATACAGTGAAGTTTGAGAAAGACTGATGTAGTTGAGGTTCAGCTTTTTTTTTTTTTTCCTTTACTAGGCCAGGATAACTTCAAATATTTTATAACTAGATCACCGTTTCTCAACCTCTGGACTGTTGATATTTGGAGCTGAATAATTCTTTGTTGTGGATCTGTCCCGTGCATTGCAGGATGTTTAGCAGCATCCCTGGCCGCCACCCACTAGATGCTAGTAGCTCCCCAACAACCAACAACGCCTTCATGTTATTATTATTATTATTACCTACACCTGCTGCTCTACCTGGACTTATAATGTGCTCTGTTTGGTTCTGACATTGGCTAACAATGTTTTTTTTGGTGAGATAATGTTTGATTGCTAAATGTCTCCTTGGGGATTAAATTGCCCGCATTGAGAACCACAGAAATAGATCCACTAACTTTGCTATGTTCTTCTTTCCTTCTAAAGTCAGAGTATGTGACAGATCATTTTTTACTGTTGTTAGAATCTATTTTCAGTTTATTATAGAACAATAAGTTTTGAAACTTACTTTTGATAAAATGTTATCAAAATTTGATAATATATTACTATTCTTATCTGCTTTTTAAGTTTTCTGCTTCTGATTAGACAACTAAAGCACCAGGCAGGCAGAAAGATGCAGAGCAAAGTGTCAGATAGAACTACTAAGTGATGAGAATTAAAGGAAGGAAAGTGGACCTAGTTTGGAGTGGCATCTTAGTAGCTTTTCTCCTTTTGTTCAGAGTCTTAGAGTCACAGAATTTCACATCTGGTAACATCTTCTCATCAACATTAATTTCTAGGACTTCGATTACAAAAGCCAAAAGAGATTAATTCATGAATTCAACAAATATTTCTTTTTTTAAAGGGTATGCTATTTATTTGGCTGTGTTGGGTCTTCGTTTTTGTGCGAGCGCTTTCTCTAGTTGCAGCGAGTGGGGGCCACTCTTCATCGCGGTGCGCGGGCCTCTCACTGTTGCGGCCTCTCTTGCTGCGGAGCACAGGCTCTAGAGCGCAGGCTCAGTAGTAGTGGCTCACAGGCCTAGCCGCTCTGCGGCATGTGGGATCTTCCCAGACCAGGGCTCGAAACCGTGCCCCTTGCATTAGCAGGCAGATTCTCAACCACTGTGCCACCAAGGAAGCGCAGGGAAGCCAAGCCCTCAACAAATATTTCTTAAGCACAACTAAGAACTTGGCACAAATCCCCTGCCTTTAAGGATAGATGATAAAGGGGCTTCCCTTCCCTGATGGCGCAGTGGTTAGTAATCCTCCTGCCAGTGCAGGGGATGTGGGTTCGTGCCCCGGTCTAGGAAGATCCCACATGCCGCGGAGCAGCTGGGCCCGTGAGCCACAACTACCGAGCCTGCACTCTAGAGCCTGTGGTCCACAACAGGAGTGGCCACGACAGTGAGAGGCCGGCGCACCGCGATGAAGAGTGGCCCCCGCTTGCCGCAACTGGAGAAAGCCCTCGCACAGAAACGAAGAAATAACACAGACAAAAATTAAAAAAAAAAAAAAGACAGATGATAGGAAATTGAGATCCTAATTCAGCCCCATTCCTCTCGACCTGTGTCTCCTGAAGCCCATCTCAGAAAATGGAAACTACAGCTTTCCAGTCACTGAAGCCAAAATCCATGGAATCATCTTCAAATCCTCTCACTCACACATCCCAGCCAGCGGAAGTTCTTTTGACTCTACTTTCAAAATATATTTTGACTTTGAATACTTCCATGACTACCACTCTGGTCCAAGCCCCAACCTATCCCTGGATGAATGCAGAGTCTCCTAATAGATCTCCCTTTTTCTACTCTTGCTCCCCAGCCTAATCTTATCATAGCATCTAGATTGATCCTGTTAAAATTTGAAGTTAGGTCAAGTCATCACATCTGTATTCAAACACTTGGTTGGCTCCCAGTCTCACTGAGAAAACAAGTCAAAGCATTTACAACAGCCTAGAGTAAGGCCGTACATCATCTGGCCCCTTTGTTGCTTTAACTGACTTCCATGGTATAAATACTCCCTTTATGGCCAATTTCAAGCCACCAATGTGATATCACAAATCGTGAAGTTGTGAAGGTATTCTCAGTAGCACATCATTATATGGTATTTCCATCATGCAAATACCATTGATGTAAATAATCTCAAGAGCATAGATAATAGTAAAATGAAATAACTTAATTAGGAAGTGATAAATTTTGAGTATTTATTACCTTTGTTTTAATATAATTTATTTACTTAATAGTAAGTTTATATAATTTAATTTTTTAATAATGGCTGTGTTTGACAACCAGCTTACAAAATTCTTGAAAGTTTAACAGTTGGCTCCCAGGAGTCAGTTGAACTGGCTCTAACACACCAGTGTTAGAGCACCAAACATGCACCTGCCTCAGGGCCTTTATTTCTTCATCTGCCTGGAAAGCACTTCTCCCAAATTCTTGCAAGGACTCCCTCCTTCATTTCTTTCAGGTCTTTTATTGAATATTATGTTCTAGGTATCACCTTCCTCAGCCACTGTATCTAAAATTGGACCATCCCGATTCCCTATTCCAACATCCAGATTCATTTTTAACCTTAGCACTTATCACTATACAACATACCATTTCTCTGACTTGTTATTTACTCCCAGTGTCCTCCATTAGACTCAAAGCTCAATAAAAGTAAAGATTTTTGTTGGATTTGCGCCCTCTCAAATCCTCGCACTTAGATCTGTGACCAACAATTACTGGGCTCTCAATAAAATATTTGTTGAATGAATGGATCAGCATCACCTCTTCATTTCCTTTATTTTACTTCCTGTTCTGATTCTAATTGCCTAATAGTTAATGGTATGTTATATGTGAAAGAAATGGCATCTTTCCAACCCACATCTTTTCAAAGAAAAGGCATCTTACATTCCCTGTTTCTTTATTTGTTTTTACTTCTTTTTTATGCAGACCCCAAACACCAGCTCATTATTTTATTTTCAGCTTAGAAATACTTCAGCCAAAACAACTCTGTGGCTTCCCTTGTCCTGCCTGAGAATGATCCTAGTGAAATGATACTTCATATCTCACTTCTATATAAGAGAGTCTGGGACCCATTGTTGAAAATTACGTTATAGAACTGTATAAATTTCTCACTGTCAAACTATAACTCCTAGACTTAGCAGCTTTCTCAGATGCTTTTTTGCTATGTTCCCCAAAAGGCAGCAGCTCACTTTCAGACAATTGCTGATTCTGCTTCTGAATGATTTGAGGTGTCACAGACTCCATATAGATTATTCACTGAGGTCTCAGACACATAGGGAGTTTAGCTCCACAGACAGAATATTCATAATCTTCCATAAATATTCTCAACACTGTAAATTGGGTTTGATAAGAATAGTGTTGCAAACTGGACTATGCCCCCAGGGCAATTTTTTCTTGAAAAGAGTATCTCTTCTCTCCCACCTCCATGCTTCACCACCATACACAATTGTACTATTGTCCAAGTTACACTAGTAATGTTTTTGAAATCCAAGGATGTGATGTGATGTACTGTTTTATGAAGTATTCTTAAAAGCAAATAGAGAAACAATTTCCTTATAAGATATTTACAAAGAGCTATTTCTCCCAGTGCTTCCTTTCAGGTCTTACAAAGTCACAAACGTGCCCTAAAGATTCATTGGAAGAAAAATCCCATGGAATTGTGAATTTGTGCCCAATACATGAATACACCCAGTGAGTCAGACTCATGGTATTTTCAGCCTAAGTGCCCGTTTCTTATGACTGGTAGGAAGAAGTACATATTGGAAGGTCATTGTTATATCTCTGAGGTCAAAGTGATATCAATTTTCTCAAAAAGAGTGAAACGACCAATTCCATTATTAAGATAATATAATTAATTCATACCTTACTTCAAATATTTTTTACTACATTATATGGGTATTTAATCTTATAATTTGTGTATTCCTTGAAGAGCTCACAGTCAGTAGAGACTGTCTTCAGAGGCAAAAGATCAAATTAAAATGTAAAGATTTGACTCTGGTGTGACCTTAATAGCAAATATCTATGGTTTGATAGAGAATAAAGAGGTACTGTTCACATGTGGTGGTGGGTGTGAAAATTGACACAATCATTTTAGGGACACTTGGGCAGTTCCTATCACAATAACAAATATATCTGGCCTTTGACACAGTAGTTCCACTTTTAGGATATGAACCTAGAGATATATTCACATTTGTGCCCAAAGATAAATGTACAGGGATATTCACTGAAGCATTATTTTTAAGAGAGAAAACCAGAAATAGCCTAACTGTCCTCAATAGGGGACTGGGTGAGTAATTTATAGTACTGAGAAGATGGGGAAGACAATGGAGCTGTCAATAAGGATGAAGTGGATTTATACATTCGCACCTGTTAAGTAAAAAACAAGACACCAAATAATATGTATAGTATGTCATATATGCTGAACAAAACATAAAGCAAGTATATTTGTAAATGCATAGAAAATATCTCAAAACATACATATCACACCCTTAATGATGATTATCCCAGAGCAGAAAAAAGAACTGGGGGCTGAGGGGGAGGACATATGAAGAGGACTTTTATTTTATTTTATTTTATTTTTATTATTATTTTTTGCGGTACGCGGGCCTCTCACTATTGTAGCCTCTCCCGTTGCGGAGCACAGGCTCCGGACGCGCACGCTCAGCGGCCATGGCTCTCCTGCCCAGCCTCTCTGCGGCATGTGGGATCTTCCCGGACCGGGCCACGAACCCGTATCCCCTGCATCAGCAGGCGGACTCTCAACCACTGCGCCACCAGGGAAGCCCCATGTATTACTTTTTAAATTAAAAAAAATTTTAATAGAAATAAGTAACAAATAGTAAAAAAGGAATTTATGAGTTTCTGTTTCTCTTTTTTCTGATGAATGTTGTTTTGTGAGACAATGTGAACTAGTAAAAAGAACACAAACATGGGTTCTAAGTTGACTCAGCTCCTGTGGGGTGGTGTGTACCTGTAAGTATGCGTGATAGAGGGGGCGGGGAAGCAAGAGTGGGACCAGGAAAAGAGTAACTACCTCACAGGGTTGCTATAAGAATTCAGTGAAATACTGTACAGAAAGGTCTCTAACAGCCTGCTAGAGAGCAGGCAGGCACTCAATACAGTTTACTTACATTTCCTTATTCATATCCCACTCCAAGGTTTGAAGTCTGTTTGATTCCAACAAATGAAGGCAGAGAAAAGGATTAGAAATATGTCAAACCTGTGTTCTGAATTTGATTCTGAAAATACCGTGATCAAACATAATTACCTGCTCCTGTCACTTCTTTTTGCACTTTTTGGCTAACTCTAGGCAAAAACAATGGGCTAAATATTTACATCTGATTCACTCTGGTCTGACAGATAAGACCTCCTAAGGGATTAAAGATGACATGAAAAGAGCCAAAGAAGGGGCCAGCAAACTGGGACAATTTGGACTTTACAATCCACAAAGTGCTTTATGAGTCGCACTGCTCCTTCACATCTGCTTCACCCTTACCTGGATGAGACAGGCATGGGTGATATCAGCCTCATTAATGGGTGAGAAGGAAACTGAGGCCCAAAGAGGTGAAATGACTTGCCCAAGGTCACATTCTGAGCAGAGCCAGGTCTTATGCCGTTTGTATTCCTATTATTCTGCCATCTAAAAAGACTAGTGGCCTGTTCCAAGAGCTGAAAATGTGAAGGGAAAAACTTTTTAAAAAATAGGACAGCCCCACTTTTCCGGTAATAGAATGTAAGTATTCCAAATGATCAGTGTATATATCATATATATTATGTATTTTGGTTTGATATTGTTCAGTTAGGCAATGAATAAAAATCTTAGGTCTGAAAGTAATCCGGTATCATTTTGGTAAATCTATTGGAGAGTGAGGGAGTTATGCTTTGGTGAAAGCCTTTGTCCACTGTGAGTGCGGATTTGCTGAAGAAAATTGTGTTGATTTAATAAATCATTTATCAACCTCTTGGTGGCACAATGGGCCTACTAAACTTTGGTGGGCTGCTTGGTGTTTCTTCAGCAAAGAACAATCAGTAAAGCTTGCTTGGAGGGGCACTTGGGGACAAGAGAGGCAACCATATGAAGGGCCAAATGTGTGCGACTTTCAAAGAAAATACTATTTGGTGATAATGAAGTATGCGAAGGGCAGCTATGCTGAAAGGAAAAACCGAGGGTAGGGGAAGATCAAGGCCACTTGGCATGTAAGCTCACCCAGAAAAAACAGACGTTAAACCAGTTACAGGGATTACAGCGTCTTAATTTTTAGGAAGGATCGGTTGTTAAAGAAGCCAAATTCCAGCCTAGGGAGAAACCAAGTTACAATTTGAAGGAGACTTGCCCAAGAACTAGCTAAGTATCTTTCCCATGTCTCCGAGAAAATCACGAGGCTCCAAGAGTGCGCGCCCCACACCTCACCCCAACCTCTCAACATCTTGGCCCCAAACCCAGGCCTTTAAAATGGATTAGAGAGGTCCGGGGCCTACAATTAGTTGGCCTCCGTTGTGTTCTTTTCGCTCCTTTTTTCCACCCCACCCTTCCCCGATTGAAAAAACAATTCGCTGTGCCCTCCCTTTTAGTAGCGCAGCCCCCATCAGAGGGGCGGGTCCCGATCCCGGCAGGCTCAGGCCCCGCAGGTTGGCGGGAGCCGGCGAGGGCGGGCCAGCGCGGGTCCGGGAGAAGCCGAGCGAAAGCGGGCTACCGCGCGCCGCGCTCAAACTCGCGCCACCACCAGCTCACGAGCTGCGCCCCACCCTCTCCGTCACCAAAGGCGCCCAGCCAATGAGCGGGCCGGAAAGGCCGGGCTTGCGGGCTAAGCACTGGGAGGGGGAGCGGCGGGAGGGGGCGGGAAGTCGAGGGCGGGCTACGTTTGATTGACAGCTCGCTTGAACCAATCGTCCGCGCGGCTTCTCTTCGCTCTCCTCTCTGCAGGGCTCAGCTCTTCGTCCCACCTCCTGCTCCTCCACCCTCCTCCTAGCTCCTTTGCGACCCGCCCCTCTTCCCCTCCCCCACTCTGCGGGCAAATCGCTGCTGGAAAGAGGCGGGGGACGAAGCGGCGGGCTTGTGTGGAGCCTTGAGGTGGGATTGACGGGCGATCTGGCCAATAGGAGGTAGGCTGATGGCGCGGCTGTGGCTGGAACCGGCCAATGGGCGGGCGGGCTGGGGGCGGAGGCCCAGGTTCCAAACGCTCCGCGGCGCCATGGGCTGAAAACTCAACCGAGATGGAATCTCCCAGTCTGAACCGGTTTCAACCGGTTCCGAGTTTGAGGCACTAGGAGGAGGGGGAGAAGCGGCTGCAGCGGCCGCGGCAGGAGCAGCGGGAGCTACAGCATCAGCAAGAGCAACAGTAGCTACAGCCCCGGCGGCGGTGCCTGTTCCAGTCTTTGCTGCTGCAGTCCGTGCAACCACCCAGAGGGGGAGGGGGGAACCACCAGTCGCTGAGGAGCAGGAGAAGGGGGGAAAGTTTAGGCGAGCCTGGGTGGGGGGGGCCCAGCGCCGGAGCCGCGTGAGAGGGGGAGCCGTATTTTGGTAGGGGGGAGTCGGACTGCAACTGGCAGTAGAGCGTCCCCCGGCCGTGTGGACTCTACAGCCCCTACTCCTGCCGCTCCTGCTGCCGCCTGTAGCTGGAGGGTCTCCCTGGGGCAGAATCTTTGGGACTTGACCCCGTTCCCCTCCCCCTTCCCTCACTCCCTAGCCAGGCGGGAGCATTTATTCCACAGATTAATTCCCCTTCTTTTTTTTGGGGGGGGCGGGTGTGTGTATCGGGGGGAGGTGTCCCTGAAATAGTAAATATTGTTGAGCTTTTTTTGCTCTTATCCTCTTCGTTTTTTTAATTTCCTTTTTTAAGGTGGGAAAACTGTGAAACCCACCTTGATTTCCTCCCCTCTCCCCCCCCCATCCTCCCTTGCCCTAATCCCCCGACAAGGAAGGAAGAAGCAGTTGGTTCAATCTCTGGGTAAGTCTACTGTGTCTTCGGGGTCGAGGGTCGGGCGGCCGGGCGGGAGAAGGCTGGCGTGGGGCGCGGCGGCGGCCGCGGGAGGCGAACCGGGGAGGCGGCGGCGGGCCCACAGCAGAGCCTGCGATTGAATGGAGCCGCTCTGCCGCTGGGGGATGGAGGCGGGGAGGCTGCCGCGGGAGGGGAGCGCTTGCTGGGTCATTCGCGTGTGCGGGTAGCGGTGGAGGAAGGCAAGGAGCGTGATAGTGAAGTGGGGCCCGGCGCGGGGGTGGAAGGGCTTCCCCAGCCCCTTGGGTTGGGGAGAAGTTGGGGTGATTTCAGGAACATTTCTGTAAATTATTAGGAGTGGAAGTTTCCAGAAATATTTAGTGCAGCAGCAATGAAACGTCCGCTTGCATCACGTGGCCCCTCGGTGGAGAGCTTGGGATCGCGGGAGGGAGGGGCTCTTAAGTCCTTGCTCCTCCTGCAGGGAAACTCAGAATCTCTGGCTTTTTACAGAGTAGAATTAGAAGTAGGAAAGGTTAGTTGATTTTTTAGGGAACTGTAGATGAGGTTCCGTGCTGTAGTTTGTTTCGGGGGACTTAAGTGTGTAAAGTGATCGACTCATTTACTGCTGGCATTGTACAGTGGATAATACCCTGATTCTCTTTCATTCCCATGTCTGAGTTTGGGGTGGGTGGGAGGAAGTGGTGTACTGGGGGAAGCATGAGAGATTTGCCCAGCCCGGACCTCCTCTGACCACGCAGAGGCCATGCTGCATAGAGAATGGGGCGGTAAACTTCAGGCGCCTGGTCTAAATGCCTTCTCCGAGTATGGGCGGGGTGAGTGCGTGCTCCAGTATGCTATAGTTAGAAGTGCTGCACTTCGGTTCGGGTGGGAAGGAGGGGAGGGCGGGCCTTAGTGAGGTGTGTTTCTACTGAATGAAGCAGGCAATTGCCCACACAATCTATAAAGTAGCAGTCTTCCTCCTTGCAGCGACTTGTTTTCTGACCTACTATGTATTTATCATTAAGCAACGGTTATGATTTTCTCGTTTTTGGATGGGAGCTGGCAGTGTGTAGTTGCCTGCCTATTCAGTTTGAAGTGGCAGTGAAGGTATTTTGGTAGTCACTTGTAGAGTCACCACGTGGCTGGATAATACCTTATATTTGCTATAGAGTGAGTGGAATTTAGGATTGAGTGTCCCAAGGAGAAGGAAAAGCTTTTGTGGTTTCTTTCACCTCTCCCGCTATGGCTGTTTGTTGTCTGCCTGATTGTGTATCTTAAGCGCGTGGGACACTGCTGTTAGTGGAAAGAATGTTTTGGAAGCTATTTGATTTGGGAGACTAAATGTACTTGGCATTGACTAGAAAGCCGCCATTTCTGTACTACGTACGGTTCGAGAATAGGTAGGTCATTTCGAAGATAGCCGCTAGTTTTAAGGGTGGCATACCCTGCTGTATTTAACACAAGTTTCTATTCTAAACCTGATTTTTTTTCACAGGAATTTCTCATTTTTGTAAGGACAATGTGCTTGAAAACGAAACTTTTTAGAGTCACTTTATTCTTTCTCGTTTTGGCTATTATGATAGGAGGAAATAGGATAAAAGTTCGTTCAATTTTTAACCCCCCCAATCGAAAACATTTGATATATAGATCTTGGTTCTTTGTGGACATTGCTTTTCAGCCTCAATTTTTAAGATTGTTCTGATCCTTTGAAATTGTATGGCACTTGAATGGGGTAAATTTACACTTCCATTTGTGAAACATATATTTTCTTTTTCATATTAGTATTTAGATCAAAGATTGTGTATGTCAGGTATTTTGCATTAAAAATACATTTAATAACTGCTGTAGAAATTTTTGAAATCTCACCAGTTTTTACTGTCAACAGTGGATGGAAAGACTTAAGAGGAATAAAAATCCTCGAACTCATAATATCTCAGTTTTTACATTATATCTAACCTAACTGATCCTTCAGACTTTTACTTTGTTGTAACTGACATTATCGTTAAATAAAACATTTGACTTGAAATTGCTGCCATTATTAACGTTTTTTAGCTGTTATAAAATAGACAAGAAATAACACCTTTTTCCTAACAAGCTGCTTTGTCCAAACATAATGTAATCAAATTAGCCACCCATTTCCTGATCTTGGAAGGTTAAGAGAGGGAGAAGTAGAGATGACCATCTGACCTTGTTGGGTCTAAGTACAGTAAACCAGGGGTACTTAACTCAAAGTTTCATGCATGGCTTTCATGGTGTCCTGAATCGTCTGGAATTGTATACAAAGTTGTGAATTTTTTAAATTTGGCAACAGCTATCCTGTTCCTCTGATTGTGAGGCATCTTAACCCAAAAACGTTGGAGGAGTGCTGATTTAGCCAGTCAGACTTAAGTGGCACTGGCTTTGAAGAAAAAGCAAAAGGAAAGATTTTTATAAGGCTGGGCAACAAGAATGTGCATGTGTGCCAGCACCTTGGAGTAGAATCCTCTTAAAGGGGAACCATTGCATATGAACCAGTAGGTTTTAGCCAGTACATTACTTGAGGTGAAGAAGCTCATTTTTCTGTTATGGTAGAATTTGGTCTTATTTGGAAAATAGCAAGATTTTACAGCTTTTTGTTTTGCCAGTCAGTACCTGGAAATTAAAATCTTGTTTGACATATTACCATAGTTTTTTTTTCTAGACCAAATATTCAAGGAGCTTGTACGCTTGTAATTTAAATCTCCAAATTCATTCAGGGATGAAAGAAACAAGTATAGTTTAATTGAGTGCAAAAGCTTAAATTCTATAGAGGTTAAGGATACCAACTTTGTTAGACTTGTTAGCTAATCATTGCTATATATAGGAAAACTTTTATATCACATTTAATTTTTAGTGTCTTCAATATATCTTAAAAATTAAGGTAACATGAAATGAGGGAAAGTGAGCTTTTACTGAACTAGAAGACCCTACTTGGGGCGGGGGGCGGGGATCCATTTGAGCTTCATCTGTATTTAAAATTTTCGAGATCAAGATTTTAAATTGTATCAGGTTTTAGGGCCATAAATTCTTTAATAATCATTTTTTAAATGGGTTAGGGTAACTTCATATACATGTTAGTAGAAAGAACAGTATGATTTTTCTGGGGTGTAAAAATAAAGTGGACCCTAATGATTAATGCAGTTGTGGAATACCTAAGTAACTTCAGCATTTATTTGCTTTTACCATCTCAGTTGTTTAGGTAAAATCTCTGAAATACAAAGTAAAATATTTGTAAGAACATGGTTGAAGTAAAATAACTTGAGTAGAAAGTTTCTGACAATGTGAAAACTTCATAGGCACCTTAAATTCTTTTTCTTTATTTTCAGTAATCTATGCCAGCAATTATGACAATGTTAGCAGACCATGCAGCTCGCCAGCTGCTTGATTTCAGCCAAAAACTGGATATCAACCTTTTAGACAACGTGGTGAATTGCTTATACCACGGAGAAGGAGCCCAGGTAAAGTAGCTGATCAAAACATTATTGCAGAGTAATAAAGTTGTTGAGTTTAGAATAAAATTTTAAATTACCACCTTTTTAAAAAGTATCCCATAGTTTGTATGAAATTGGAATTATATATTCTGAGAGGTGGTCTAGAGAAAGAAGTTGCATTACATTTTGAAATGGTTTGGAGTGGGATGTTTTGGAATATTATTATTATACTTGTTCTGTTCTTCAGCAACCTTTACCGCATTTAATAAAAGATACAACCCAATGTATTAAATATTTTGTAGATATTAAAGGTTGTGTGTCCTTTATATATTTAATGTATTTGGAGTTAATATGAGTCTTCTGTTTTTGAAACATTTAAATTGCAGAAGTACTTCACAGATAAAACTTGTTTTAAATATCTCACAATACCAAGTATTTTTACATTATTTGAATTTTAGCACTTGTAAAAGTGATACTGTTAGAATAGGAAATTATCTTACACTTAATCTATGTTTTGATCAGTTTAAGGTTTGGGGATTTTTTTTAAAAAAACAGGAATGTTTGTAAATTTAAAATTTTTTTATGGTACAAGAAACTGGACAATCTTGAATCTGCACCCTGCGAACCTAATAATGTAAAGTTTTAAACGAGTAAAAGTTTCTGTTCCTGGATTTAAAAAATCTTATAAGGTGACGTGACAGATATCTTACTAGTAAAATTTTGTTGCCAAAAAGTGCATTTCTGGTAGATAATGTATCTTCAAGCTATTAATTTATATTTGCGTAGTTAAACCCTGGCTGCTTTCATACTTTTCAGAAACCTCTGAAAGGTGGATATAGTAGTATCTTTTATAGATAGTCCAAAAAACATGATGTATAAATATTAGCAAGTGCATAAGTATTTCTATTCCTTTCTGAAATCTAACATTGGTTTCACTATAATAAAGAAAAAATTTGAAGGGAAAAAGGGCCATGAAAGTTGTATGAGTGGAAAAAATTACAGTGATTTTGTAAGCTTGTTAGTGCAGTTTTGTACTCCTAGGCGCTTTCGACAGTGTTCTTGTCTCCAAAAGCATTCCTGAAAAAGTGTCCGTATTTGCTACACATACCATACATTCAACATGGAGCTTTAAGCTCCATTTCATCCCAGCATGGATGTATGGAAAGCAGCTGCTTTTGGAAGAAAGTATGACAGTAAGGTTGAAATGCATGAAGTAAGGTTGGGCTCAACTTTGACTATATTAGAAGCATAAGTCTATAAGCCATTAGGAAGATTGGCATTTAATTTTATCACATCATTAAGCTGCCGCTGCTCTTTAGTTTTTGTTCTTTTTTAACCTGGTTCACAGCATCTAAAAGTATGATGACTAGGGGCTTCCCTGGTGGCGCAGTGGTTGAGAGTCCGCCTGCTGATGCAGGGGACAGGGGTTCGTGCCTTGGTCCGGGAAGATCCCACATGCCGCAGAGCGGCTGGGCAGGTGAGCCATGGCCGCTGAGCCTGCGTGTCCGGAGCCTGTGCTCCGCAATGGGAGAGGCCACAACAGTGAGAGGCCCGCGTACCGCAAAAAATAAAATAAAATAAAAATGTGGTGACTAAATAGACCAGTCAGTGTTCTAGGCTTATAACGTAAGTAATTATAAAGACTATGTTGTAATGCTGCTTTAGTAATGTTTCAGTGTCGAAATTTAATGATTTGTTTTAAATTTGACTTTTGAATAAAGACTAGATTTAGAAAAGTGTTTACAGATATTTTCCATTTATGAAGACAAAATTAACTTTCCCAAAAGTAAGAATTTTATGTCTGGTTAGATTTCTCATGAGACAAGTCAATTGCATAAAGAATAATCAGTAAGTTGGTATTTGTTATAGATAAGGGAACAGGCTTAGAGCTTAAAGGCAGTTAAGAACCCCTTTTCTGAAAGTGCTATCTTTAAACTTTCTTGTTCAGTTTTTTATATACCACTTCTTGGGAGTTTTATTTTGAATAGAAAGTTGAAGGTTGCAGTGGAAAACATGTTTTTAGTGTTAGATGTCTTAAATTTATTCCAGTAAGTTTTCTAGTCGTTCCTCTAGAGTCTCATCTACAAAGTGTTACCTACCTTGCAAGAGACTGGAGGATTAGTGATGAGGTTTTGTAAAGCACCTGTTAGTGGTGACTGCTGTTTAGGAGCCATTCTGTTGAAAGGGTACTTTGAAAGTATAATGAAGATTTCACTTATGTGATGTAAACTCAGTGTTTTAAAATATGGTTTGGTGGGGAGTTTTTGTTTGGTTTGGGTCTGTCATAAAATATGTACTTAAAATAGCAAGTAGAAATTATGCTAATTAAGCTTTCAAACTCACCTGTATGTAGCCTTTTTTGAAAAGGATTACATAACTTTGGAGAGGAAGGAATTATTAGAAGGGTGGCCTTTAATCTGTAGATAGAACTTTAACCTAGATGGGTAGTATAGTAGAATAATTAGCACTGTAATATTAGGACTACCTTCTGTTATAAACATTTTTCTATTTTTAGCCAAGTAGGACTCCAGGGAAACAAAAATGTTGGAGTTGGGTGTTTTCTCCAGTACTCTGTTAAGTGTCTTGAACTCTTTTATCTATTGCTTAGCAACTAAAATACTTTCACCATTCAGTTAGTAACACAGGGAGATGCCAGATTTTCTCTCTCTTCAGTTTTCCTTTGTGCCTTTTTAAACCCCTCCTGGGGTTTTAAGTTAATAAAGGAATATATTTTTTTAAAAAACATATATTACGTAAGGACAGTGGGATTAAGACAAATTTTAAAAAGGACACAAATACTAGATACTAGAAATAACTTTAGAGAGCAAAATTACAACAAAAAGGTTGACTGAAAAGGAAGGAATGTGATTTATGGGGAGATTGAAATGAATGGTGGTAGAGTGGGAACTATTCATTTATGTGTAGAATGCTCATCACTTCAAAAAAATCTGATAAAGTTGTATCTTGACCAAATAACTTTTACTAGGCATGGATCTTTGATGTACCTTATCCTCTTAATATTTGTTACTATTTTATATGCAAGTCTCTATCAAGTTACATATTCTTAGGAAGAGTATCAAAACACTGCTAAAATGGGCTTTGGCCGTAAATAATTCACATCAACATTCTTTCTACCTTTTGTTGGTTGGTTATTATATGATACAATTACAACCCTTTAAAGAAATCAAATTAAAAATGTATAGTTGTATTTCAGGACTTCACACACTTGCTCTAATCCCAGACCCTTAGGGTGGAACCCAGGCACCTTATTTTTCTTTCAAGTTCCAAAGTGTTTCTGGTCTTATTGGCAGGATACAGAACCATTACCTAATTTAGTGGGTGTGTATTTGTCAACATTTTAAACAATAAGTGTATAAATGCCACAAGAGAAAAATGATTTTTTTTTTGTAAATTGGAATAAAAGCCAACTTAAAGATTATGAGGTATCTGTGTTGGAGATCGTTTAAATAAGAATGCTTTTCTCCCCCCCCCTTTTGATCCTTCCTTGTTTATAACCCATAGAATCAAACCCTTGATCCAAGTAAATGATCTAACAGAAGGATAATTGTCAAATTTTAAAACCATAAAACTTTACTCTTTGGTTACAACATGTGATAGAAATAGGTAAAAGTTAATTAGGGAGGATCCAGTTGAGCTACAAAACAGCCTTTAAAGGTAAAAAGATTAAGCGGTTGCTTCCTGAAAAAAATTAATAGATTTATCAGCCTTTGGTAAAATGTAGTGTTCATATTGTATGAAAAACTAACAGTTAAAATGAAGAAACTAGATAATGTCAACATGGCTAGATCTTTAAAACTGTCAATTGTCAATCATATCTCAGTGAAGCTGAGGAAAATAAACTATGTCAAATGGAAAGAGCAAACTGCAGAAGGATTTCTACAATATACTATTTATATAAAATTTAGTAACCACACAACTATATTTATGAAATTCATACACATGCTGTGAAAATACAGACAGGAAAAGGCACCAAAGTCATGAAAGAGATTATCTCTAAAGAAGGAACAAAGGAAGGAAATGGCGCTGAAGAAAGGTACAAAGTTCCATAAGTTTTAGATCTTACGTTTAAAAGAAAAACAGACAAATGCAGCAAAATCTTAACATTTGTTAATTCTAGATGCTGGTTTCATAGGTTTAAATATTCTGGGTTTGCATTTTAGAAATACAAAAGCAAAAAAAGAAAATTTTCAAAATAAGCTAGGATTTAATATATGAAATTAAAGGATTTTCAGAGACACAGGTGTGTTAACAATAAACTGAAGATACTGCTTTAAAAAGGTCTTATGTGTCTCAACAGCTATTAGAGAGTTGTAGGCTTACTTAGACCTAGCTTTTATCTGTCTCCCCTGAAATATAATTTTATAAAGTTTGTGAAAGATATCTTGGTGACTCTTGTATACCATTACATAACTTATCTAAGTAGATGTGAGTTTTTATATGTTGCTTTTGGTTGATTGTATGCTGAGAACCCCTTTATGTCAGAGTAGACGATTGAATTTAAGTTCAGTTTTGAGAATACCAAATAAAGCAGATTATGGGGAAAAAACCCTTTTCTGTTTCAAAAGAATGTACTCATTCTTTTTGTTGTTGTTAATTAATTTTTTAATTCGTTAATTAATTTATTTTTGGCTGTGTTGGGTCTTCGTTGCTGCGCGCGGGCTTTCTCTAGTTGCGGTGCGCAGGCTTCTTATTGCAGTGGCTTCTTGTTGCAGAGCCCAGGCTCTAGGCACGTGAGCTTCAGTAGTTGTGGCGCGCAGGCTCAGTAGTTGTGGCGCACGGGCCTAGCTGCTCTGCGGCATGTGGGATCTTCCCCAACCAGGGCTCGAACCCGTGTCCCCTGCATTGGCAGGCGGATTCTTAACCACTGCGCCACCAGGGAAGCCCTGTACCCATTCTTAATTCAAGTTGATAATGGACACATTTTTATTTCCAAGGACTAGTTTCTTGAGTATTTCTGAAAGTTGTTAAAATCACTGTCCGATTAGGATTTGTGCCTTGCTCAATACCATTCGAAAGAACAAATTAGCTTAAAATTCTTTTTGTATACTATTTTAGCAAAGAATGGCTCAAGAAGTACTGACACATTTAAAGGAGCATCCTGATGCATGGACAAGAGTCGACACAATTTTGGAATTTTCACAGAATATGAACACGAAAGTAAGCAAGTGGTGGTTTTTAAATCCCTTATTTCTTCTTTTCTTCCAGTCATAAACTTTGAGGAAGGTATCTCATTTTTAGTATTAGCATTTGTTATCTCAAATCATTTAATAATGTTAACTTATTTCAAAATTTAGTCTTAAACATAGAATTAATTCTTGCAAATAGTCCTAAGAATTATAAATGAAGTTTTGAAATTGGGACTAGTATGCAAGGTGGCTTTTTTTTTGTTGTTTGGGGGTTTTTTTGTTTGTTTGTTTTTTTCTTTTTTCTTTTTAGAATATGTGTACAGATCTCAGCATAAATTCTGAATGTTATTCAGAGATGAAACATAACATCAGAGGAATTATTTGGGGCAAGTAATCAATATAACACAGGCTAGGCACCTCCAAAACCAAGTTGTGTGGGCAGCGTAAAACCCTACTCCATGGTACCAATGCTTTTTATGGGACAGCACTCAGTTTTTATTTGCAATTGAAAATGTTATCATTTGGGTCCTTTTTTCTGAAGTTTGAACAGAAGGGTTGATCAAAATGTGTTTTGACTGTTTAGGCTTGATGATTCACACTTCTCTTTAAACTGCCTTAAAGTAGTAAAATACCATGCATGGCATTCTGTTTAAATACACACAAGGTTTCCACTTGGTATACATTGTGTTAAAACAGAAAGTAGCCATGTTCACCTCTGTTTCTGAAATCAGACTGTGTTAATTAACAGTTTTAAAATATTAACTAGTTTTGACATCTTATAAATTTTAGGGCAAAAATACAGTCCAGAACTTCCTCAAAGTGCTAACCTTAAGTAACATAACAGTGTTTGCCTGTTTGCTTGCCTGGTAAATTTTGCTTTTTATACTGACAGACATTACTAATGTTTAAGTTGATTTATCAACAGTATTTTTAAAAACTCAAATTTGTCTTGTGAAAAATGAGATGATTAGAGGAACAGAAAGAAAGCAACAGGTAAAGAATTCTTCCATTTACATAAATTACAAATGATTTGGTGCTAAATTTATGCACTATGACATTTGGCTTTTATGCAATCATTTTTTTTTCTTTAAAGATGTTAACACTACCTGATATTAATCATAATGTTCCATTATGTTGATTGCTTGTAATAGGAAGAAAAGGGGTGTCTTCCTGTGCAACTGACACAGCTAGGCTTTGACGGCAGGCCTCCACAAGGTCTACCCTTTTGATTCCCTTTAACTGAATTCTGTTCATCAATTGTTTTTGTTTCATGGGCGGTGGGTGGGGAAAGGGGAATTCAATGCGTAAAATAAGTATTTCTAAGGGCTCAGTAGAAATTTCTACCATAGGGATCATTTCATGCATTTATTTTTTTCATTTAGTCTTTGCTGTTCTCTGTCCCTCATCTTCATAACTCAGCAGTGGATTCCTCAAGTCCTGAGGTGTAAAGCAGAAACTTCATACTTCAGAATGATATTTGGATTATTTATGTATATTTCCAAAGTAGTTATTTATCATTGGCCCTCAGATTTGGCTATCACTTCAGATTTTTTAATCAAAATACTCCTTTTCAAAGAAATGTGAATTCTCATCATGTGTAGAGTCTTAATGTCTAGGAGAGATTGGGTTTTAGGGTACTATGTTGGTGATCTATGTATTCCTTTGAACTAATTAGTGAAAAGCTTTTATTGGGCTTCCTGCCTCAGACCTGTTTGCAGAAAGATGAAAAGATGAATTGTATCTTCAGCAAGCTTGTGCTACTTTTTTACAGTTGGAGAAAGGACTAGAGGTTAGTAAATAGGTAATTTAGGTAACAACAGTATCAGATATAAAGGCAGAAGTAAATAAGTGCAACAATGAAGGGGGGATATCCTTCAATTAAAAAGGGTAGGCTGAAAATACATTGAGTAAATATGGTTAAGTTATCATTAAGATTAGTACTTCTTAACTGGTGTATTTATGGTGGGTTTTGTGTCTTAGTTTCTTAAACATCTTTGTAATTGGCTGAGAATTAGCAAGAGGATATATATTCCATGTAGTAAGAAGTGCATTTGTTTTGACTTAGTAAAACTTTTGACACTCTGATTTCATGCCTTTAAAATTAATTTAAAGCAAGTTTAGGGTAGTATGTTTTTAAAAGTTAATTTAGAATTTTAGTCAGTGAGAAACTTATCTTTTTTGTTTATTTACATTTGTCTGAAACGTATACCTATAAAGAGAGGTAAATGAACAGGAAAGAAAGCTTCACCATTTACTGCTGATTATGAAACTTTAATGGCATCAAATTTATAATTTGTAATTTCAGAATTTTGCTTTGGCCTTGTTTTTATTTTTGGAGTCTTTTTAAGGAATGTTCTGCAAATGTAGGATTTGGGTTGAAATGGCAAATTTTTCCTAAAAAGTATGAAATGTTAAAAATGAAAGAAAACAGCAAAAACACTGTTTGAGCACAATGTAGTTTGGGACAGTCTATATTGTGCTTTGGATAAAGTGTGCATTCACATGATCCCTTTGGTTGAAATACTAATGCTCCTATTTTATTGTGTGATGACTAACCATTTTAAAGATGAACTCTTATTCTCAGCCAAAACTTGCAATCTGAGGTTATATGTCTATATATGAATGAGTTTACCTTTCAGGTATTATAGCTGATTCTTCCCTAATTCAACCAGTTGAAGCATACCACAACAGTTTTGACCCTTTTCTTCCTCCTGTCTATCCACACTAATTGGTCATGGTAATGATTTTGGGTAGTAACTCCTGTAGCCTTGTAAATTGTTATAAATATTGTTGACTATTTAGAGTGAGTAATCAACAGGAGGGACAAAATGGCTTGAAAGTGGTATTTGTATTTATTAACTTCCTTACATTTTTAGTTATCATTTTTATAGTTGGAAGGAATACCTGAAAGGTAGATACAGATTGCAACATTCATTTGTGTATTATTTTGACTGTGCACAAAAGTTTATCTTTAAATTAGTAGAAATAGCAACTATAAGGGTGGGGTTAAAATTTAAAATTAAACCCGTGGGTTGTCTTGCTGCTCCTTAAATAACACACCAGTGATGTTTGTAAACACTTTCTGTAGAAAGTATCTGTGACAATACTTTAATACTTGGCCAAGAGCTTACAACTCCTAGAAGATGGTAGGAAGCTTGAGAGCATCCAAGCTGCTAAATTCTTAGGAGCCTGGTCGTGTTAAAGTACGTGAGCCTATAAGCAGTCATTTATGCTGTGAATTCGTGTCTGGCTGCTACTTTTCCTTCTACACACTAAGCCCATTTGGCTGCTAAGGGCTTTTTATTTGGTTCTTCCTCCTGGTGTGAGCATGTATAAACAGCAGGACGTTAAATAGAGTAGTAAACAATAAAGTGAGGAAAATGCATGAAAACTCAGTATATGGGTGAATAGATCCTTGTTTAATATATGTAATTAAACTTGGTAGCATAATGTTTTTGAAACTTTAGATGTAAATGTGTGAATGTCTGTCCATTTGTGAATCCTGGAAATTGCCAGTCTTACAGCAATATATTCACATGCTTCTATTCTCCAATTTTCAGTATTATGGACTACAAATTTTGGAAAATGTGATAAAAACAAGGTGGAAGATTCTTCCAAGGAACCAATGTGAAGGTAGGAAAGTGTTTTAAAGAATTGTAGATTCAGAATTTTATTATTCCTGGCATTTTTATTATAGTTGAGTATTGGACAGGAGGAATGTGTTGAATCTTTAGTAGGTTATTATGCTCTAATGGATTACTGCTTTCATCATGTTGCAAGGCAGGTTCTGTTTATATTTGGGGGCAGGGGAAGAATAAGGTTATCTTTGGGGGAAAGCAGAAACCAGACTGGTCAAACTTTCTACAGTAAATATTGTGGTGAAAAATTTGTATCAACTTATAGTTAATCTGGACCATGTTTGAAATGAATGAAATTTGAATATGTGCTCTTATGTATTGTTTTAAATTCATCACACAGTAACAAGTAATGGGTACTGTGATACAAGGAATAATATAAATAGAACAGCAAAGGAAAAAAACAAGTTTTAAAAATCAAGACTTTAGCTTTTGAAATTCTGGGCATACCTTATAAGAGGTTGGCTTCTAAAATAAGGAAAGATCAAAAAATGAAGATGTGGTGGTGCCTAGTATTAATATTTTTACTTTTTCCTTTATCACTACCTCATTAAAAGTAGTCATGGTTTAAGAAACATGGGGTAAGGTTAGTCTCTTGGAATTCTTTAATGCAGTTCCTTCCAGTTTTCACATATTGCCTTATTATCTACTTTGTTACTTGTTTAATCTCTGAAAAATAAAGAGAGAAGTCTGGATTTTAAAATGGGGTTATACTACTTTTTGGTGGTGTTTTTTCCTATTAAATTATGTCCCCTTTCTTTGACTGTTGCTCTTTAAGATTTGTCTTTACCTGCTTTCTCATGGTATCTTTATGGTGGAATAGCGACCAGGATTTACTCAGTCTGACTTAAATCTTGACATCTTTCTAGCACATTTAGAGGTCACTGGGACATTTTTTAACGGCAGTATCCCTAGTAAACTGTGAATTAAGAATGATAGTATGAGAGGAAATAGTGCCCCCCCCAAAGAGGCCTGTTTCTTTAAATGTTTTTATTTTGGTTTGAAAGCATTTTAGATCACATTCTGTGGCTTTCTCAGACATTAGTAAGTACAGTTTGACTCTGGCCCAAGTAGATCCTTTGTGCTTCATCACTACTTTAAGGGACCTTAGGTGCAGTCCTGGTTCCTTTACTACTGTTGTTTTATACTTGTGGTCTGAGCCTCAGATTTAACTTTGGCTATGGCTTACCATACCAACAAAAAAGTGTGTAATGTTTTACTTCAGTGCCATTTTACTATATAATAAGTCCCTCTTTAATTTCAAAACACATAGATCTCTGCTTCTTATTACATAAGGATTGTGCTAGATGATCCTCCCAAATTATTTTCCAACTATAAAATTAAATGATTTAAAATTATACTAGCTTATCAGTCATGGTTGTATTTGTTACTGAAAAAATTAGAGGCTAAAGTTCTCCCTGAGGACTTGACAGTTTTTGCTTTCTGCATGAATGGGAGTGGCATGTTTTGGTTTTTATCATAAAGTCAGAAGCTTCCATCTATTTCTATTTAAGTATCAAATATATACATATTCCAGGACATATGTATATTTAATATACGCCCTGGAATATGTATATATTTAATTTTAATTTTGCAGGTCTTACCATCTTGTTTGGCAAAAACTGGTGGAGGCGGGGTGGTGATTATTCTCCCTGAGTCAAGAGAATTCTATTTTATTCATGTGTTTCTATTCTGTATTAGTGAGATACTTCATTTCTCTGCAAGCAGTACTTATAAAAAACATCTATTAGAATCACCTTTCCCCTTGCATTTCCCCTTAACACTAGTGATAAGATTGAGTGGGATGTAAACTTTTTAAAAAGTACCTGAAGTTCTATCACCACATGTATGGTTTTTACTGTCAGTGAAGTCATTACATGGAGGGGAAAGTGTGATGTAATTTTTAGGGTCTTTCAGAGGCTCAATATTAGAAGAGCATGTAAAATGGCTCCCAGAGAATATTAGTAAACTCTATCTAACTTTAGACATACAGCAGCAACTTTGCATGATGCATTTAATGATTTGTGTTTTTAGGGTAATTGACCTTATTTATAAAACATTGGGAAATAAATTTATTCACTACTATATTTATAATTCTTTCCAACTTCGTCAATCCTAGGGGGCTTCTACAATCCTAAAATTTTGTATCTCGCGAAGTATACTAACATTTCTGAATGTTAATTTTCCTTCATCTTTAAGTAACTTCGATATTGGAAATAAATTAGAATAACCCCCCAAATATTGTACATTCTTTTTGTTTATAATTGTCATATCTTTTAAGCTGTTGTCTCCACTTTAGCTAGTCTTTGTCCATTTTAGTACCATTAGGTATTGAGACTATACAAATATATTCCCTACGTCAGAGTATTACAGGTAGGAAGATAGAACATGTTAAAAATAATATCATTTTTTTAAAAATATGATCATTAAATTAGGAGTACATGTAATGAGTGCTAACACATGCTAAAAGAGGGGAAAAATCAGGTTGGCCCCTTTGGACAAGCTCATTCATGAAAATGGCAATGCTTGATGTATTTTAAAGGAAGGATAGGTTTGATTATCATACCTGTCAAACAGCAAGCCAAGATAAGTTTTGTACATTTTTTCCAATCCAGCATATATTTTATCAGCTTCTAGGTTCTTGTCCATAAGCATACGTTAATTTTAACATGTTCTTTTAGTGGAATGGCATTTTCAATTTAGGGCATTATCTACAGCAGTTTGCCAGGAAAATACCTGACAGTTCTGGACTGAGTTAGATGTCTCTTGCTCTGTGTTCCCTTAGTGTGTCCTGTACCAGCGGATCACAAATGAGTAAAATTTAAATGAGCAAAAAAGACAGATAATAGCCAAGTAAGGACATGTTAAAAAACATTTAATTAAAAGATTTTTAATAAAAATAGAGCAAGGGAGATACAACCTTCATAATCATTTTAATGAATTTAGATTTATGTAATACAAAATTAACTACATTGCTCTGATTTTTATTATTTTGCTTTAGGTCAGAAAAATGTGTTTTTTTGGTCACCCCCATCCCCACCCATGCTAACCTTTATCCCACTTAGCTATCACTGTTTTTCTCACTCTTTATCTTTTTTTTTTTTTTTTTTTTTTTTTTTTTTTTTTTTTTTGTGGTGTGTGGGCCTCTCATTGTTGTGGCCGGACTCTCCCGTTGCGGAGCACAGGCTCCGGACGCTCAGGCTTAGCACCATGGCTCACGGGCCCAGCCGCTCCGCGCCATATGGGATCTTCCCATACCGGGGCACAACCCATGTCCCCTGCATCCACAACCCGTGTCCCCTGCATCGGCAGGCAGACTCTCAACCACTGCGCCACACAGGGAAGCCTTCACTCTTTATCTTATCCTCCCAAATATAAGCTTAATGGTATCAGGGATCAGAGAATGTCTATTGCATTCTTACTGCTTGGTATGTGGGTGTTCAGTATATAATTATTCAATTAATGAATTACTATTATTGAAGTACTTCAGTGACTAGCACCACTCCCTATTTGGGATTGATTCGTCTATCTAAGAGCCTAATGACTTTCCCAGTATTTTTGCTTTTACATTTTTAAGTAAGTCAAGACAATTTTTCATTTTAAGATATTGAATGTAGTTCTCTGCTATACAGTAGGTCTTTGTTGTTTATTTTGTATATAGTAGTGTGTATATTTTAATCCCAAACTCCTAATTTATCCCTCCCCCAATCCCCTTTCCCCTTGGGATAACCATAAGTTTTTTGTTTGTTTGTTTTTCTATGTCTGTGACTGTTTCTGTTTTGTAAATAAGTTCATTTGTATCATTTTTAAAGATTACACATATAAGCGATACATGATATTCATCTTTGTCTGCTTTACTTTGCTTAGTATGATAATCCCTAGGTCCATTCATGTTGCTGCAAATGGCACTGTTTCATTCTTTTTTATGCCTGAGTAATATTCGTGTGTGTGTGTGTCACATCTTTATCCAGTCTTCTGTCGATGGACATTTAGGTTGCTTCCATAGTTTTTAAGGAACCTCCATACTGTTCTCCATAGTGACTGTACATATTTACATTCCTACCAACAGTGCAGGAGGGTTGCTTTTTCTCTACACCCTCTCCAGAATTTATTGTAGACTTTTTGGTGGTGGCTATTCTAGCTGGTGTGAGGTGATACCTCATTGTAGGTTTGATTTTCATTTCAGTAATAATTAGCGACGTTGAGCATCCTTTCATGTGCCTTTTGGCCATCTGTATGTCTTCTTTGGAGAAAATGTCTTTTTAGATCTTCTGCCCATTTTTTGATTGTGTTGTTTGGGTGTTTGGGGGGGTGTTTTTATTTTTGAGCTGTGTGAGCTGTTTGTATATTTTGGAGGTTAATCCCTTGTCAGTTGCATCATTCGCAAGTATTTTCTCCCATTCTGTAGATTTTCTTTTTGTTTTGTTTATGGTTTCCTTTGCTGTGCAAAAGCTTTGAAGTTTAATTAGGTCCCATTTGTTTGTTTTTATTTAAGACTTTTTGTGTGTGTGTGGTATGCGGGCCTCTCCCTGTCGTGGCCGTGGCCTCTCCTGTTGCAGAGCACAGGCTCCTTTCACGCAGGCTCAGCGGTCATGGCTCACAGGCCCATCCACTCCGCGGCATGTGGGATCTTCCTGGACTGGGGCATGAACCCGTGTCCCCTGCATCGGCAGGCGGACTCTCAACCACTGTGCCACCAGGGAAGCCCCAAGACAATATTTTTGACTCAAGAAAAAGAATAAATTTTAATAAGTAAAGTGGAATAATTTCCAAATGGGGAGTGGTTACTAGTCATTGAAGCAAAGGTACACTAGGACTGTCAATGGTGTTGGTTCTTCTTTCTTGTCTGCAATGCACAGCTTTCATTATAACCCCCGTTCCTTTTTTAAAATAATTTTGGTGCTTGGTTTAGAAGATTCAAACCATAAAGAAGTGAGGGGAGGCCTCCTTTGTCTCTCCCTGAAAAAAATCTTTGTTAAAGAATCTATTATTTTAATTTAAACCAAAGGATTATATTTTAATCTGTTAAGGCATATGGCTTACAGATCATTACATTTCATGAGATATATACAAACTTGCTGACATTGAAAAGGGGAGTGGTGAATTTATGAAGAAAAGGTTCAAAGTGATAAAGCCATACTATCTTGATTGTCTTGCATGGTTATTGGGATATGATATAAGAGGTAATGTGTGTAAAGCACTCTGCATATCTAGGTGCTGACTATGGATAAACACAACGTGTATGTCGCCAGCTTTTTTCCATGAAAATACTCCCATTTCTCTCCATTTCACCAAGTAATCATATACTAGTCTCAGGCTACCTTGCGATTTCTGCAGTGGCATCCTAACTGGGCTAACACCCGTTTATGTGTGTCCCTTGTAATATATTCACAACAAAGGATTTAGCACGATATTTTTAAAAACAGAACTAAATCAGGTCACTCGCATGCTTAAAGTCTCTCATTGTACTGAATATCACGTTTAACTTGTTGCCTTAAGCAATACTGGCTTTTAAAAATAGTTTGCTTTTTTAAGTTTTATTAAGGTATATTTAACATATACAATAGACTGTGTGTGTTAAAGTGTACAATTTGATACGTTTCGACTTATGCATATACCTGTGAAAACACCGCTGTAATCAAGACCTTCTTCTTTGTGATTGCCCTCTCCTTTACCTCCCCAGCCCCCAATCTGCTTTCTGTCACTCACTTGATTAGCTAGGAGTAGAATGGATAGATCATAGGGGTATGTTCTTAGCTGCCCAACTGTTTTCCAAAATGGTTGTATCACTTTACATTCTCAGTAGCAGTATGCTTCCCATCCTCACCAAAGCTTCGTATGGTCAGTGTTTTTTAATTCTAGCCACTATAGTACATATATAATGGCTTCTCACTGTGACTTCTACTGTTGAGCATCCTTAACATCTGTGTGTATGTTTATTTATTTTAAGTTGATAGTGTTACTCCCTGTTGAACAGAGATAGTTGTTTCCTTTGTTGGTCATTTTGAAAAGAAAATTTAAGTGTTTGGCCTGTTTAAGCCCTTGGCTCTTAAGCAAATCCATGAGAAACTCCTTTTTTCCCACTCATAGAATGTAATGTTTGAAATATCAGTCTGATGGCAGATGTGACAGGCACTCCTATTCTTGTATTTTTGCCAGTTTTATAACATGATGGGATAATAAAGCAAAGATAATATTGATTAAATTTACATTTTATCTAATAAAACAAGGCAGTATTTTTCAAGATGTTCTTTTGCATTTCAGCATCATACATAATTGACAAAGTATTTTCCCACCACTTCAAGTTAAGGTAACAATTTGATCCCCCCAAAGTTTCCTAATTCTGTGGAACGTCCATAAGAGGTCTTTACTTGAGACCTAACAATTCCTAATCCTTACCTTACATCCATGCAGGAGACAGGAACCACCTATAGATTTTATTAAAGGGGTGTAGATTTTATTATGATTATTCTTTTGTTATAGGAAAAATTGTTGAATTTTTAATAAAATAAAAACTTGTGATTAAATATACATAATGTTTACCATTTTAAGTGTATAGTTTATTGTAAGTAAATACATAGTATTGTGCAACCATCATTACTATTCATCTCCAGAATTTTTTCATCATCCCAGTTGAAACTACCGATTAAACATTAACTCGCCATTACACTCTCTCCCCAGGCCCTCTTAACCATTATTATGCTTTTTGTCTCTATGAATTTGCCTATATTAGGTAACTTATATGCGTACAATCATACAGTATTTTGTGTCTGGTTTATTTCAGTAGCATATGTTCCCAGGGTTCATCCATCTTGCAGTATGTAACAATTTCATTCCTTTTTAAGACTGATATTCCATTATACGTATATACCACTTTGTTTATGCATCTGTGGGCTGTTTCCAAATTTTGTCTATTGTAAATAGTGATGCTGTGAACTTACTAAAATTTTAATTGCTGTATATATTTTAGAGTTTAGTATCTGTTTGAGGCCGTAAACCCTTTTAAGAGTAATAAATAAAGAATAAAGATGTCCATTCCTCTTAAAACTACTAAACATATAGGCAATAAGTTATAGTCTAATTCTAGCCTATCTGTGGGAACCCTAGGTTAAGAACCCCTGCTTTGGGGGGTTTTTTAGCTATTCATTTCTTGTTTTGCTGTTTATTCTCATGAGTATTTTATTGAGTGAGGAGTAGGAACATTATTCTGGATTCCTTTGGACAATAAGGTAAAGAACACAGCTGTATTTTAGTGACTATCTTTCTGATCATTGGTGGTGGTTTAAATGGACAAATGTTTGTAATAACAGTATGACATGGGAAAAGAGCCTTTCTTTCTTGCCAACAGGCATGTGAAAAGATGAAAAATAGAGTTAACCACATGATCCAGCAATTCCACTCCTGGGCATATATCCAGAAAAGATGAAAACTAATTCATAAAGATACATGAAGCCCAGTGATCATAGCAGCAGTATAGTATTTACAATAGCCAAGACATAGAAGCAACCTAAACACCCATCAACAGATGAATGGATAAAGAAGATGTGGAGAGTGGGTGTGGGTGTGTGTATACACACACGTGCGCACACACAATGAAATATATCACTCAGCCATAAAAAGAATGAAATAATGCCACTTGCAGCAACATGGATGGACCTACAGATTATCATACTGAGTGAAGTCAGTCAGAGAAGGACAAGTATCATGATATCACATGTGGAATCTTTAAAATTGATACAAATGAACATATTTAAAAAACAGAAATACTCAGACATAGATAACAAGTTTATGGTTACCAAAGGGAGAAAGGGGAAGGGAGGGATAAATTGGGAGTATGAGATTAACGTACACTACTATATATATAAAATAAACAAGGACCTACTGTATAGCACATATATTGTGCTGTATTGAATATCAATATCTCATAATGTATAATGGAAAGAATCTGAAAAAGAATTTGTATGTAACCGAATCACTTGCTGTACACCTGAAACAAACACAACATTGTAAAATATTTTAAAGTGTGAAAGAAAAAAAGTTTCAGTTATACATGGCTTTGATGGAAGGATGTCATTACAGAGTAAACAAATATTTAAAATGAATTTGATCGGATAGTACTGCACAATGGTTGGGACTGGATTTAACTCAGTTTTGTCTGATTATAGCTTTACTTTTTTTTTTTTTTTTTTTTTGTGGTATGCGGGCCTCTCAGTGTTGTGGCCTCTCCCGTTGTGGAGCACAGGCTCCGGACGTTGCGGAGCACAGGCTCCGGATGTTGCGGAGCACAGGCTCCGGATGCGCAGGCTCAGCGGCCATGGCTCATGGGCCCAGCCGCTCCGCGGCATGTGGGATCTTCCCAGACTGGGGCACGAACCTGTGTCCCCTGCATCGGCAGGCGGACTCTCAACCACTGCGCCACCAGGGGAGCCCTGTAGTTTTACTTTTGTAAGAGTGTATCAAGGCTTTCCATTTTTTGTGTTGTATGAAAGTTAGCCACTATGAAAGCAAGAGGTAGGAGTCTGCAACTTTTGGGGGGAGGGGGGTGCTGCTTTGGGTCTTTGTTGCAGTGTGTGGGCTTCTCTTTGCGGTGGCTTCTCTTGTGTTGTACGAGCTCTAGGTGCACAGGCTCCAGAGTGCAGGCTCAGCAGTTGTGGCACACAGGCTTAGTTGCTCTGTGACATGTGGGATCTTCCTGGACCAGGGATTGAACCTGTATCCCCTGCATTGGCAGGCGGATTCTCAACCACTGCGCCACCAGGGAAGCCCCAGAGACTGCAACTTTTTAACTCATATTTTAGTTTGTTTAGGAATGCAGTTTTCTCTTAATAGGTAGAATCTTGTATTTGGTTGAAAACTTAATGCATGACCGTCTATATCACGGAGTAGCTAAGAGGCTCATGAACAACCTTACAATTTAAATTTAGAAAGGGCTTTTGCCTCCATAAGAATATGGCACCATCAGTATGTTGCAGTCAGTAAGTTCTCATTTTAAAGGGTTTTAGTGAATCAAGTTCTGTTACGCATTTCTTTTACCCTATCATTAAGTATCTAATATTTGCAAGATGTTCCTGGGGGATAAGATTGTTAATATTGCTGTGTAACTAACTTGAAAGATGATAAATAACTTCTAAGTCAGGATGGGAGTTACTTAAATCTCAACTTTTTAGCTAGCTAATGTTGATACTATCAACTTACAGGATTGTGTAGGCTATTTGGTGTTGCTTTGTTTTATTTGAAATGGGACTGTCAAAGAAATTTTTCTTGACTTTGAGAAAATAGAGTTGGATTATAAAAGATGCATGCATAAACTCGTGGATAAGGAGCATTCATGTGCCATAAACTGCCTTCCAGTGAGTAGTTAGGCATTTTTATACTAGTGTACCTTGTTTTGAAGAAATTATGCGTGACTAGTCCTTTTAAAAAAAAGTATTCCTTTTCAATAAATAATTCAAAGGTTTACTTTAGTAACTTTGGAGGTGAATTTTATTGTTCACATTTAGAAGAACAGGGTGGGGGGCTATGGATATAAGTATGCTAGATCATTGTAGGAGTCCTTTGAAAAACTTAGTAACCATATAAGAGCATAATTGTGTTTGTCAAAGGCATACAAACTATGTATGAGAACTCTTCAGTGAAATGTTCTTCAGTTTTTTTTTTTATATATATATATATTTCAAGTGTTCCTTATTCCCAAGGAAGAGCTTAGAAGGCTGCTGGAAGGAATATCCTAGTCTCTTCACATACATTTTCTGAATAATTGGAAACAGATAATTTCTGATTAGTATGGTTTTTATTGGATATGGAATCTTGTAAAGGTAGTTCTTGTTTTAAGAAATTTCTTTTACATAAATGTCACTTTTGTAACTCACAGACGACTAATTCTTTTGGCACAAAGAATAAATAGACACTGGGATTTCGAAGTATTTTCTGTTAAATCTCAGAAGCTGAGCTTTCTCTGCTACTTGTAAACATTTGACTTTTCTCCCTTGATATGTGTGACACCCCTTTTTTTTTTTTTTTTTTGGCTGTGCCGCGTGACTTGTGGAATCTTAGTTCCCTGACCAGGGATTGAACCCAGGCCATGCAGTGAAAGCCTGGAATCCTAACCACTAGGCCGCCAGGGAACTCCCACCATTTCTTTTTTAGAAACTTTTCTTTTCTTAGAAGGAAAAGATATATATCGGTTCAGTTCACAATTGTAAAATTTGGGGGGGGGGGTTGTTTTGTTTTGTTTTGTTTTGTTGCGCGGTACGCGGGCCTCTCACTGCCACCGCCTCTCCCGGCCATGGCTCACGGGCCCAGCTGCTCCACGGCATGTGGGATCCTCCCCGACCGGGGCATGAACCCGTGTTCCCTGCATTGGCAGGCAGACCCCCAACCACTGCGCCACCAGGGAAGCCCGTAAATTGTTCTTAATTGAACTGCTTTTATTTTTTTAATTCTGGGTAAACTATGGGAAGGAATTTGGGGGAAGGAGTTATGGTACTTAATCAGATAAGCTACATAGCAGTAGGAGATTCTAAACAGACACTTGTGTGCAGCAGTACTTGATCAAAAAGGTGTTGTTAACGTATAGTTTCAATGCTTTGGATGGATGGAAGTACTGATCATTATAGAGTGATGTTAAATTAAGAGACTTTAAAGTCTTTTTAAAGTCTCAGAGACTTTATTGTCTCTGAGATCCTTGTAGTTTTTTTTGTTGTTTTTTTTTAACTACCTATTTCACTTTTTTCCTGCTTCCACCTTTTACTCTTGCTCCATCTACAGGTGAATTTCAGAAGCCTCTCAAAAAAGGGAGAGAAGGTATTTAATTGATTTAATTGATAACAGAAGAGTGAAGGATCAGTTTGATCCTGTTTTCTTATTCTCCGAGGCTGAGAAAAGCCTCAAAACTCATACATGTTTCAACCAGAGGCAGGAATTGTAGTTCTACTCTTGTTCCTTATGACAGATGTAGAAGAAAACTACTGAATCTCTTTATTATTTGGTATTGTCAGTCATTTAATCTAAGAGTAGGCTGTATTTTTGGTTTTGTTTAAACCATGTTTTTGCCTATATTAGAGGTTTCCGAGGGGTGCTTTTTTATTTGTTTATAATGACTCTTTTCCTTGATTTGTTTTTGAATTTTATTCTGTTTTTTTATACAGCAGGCTCTTTCTTATTAGTTATCTATTTTATACATATTAGTGTATATATGTCAATCCCAATCTCCCAATTCATCCCACCCCCGGCCACTTTCCCCCCTTGGTTCCTTAACTTTTTAGGGGCCTTAATGACAGTAATTCATCTGTAAAGAACAGGAGGGTCAACAATATCAGAATTGTTTTGATTTGATCTAGTGGATATTAAGGACATAAGATTGTTGTGTGGGTTAACCTAACTTAAATGGTATGATTTAGCACTCATTTTAAAATAAAACTTGTTGCCCTAGTAGGTTTGTTTGTTTGTTTGTTTTAATCACCTTATTGAATCTAGGTCTGATTTTATTTTGTGTGTCCACAAAGCCTCTTGTTTTTTTAAAAAATAATTTTAGACAATAGAAACATTGACCCAAAAAGTACAGAATGTACTTACACCTCTTAGTTTATCCTTTTAATAACTTAGACAACCATAATAAAATCATCACCACCAAACATTTAACATTGGTTCAGTACTATTAACTGAATTATGGACCTTAATTCAAGTTTCACAAGTTTTCTCTCTTGTCCTTTTCTTAGTCTACAATTTATTTAGTTGTGTCTCTAGTCTCCTTAATCTGTGACAGTTCTTAATTTCTGCTTGATATGTCTTCGACACTGATGAGTTCTGGTCAGTTATTTTGTAGTGTATTTGAATTTAGGTTTGTCTGTTGTTTTCTCATGATTAGACTGGGGTCCAATATTTTGGGGCAAGAATACCACACAGGTGATGTGTCCTCAGTCCACCAAACCGGGGGTACATGATGTCAATATGTTTAATTATCCATTTATTATTAACCTTTATCAGTTATGTTGATGCCCACTAATTTTCTGTTTACAGGATTACTATTTTCCACTTTGAAAGTGAAAAATATCTTGGAAAGATAATTTGACAGTATACAGATAATGCATTTCTCCTGAAAGTGTTGCGCATTTGTTTTAGCATTCATTCATTGGTGGATCTTGTGTGCAACAATTAGTACTGTGGTCTTTGCCTAATGTAGAAATTTTTTAAATGTCAATAACATAGTTTTCAGTAGATTGTGTTTGTATATAACAGTTAAGTTTTTGGTACCTGGCAGGAAGGTTTTTTAACTGATTCTTATATTGTGAACATTTTTAATACTTAACATTACATTTTCAGTTGATAAATAACCCTTACTTTGTGGCTTTTTTATTGTACTTATGAAATTTTTCTGCAATTAGGAAATTATTTATTAATGTTTTTTAAAGGTTGTTATAGCTCATGAAGATTACTATATTAAGGTAGTTTTACAATCAAATAGGCACTTTGTTGCCTTCAAGTTGACTAAATTTCTGGCTAACTACTTATGGGTAAATTTCTTAGCATATTCCTTCTCAGTGGATATTGAGTCAGTGTTGTAGATTTGTTAGATGAAACTTGGTACACACAGTTTAACAAAACCTTTATCTGTATTTTTGAAGTTCAGATAGCTTTGAAAATTCGAAAATCTTCATAAGTCATTTGGTGGCAAAACCTAAATTATTAAACAGATGTGAAAGTAGTCTTTATTCTTTGTAGTGGGAAATAATAATTTGTTGGATTAGGGAATCTGTTTCAGACCCTTTGGGTATGTTAATGTAAGTAGTGTACCATATTACTTTAAATTTTGAGGGGAGCTGTAGTAGATGCCGAGTAAGTTCTGAATGATGCAAATTAAAATCAAAGGCATGAAGTCAACTGTTGAAAGAATAAAAGACATGAAGTCTTAACTGTTAAGAACAGATTATACTATTAAGGTACCCTTAAGTAAAGAATACTACAAATAAAAACTTCCTTAACTCTATTTTTTTCTACATTGTAGGACAAACAAGTTAAAATTACTTATAGGATTAACTTAATCCTATAATTAAAATAAATCTGGAGAGGATTAACATCTGACCTTGATTTATAAATATTTTATATAAACTTATTTGTAGTGCTCACAAAGTTGTGTCTTCAAGGTTTTTGTAGTTTATATTTATTTTTGGCTGTGTTGGGTCTTCGTTTCTGTGCGAGGACTTTCTCTAGTTGTGGCAAGCGGGGGCCACTCTTCATCGCGGTGCATGGGCTTCTCACTATCGCGGCCTCGCTTGTTGCGGAGCACAGGCTCAAAACGCGCAGGCTCAGTAGTTGTGGCTCATGGGCCTAGTTGCTCCGCGGCATGTGGGATCTTCCCAGACCAGAACCCGTGTCCCCTGCATTGGCAGGCAGACTCCCAACCACTGTGCCACCAGGGAAGCCCAAGGGTTTTGTAGTTTTAACCCACAAAAATAATGTGTTTATTTAAATGAACAATGCCTTAGTCCTTTATGGGGTTTTTTGTTTTGTTTAGTTTTTAATTTAAAAATCACAGTTTGGTATACTTGACTGTCTAACATTAAAGAATATCTTAGAATACTGTAGTTCGTAATTGTTAAACCAATATTTTGTGAAGTTTAACAAAAACTAAAAATTTAAAGGAGTAGTACACTAAACTAATTGGCATTTTTCAAAAATGCCATAATTGGCGATGGGATTCCGGTGTATCATCTGACTTTACTCTGCCCTCCCCCACCCCCAGTTTTTTTGGTTCTTGAAGATTTATTAGCATTCTATGAAAGTGTTGAATAATTTTTTTTTAATAGGGATAAAAAAATATGTTGTTGGCCTCATTATCAAGACGTCATCTGACCCAACTTGTGTAGAGGTAAGAGCTTTTTTGCAGACTATTGTGAGAGTATAAAATCATTTAAATATTGGGTCTTCAACTTAAACCCACTTCTGTCACAGACATACAGATACATATATGCACAATCATTTACAATAGATCTGCAGTCATTTTTTTCTCTCTCTGTGGGGGTGTGGGTTGCCTACATTTGTTATTTATGTATCTGTTTTAAGTCCTCGTTTAATCTAAACTTTTTTTCTTTTCTTAGAAGGAAAAGGTATACATCGGGAAATTAAATATGATTCTTGTTCAGGTAAGTTTTTAGTTGACACACTGTTTCCCTGAGAAGGATTAGGTGCTTCAGTTCAGGCTGAGTGGTTGAACAAAATAGTCTCACCTACTTTTATCGAATAACTAAACTAATATCTTGCAGAGTAGTGATAGTAATCTTCACAGTAATTAGAATAGTTAGCCTGCTGTCTAGCATTTAAAATTGTTATTATGCTGTGGTGGGAAACATGAAGTATGGTACCATAAAACCTTCACTTCTTTGGCTCCAATATGGATTGAACTCATTAAAAAATTTCTCATCTAATGCAAATGAAAACTACAATGAGGTATCACCTCACACTGGTCAGAATGGCCATTATCAAAAAATCTAGAAGCAATAAATGGTGGAAAGGGTGTGGTGAAAAGGGAACCCTCCTGCACTGTTGGTGGGAATGTAAATTGTTACAACCACTATAGAAAACAGTATGGAGGTTCCTTAGAAAACTACAAATAGAACTACCATACAACCCAGCAGTCCCACTACCGGGCATATACCCTGCAAAAACCATAATTCAAAGAGACATGTACCACAATGTTCACTGCAGCACTATTTACAATAGCCAGGACATGGAACCAACCTAAATGTCCATCAACATGAGTGGATAAAGAAGATGTGGCACATATATACAATGGAATATTAGTCAGCCATAAAAAGAAACGAAATTCAGTTATTTGCAATGAAGTGGCTGGACCTAGAGTCTGTCATACTTAAGTCAGAAAGAGAAAGACAAATACCGTATGCTAATGAATATATGTGGAATCGAAAAAAAAAATGGTACTGATGAACCTAGTTGCAGGGCAGGAATAAAGATGTAGACATAGGGAATGGGCTTGACACAGGGTGGGAGGGGGAAGCTGGGGCAAAGTGAGAGTAACATCGACATATATACACTACTGAATGTAAAATAGTTAGCTAGTGGGAAGCAGCAGCATAGCATAGGGAGATCAGCTCGGTGCTTTGCAATGACCTAGAGGGGCGGAATGGAGAGGCTCAAGAGGGGAGGGGATATGGGGACATATGGCTGATTCACTTTGCTGCACAACAGAAGCTAAAACAGTATTGTGAAGCAATTACACTACAATAAAGATCTGTTAAAATAAAAAAATTTTTCTCATCTGTCTCATACTGTGCGTGTTTCCATGTCCACTGTCAGTCTTATTAATTCATTGAAAAAATTGCCTTCGAATTCAAGCATCCCTTTAATTGATCTATACTTCGCCTGTTTTTTAATCTCTCTATATGTGTAACTTCAGAAATTTTAAGTTTACCTACCTTTTATAATATGTCAAAAATTTCTTGAGAACATTAATATGTGAGGGAAAAAACTTTTTAAAATTTAATAAGTTATAGAAACATTGGGTTTTCCTAAACACTTGGATTTTCACTAAGTTTAAACTGGCTTTTATTGAGGACTTTTTGTTAGCGTATCTCTGAATGGGAAGAGGGAGGAGTCCAAAGAGGTTAAGTTACTTACCTCTTAACAGGTGCTATTACAGAATATTGTTGGGAAATCCCTAGCATACAGAATCAACAGTGCAGACCTTAAAATTGAATACAGCCCATTAGGCTTTTGGTCAAAGATGATTCTGTCCCCAAACGTAATGCTTCTTTTCTTCCAAATTTGTATCTCCAAACCCTACCTATATTTCAAGGCCCAGATTCCAGCCAAAGAAAATACCTTTCCCTGCCCATCACCTTTTTATGATTTAGAATTAGATCTTATAGTCTCTTAGGATAATTTGCACATATTTGGCAAATTGATATGCATACACATTAGAGCTAGATTAGACGAATCAGGATAATTGAGAAGGAGGAACAGGACATTTGAGACACAGAACTTTGTATTGTAGTTTCTACTCAGTACATTCTATAGAGAGCAGCACATTTCCTATATTAAAGGGGAAGAAAATGAAAGGTGGTTGATATTTGCTCCTGCTTTTGGTATCACACAATTTCTATGAAGTTTGTTTTCTTTACCATTGACAAGTGAAATGAAATTAATATTTCCTATCTTATTTTAGATACTGAAACAAGAATGGCCAAAGCACTGGCCAACTTTTATCAGTGACATTGTTGGAGCAAGTAGGACCAGTGAAAGTCTCTGTCAGAATAATATGGTGATTCTGAAACTCTTGAGTGAAGAAGTATTTGATTTCTCTAGTGGACAGATAACCCAAGTGAAAGCTAAGCATTTAAAAGACAGGCAAGTAATTGTTTTGGAATTTTTAAGTAATTTCTCTAGCAATTTCAAGGAATTTGGAGGTAGATTGTAAATTTTTGAGGAACTATGATTATTAAAAGTTAATACACTTAATTCTTTTTGACTACAAATTTAAATAGTGCTAAAGTGGCCTAATTTTCTAAACATGGAGGCTTGAAAAATATGTATGACGTTATAGCAAAATTAACTTCGTGCATGTCATGTGGAAGGAATATAGGTTAAGAATTCCCAAAAAACTCTTTGGAATCTTTTATATGATGTCTAGTTAATCATAGGTCCAAGGATATGACTTGTGTCCAAATGTCTACTTTATTCTTAATATTTCTACATTTTATCAGTTTCCCTATAGTTAACACCAGGAACATGCCAGATGTTATTTTCTTCAACATAGTAATAAAAATGTGTTCAGTCATTAGGGAACAGAAATGTTTTACCTTTATATATTCAGAGTAGCTTCAGAATTTAGGATTTTTTTCTCTGGTTTGATGTATAAGCACATTTTAGGTTTGGGGATATATCGAACACCACTTCTCTCATTTTGGAGAGTTTTGTTTTGACTGTCTTGATTTAAAAGACTAGATTGAGGGACTTCCTTGGCTGTCCAGTGGTTAAGACACCGCGCTTCCACTGCAGGGGGCGTGGATTCGATACCTGGTTGGGGAACTAAGATCCCACATACCATGTGGTGTGGCCAAATTTTTAAAAATACATGAAAGATGAGATTGATTGAAATTATTCAAATAGACTAACGATGACATGAAAACCAAACCTTCAAGAAATGAAATTAAGTGCTATTTATAGGTGGGTTTTAAGAGATATTTACACGTAGTTTTAATAGCTTTGTAACTCGATGAAGTTATTGATATCTGTGTTTATAAATAGAAGTAACTCAAGTTTTCAGTGGCTGCTGAAATGTTAGTATGTAAATAATTACAGTATTCATTTCTATGTTCTAAACTGATCAATTTTTTTTTTTAGCATGTGCAATGAATTCTCACAAATTTTTCAGCTTTGTCAGTTTGTGATGGTAAGTGCTTTTAATTTCATTTTTTAAAATAATTAATTATATAGGAAGATGATAATTTACAATCATGTTTTTGTTGTAGGAAAATTCCCAAAATGCTCCACTTGTACATGCAACTTTGGAAACGTTGCTCAGATTTCTTAACTGGATTCCACTTGGATATATTTTTGAGACCAAGTTAATCAGCACATTAATTTATAAGGTATAGTGAATACATTTCAGTTATATTTATCACTGGATAGTGGTGTGTATTTTCTTAATTTGTAATCCTCTTTTGAAAATTAAATCATTCCACATTCACAGCCATAATCATCCTTGTTTCTGAGATGAGGAAATTGTTCAGAAGAAGTTTTCTGTAGTTTCAGCTACTAATTTTTAAAAACCGTGTCAGAATTTTATGATAATGCCACTCATACCAGGCAATCTCCCAAATTCTATGTGAACAACTAATAATGAATTTGGTTTCCTTTTAGTTGCAGTAGCATGTAATACCTATGTAAAGTCTTATAATTGTTCATCCAGAGATAGTTACCAATTGGTTGTATTTCCAGATGTTTTCTAATCAGATATAATGAGTAAAATATGTATTTAATCAAGACCTTATAAAAGCAGACTATTATAACTTACGTTTGGGGCTTTGTAGTTGAGGGCTTGATATGGTCATATTCTAATCTGAATTTACTATGTTAGAGCCACCATTTTATCCATAGACAGTTTATTTTAAATTGTTTGCCATTGTCAACAGTAGTGCAGGAAATATTAGACATTTATGCACTTGTCCAAATATTTACTTGGTATAAATTCTAATACGTGTAAGTATTGGATCAATAGCAATGTCCATTTTTAAGGCTTCTGATGCTTACCAAATTGTCAGCCCCTAATGGGAGGCTATTTTTATACCTTCTCAACAGTTAAATATGAAAGAGCCAGTTTTTCCACACCTTATTAATCCTAGGTATATTGCCCATCTCTTAAAATACTAAACAATTATCTTTTTAGATTATACAGAAAACATGATGTCTTTAAATGTCATGTAAGAGATCGTGGGGAAAGTTTCTAAGCAACTTTGTGTTTTCCAGGTGTCTGAGGACACATCAAAAGAAAACACACTATGCTCCTAATGCATTTACTGTCTATTGGATGGATAATGAAATTTCCTTTAAAATATATGTGCCAAAAAACCCTATCACCACCTATTTGCCTGATATTTTTTCTCTGTGTTCCTGATTTTTAAATCCTTTATTATTTTTTAAATATTAAATATTTAAAATATTAATATTTAAAATATTATTTAAAAATTTTTTTAATTGTTAATTTTAAGTAAAGTGCTTCAGGCCATTTAATTTTATGCTTCCTTCCCCCCCCCCCACCCCCTTTTAAAATTAAAATAGTTCCTGAATGTTCCAATGTTTCGAAACGTCTCTCTGAAGTGCCTCACTGAGATCGCTGGTGTGAGTGTAAGCCAGTATGAGGAACAATTTGTAACGCTATTTACGCTGACAATGATGCAGCTAAAACAGGTAATACAACACCCATAAAAACTGACTAAACAGTTTTAGTGCCTTAGAAAAAGTTGGGTTTGAGTTGAACCATTTCAGCACAGCTTACCATAAATAGATCAGCTGTAGTGTGATTGTATATTTATTATATAAAATGAAGGGTAAGCTAGAAATTTTTATGAGCATTTTGAAAATTCCTTGAAGTAAATGTTCTGGGAGTATCATGGTAATTTATTTCTACAGAATTTAGAGGCTTGGTAACCTGGGGTTTAATATCAGTTCTGCCTCTGACCTTTCATCTCTAAAATGAAGGGATTAGCCAAGTGTTAGTCTGACTAGGTGTATATGAAATAATCTAGAAGGTTAATCATAAAACTACATTACTATATATGTTCGTGATCTGAATCAACTGTTTTTACATTTTTGATAACACTAGGTGGGGGAACTGATGTAGGGAATATTTCAAAGCATAATCTTTGAGGAAATTTTACTACTTGCAACTTTAAAAAAAATCAAAAGCTAGGACATAAAGTTACAAAAATGGATATAATAGACCAAGGCATTCTAGGGAAGAATAAGCTGTTTAACTCCATATGGGTTTTTTTGTTGTTTTTTTATTTAAAAATTTATTTATTTGTTGCACCTGGTCTTAGTTGTGGCAGGCGGACTCCTTAGTTGTGGCATGTGAACTCTTTATTGTGGCATACATGTCTAGTTCCCTGACCAGGGATCGAACCTGGGCCCCCTGCATTGGGAACTTGGAATCTTATCCACTGCGCCACCAGGGAAATCCCACTCCGTATATTTTAAAATTAGTAAAAGGGTGGTGGAAATTTAGAACTTAAATGTAGTATCTTTGTTGTTTTTAAAATGAAAGGCTTATGATCCATATTTAAACTTGCAGATGCTTCCTTTAAATACCAATATTCGACTTGCATACTCAAATGGAAAGGATGATGAACAGAACTTTATTCAAAATCTCAGTTTGTTTCTCTGCACCTTTCTTAAAGAACATGGTCAGCTTATAGAAAAAAGATTAAATCTCAGGGAAACACTCATGGAGGTAGGCTTTGTGGAGCCTTTGGCTTCTGAAATTTATAATAAAAACTTAAAGTACGCCTTTGTTCTAAAAATTCCTATACCTTTTAACATATCTTCTTACCCGTTACTTGTCTGCAATATAAATATATGTTGTCAATTCTGAATTATAGTTGTTAAAAGCCAAGTGTCACGATTTTTGTGTTCTCAATACCAGATCAATAATTTATAATGAAAATTAAATTCCTAAAGCGTGTGCAGATTTGTCATTTCTAAGATGAGAAGTCTAAAGACCTTATTTTAAAATTGGGGTGTAATTCACATAATATAAAACTATCCATTGTAAATTGTTTGATTCAGTGGCATTTAGTACATTCACAGTGTTGTCAACCATTACCTATTCCAGAACATTTTCATCACCCACAAAGGATGATGTACCCATTGAAACAGTCACTCCCTCAATCTGCTCTACCATCCAGTCCCTAGCAACCAGTAATTTGCTTTACATCTCAATGGATTTAACTATTCTGAACCTTTCATATAAATGGAATCATAACATACTGATTTTTGTCATTGGTTTCTTTCATTTAACATGTTGCCATGTTACAGCATGTATCAGTACTTAACCCCTTTCATGACTGAATAATACTCCTTTGTATGAATATACATCGAGTTTTGTGTCCGCTCATCTGTTGAACAGTTGGATTATTTCTACCTTTTTGCTATTACCAAATGTCTTTTAATGTCCATACCTTTTTACAGTCACTTAAGTTTCTTGACACGTCTTAGGACATGTCAGAAGAAAGCACAGTTGTTCCTAGAGAATTTCTGTTGTCTATTTGATGAATAATGAAATGTCAGAGTTGTATAGAATGCAACATGAGTTTTTATTTCCCATTAACATAGCAAATGGAAAGCAGTTTGAGGTTGGTTAGTAACATCTAAGGATTGTTTTAATAGTTTTGGTCTCCTGTGTAGGCCCTTCATTATATGTTGTTGGTATCCGAAGTAGAGGAAACTGAAATCTTTAAGATTTGTCTTGAGTACTGGAATCACCTGGCAGCTGAACTCTATAGAGAGAGCCCATTCTCAACATCTGCCTCTCCATTGCTATCTGGAAGTCAACATTTTGATGTTCCTCCCAGGAGGCAGCTGTATTTGCCTGTTTTGTCCAAGGTAACAATAGTGGATGGTTGAATGTGCTTCCTGTGATTTGGGGACCAAATGCAAATACTGGCTTTTATTTTTTGGCTAAATCTATCCAAGCACCACCTGTGAGTTTCTTAGGAATGCAAATGAGATACAAGAAAGTTAACAATTGATTTTTATCCATGTTATTTATTCTTTTATATTGTGGGAATAATTTTGTTTGGTTTGTTGGTGTTAACTGGGAGTGGGGATTACATTTGATGTGACTGATTTCAGAAAGCTAACAGATTTGTTTCTCTTGTTTATTGTTGAATAGGTCCGTTTACTGATGGTTAGTCGAATGGCTAAACCAGAGGAAGTATTAGTTGTAGAAAATGATCAGGGAGAAGTTGTAAGAGAATTCATGAAGGATACAGATTCCATAAATTTGTATAAGAATATGAGAGAAACATTAGGTAAGTTAATAAATACTGTTAATTTAATCTTTATCTTTGTAATTCAGTTTGGGGTGGAAATACTTTTTTAGGAAATATGGCATGCTTAGGTTCTCAGTGCCGTCCTTATTAATGTGCTATTAGTCTTAGTAAAAATCTTTTTGCTCATTAAGTTTTGCATTTTGAAATATTTGGAATTTTTTTCCTTCCTTGTAGTTTATCTTACTCATCTGGATTATGTAGACACAGAAAGAATAATGACTGAGAAGCTTCACAATCAAGTGAATGGTACGGAGTGGTCATGGAAAAATTTGAATACGTTGTGTTGGGCGATAGGCTCCATTAGTGGAGCAATGCATGAAGAGGATGAAAAACGATTTCTTGTTACTGTTATAAAGGTATGTAAGAGATAGGTATGAACTGGAACTTTAGCTAAGTGTATTTTATTACAAATGACTGAAATTTGTCTTATTTTACAGGATCTGCTAGGATTATGTGAACAGAAAAGAGGCAAAGATAATAAAGCTATTATTGCATCAAATATCATGTACATAGTAGGTCAATATCCACGATTTTTAAGAGCTCACTGGAAATTCTTGAAGACTGTAGTTAACAAGCTCTTTGAATTCATGCATGGTAAATCCTGTTTGCTTAATATATTTTATTTGGTTACTTCTGCTGAATAAAAAATGGAAAATTTTTCTTGAAAAGTTTTTTAATAATTGTTTTTGTTTTGTTAGAGACCCATGATGGAGTCCAGGACATGGCATGTGATACTTTCATTAAAATAGCTCAAAAGTGCCGCAGGCATTTTGTTCAGGTTCAGGTTGGAGAAGTGATGCCATTTATTGATGAGATTTTGAACAACATTAACACTATAATTTGTGATCTTCAGCCTCAACAGGTATGTGGATCAGCAAGCATATTTTTCTTAGAAAGTAACTACTGTTTTAATGAGAATTTATTACTGGGAATAGAAAGAAAGCCACTCTTGAATTCAATTCAAGTGTTTCTGTGGTTAGGTTTTTATAGTGAGGCAGAAATTCAACCAAAAGTTTGTTAGGCTGTTTTCCTACTTAATATAAATTATTTCTGACACTTTAACAAAATTAGTTTAAGTGTGTATGTGGATTGTTTGTGTGTGGTTTTCCTTATTATGATGCATGCAAGTAAAATGTCTGCCTTTTAACATAGGTCCATACATTTTATGAAGCTGTTGGGTACATGATTGGTGCACAAACAGACCAAACAGTACAAGAACATTTGATAGAAAAATATATGCTACTTCCTAATCAGGTTTGGGATAGCATAATCCAGCAAGCAACCAAAGTAAGTTTTATTACTTTTTGTAAAAGTTCTAATGGAAATTGAGAAAATTATATTTACAGAAGTAGTAAATTTAGTACCTTTGACATGTATATCTGATCCATAAGTGCTTTTATGTGTACTTTTGCACATTGAAAAAGTTGTAATATTTTATTGTTTTGATGGAAAATTGGGAATATTTTGCTCTATTTTTAGTAATGAAGACTTTTGCATTAGTTTCACCATTTAACATTATAAATGTGATGGTGCTTTGGAGTAATGTGGGTAATGTTTTTTTGCTTTAGCTACAAGAATAATTCTCATGTTAAATGGAGTTGTTTTTTGTCCTTCGCAGAATGTGGATATACTTAAAGATCCTGAAACAGTCAAGCAACTTGGTAGCATTTTGAAAACAAACGTGAGAGCCTGCAAAGCAGTTGGACACCCGTTTGTGATTCAGCTTGGGAGAATTTATTTAGATATGCTTAATGTATACAAGTGCCTCAGTGAAAATATTTCTGCAGCTATTCAAGCTAATGGTAAGCAATTCTGAATTCTTATGGAATGATGTATTAATAAGTCAGTTCTGCATTCACTGCCTTGGCATAAGCATTCAGCACTTCTCACAGATTTAAATTAATCCGTCCCATTTTTCAGGCAATCCTAGACAACTTTTTTAACCACTCACAGGCCCCTTTCCCCTATAAAATTAGTCTTAGTTTATTTTCCCAGGAAATTCATCTGTGTACTCTTGTCTTTTAAGTTTTCTAATGGTAAATGGGAACTAACAGTATCTGAAGTACAGTGTAGAATTTTAGTTAAGTTGGATTCCACCTGATTGTATTTTGTAGGTGAGATGGTTACAAAGCAACCATTGATTAGAAGTATGCGAACAGTAAAAAGGGAAACTTTAAAGTTAATATCTGGTTGGGTGAGCCGGTCCAATGATCCACAGATGGTAAGTGATATGTGCTTTTTGTTTTTAAAGTTGATGCTGCATTCTCTGGAACATGCATATATTCTGTATGCGTTTAGCTATTTTAAAGGTAATTTTGATGTTTACATCTGGCATTATTTTATAACATTCTATTTAGTGGAGTCCTTGAGTACATTAAAATAATAAGATATATACCATCTTCGAAAGAAATTGCTGTTAGTGGTGGGGGATTGGTGATGTAACAAGATAGCTGAGATGATTGGGTCGTTTTTATTTTTTTATGGATAGAGTTCAGATGAAATTTTTGTTTTCCTCATGGCTTTGAGAGCAATTTGCAAAGCTGTCATTAGTTTGCCTCTTCAGTGGCAGGGGGAGTAAGCACATTCCTAGTTGAAGGTTTGAAAGTCTCTTTTGCTCTCTTATTCCTGTTAATCTTAAGTGGTTTTCAGGAACTAAACCAGCTCCATATGCCTCAACTTGGGGAAAATGAGATTTATGTTTAGTTATTGTATACCTTTAATATTCTTGATCCTGGGAACATTACCAAAAATCCTATCCTGTTTATCACTATTGTGTAGAAGTAGCACTGACAACTGTGCAACTTCCATAATTTTGAACTTTCAATATTGTTTCTATTGATATGGAAATTTTTTTCAGGAAATTCTCAAGGTATCAAGCTTAAATACCAAAAGGTTTTCAGCATGTATTATGTATGAGATCAGAACTGTATTTAAAATTGGAAAGTAAAAAGTAGGATGAATTGAAGGAATTGAGAAGTTCATAATTTACAACAACTTAGGCAGTAATTTCAGGAGTATCAGTGGTAATAAGAAGGGTCTCATGTTTTACAACTAAGGTTTATGTTGAGGTTTGGGGCTGTGAATTCAAAGATAGTCAAACACTTCAGATCCAGTATGTAGGAAAATAAATTATTTCAGTGTTAAGAGTAGAAATGTGAGGGTGGGGGAGGAAAGAATAAATGAGTCATGGATATGAAATATATAATGTGGGGAATATAGTCAATAACTCATAACTTTTTATGGTGACAGATCATAACTAGACTTAAGGTGGTGATCATTTTGAAATATATAAAAATACCAAATCACTCACTGTGCTGTGTAACAGGAAGTAACATCATGTTGTAGATCAACAAACATACAACGAACTCATAGAAAAAGATAACCAGATTTGTGTTTACCAGAGGTGGGGGAATGAGGGGAGGGGAAATTGGATGAAGGCAGTCAAAAGATGTAACGTTCAGTTTTAACATAAATAAGTACTAAGGATGTAATGTACAGACATGATAAATACAATTAACACTGCTGTATGTTATATAAGAAAGTTTGTTACGAGTAAATCCTAAACGTTTTCATCACAAAGTTTTTTCTATTTGTATCTATATGATGATGTTCACTAAACTTATTTTATAATCATTTCATGTATGTAAGTAAACAGCGCTATACATTAATCATTTCTCAATAAAACTTGAAGGAAGCAAAAGAAGTGAGAATCAGTTCTAGTTAAGAGAAACCAAGTAGGTAAAAGGAAAAATAATTTTGTGCTTATCCTTCAAATCTCAACTAGACTTGTTTTGTATGGTGGGACGCTACTAACTAGTAATCTTCAGTGAAATGAAACATGGTTATATTTATTGTGCACATCTTAATGGAGAACCTATTAAAAGCATAGAAGTTATGCCTTACTAAGACTGTATTTATTGAGAATCTTGGAAACCCTCACACACAGTCTTTCTGGCATAGTCCATTTCCTTTTTTGAGAGTAAGTGATGGTTATTATTTCATCAACTAGCGTTCATTAAATTAAGAAAATCATTGAGTGGGTGTCTACTTTTGGTTAGATATGAGTACCTTGGTACAGTATTGGTGAGGAGGACTCTACTTTGAGGTTACCTATCCCATACACACAGTATTCCTAGAATCCTGGTCCCACCACAATACTTAGAGCATCAGGCCCCAGTTTAATAATAACAGATTTAAACTATACAATGTGCATGGCCCTTCTCAGCCTATTGTGATTTCTCACTTTCTCTTGGTAAAGTTTTAATATACAAAAACTTTTAAAGCACAGGAGTTTCCAGTTTTCAGCAGATCAACCTAGATTAAATCTTATGGATGACATTGACCTAGCTACTTAATAAAAGTTAGCAAGTGCCTACATTAAAATTGAAAAGTTGTGGGGTTTTTGTTTTTTGTTTTTTTTTAAACAGGTAGCTGAAAATTTTGTTCCTCCTCTGTTGGATGCAGTTCTCATTGATTATCAGAGAAATGTCCCAGCTGCTAGAGAACCAGAAGTGCTTAGTACTATGGCTATTATTGTCAACAAGTTAGGAGGACATATAACAGCTGAAATACCTCAAATATTTGATGCTGTTTTCGAATGCACATTGAATATGATAAATAAGGTATGTGATTTGCATTTCATTTACGTAACAGGAGGTTCTGCAGTATGTCCTTACCACTTTTAAAAGCATAAATGATGGCGGTCTATGAGTACAGCATAAACTTTTAGGCTCTGATATTAAATATTTGAACTTCTAGATAAGAAAAATACTTGCTTTTTAAACTTACAAAAGTAAATTTGATAGATTGTTTATTCAAATAGCAGCTAGCATTTATTGAAAACTCGCTGCAGTTTAGTCACTGGCTTTTTAAAGTGTAGTCTTTGCTTATAAGGAATGGGAAAATGTATTAATCAAAAAGAAAAAATGTACATGTAAGTGTACACATATACACCGTAAATAACAATTTTTCTAATCTGTATTAGTGACCTCAAAGTCACTTAAAAGTGGTAGTAACAGTCTCAGAGTTAATAGAAAATACGACGGTCTTTATGTGGGTTTTGTTGAGTTCTCTTTATAATAAGGTGAACTTGTATTCTTCACTTTGGTAATTCATTTGTCTAATAAATAGCAATTTTATCTTCCCTGACAGGTGAATTCTATTATCTTTTGAGTTTGACTTTCACATCTTATGGGTCCACTAACAACTCCAAACATTTATACGGAATTAGTGCTTGTTTTCCCCCTTCCATTTAACATAATTCAGGCATTGAAACTTTATTTTGTTCCCACTATTTGTTTTTAGGACTTTGAAGAATATCCTGAGCACAGAACGAACTTTTTCTTACTACTTCAGGCTGTCAACTCTCATTGTTTCCCAGCATTCCTGGCTATTCCACCTGCACAGTTTAAACTTGTTTTGGATTCCATCATTTGGGCTTTCAAACATACTATGAGGAATGTAGCAGATACAGGTAAATACATAGAAATGATGTTCTTTATTCATTTGCCTACCAACCCACAATCCGTGTACAGACACTTACAGGTAGGTGTATAGTGGTAGACAAGTAGGTATCACTTCACTGGTCATGGTTTTGTTCGAATGCATCAGTTGCATAGATAGGTCTGAGTAAGTTCTATAAACAGTTTAATCAGATCCAGGGTGAGTTCTTAGGCAGAATTGAGTTATGGGGAGATGGGCATAAGATTCAAGGCAGGGAGAACATCACTCACCCATATCCTCACCATTGTTTCCTTTTCCCCGTATGCTTTTCCTCTGTGGCACCAAGGGTCAACTAAGGATAAAACAGAAAAACTGTTTATAGTTGGAGGGTTTGTTTTCCTTTTAAATAGTAACTTTTATGTAATAGAAAAATCTACTCAGTTACACTGCTTTTGGAGTGGATGTAGAGAGAATCAGCTAAACCTTCAGAAATACTGGAAAGGTGGTATGGTTAGATTATAGCCTGTAAGTTAGCAGACATTGATTCCAGTTTAACTCCATTACTGAGTCAAGATAATTTAGGCAAATAATTATCATTAGCAAAAAAAGAGGGGCGAATGGACTTTGAATGAATTGATTAATAGCTGAAACACTATCATGAATGTTGTCAGTGTGTAATAACGTTGTTGGCATTATATTATAGGCTTACAGATACTTTTTACACTCTTACAAAATGTTGCACAAGAAGAAGCTGCAGCTCAGAGTTTCTATCAAACTTATTTTTGTGATATTCTTCAGCATATCTTTTCTGTCGTGACAGACACCTCACATACTGCTGGTAAGAATTTAAAGCCATAAGAGTATGTGTTGCGGTTGCTATTACATCTTGGAGTTAATGATGTCCTTCTTATCAACAGGTTTGACAATGCATGCATCTATCCTTGCATATATGTTTAATTTGGTTGAAGAAGGAAAAATAAGTACACCATTAAATCCTGGAAATCCAGTTAACAACCAAATGTTTATTCAGGAATATGTGGCTAATCTTCTTAAGTCTGCATTCCCTCATCTTCAGGAGTAAGTATAAATAGATTTTAATAAACTTAAATTTTTAAGTTTTTTTTTTAAGCAATTAATTAATCATTGTGTTTTGACTTGCAGTGCTCAAGTAAAGCTCTTTGTGACAGGACTTTTCAGCTTAAATCAGGATATTCCTGCATTCAAGGAACATCTTAGGGATTTCCTGGTACAGATAAAGGTATGTATTTTATTTGCAGTTGCAGAAATATTGAGTAAATACTGATTGAATTCTTCCAGCCAGAATTGACTTGACCACTTTTTGTAAAGCAGAATGAGTGGGCTTTTAAAATATGTGTAGTCTAACTCTCTAGAGACTGATTACAGAAAGAAACACTTTCAAAGTGAAGGCCAGGAAGAGGAGATAGGTTTGAAATGGTTTGAAATGTTGGGGGGATCTATTGCAACATTGTGATTGAATCCCATCGGTATTTTTAAAGGAGTGGAATGGGTGGAAGAAACACATTGGTAGTTCCTTTTGGGATTTTCCATTTTGTTAGTAAGGAATTCATTTTAGGGGGAACATGATAATTAGCAGATACCAGCCTATTTTTACTGCTGTTACAATGCTCCATTTACTTACGGGAAGAGGGATTTTTCTTGTATCATTATGTTTTAAAGAAATACAAAAAGTACCATAAAACTCATAAGTGGTTGATGAGTTATCTTTGTCTGTTAAGGTATTGGTCACATAAGATATTCAGGTTTTTTTCCCTCCAAAATACAAAGGTTTTGTTGTTGGGTTTTGTTTTTTGTTTGTTTGTTTTTTACTGTAAATATAAAATTAGTAAAAAAAAAAAAAAAAAAAACTAATTCATAAAGTAGAGAGTGTATAAAGGATAAAAATTGTCTGAAACACAGCTGTGAGGACAATTATAATTAAACTTCATCATTAGTCTTTCTTGGTATTGTTGCTTATGGAGTATATTTTGTATATGGCATTATACTATCCCTCTTTTGAAATCATTTTTCCCCCCAACTAACACCTTTGGTTTTTAATTAAATTGTGTAGGATTATTAAAATAATATAACATAATTTAAACTCAGTAATTGATGGATAAATTATATTGCTTGTGTAAACTGGGAGGTGCTTATCTACACTTTTTTTTCCCAAAGGCAAGTCATTTTCCGAATTGAAGTTTACTAAAGTGTGTTGACATTTCAACCATCTGTTTCCACAGGAGTTTGCAGGTGAAGATACATCGGATCTGTTTTTGGAAGAAAGAGAAACAGCCCTTCGACAGGCTCAGGAAGAGAAACATAAACTTCAAATGTCTGTCCCTGGCATCCTTAATCCACATGAAATTCCAGAAGAAATGTGTGATTAAAGTCAGAAGTCATGCTGGGTTGTGGTTTTTTTTTTTTTTTTCTTTTCTGTTTCTGGTTTTTTTTTTTTTTTTTTTTTTTTTTTCCTCTGCAACTCTTGTTAGCAGATGAAAACAGCATCTGGATATTTGTCGACCAAAATGATGCCAATTTGTAAATTAAAATGTCACCTAGTGGCCCTTTTTCTTATGTGTTTTTTGTATAAGAAATTTTCTGTGAAATATCCTTCCATTGTTTAAGCTTTTGTTTTGGTCATCTTTATTTAGTTTGCATGAAGTTGGAAATTAAGGCATTTTTTAAAATTTTACTTCATGCCCATTTTGTGGCTGGGATGGGGGGAGGAGGCAAATTCAATTTGAACATATACTTGTAAATTCTAATGCAAAATTATACAATTTTTCCTGTAAACAATACCAGTTTTTAATTAGGGAGCATTTTCTTTCTAGCCTGTATTTCAGTCTAGAAGAAAAGATAATGAGTAAGACAAATTGCGTTGTTAAAAGGATTATTATAGTGCTGCATTGTCTGAAATTAGCACCTCTTGGACTGAATTGTTTGTCTAGGCTACATGTATTACAAGTCTGTTTGGCAAGTTTGCAGCAAGATCATGTGCATATCATCCCATTGTAAAGCGACTTCAAAAAATATGGGAACACAGTTAGTTATTTTTACACAGTTCTTTTTGTTTGTGTGTGTGTGTGCTGTCGCTTGTCGACAACAGCTTTTTGTTTTCCTCAATGAGGAGTGTTGCTCATTTGTGAGCCTTCATTAACTCGAAGTGAAATGGTTAAAAATATTTATCCTGTTAGAATAGGCTGCATCTTTTTAACAACTCATTAAAAAACAAAACAAAACTCTGGCTTTTGAGATGACTTATACTAATTTACATTGTTTACCAAGCTGTAGTGCTTTAAGAACACTACTTAAAAAGCAAAATAAACTCGGTTTACATTTATTTTCCCTTTATCGGCTCAAACTTATTCCTATATTAATGACAGTGGTTATTTGTGTTTAGGTATTAGGTAACATTTTTAAATGAAGTTGATACCTGTTGACTTCTAAATATTATTTCTAAGGTTATTAAGTAAAGGTAGCGCTTGTATAAAATGAACATGCTCCTGAGATAACCTTCTGTTCCCAAGAAACAAGTCCTTCCTGTGACAGCTTGGTACACATTTTACCTTTATTTGCGGTTAAAAAGCATCGTCTTTATTCTGGTTAGGGGCTAGGGGTAACAAAGCTTAAAATTAGCCTTAATGAGAACCAAGGGGCAAAAAGCTACTGCACATATTCTTGATTAATTGCACTCTTGTAAAACAACCCTTGGAAGTAGTCCCTTTAAGAAAGGTGGGAGGAGAGGAAAAAATGTGTAGAGGGCCTATGAAATATGAAAAGGGAGTAGAAAAAAGGAAACCAACTTGGGTGAACCTGTTTCCAGAGGATTAAATTAGCCTTCTATAAACCTAGATTAAAACCTAAGCATTTGAAGTGCCTCATGTTCATGGAGAATCAGCAACTTGGTCTTTGGCAAAAACTAGCATCATTTTAGTAGAATGTAATCATACATAAAATAGTCATTTTTTAGAACAGATGGTAAGATTTTTAAATGTGTGCAAAGAGGAATATTGAAGGACTTTGTTTAAAACTTCAGCTTTGTTAAAAGCTTGATTTGATCACTGGTATTTGCCTGAAAATAAGAGGTTTTCTTGGATCAGTCAAGACTTCAAGTCCAAATCGTTTGCTGTATTTGAAATCAGCTGTAAGTTCATGTTTGGTTTAGAACAGCTGTCACCATTTCCAACAGTGGTCACGTAATTTTCTTATCCTGTAGCCCCATTGCCTACCTTGATATGTTCTGGATGTTTAAGAAACCAGGCTTTGGCCAAAATGAGACTGATAGCTATAGCAAATGAAATATAGGGTGGGCATTTCTTGCTTAATTGAAAGTTAATCATATCAGGCCAGTCTCAAGGTATTTGACAGCAAAGCACACTGATAAACTGGCCATTCGAGATGTTTGGTTTAACGCTGTTTAACTCTTGGAACAAGGCAATGTCTCAGTTACAAATTGTGAAAGAATTCAAATTGTCTCATGAATGGGTCTGAATTCTGGTCTAGGCACCCATTCGAATCTTGGGCAAGTCATTTGAACTTTGAAGATGGGATCACAAAGCTAATTCCTGAGTCAGTTGTAAGAATATCTCAACCAACAGTAGGATGCATTTTTTTCTTCACATTTTAGCATGTCTGGCAATCAGGGTGTATTTTACAATCCATGGCACCTGAAAATTACAGTGGCGAGGCAATACCACTGACATATTTCCCTGCTTGTCCCTGTGTGAACTTAGTTATAATGGTTTGTAAGCATTTATTTAATTGCTATTTAAAAGTGTGTTACAAAGGATTGCTCAGCAACAAAATAAAATGTTACTTACATGCAAAATGGCAGAGGCAGCAAGATATAAACTAGATAATAAAGGGAGGAAATACTCATTGGAAGGATAGTCACGCTTCCATATTTTCTTGCAAAGTGGCAACCAGGTTTTTGGGGGGACCTAAGCTAGGGAGCCTGCCCATAAGTTACAGTGCAAAGAATTGTCCACCAAATGCCAAGCAGTGCAATTTTATTCATAAGAAACTTTGAAATTTTAAACAGGCTGCTGTAACCAGTTCATGTATTTTGTAGTAAGGACTATCATATTGTCATAGTTGAAATTGTTTTCTTGTTCTCGATGGTACATAAAATTAATGGTACATCTTGCAACTGATACCTTAGAATTGAAATAAAGCAGAAAGTAAAGTGTGAGTTCAGTCTTCACAGGCTGTCAACTCCACATTGAGTCAAATCTATGGAAGACTGACTCGGGTGCAGATGTTTCATGATTTGATGCCAACAGACATGCAAGGATGGAGTAGGAAAAAATACAGTATTAGAATACTGAGAAATTGGTCTGATTTGCTGGTGTATGGGATTCTTCCTTCTAGAAAGTTTCCAGCAGAATTCAGTCTGTAACGTGTGAAGACTTAGGTCTATGGAAAAGAGGTTCAAAAAGTTGTAAGTCACGTAGTCAGCCGATTCTGGTGTGATTAGAAGCTCAAGAACAAAATGGATTATTAAGTTACATAAAAGTATATTAATAAGTAGTAATTTGGTACTTAAGTACTGTTGTAAAGTTGACAGTACTGTTGTAAAGTTACTGCTTCATGTGCTTTTCATCTCTGATACATTCTGGATAAAAAAAATTAACTAATTCCATAATACATGTAGTCCACGTTTAGATTTCCCCAGCAATTCCTAAGAATTGTCTTTCATAGCTTATGTTTTTCCAAATAGGTATCCAATTCAGGTTCATGCTTTTTGCATTTGTAGTTTTTAATTTCAATGATCGTTGTTTACTTGAAAAATATTTGGTTACTATGCGAACCTGTTTTTTAAAATATCTTCTCTTTTTTCATGTTTATCTAAGCATAGTTTATATTGTCTGTTGTCCCGATTGACAAAAGCCCTCCTCTGTACCCTACCCCCTGCCCTTTAGAGTCCACTTAACAATTTTATTTACAATTTTATTCTAGATTCCCCAAGGGAGTAAAGTCTTAACTAACTTGCAACGTGGTTGTGTATTTAAGAATATTTTTATAAATGAACATTTTAAGGGTTTTGTGGGGGGTTTTTTGCTCATGTAACAAGAAAGGTGGTAACAGTGACTTATTACAGTTTATTTTGTTGTGCTTGTATCAGTGACGTCCAGAGAACCAATACAGAACTTAGGAAGTGCTGCTTTATGATATAAGGTTCTGGCAATTTAGGAATTTTTTTCTATCCCCAGCACTTGGATTATACCCCAAGGTCAAATATGGCTGTGGGAATTTCAGCTATTATACCTGCATTCTAGGCAGCAGGGAAGATAAAAGCTTCCCCTTTTAAAACTTAGAACAAGTTGCAGAACAATTTTGAATACATCTCCATAGCCCCACCCCATAAGAGAAGCTGAGAAATACAATCTAAACAATCTTAAAGCTGTATGTGTTGCTGCTCTGAATAGAATTGGCATTCGGTTAATGAGGAAGGGGGAGAGTGAATTGAAAATAGCAGTCAACCACAAGTTCAGCAAAATTCAAGTGAAGGTAAAGGACAAAAGGCAGTTGACTACGGGGAAAGTAAAATCTTCTCTAAGCATTGAGGTACTGAAAATGCCAAAGAAATTACTCTTCTTACAGTGGCAGCTGTCTTTGTCATTCACTGAACACAATTCAAAAAAATACCCATCTGTACAGGGTAGCAGACAAAACCATTTACTCCTTGTGTTTGTTACTAATTGTTGTGTGGTATCAATTTTCAAGATAAAAAGAAACTCCTGAAACTAACATCCTGACATTACAAGAGGAAGACTTCAAAACCTAAAGGAGAGGAAGCAATACAGAAGTTGAGGGGGAGAGACCATGTCTAAGAACTGAGAAAGTTTATGTGTGGGAAACCTGTTGTTTCCATTGTGAAAAAGGTCTTTTGGACAAATGGGTATCTAAACTTAGAGTCTTTTTCTTGATCTACTCCTAAGTGAGCTATCACTGCTCTCACCACTGTTAAGACACCTGATGAAATTATGTCTTTTCCCCAAAGTTTGCTGACTAAACTAGACCTTTTCTTTCCTGACATGGAAATACCTCCTCCATTTTCAGAAATCTTCCTTTATCCGCTCACCCTGTATTTCTTTGGAGACTATTATAGATTAACTTGCATTTAATTTTTTACAGCTCTCTTAGTCTGTTAGGATAAGACCAGAGTTTCAGGCAAGCTGGGATACACTTTTTTGTGCTCCAGCAAGACGTGCGTAAGAGATCCAGCCTGAACATAATTCTCTGTACTTGCTACCCTAACTGAAGTTCCTAACCCAGAATGTCCTTTTCCTACAACTATAACAGGAAAAGAAACTCCAGGCCTCCCACACTTTGATCTCAAAGTCCTGAGGTCAGCCATTCAAAATGAGATCAGCCTTATCCAACATGACCCATCAGGTAAGAGCAAACTATTCTTAAGTTTATTTTACCTTTTTTGTGATTGATCCGACTCTTAGGCACATAAAGTAGTGATGTACTTTCTACCTGGTTCAGACTGTTGGTAATGGTTCACAAGAAATCCTTTTATTCCTGAGTCCACCTCAAATCCGGGACTCCAGAGACATTTAAAAAGGTAGAACCGGGACTTCCCTGGTGGCGCAATGGTTAAGAATCCACCTGCCACTGCAGGGGACACGGGTTGGATCCCTGGTCCGGGAATATCCCACATGCCGCGGAGCAACTAAGCCCGCGAGCCACAACTACTAAAGCCCATGCGCCTAGAGCCAGTGGTTGGTAAGAGAAGCCACTGCAAAGAGAAGCCCACGCGCCACAACTGGAGAAAGCCCGCATGCAGCAGCGAAGACCCAGCACAGCCAAAAATAAAGAAAATAAAAATGAATAAGTAAAAAGAACCAATGTCCTGAGCTTTGAAGTTGATGTAACTGCCCTTTAGGCTGCCTTAAGCATTACAAACGGTGTGTTAACTGGCAGAAATAATTAACCAGTTAGTCTATAGGAAGAAAATGTTCTGCTTCTGGAGGTGATTGCAGCTAATTCATAAGTGAGCTGTCAGGAGGCTACAGCATTAAAAATACAAAAGACCACATAACAATTGCTTAGATTCATCCATGCATTGCCACACACAAAATCTTCCTGATACGGGACTTCCCTGGTGGTCCAGTGACTAAGACTCCACACTCCCAATGCAGGGGGCCCGGGTTCAATCCCTGGTCAGGGAACTAGATCCCACGTGCCACAACTAAGATTCTGCATGCTGCAAGGAAGACCCCTCACGCAGCAATGAAGATCCATATGCTGACCTGGTGCAGCCAAATATTTTTTTTTAAGTCATTCTGATAGATTTTAGTAAGCTAGATTGCCCCCCTTTTTGGCCAGTAATCTTTGTTCCATGAGGTGTGATGTGCAATAAAGTACACTTCCCCATAATATTTACACAACCACCCAGATCTACAACCTGGCAACCACCCCGAGTTCTCTGTATCTTTGAGTCTGTTTCTGTTTTATTCTTGTTTGTTTGTTTTGCTTTCTAGATTCCATGTTTGTCATCATTTAAATTGTTGGCCCATCTGGAATTTTAGTGTTTTTGGGTAAGATGCTATTATTTTACTGCATTTATTTCAGTCTTTTCTTGTTTATGTTTTTATACATAGATATAATCATAGTGTATATACAATTTATATTAAGCCTAAATGTTCTTTCTTAGCCTGGAGAGTCTTAACCAGTTTGTGGGAAAATGTAATGAAATTTCAGACAAATGCATATATACTACAAATTTTGTATATAATTTCAGGTCTCTAATTAGATATAGCTTTTACATAAACAGTAGCTTATTGCACACTGGGCTTTCTCACCTAGTGAGTCACATAGCTTGCCTGTTGTCCCATATCAGTATGTAAAGAGCTTCCTCTTTATTATGGCTGTATTATATTCCATTAGATGAATATACCGTAATTAATTTAGCCATATAGTACTATGATGAACATAGTACAATATCATGTAGAGATTAAGGAGTCTGGAGCTGTACTGCCTGGGTTTGAATTCCAGCTCCAGCACTTATTAGCTGTGTGACCTCTCCAAACCTCAAATTTCCTTATCTATAAAATGGGAATAATACCTACCCATAAAGTACCCATCTGTAAAATGGGACTCATACCAACCACATTAGGTTATGAGGATTAAATGAGTTAATATATATAAAGCATTCAGAACAATGTTCGATGCAGAAGTAGGTGCTAATTTCTTGCTAATACTCTGAAGAAACTTATACATGTGTGAGTATATACAAATGATAAATTTCTAGCAGCAAAATAGCTGGACCAATGGGTTTGTGTGTTTGTAACTTTAATGGATATAGATATGGGCTGAAATATGGCATTAGTTGCTGCTGTGTGAAAAAATTAATTATTTAAATTCTACTAAAATGCATTAGTTCAATCTAGTCATTCTAAGATACCATGATCATTGATAAATGGGTCTCCTGACATAGTGACATCTGAGAAACATTTGCAGCATTTCTACCAGTTCAGTTGATTTCACAACAGGAAACCTGCCCTTTAGAAGGATCTCTGTTTATCCTTATTGTTCATGTAGTTGCTACTACTCCTGAATAAAGTTTTTACTCTAGTTTTATTTTTATTGCAGTTTTTGATATTTATACATTGGATACTTTATAACAAAATATTAAAAACAAACACCCAGGATAAAAAGACAGCAAAGTTGGAAGTTTCCTAACAGTCTTTTAAAATATAAAGTTGAATCTGCTGGAGGACAAAAGGGAGGTAGTACTAGTGATGAGTTGTAGCCTGAACTTGAAACACTGTATAAAATAAGAACAGTCCAGAATGTCCTTTGATACTGTAGAATAATTGGTACAATAATAGAGCAATTAGTTATATTTCCAGAATGAAAAAACAGCTTTATTATTTCAACAATATATATGGGTGGCTTATTATTGCAGGTTACATAAATGTAGATACAATTTAAAATAGTTAGGGCTTCCCTGGTGGCACAATGGTTAAGAATCCGCCTGCCAATGCAGGGGACACGGGTTCAAGCCCTTGTCCGGGAAGATCCCACATGCCGCGGAGCAACTAAGCCCATGCGCCACAACTACTGAGCCTGCACTCTAGAGCCCACGAGCCACAACTACTGAGCCCACGTGCTGCAACTACTGAAGCCTGTGTGCCTAGAGCCCGTGCTCTGCAACAATAGAAGCCATCGCAACGAGAAGCCCGCGCACCGCAACGAAGAGTAGCCCCCGCTTGCCACAACCAGAGGAAGCTGGCACGCAGCAACAGAGACCCAATGCAGCCAAAATAAATAAATATAAATAAATAAATTAAATAAATAAATAAAAATAAAAGCTGTGTGGAAACATGGGGAAAAAAGTTAAATATAGTAGTATTAAAGGTTGAAAGTGCTAGTAACCACATATTCCATCTAAATCAATTCTCTTACAGCTTATGAGTTTTAAAAATTGCAATTATCAGTGGGGAAATTTTTTTTAATTAAAATAATATGTTACTATTCAGCAATAAAAAAAATACTGGTTATACATGCAGCAAAGTATACATCTCAAAAGCATTATGTAGATGAAAAGCGAGACAAAAGAGTATATATGTACAATTGCATTTTAATAAAATTCATGAAAAAACAAAACTAATGTGAGATAATAGGAAGTGATTATATGAGTATTATACATCTTTCAATACTCATCAAAATGAAGACCTAATATGTGTATTTTTTGTGTTAATTATACCTTAATTTAAAAATATGATAGCAGTTAAAATATAATAGCATGTTTCTGAGCATTCAGTCTGTACAATAAGCCATTAGAAATGATGACTCCCAAGGTTTTTAAAAATCAAGATGTTGATAAAAGCAAGAAAAATTGTATATATTTATATGTTTTGTAAAATATATTTAGACATATATAACATAACCATCAACTGGTTTTAACTCTATAGTTAAAATAATTGAAACTGAACAGTTTTAGATATAAAATATTTTAAAAGACTTCCAAAAAGCAGCACACATATATAATATATTATTATGATCTAGATAATTGGTTCTGCTTTTTGCAAAACATACATCTACTGAAATGTGAAAACTTAGGAAAACATACATCAAACTGGTAAACTTTCATCATTATTGATGAGATTTCAGGTGTTTTGTATAAAAGTATTGTAATAATTTACTTAAAACAAATAGAGAAAAGTAATTTTAAATTATTTATTTATTGAGCTTCAAAGCTCCAAAGATAAGTTAGTGGTTTTTAATTGATCTTATGGAGGTGATAGAATCATCTGAAATAATAGATCAAATTTATTAGTAGTATATTAAAAATGGGTTCAATAAGAAATCTTAAATAAAATTCAAATTGGGGCTTCCCTGGTGGCGCAGTGGTTGAGAGTCCGCCTGCTGATGCAGGGGACACGGGTTCGTGCCTCGGTCCGGGAAGATCCCACGTGCCGTGGAGTGGCTAGGCCCGTGAGCCATGGCTGCTGAGCCTACAACGGGAGAGGCCACAACAATGAGAGGCCTGCGTACCAAAAAAAAAAAAAAAAAAAATTCAAATTGAATTTTGTACAAACTGAGTGAGGTTAGAAAGAAAATCTGGACTTTCAGCCAAAAGTTTAGAAAATTTTCCAGATTATTATTTTTTTTATTTTTATTGGAGTATAGTTGATTTACAATGTTGTGTGTGTTTCAGATGTACAGCAAAGTGAATCAGTTATACATATATCCACTCTTTTTTGTTTTTTTTAGATTCTTTTCCCATATAGGCCATTATAGACTATTGTGTACGAGTTCCCTGTGCTGTACAGCAGGTTCTTATTAGTTACCTATTTTATATGTAGTAGTCTGTATATGTCGATCCCAATCTCACAATTTATCCCTCCCCCCTTATCCCCTGGTAACCATTAAGCTTGTTTTCTACATCCATGACTCTACTTCTGTTTGGTAAATAAGTTCATTTGTACCCTTTTTTTAAGATTCCACATATGGGTGATATATGATATTTGTCTTTCTGTGTCTGACTTACTTCACTCAGTATGACAGTCTCTAGGTCCATCCATGTTGCTGCAAATGGCATTATTTCATTCTTTTTTTATGGCTGAGTAATATTCCATTGTATATATGTACCACATCTTCTTTATCCATTCCTCTGTTGATGGACATTTAGGTTGTTTCCATGTCCTGGCTATTGTAAATAGTGCTGCAATGAACATTGGGGTGCATGTATCTTTTCGAATTATGGTTTTCTCCCAGCATATGCCCAGGAGTGGAATTGCTGGGTCATATGGTAATTCTATTTTTAGTTTTTTAAGGAACGTCCATACTGTTCTACATAATGGCTGAATCAATTTACATTCCCATCAACAGTGTAGGAGGGTACCCTTTTCTCCACACCCTCTCCAGCATTTATTGTTAGTAGATTTTTTGATGATGGCCATTCTGACCAGTGTGAGGTGATATACCTCATTATAGTTTTGATTTGCAATTTTCTGGATATTTGAATTCAGCATTAATTGACTGTATTCAACTGTCTCTGGATGACGTGATTTAAACATGTAAATAAATCACTTTAAACAGTGTTGGGTAAGTTTGATTTTTCTATCACAAATCAAAAAAATCAAAATCATATGGTTGAAAGGTAGGGAATCGAAATAATAAAAATTGGAAGAATATTTGAATTTCCGTGGGCAGCCTGTGATGCAAGAGCTGAAAACGCAGTTAGAAATTGAATCAAGCCTCATATGTTTAGTTTATCAGAAGTTATGGGGAATTCCCTGATGGTCCAGTGTTTAGGACTCCCAAGTTCTCACTGCCGAGGGCCCTGGTTCAATCCCTGGTCCAGGAACTAAAATCCCACAAGCTGGGCGGTGCAGCCAAAAAAAGAAAAAAAAGAAATTATGAAACTCGAGTAAGCCTTTGGATAGTAAAATTTTCTTTAAAGATTCGGTTTTAATAAACAGTGTTCTAATAGATGTCATTTTTGGGGGGGCTTTACAAGAAGCCAGTTTCAGTTATTGAAAATGATACATTAATTCATAATCGATTTAAATGATTATATTAAAGTAAGAAAAAAATACTAAAGTAAGGAAACTATGAAAGACAAGTGAAAGATATAGAAATGAAGAAATACGAAATATAAAACAAAACAAAATGAAGGGGACTTCCCTGGTGGCACAATGGTTAAGAATCCGCCTGCCAATGCAGGGGACACAGGTTCGAGCCCTGGTCTGGGAAGATCCCACATGCTGCAGAGCAACTAAGCCTGTGCACCACAACTACTGAGCCTGTGCTCTTGAGCCCGTGAGCCACAACTACTGAGCCCGCATGCGAGAACTATTGAAGCCCATGTGCCGAGAGGCCGTGCTGTGCAACAAGAGAAGCCACCACAATGAGAAGCCCATGTACCCCAACGAAGTGTAGCTTGCCACAACTAGAGAAAGCTGTGTGCAGCAACAAAAACCCAATGCAGCCAAAAAATAAAATTTAAAAAAAGCAAAAGGCAAAATGAAGATTCGATTCTAAAAGAATAAATTATCAAAGAAAATATATGAATATGTTTATTGTTTGATCATTAAAGTGAAATAAAAATATACAATGAACTTTCAAGTTCTTTCAACATTGAATCCTAAATCTTGGCCAGATTATAATTATGATGTTCTGTGGATGGAAGCTGAATAAAAATATTATTAAGCTAGGTAATTAACTATGGGATTCCAATAAATAAATATATGATTTAGTTGATAGTAGAGATATTAAGCATATACAAATTTCAGTATTATAAAAGTCAGAAATTTTTCAAAGTAATTTTTAGCGTAGTTCAGCAGAAGCTGAGATACAAATCCTCAACTTTTTGAATACATCTACTGACTCAGTTTAATGGGGAAGTCATTGGAAGAGTCTTGACGATTCCCTCTGTTAAATCACTGCAGGGCTGCATTTAGTTAGCTAAGTGACAGTTGTATAAATAAAAGATAACACCAACAATTTCTAAAAATCAACCAAAGACTTGGTAGTTATAAGAACAATTTCATGATTATGCCCTAACTTGGTAGTGTCTATAATATATGTAGTTTTAGTTTATTTAGGGAGTAAAAAGGAATATGTTTTAATTAAATTTATTAATTTTGAATATCATTCCTGACTTTCATAAATATCGCATTTTTTTTTCCTTCACAAGCAATTTATGAGAATTCCTGTTTCTCTCTTTTTTTAAAAAAGTGTTTTGTTGGCCGGAATGTTTTGAGAATTTTCAAGGACAGAAGGTAAGTCCGATAAAGAGTACAGATTACCTTCCTTTCATTTAGCATTTTCCAGTTGACTTGGTTGCAAAGATAAATTTTTTTTAAATAGTGCATTTTCATCTTTCATATGCTTCTTTGCTATTATTTCAGTTTGGTAAGGGTCTTTCTAATCAGTTGAATATCTAATAGAGTGCACACATCAAAAGTGAATTCACAATGTCCTGTTTCTTCTAAACTTCTCTAATGGACTGCAAGTTGCTGTCATTCTCTACAACCCCAAAGTGGGTTGGTGGTCTTGTGGTTGTAGCCAGACCACCATAGCAACATTATGAGCCCCTGGAGGTAAAGTTCAGGTAAATGCTTGGCGAGTGAATGTTTTTCAGTTCTACAAATGCTAAGTCTGCTTAACATGTGCTAGGTCCTGTTAGATACTGCAGTTGCAATGGTGAGAAAAATATCTAGGGCCCTACCTTCCACCAGAGATACAGAAAAAAAAATTTTAAGTACTGAATGCTATGAAAGGAGTGTGCACAAGTTGTGATAGGGTATGAAAGAGGGGTACCTAACCCAGAATTGACTGGGCATGTTGGGAAAGACAAGGGACACTGTTTTGAGTAGCCTTGAAGAACCAAGGAGTCAGCTCCGTGGAGAAGGCAGGAAGGGCAAAAGAAGCAGAGAAAATAGCAAGGGTGAATGGCCCAAAGCATAGAGTGGTGTGATGTGTCTGCTAAGTGAACAGTTAGAGGCAGAGAATGGCTCTTCTCTCCCACATTAGCAATCCTACTATGTACAAAGATAGGAGTTGTTAGGGATACGATGTAATAAACTGCTGTAACATTTAATCCGCTCAAGAACCTTGTCTGGATGCCAGATGAAGGAATCTGGGCAGGTCAAGTTTTCACTTGCCCCTGGTGACACAATTAAGGAATGATGGAGCAGCTAGGATTCAAATCCAGGCCTCCTGGCTCCATGTGTTCTTTTTTTTTTTTTTTTTTTTTAAATTTATTTTATTTTTTATTTTTTGCGGTATGCGGGCCTCTCACTGTTGTGGCCTGTCCCATTGCGGAGCACAGGCTCTGGACGTGCAGGCTCGGTGGCCATGGCTCACGGGCCCAGCCGCTCCGCGGCATGTGGGATCTTCCCGGACCGGGGCATGAACCCGTGTCCCCTGCATCCTCAGGCGGACTCTCAACCATTGCGCCACCAGGGAAGCCCTATCTCTTCTTTTTTGTGGTTGGAATAATTAAGATCTGGTCTCTTAGCAAGATGATTATAATACAATATCATTGTTCACTATACTGTGCATTAGATCTCCAGGACTTATTTACTACTAGTTGCAAGTTTGTACCCTTAAACAAATCTCCTGTTCCTCAACCTCCCAGACCCTCGTAACCACCATTTTACTCTCTGTTTTTATGAGGTTGACTTTTTTTAGATTACACATATAAGCAGTACCATATGGTATCTGTCTTTCTCTGATTGACTTATCTCACATAGCATAATGTCCTCAAGGTCCATCCATGTTACTGCAAATGGCATGATTTCCTTGTCATGGCTGCATAATATTGCATTGTGTATGTGTGTATACATGTATATGAATAATGCTGTGATAAACATGAGAGTGCATATATCTCCTTGATGTCTTATTTTCATTTCCTTTGGGTATATACCCAGAAGTATCATAGGTAGATCTATTTTTAATTTTTTGAGGAATCCCATACTGTTTTCCATAGTGGCTGAAACAATTGACATTCCCACCAGTAGTGTATGAAAGTTCCTTTTTCTCCACATCCTCACCAACACTTGTTATGGCTTATCTTCTTTTTTTTAAATATAAATTTATTTATTTATTTATTTGGTTGCATTGGGTCTTTGTTGCTGCATGCAGGCTTTCCTCTAGTTGTGGCAAGCGGGGGCTACTCTTCATTGTGGTGCACAGGCTTCTCATTGCGGTGGCTTTTCTTGTTGCAGAGCACAGGCTCTAGGTGTGTGGGCTTCAGTAACTGTGCACATGGGCTCAGCAGTTGTGGCTCGCGGGCTCTAGAGCACAGGCTCAGTAGTTGTGGCGCATGGGCTTAGTTGCTCCACAGCATGTGGGATCTTCCCAGACCAGGGCTCAAACCCGTGTCCCCTGCATTGGCAGGCGGATTCTTAACCACTGTGCCACCAGGGAAGTCCGTCGCTTATCTTCTTGTGATAGCTGTTTTAAGAGGTGTGAGGTGTTACCTCATTGTAGTTTTTTTTTTTTTTTCTTTCTCATTGTAGTTTTGATTTGCATTTCCCTGGTGATTTGTGATGTTGAGCATCTCTTCATTTATCTGTTGGCCGTTTGGATGTCTTCTTTGGAAAAATGTCTGCTTAGTTCCTCTGCCCATTTTTTAAATTGGATGTTTAGTTTTTGTTATTGAGTTGAATGAGTTCTTCATATGTTTTGGATATTAATCCCTTATCCAATATATGGTTTCCAAAAATTTTCTCACATTCTGTAGGTTGCCTTTTCGTTTTGTTGATTGTTTCTCTTGCTGAGCAGAAGCTTTTAAGTTTGTAATCCTACTTACTGATTCTTCTTTTGTTGTATGTGCTTTTGGTGTCATTTTAATGACTAATTTTTATTTTTTAAAAATCTTTTCCTAATTTCTTTTTTAAAAAAAACATATTTATTGGAGTATAATTGCTTTACAATGGTGTGTTAGTTTCTGCTTTATAACAAAGTAAATCAGTTATACATATACATATGTCCCCATATCTCTTCCCTCTTGCGTCTCCCTCCCACCCTCCATATCCCACCCCTCTAGGTGGTCACAAACCACCTAGCTGATCTCCCTGTGCTATGCGGGTACTTCCCACTAGCTATTTTACGTTTCGTAGTGTATATATGTCCATGCCACTCTCTCACTTTGTCACAGCTTACCCTTCCCCCTCCCCATATCCTCAAGTCCATGCTCTAGTAGGTCTGTGTCTTTATTCCCATTAATGACTAATTTTTAAAATAAAATAGAAATGTCAGCTGCATTGCATGTAGTAAGGATAAATATTATCTCATGAAACTTTTATTTCAATTATTTATAGATTATATACAGATGACCCCCAAATTACAATGGCTCCATTTACAACTTTTCAATTTTGTGGTGGTGCGAAAGTGATATTCATTCAGTAGCAACCAGACTCTGAATTTTAAATTTTGATCTTTTCTCAGGTTAGTGATATATGCTATGATTCTCTTTCACGGTTCTGGGCAACAGCAGCGAACCACAGCTCCCAGTCAGCCACATGAGCACGAGGGTAAACAATCAATACACTTACAACCATCCTGTATCCACACAATCATTCTGTTTTTCACTTTCAGGATAGCATTCAGTAAATTACATGAGCTATTCAACACTTTATTATAAAATAGGCTTTGTGGGGAATTCCCTGGCAGTCCAGTGGTTAGGACTCCATGGTTTCACTGCTGAGGGCACGGGTTCAATCCCTGGTTGGGGAACTAAGATCCCACAAGCTGTGTGGTGCAGCCAAAAAATAGAACAAAAGAAAAAAGAGAAAAAATAGGCTTTGTGTTAAGATGAATTCGCCCAACTGTAGGCTAATGTAAGTGTTCTGAGCACATTTAATGTAGGCTGAGTTAAGCTAAGCTATGATGTTCACTAGGTTAGGTATATTAAATGCATATTTGACTTATGATATTTTCAACTTACAGTGGGTTTATTGGGATGTAAACCCATCGTAAGTAGAGGAAAATCTGTACATGTGTTTGTGTGTGTGTGTGTGATGTATGGGAGGGTAAGCACATGTCCTGGTTTGTCTAGGAAAGTCCTAGTTTATGCCTGTTAACCCAGGGTAATTTTCAGTAGTGCTCCCTTTAAGTCTAAAAATGTCCTGGTTTAGGAAAATAAATTATACGGTCATCCTGGTTCTAGGTCTTGATATAACTTTACTATGGGTTGCAATTTTTTAAAAAGTATGAAAAATCCTGGCCTAGATGATATCTGAAGCACCATTCTTTCCACACACCTATGGGATCTTAGCACTAGCCCATTTACCTAAATGCAGAGGAAGTCCCATATCAAAATGCTATCCAGGTGGTTAAAAAAAAATGCTATCCAGCGAAATCTCCTATATAACCATGATTTATATTTATATACATTCATTATATGTATATTTTCTAACATAATAGCTGCCATTTATTGAGCACTTACAATATGCTAATTATCATGCTAAGTTTTTTACATGTATTATCTCACTCAATTCTCACAACTCCTGACAGAGATAGATTCTATTATTATTCCCATTTTACAGATAAGGAAACTGACACAAATTGAATAACTTGTCTCAAATCATACAGATGGAGCTGTATGGAATTCCTACAGTATGCACCTGATTTTCACAATATTAACACAAAGAAGCTTAATAAAATATATTTGCTGTAAAATTTTGTTTTGGAATATAGTAGAGGGGATTCTTTTTTTAATTTTTTTAAGGAATTTCTAATAAGTATTAGAAATTATCTTCCTTTGACATATTACAAGGACAACACTGCAAAAATTTACCCTCAAAATGCCCATCACCCTTACATGTTTGGTTATTGGTTGGAAATGTCCAAAAAGATTTGGTGAGATTCAGGTGGTGGAAGTGAGGCCACAGCTCTTGCTCTATGAAGGCCATCTTGATTAGAGGTGATGAGAGACAAGGATTCCAGCTTGAACCCAGATAGAGCTATGTTCTTTATTAGTGTACTTGTGTATTAACAAGAACTTCTATTGTTTTAAAATTGTAATAGTAGGGTCTTTCACTGTAGAAAATGTGCCAAATCCAGATAAGCAAAAAGAAAATATTACCTGTAATCCCTCCAATAAATGTTAACTGTTAACCCATTGCTAATCCATTTTTTCCCCAGTCTTTTTATTTTTTTTTTTTAATTTTTAAAAGATTTTTCTTTTTCTTTCTTTCTTTTTTTTTTTTTTGTGGTACGCGGACCTCTCACTGTTGTGGCCTCTCCCGTTGTGGAGCACAGGCACCAGACGCGCAGGCTCAGCAGCCATTGCTCACGGGCCCAGCCGCTCCGCGGCATGTGGGGCCTTCCCGGACCGGGGCACGAACCCGTGTTCCCTGCATCGGCAGGCGGATTCTCAACCCCTGCACCACCAGGAAAGTCCCAATAAAGACTCAAAAAATGGTCCACATCAAGAAAAATCTTTTAGGGCTTCCCTGGTGGTGCAGGGGTTGAGAATCCGCCTGCCGATGCAGGGAACACGGGTTCGTGCCCCGGTCCGGGAAGGCCCCACATGCCGCGGAGCGGCTGGGCCCGTGCACCACAACTACTGAGCCTGCACTCTAGAGCCCGCGAGCCACAACTACTGAAGCCCGCACGCCTAGAGCTGGTGATCAGCAACAAGAGAAGCCACTGCTATGAGAAGCCCGCGCACCACAACGAAGAGTAGCCCCGCTCGCCACAACTAGAAAAAGTCCGTGGGCAGCAACGAAGACCCAACTCAGCCGTAAATAAATAAATAAGTAAATAAAAATTAATTAAAAATAATAAGAAGAGAAAAACACCCATGGGGCTGGGTGTGATCTCCTAGAAAGTAAATGAGAAGAGGTCGAGACCTGGGCACTCCAGTGTTCAGAGATGAAAAGAAGCCAATAAAGGAAATAGAAAACAAACATCCGGGACACAAAGGGTCTATTTGAAGTTGGTCATACGCAATAACTCCATTAGTAAGAATTTATTCTAAGAAAATAAAAGAAGCAGTACACAAAGATGTATGTATTAGGGTGTTGTGGTGTTGCTTAAGACGAGAAACTTGGAGACAATGTAAATGTTCATCCTCTGGGTCCAGTTTAATGAAATTTTTGTGAATCTGTACAATGAAATGCTATACTAAGGACAATAAAAGCATTATGTATCTATACATGTTAATAAAAAAATATTTGTCTCATTTAAACACTTTAGTCCCATTTTGATAAAAAAGATTTACATTCCTATTTAAAGAATGAAAGGAAATATATTAAGATGTTAACAGTTCCTCTGATTGGGTATTAGATAATGGTCAATATTTAGTTTCTTCATATTTTCTGTAGCTTTTACAATAAGTAATATTACTTTTACAAAGAGAAAAAAGGTTCCAATAATAAGAAATAATTGCAAAATATTGCAAGTAAGTTAAAAAAAATTGCACAAATATAGGGAGAGATTTGGCAGCAGGAAATGTGAAAAAGACCTAAATATTTAAATTAACTGTAGTTTAGAGCCACCAAATATTGTCGCTAAATTAACTGGACTATGTGGTCTAGAACAAAAGAGATCATAATTTTATGCTACTCTGTGCTGTCAGACTATATCTCTAGATACCATATTTTATGAAAACATTTCTATTCTCTAGACAAGGCTTACTTTCTTAATCAGAATCATGTGCAGACCTGAAACCATATTATATGAGGAAGAGCTCTGGATATTCTGGGCCAAAGAAAAGTCAGTCACAATGGAAACCAGACTTCCTGCTTTCAAAGATAGGCAGGAGTATGATGAATAAATGGGATTAAACCTGACTATAGTGTTTCAAACAGATAGGGTAAGACAAGAACCATCTGCATCAGAATTACCTGGAGTTCTTAATAAAATAGTTGATTTCTGCCCCCCAACTCAGGCCAATAGAATAGGCAAGGAATATGCTTCCCCCCAAACAAAACAAAACAAAACAAACAAACAAAAACCAAGGCATTCTAAGAGCTCTTCTCATAAGAACCAAAGTTCAAGAATTACTGCAAATAATTTGAGAGTCACTTACCAGACAGCAAATTCTGTTGCAACTTTTTTTCCTCTCTCAAATAATAGATCATTTAATTCTGTGCTTAGTGTGAGTCAAACACTGTTCTACACATTTCATCTGCATTAATTCATTTAATCCTTAGAACCCTGAGGTAGGTACTATTATTAATCCTCATTGTATAGCTAAACAGAAGCATGGAGAGATTAAGTAACATGATTAAGGACACATAGTGGTGGTTATACAAAATATTCTTTAGATGGAATGAAACTCCTCTGGTTTGTAACATCAGGACTATAAGTTAAGGATCAAACCCTGTGAATGTTTGGAGTCTTTATGCCTCAACTAGGCAACAATGCAGAGATTTCAGAGCAATGGTTTTCAGACTAGGGTACACATACTGAGTTATATGAACACTTTCCAAAGACCACAGGATGGAAAACTTTTAAGGCATCAATTTCTAGATTTTCAACTGTATGTTCATTACAATGAGGCATTGCCCCGATAAGTAAAAACGTAGGGGTGTATGGGGAACAAAGTGACAATTCAAGTGACTGGTTTTGGGAAAGTCTCCTTTAGGATTACTTAAATGACTACATGCTTTTATAGGATCTTTTTTCCCTGTTACACATACTTTTTCATTAAAAAGTCAAGCACTGGGCTTCCCTGGTGGCGCAGTGGTTGAGAGTCCGCCTGCCAATGCAGGGAACACGGGTTCGTGCCCCGGTCCGGGAAGATCCCACATCCCGCAGAGCGGCTGGGCCCGTGAGGCATGGCCGCTGAGCCTGCTCCGCAACAGGAGAGGCCACAACAGTGAGAGGCCCGCGTACCGCAAAAAAAAAAAAGTCAAGCACTGACCTGTTATCAGGTAATATAGGCATACTTCAGAGTTATTGTGGTTTGGGTCCCAGACTGCTGCAATAAACCAGATATTGTAATAAAATTAGTTACATGAATTGTTTGGTTTCCCAGTGCATCTAAAAGGTATGTTTATGCTATACTGTAGTGTGCAAAAGCATTATGTCTAAAAAAGATGTACATACCTTAATTAAAAAATAGTTTATTACTAAAAACGAAATGCTAATTGGGGCCTTCAGCGAGTGGTAATCTTTTTTCTGGTGAAAGTCTTGCCTTGATGTTAATGGCTGCTGATTGCTCTGTCAAGCTGGTGGTTGCTCCAGGTTGGGGTGCCTGTGGCAATTTCTTAATATAAGATACCAGTGAAGTTTGCCACGTGGATGGATTTTTCATTTCATGAATGTTTTCTCTGTAGCATGCAATGCTGTATGACAGCATTTTCCCCACAGTAAGAACTTCTTTCAAAACTGGAGTCAGTCCTCTCAAACCTGGCTGCTGTTTTATCAACTAAGTTTACCTAATATTCTAGTATTCTCAATACTCTAAATCCTTTGTCATTTCAACAATCAATTAAGTCTGCCACCTTATATGGGTGCAGTTTGTGTCATCCCAAAACAACTACAATAGTAACATCAAAGATCATTGATCACAGATCAGCATAACAAATATAATAATACTAGCGAAAAAGTCTGGAATATTGCTAGAATTACCAAAGTGTGAGAGAGACATGAAGTGAGCAATTGGCATTGGAAAATGGTGCCGATAGACTTGCTTGATGCAGGGTTGCCACAAACCTTCAATTCGTAAAAAAGGCAGTTTCTGTGAGGCACAATAGAACTGAGGTATGCCTGTATGTCAATTGGGCTGGTCAGAGTGATTTGTGTCTTTCATTCCCAACAACAGTCAAAGAATGAATAGCTCTTGAGATAGTGACCTTGTAAGCAAAGAAAGCCTCAAACACATAAAAATGGCTTCTCCCCATCCCATATTTAAAGGTAAATAATTTTTTTTCAGCTATTCAATTACTTATTTCTAAGACATACCATTTGCTGGAAGGAAAATCACATTTGAATAGCAGAAGCAGTATATTTACTGGTGATGGTGTTTCTTTTTAATTTGGGGGGGATTATTGGATACAATAAATAAAATCAAGGTTAAAATATTTTATAGAATTTCTTTCAGGTAAAGTATAAATAAATCAAGAAGGCAATTACAACTTAATTTGTCAAATCATGTAACATCTTTGTTCAAATTATAGTCAATTCTTGTCATTTCATCTTATTAAATGCTTTATTTCCTACTCCCATTAACAAAAAATAAAATTACCTGCTAGTTACTGGGTCAATCAGAATTTAGCAAATATATACTTCTGTTTCACTAAATACACAGGAAGAGTTTGACCATGAAAACTCTGATTTTTACATATATTCTTAATAGTCTGCAAAGTCCAATACCAAAATTTGATACATGCAAACATACACAGTAGTCTCCCCTTATCCACAGTTTCGCTCTGCAGTTTCAGTTACCTGAATTCAACTCTGGTCCAAAAATATTAAGCGTAAAATTCCAGAAATAAACAAATGATTTTGCCTTTTATTTCAGGAAAAACCCAAAAGTCATCTCATGGGAACTCCCTCAACTCCTGATCATCAAACGGACACACGTGGGTACCCATCCTTTCCTTCTTTCCTATTATCAAATGTGCAATAATATTGATTCCATGTCCTCTCATCGTCTTAGAAGAATTATAGCAACCACTCTGACTTTTCTGTCCTAGTATCGTCACCCTCTGTCTCTGGGACAAGTTACTTAACCTCCCTGTGCCTTATTATTTTCTTTTAGGAAATAGGGAGAACAACAGAACATTCCACACAAGGTGGTTGTGAGAATTAAAGAAGTGCTGAAAACAGTCTGTTACACAGCATATACAAGGAAAGTTACCTATTATTTTCACATTTCTATTAGTATTTATATATATTAGTCTTCTTCCTCATCTAGTTACCCAACCTTCTCTTTAGAGTCCAAAGTCTCAAAATAGTTTTCTATTTTAAAAGTTTCTATTATGAACGGTCTTCTGTTGGGGACTTCCCTGGAGGTCCAGTGGCTGGGACTCCGTGCTTCCACTGCAGAGGGCATGGGTACTATCCCTGCTCGGGGAGGGAACTAAGATCCCGCATGCCACGTGGCGTGGCCAAATGAAACAAAACAAAACAAAAAACAAAACCAAAACAAAAACAAAAAGGGTCTTTTGTCTACTGTAATGAGGCTTCAGCATCCAGAATTCCTCCTCCCATGACCTCCATGCACTAAATCTAATGAATATTGGATAGATCTTATTTTAGTTGACTTCTCAGCACTCAACAAGTGTAATTTTCATCCTTTTTGAGTTCTATTCCCTTGACTTAAATGGTACCAAAACCCCTCCTCCTTCTCCCACCATATTCTTTAAACTCTTTGGGGGCATCCTCTCTTCCTCTACCCAAATTTTAGATGTTAAAGAGTTCTTCAAGGCTCTTTCTTTGGTCTTTTTCTCTTCACTGTATTCCCTCTCCCTGTACGATCTCATGGCTTCATTTACCACTTGCAGCAGATACTGTAAATAAACTCAATACTCACTGCCAGCTAGCTTTTTCTTCTTCCACCATAGAGGCTGTAAAGTGAAATACTGGATTTCCAAGCTTTCTTTGAGGCTTAAAGGAGGCCATGTGACAGAGCTTGGGGTTATGAGACCAAATGTAAAGTTAGGATTTCTGGAAAGTCTTTGCTTTCCTGATAAGAGGACAGTTGAGGGAATTGGTTCTTTCATCCTTCTTCATTCCTGGAACTTGTAATGCTAAACATTTAGCAGTTATCTTTTCCCCATAAGGCAAAGAGCTAGCATACTAAGGATTGTTTTAATATTAACATTTCCGGTCCAGAACTTTCTTTTGTGCTTTAGATTCAAACAGCTGCCTAATTAACAACTCCTTTTGGTTACCTCTCAGGTGCCTCAAGCTGAGCACTGCTAAAATAGTACCTGGGCTTCCCTGGTGGCGCAGTGGTTGAGAATCTGCTTGCCAATGCAGGGGACATGGGTTCGAGCCCTGGTCTGGGAAGGTCCCACATTGCTGCGGAGCAACTAGGCCCATGCGCCACACTACTGAGTCTGTGCGTCTGTAGTGGACCTTGGCAGGTGGATTCTTAACCACTGAGCCACCAGGGAAGTCAAACCACACAATTTTTAATGACTGCATTGCGCTACAAAAACTCCAATAGTGGCTTTAGGGTTTTATATTTTGTTAGATAACCAAACATCTTATATAAAAACAAGTAGGCAGTTGCTAGCACTGATTCAGCTGCTCAACAATGCCACCAGGAACCCAGACCTTTTCTCTTTCTACTCTGTCATCTTCAATGCCTTGGCTTTTGCTTTTTGCCTAGAGACTTATTGTTTCAAAATAAGTGGGAATTCTCTGGTCGTTAAGAATCCACCTGCCAATTCAGGGGACACAGGTTTGAGCCCTGGTCCGGGAAGGTCCCACACGCCGTGGAGCAACTAAGCCCGTGCACCACAACTACTGAGCCTGCACTCTAGAGCCTGCGAGCCACAACTACTGAGCCCACGTGCCAAAACTACTGAAACCCACGTGCCTAGAGCCCGTGCTCTGCAGCAAGAGAAGCCACCGCAATGAGAAGCCCGCGCACTGAAACAAAGAGTACCCCCACTCGCTGCGACTAGAGAAAGCCCACGTGCAACAACGAAGACCCAACGCAGCCAAAAATTAATAAGTAAATTATAAAAAAACAAACAAACAACAAAATTGCTGCTGCTTCTCCACATATCATCTCTGTATTCAAGGCAGACGGAAGAGGGAAGTGGGGATTTATAAGATACTGTCAGTGCTCTGCCCATATTTCCTAGTTCTTATCACTTCATGCACAGTGGCCAAACTTCCAACTGCTAGCACCTGCATTTCTATGTCTGAGGCTTTTCTCTGGCTACCTGAGCATAGGGAAGCCTGCTTTGCTGCCTACACCCCTCCCCCGTAGCAACACTCAATCAATGACTAAAGGGAGAAGATATAAATACCCAGCTTCCTTGTCCCTCAGGTAGGAGAGTTTTAAGGAACATGTTTTATACTGGTTTGTAGTTTCCCAGTGGGATCAAGCTCCAGTTACCCTCAGGAGTAAAGGTCATTTACTGATTAATTAATCCTTTACTGATTAGCACCTCCCCCCCAATTTCCTATCTCACTTTTCCACTATCCTAACGTTGATTCTTGGGACGACACCAAAATAAACTATCTCCATTTGTGTCCTTGTCTCAGGGCCTGCTTTGGGGGGAATCCAACCCAAGACAGGCCATCACCACCTTTCCTTCTTCTTCCTGTCTTTGAAACAGACAGTTGGTGCTGTCATGTAAAGTTGGTGCTACGGTGGCTATCTTACTACTAGATGACAAGCCAATATGTGGAGGCTAGAAAGAATCAAATAGCTTGGGTTCATATCCTTGAGCCATTGTACCAGCCCTGGACTGTTTACTGTCTGTCTGTTACAAGACAAAATTAAGCCCTATGCTTGGACTTCCTCTAGTTGGGGTGACCTGGGGCTACTCTTCATCGCGGTGCTGGTGCTTCTCATTGCTGTGGATTCCCTTGTTGCAGAGCACAGGCTCTAGGCACGCAGTCTTCAGTAGTTGTGGCTCTTGGGTTCTGGAGTGCAGGCTCAGTGGTTGTGGTGCATGGGCTTAGTTGCTATGCGGTATGTGGGATCTTCCTGGACCACGGATCGAACCTGTGTCCCCTGCATTGGCAGGTGGATTCTTAACCACTGAGCCAACAGGAAAGTCCCTGTTTAAGCGATTCTTACTGAATTTTTTTTTTTTTTTTGCGGTACGTGGCCCTCTCACTGTTGTGGCCCCGCCCATTGCAGAGCACAGGCTCCAGATGCGCAGGCTCAGCGGCCACGGCTCACGGGCCCAGCCGCTCCGCGGCATGTGGGATCTTCCCGGATCGGGGCACGAACCCGTGTCCCCTGCATCGGCAGGCGGACTCTCAACCACTGCACCACCAGGGAAGCCCTGAAAAATTTTTTACTTGCAGTCCACTGCATCCCTGATAAAAATAAACGAAATAAAATAATTATAGGAAGACATATAGTGGAAATAAACAGAATGCTGTGATAAAATATTAGAAGGGAGGGGAGTTTTTTCTTTTTTTAAGGCAAGTCACTTTTTTGTGTGTGTGTGTGGTACACGGGCCTCTCACTGTTGTGGCCTCTCCCATTGCGGAGCACAGGCTCCGGACGCGCAGGCTCAGCGGCCATGGCTCACGGGCCCAGCCGCTCCGCGGCATGTGGGATCTTCCCGGACCGGGGCACGAACCCGTGACCCCTGCATCAGCAGGTGGATTCTCAACCACTGGCCACCAGGGAAGCCCAAGTCACTTTTTTTATAAATCTTTTTTTGAATATTTATTTTATTTTTTATTATTTATTTATTTGGTTGCACTGGGTCTTAGTTGTGGCAGGCAGGCTCCGTAGCTGTGGCATGCTCTTAGTTGCAGCGTGCATGTGGGATCTAGTTCTCTGACCAGGGATTGAACCCAGGCCTCGTGCATTGGGAGCTCAGAGTCTCAACCACTGCAACATCAGGGAAGTCCTGGGAGTTATTTTTTGAGATGATGTTTAAGTTGAAACTTCGAGGGTAGGAAGTTAGCCATTTCAAAATTAGAGAGCATGTGCTAGGAAGAAACAACATTCACCAAGACCCAGAGCAGAAAAAGCTTTTCTTAGAAAGCACCCAAGTGTGGCTGGAATGTAACAACAGTGATGTTAAAAACAGGAGAGGGGGCTTCCCTGGTGGCACAGTGGTTGAGAATCTGCCTGCCAATGCAGGGGGCACGGGTTCGAGCCCTGGTCTGGGAAGATCCCACATGCCACGGAGCGGCTAGGCCCGTGAGCCACAACTACTGAGCCTGCGCGTCTGGAGCCTGTGCTCTGCTACAGGAGAGGCCGCAACAGTGAGAGACCCACGCACCACAATGAAGAGTGGCCCCTGCTCGCCGCAACTAGAGAAAGCCCACGCACAGAAACGAAGACTCAACACAGAAAAATAAATAAATAAATAAATAAAAAGAAATTTTTTAATAAAACAAAAAACAGGAGAGGTTGGGGAAGGCCCAAGTAGAGTGTATTCTAAATGTAACAGAAAATGCTGAAGGGATTTAGGCAGGGAAGTGATATAATCCAATTTATTATAGCAATTTAAGAACCAAACAGTAATTTGCTGAGTTTATGTACAAAGCATGAATGTGGTGTTATGGAGAGAATAAAATGGCATACCTGCCTTCTAACAATGGCCCTAAGTTTCACAAAACAATGACGAGCGTAGGTGTGAGGGAGAAGAGTAAATTCTGCAGTAACTCTGGCTTCACCAGGCTTTAACCCCAAACTCCAGAGACAAAAATCCTATGTTCAATTAGCTGCAATCAGAATGCTAAGAGCAAATAATTTCCATGGCAATATTAATTTTCCAAAGTTGTTTATGTGCGCTGGTTTTCACGCAAGTACCTAGGAATATATGACAATTGTACTACAAACTCCAGAATTAGAAATTTCAAAGTAGATTGTATAATTTTACTGAAAGCATAATTCTACCACTAGATGGTGACATGAATACAAAATATTGAAAACTGTCACCTTTCCCTAGCTGTAGAGGGTATATGGTCATTGCTGGTTACTGGTTTGAAGATTTACATGAGGAATTTAGGGTATATTTTTACCAGAGATTCAGCTTTATTCTTTTGGAATGCACACCTTATAAGTACATTCAAAGGTCTCTGTTGATACATATACCACATCAGCACAGAAGAGTGAAGATTCTACAGTAAGGAGGCAGGCAACCTTGTTTCACTGGCTTTTTTTTTTTTTAAGAATCTATTTTAAAAAAAAAGAATCTATTTTTATTTTAAATATTTATCTTTTGGCTGCACCAGGTCTTAGTTGCAGCATGTGGGATCTACGTTGCTGCTTATGGGATCTTTAGTTGTGACATGCAGGATGTAGTTCCCTGATCAGGGATCAAACCCAGGCCCCCTGCATTGGAAGCATGGAGTCTTGACCACTGGACCACCAGGGAAGTCCCTTTATTGACTTCTATGCTTTTACCTCTTAAGCAGTTGAAGTGGATAAAGGGATGGTAAACTAGAGCCCATAGGCCAAATCTGGCCAGTTTCACATTTTTGTATGGCCTGTGGGCTAAGAATGGTTTTTACAGTTTTTAATTGTTTGGAAAAAATAAAAAGAAAAATAGTATTTTGGGAGTATTGCAGGGGATACAGGTTCAAGTCCTGGTCTGGGAAGATCCCACATGCCACAGAGCAACTAAGCCCTTGCACCTAGAGCCCATGCTCCACAACAAAGAGAAGCCACCACAGTGAGAAGCCCACACACCTCAACGAAGAGTACCCCCCACTTGCTGCAACTAGAGAAAGCCTGTGCACAGCAACGAAGACACAACACAGCCAAAAAAAAAAAGATTTTGTAACACATGAAAATACGAATATCTTATTTCAATGTCTATAACTTAAAAAATTTATTGGAACACATCCATACTTATTTCGTTATGTATCTATGGCTGCTTTTGTGCTAACAGAGTTGAGTAGTTGTAACGAGAGACTTGGACTGCAACGCCTAAAATATTTACTATCTGGCTCATCACAGAAAAAGTTTGTTGAGCCCTAAAGTGATGACTGAAGAGCCGTGATCATTTATGACAATAATTCTCTAGATTCTCAAAGCATTTTAAACTAAGCACCATTTCATGTATTTTTTTTAAAGTAAAAAAAATTAGGAGGCAGGCGCTTGTTAAGAAAATATTTCTTTAAAGCTCAGTGTTTTTTCTATACCTCCTAGTACTCCACATTTATGGTAGTAGTCCTCATTTTCAAGAACTGTTATGGGTTCTTTCTGGTCTTAAAAAGATAGTTCACATATACTTTTTTTTTTTTTTTTTTTTTGCGGTACGTGGGCCTCTCACTGTTGTGGCCTCTCCCGTTGTAGAGCACAGGCTCCGGACGCGCAGGCTCAGTGGCCATGGCTCACGGGCCCAGCCGCTCCGCGGCACGTGGGATGTGGGATGTGGGATGTGGGATGTGGGATGTGGGATGTTCCCAGACCAGGCCACGAACCCGCGTCCCCCCTGCATTGGCAGGCAGACTCTCAACCACTGCGCCACCAGGGAAGCCCTACAAATACTTATTAAAAGAATATCTGTATCAGTTAGAAATGTGTTTGGCTACAAGCAATGGAAATCTAAGAGTGGCTTAAGGAAAAAGGGATTTATTTTTCTTGCATAAACAGTCTAGGGGTAGAGAGCTGCTCAAGGATGCATCAGGGTCCTACACATTGTTATCAGCTTTATGGTTGTCTTTCACCCTGCTGTGGTTTCATCGTTTAAAAAAAAACCTCACAAACTGGATGCTGTATTACTTTTGAGTATCAAGACCTGTTTTGGGCAGAAAGAAGAAAGGATTAATTAAGGGGCATGTCTGCTGAATTTGTCCTTTTTTATTAGGAATGGGAAATCTTTCCCAAAGACCCGCTCAGCAGATTTCTACTTACATTTCATTGGCAAGAACTCAAACAATATGGCCAACCCTAGAGAAACCATAACATATATTTAAAAAATTTTAAATTTTATACTGGAGTATAATTGATTAACAATGTTCTGTTAGTTTCAGGTGTACAGCAGAGTGATTCAATTATACACATACATGTATCTATTCTTTTTAAAATTATTTTCCTGTATAGGTTATTACAGAGTATTGAGCAGAGTTCATAACATGATGTTTTAAACCAAACACAAACAGTCCTTGGGGCTTTCCTTTCGGAGACCAAGCGTCCCCAGTCTCAGGTCCACCTGAAAAACAAACTCGGGTTTGGCAAGTTTCCCTGCGGGAAAAGAAGAGGGGTGGGTGGGAATGACGCTAGATGGACAATGGCTGCTACAGGATCCAAAGTCTGCAGAAACCCAAGTTTTGTGGGAGATGGGGAGAAGATGATGGCACAACAGCTACAGCTAGCTCCTAAGAATCACCTGCTTGCATGAAACAACTTAAAACAGGTTTAGCAGACACTTTATAGCATCAACTTCAAGCGGCAGAAAGGCAAAGAATACCCGGAAGGTGGTCCTGGAGTGGAGGGATGCTGTGACCTAACCTCGACAAAACCTGTAAAAGAATTCCTACAAGGCCTCCATAGCTGCCCTGGCTACAGATCTTAAAGGTACCATGTACACTACTTTTGGACTTTTCAGTCTTATCTCTACATAGACGTAGTGGATACAGAAATCAGTGAGGAAGGGATCAATGCACTTGAGGAAAATTCTCCCCAAGCTAGCTAGTTGTTAGCACGACATCAAACTTCAGCTGAGTGTCCGCTTTCCTCCACCTGTTCCTCATTCTCCGCTCTCCGTCTAAATTCCCGTATTATTTGCTCTTCGCGGGGAAGCATACTACGCTATTTCAGGTGAAGACTCTTAGGGCACTTCGAAGGGGGCCCTCTTGCGTAAAAAGGAGGAGATGCGGTGCGAACACTTCACTCCGCCATTTCTAGTCACATCAAGGTGTCTTACTGCTTGAGGACGGATGAACCACACACACTAGAGGCTGGCGGAAAACACGCCTGCAGGTTAAGCCGGCCCCAGGCTATTCCATTCTCACAAAACCCCGCGGAGAGAACGCCGCGAGCCCCCACCTGGGCTGCGGCGTCGCACCTGCCAGCTCCCCTGAACTCTAGCCTCCCGCACCCCAAAGGCCTGAGCGCGGGGGAGGGGGAAGGGACAAATTAGTACCAAGTCCCCCTCGGGGACCCGGAGTTAAAATGGCGAAGCGCAGGGGCGGGGGAAAGGGCGGCGCTCGCGACCCGGCGCTCGCTGAGCCTCCGGGCTCGCGGAGTAGCCGCGGTGGGCGACGCCGCGCAACCGCCACCAGCCCTTTGCTCCGCCATCTTCTTCGAGTCACCCGGCCTCCCCCCGCGGCCGCGCTGGCTTCGCGCTTCCCTTCCGGCCGCTGACAGAGATCCGGGCTGGGCGGGGTGGGCGAGCGCGCGGAGGGGGTGGATCGAGGGCGGGGAAGCTCGACGGAAGAGGAAAGGGAGGGCGGCGAGCTGGCCGCGGCGGGGTGTGGGGCGTGCGGCGTGTGTGCGGAGGGGGAGGTGGGAGGGCGGGAGGCGAAGAGAGGGAGGGAGGCGGAGGAATGAGAGCGCGAAGCGCCTCTTGTCGGCTCCTTCGCCCGGACGGAAAGAGCCGAGCGCAGCCCGAACGCTCTATTAAAATGGCGGCGGCGGCGTCGGCGGTGGCCGCGGCGTCTGGTCGGTGAAGTGACTCTGCTGCTTCTCTCCCCACCCGCCCCCTCCCTCCCTCTCCCCTCCCCCCGTCCTTCCCCCCCCTTCCCCGCCGCCGGCGCCTCAGCGCCCCTCCGGCCTGCGCACCTCCCCTCGCCCCCCTCCTCTCCCCCGCCCGCTCCGGGGACCGCCGGCCCCCTCCCCCATTCTCCTGCTCCCCGCCCCGTCCCCGCCGCCGCCCGCCCTCGTCGCCTCCCCGCCCCGCCGGCCGGCCGGCCCCCTCCTCCGCCTCTCTCCCCTCCCCCCCGCCGGTCGGGATCAGTCAGTGCGATCCGAAGCGGGGGAGGGGGGGGGCGGCGGCGGCCGAACGATGTGCGAGAACTGCGCAGACCTGGTGGAGGTGTTAAATGAAAGTAAGTAGCCGCGGCGGCGGCCTGTCGGGGTGCACAGTTTGGGGTCCCCGCGTCGCTCTCCGGCCTCCGCGAGCTGCCGTGGCCTGCGGGAGGCGACGGCCGAGCCGGGCGGCGTGCGGGCCTAGCGCCCCGGGAAGGTGCGCGGTGGCGCGGCCGCCGCGGCGCCTCGGGCCCAGTCCGGCCCGGTTACCTGGGCGCCCAAGAGGGGGCCGTCGTGGAGCTCCGGCCAGGCCGGGCCTTAGCGGTCTCCACTCTCGGAAAGTTTCCTCATTACAGGTGTCAATTAACGTAGGCACTAATGAGCCTTCGCCTCCTTCGCCCTGCCGGGAAGGTGAGGAGAGGTGGGGTTCGAGGACGAGGCTCTCCTCTGTAGTCGGGACCCTCCGGCCGCCCTCTTTGATTTTCAGCGTGCTGCCTAGGCCTCTTACCTGCTAATTTTCATTAAACTCCCTGCGAGATGGTTGGTGGTTTTCCCGTCTCTTGGGTGTATGTGGGTTGTATTAAACCTTTTGCACTAACCTTAAATAGCTGAAAATGAGCTAATAGTGATGACTGGAATCTTTATAAAAAAAATTAGTTAATGATGTTTCTTCTTAGTGTACCATTCGTCGTTTTAATGGTAAATTCTGTTCTCTTAGGGAGAGCACTGTACTTACTACAGGTACCATCCCGGGATAGTCATGGCCTGTCTCCTGGAATGAAAGGCCTTATTCCGTATGCTTTTATTACAGAGCGTGCACTGCTCTTTTCTAGTTAGATTCCTTTCATTTATTTTACTCCAGACCCTTGTAAGACGGTATTTTAGCTTAAAGAAACAAGACATATTGCAAATTAACTGTTTCTGGGCCCAAAGGCCTAGTTGGACGAGTTGAATTAGATAAAAGATTAATTTACAAAAAGTTGATTTTTGAGAAAATGCTCACTTACGAACACCTTTTGTGGGTTTCGGATTTGTGTTTTGTGTGTGGTATGGTATTTCGAAAGACTTCCAAGTTGTCTATTTTCTAATACGATTCTTAAAAACAGTTGATTATAAAGTGTGTAGTCTTGTTTGTGTTTGAATTTTACTTTAATGACCAAAGGCAATAATAAAAGTGGAAGGGTTCTAGTTTACTTTCAACTCTGTATTTACTTCCTGACAGGTGGAAGGAGGCTTTTGCACAAATTCAAACTATACAGTATTTGTGTCATTCCAAATTTTCCTAGGATTTTAAGGTTATTTGTATTTATTTTGAGGTACTTTTATTTTTGGTGTAGGTGGTTTATGAAATGATGATAAACTTAATTCCTTAGTACTTATTTCAGTGAACTCTATTTTAAATGTCTCATATGTCAGTTGTGTGATTATGGATTGGTTTTTCTGAAACTGGAAAATGAATAGCTTTGCTATTTTATATATTAGGAGAAAACTGCTTTTAATAGTTTTGTTGGTGTTTAAAAATTATTTAAAACCTAACTATGACAATTAATTTTAAACATAGTATCTAAAGAAACTAAAGTTTGTTAATCCTTATTACCTTTTGAAAAGAGACATAATGAAGCGTTCTGTTGAAGGTTATTTGGGAAACCGTTAGAACTTTGTCTAGAAGCACTCAAAAATGCAATCGATTTATGGAGTTAGAAATTTAGCTTTTGTTACCTTTAATTAAATATGGTTAATTGAACCAGGTTCACAAAATCTGGCCATGCAGACCCTTTAAGAAACCTATTTTAATGAACAGATAAGAAGGATTTTCTGTTTGTGTATAAGCCAATGGTCTCGAAAAATACTTTGTTTCTTAATATTTCCTGTAAAGCTCAATTTAAAAATTTGCCCTTTAAACTCTAATCTGACAGTGAAGCTTCCTTAAAAAGAAATTACTTCAGTAATTTTATCTGTAGGTTGGTTATACCAAGCTATGACTAGTTGCTTCTCCACTGCCCCCGACCCCAGTTCTTTTACAGTTGTTTTCCTTTTCCCTTTGTGTAGTTCCTGTATCTCAAACATAAGATGCTCAAGTTCCCTGAGAGCAGAGGGTATTACTATATCTAATTATGGTAACACTTATCCATGACTGGGTTGGAGCATAATGGCTGGAACTTGATAAAACTTGTTGAATTAATGTAGGTTATAAATCTTTCTTGTAATCTCACAATAATTATATATTAAGTCTGTCCTTTTTTCCCCCATAGGTTGTGCAAAGATGAGCATCAATTCATCCTTGATTAGAAATTAAGAGTTAAAGTCCCAAAATAATGTGCTCAGAATTCATCTTTCAATATAACTCCCCATAACAATTTAACCAAGAGAATAAATAAAATTAGTATATCTTTAGGTGGTGCGTTGGATAGAATTAAAATACCAAAAACTTATTTCTTGTCAAATTTACAAACACTGATCAAACCTAAAGAAGTCTTACTGGACACACCAGTAAGTGTATAATCTATGTGTTTTAAATTAAAAGGTAGATATGATGTGGATAGTATAGCTTTATATTTGATATGCTCAGTTTTGATAAGGTTAAGGACTTCCTATGAAACGTTTATTTTAAAATCTGGCAGAATGTAATGTAGTTAAACTAAAAATTGATGACAGAAGATAGTAAATAGCTTCCTATGTCATAAGTTTTTGATGAGAATATTAATATTACCAGTTATACCTCTAGTCCTGCTGAGAATCTGAAGCTCTCAGCATAGAAACATATACAGGTATTCAGACACAGTACCGTTTTGCCTGTAGATTGAAGCATGTCCATGGAACCTGGTAAGGACTCGGTAATAAGGACCTTCTTATACCCTTTTTTAGTAGTCTTGACAGGTATCTTAAAACTTGAAATTACATTTGAAAATAGCATTTGGCTTTAGTGTTAGAATAACCAGTTTCAACAGTACTAACATATTTGAGTTTTCATATTTTTTCAGTGCTGTGTTTTTAATAAGGAAGATGTTTTAAAATGTGGAATGTATTGAGTGAACTTTGTATCTATCAGTTTGTGGGGTTGCATTCAGTTTAGGAAATAATTTTAAGTTTATATTCCTTTGCTTGTTCTGTTGACTTTGTATATTTGCTACTTTTATAGCTACCTTTGTGAGCTGTTTTACTAAATCTAAAAGCATTTCTGGATGTTGAGGAGCTGGAGGCCTGAAATTATGCTTTGGGCCATCAGCATTGCTAGCTCAACTAGTAAATTGAGGTCACTTTGCCTTGGTGGGGTAAATTTCTCGAGAGCAGAGTGAAAATGGCTTTAAATGTACATCCATCTTTTAAACCGTTTGTATGTTGTGGATTTTACTCTGTGTGTTTAGTGAATTAGCACTTTACCAAATGTTTTAAATGGGCAATTCATTTGTTGTTCCTAACTATCCTTTGTGATAGGCAGGAGCAAGTATTAGTATCTCTTTTTTTTGGCCTTTCTGTGTAGCTTGCTAGATCTTAGTTCCCTCACCAGGAATTGAACCTGGGCCCACTGCAGTGAAAGCGCAGGGTCCTAACCGCTGGGCAACCAGGAAATTCCCTAGTATCTCAATTTTAAATGTGAAAACATTGAACCTCAGAAAGGCTAAGTGGTTTGCTAAAAATCACCTGTCACCTGCTTAGTTAGTAGTCAGATCTAAGCTAGAACTCAAGATACTCCATCAGTATTTGTATTTTTATTTTTAAAGTATACTTTATTGAGCCATTTGTGTTGCAAACTTTTTCCTTTCTTTGAGGTAGGTACTTTATCACCCTTTTTAGATAAGAGAACCAAGGCTTAGAGTTTACATAAGTTGCTTAGAGTCACATGACTTTATTTGGTGGAGTCAGAATTTGCACAGGACTTAATCTCACGTCTTCTAGAAGCCCATGCTCTTTAACCATTATGCTGTGCTGTGTAAACTTTACGGTGATCTATTCAAATGGAAGACATTGTGAGTACACTGAATGGCAAAGTAAAAAATTACTAAGTTTTTATGTGTTTTCACAAATTCGGGCATAATTCTGTGGTAATTGTAGAAAGAATGTAAAAGTGGTGGTAGAGACATTGCTTTGGGAAAGATCCCTGGTGTTCACCTTACTTGCTACAAGTAGTAAATTTTTCCTTCTCCTAAAAAAAAAAAAATAATAATAATAATAATAAAAGTGGGGCTTCCCTGATGGCGCAGTGGTTGAGAGTCTGCCTGCCGATACAGGGGACAAGGGTTCGTGCCCCGGTCCGGGAAGCTCCCACATGTCGCGGAGCAGCTGGGCCCGTGAGCCATGGCCGCTGAGTCTGTGCGTTCGGAGCCTGTGCTCCGCAACGGGAGAGGCCACAACAGTGGCCGCAAAAAAATAAAAATAAAAAATAATAAAAGTGGTGGTAAATGTAGCTGAATGGGAATGTCTTTATATATCTTAATGTTGTTAGCAATGAGCTCTTTAGTAAACTACACATTTCTGGGGTTTTTAAAAATATAAGTATATAGGCATGAAATAATCATTAGTAACAACAGTTTTTGATAGACGTTTAATTTTGAAATTTGAACTGATTCTTAAAATTGGAAATTTGATTTTACTACAATACAAAGTACCAAATTACCAAAAGTTTTAATTTGGTAAATTAATCTTGGTAAGAATATATACTCTTAAAACAGTTACTATTTGAAGTACTATTTTTCAAAGATCATAATACAATTTCAACTCATATCTTTATAAAGTAACTTATAAACCGTAAAGCACTACAGTGTGTAGTAGATTTTTAATAGACTGTTTGCATTGTCAGTGATAGCTGTTGATAGCTAGGTTTAGCACTATATTCATGAAACGTGTTAATGTTTCTTATATGTTTAATAATGGGGCTTCCCTGGTGGCGCAGTGGTTAAGAATCCACCTGCCAATGCAGGGGACACAGGTTCGAGCCCTGGTCTGGGAATATCCCACATGCTGCGGAGCAAGTAAGCCCATGTGCCACAACTACTGAGCCTGCGCTCTAGAGCCCACGAGCCACGATTGCTGAAGCCTGTGCACCTAGAGCCTGTGCTCTACAACAAGAGAAGCCACCGCAATGAGAAGGCCACGCACCGCAACTAAAGAAAGCCCGCGGGCAGTAATGAAGACCCAAGTCAGCCAAACATAAATAAATAAATAAATTAATTAATTAAAAAAAAGAATACGTACTTAAGTTACAGACCATCCCCCACCCCCTTTTTTTAAATAGACAACAGCCTCTCTTTCTGGATGCTGAATTCCTTAAAGTCAAGGGTCATATTTTGTTTCTTCTTTTCCCAGTATTAATATAGTGCCTCGTACAGAGTAGGTGCCTAGTGAATATTTTAGTTAATGAAAAGTTTTTGTAGAAGAATATGAGTGCCTAGGCTCTGTGTTCTTGGACCTTTTGTCAGTAGTGATTTAGATATGAGAGTTTGTGGATGAATTATGCTGAAGGTGCAGATTATATTACGTATATTGCTTATTCATAAATCAGTAGGTATGTACTTATAAAAAGTATCCACCCTAACCAACTGTGTTCTTTTTTTAAAAAAAAAAATTTATTTATTTATTTATGGCTGTGTTGGGTCTTCGTTGCTGTGCATGGACTTTCTCTAGTTGCGGTGAGCGGGGGCTACTCTTCATTGCTGTGTGCTGGCTTCTCATTGTGGTGGCTTCTGTTGCAGAGCATGGGCTCTAGGCACACGAGCTGCAGTAGTTGTGGCACGTGGGCTTAGTTGTGGCTTGCGGGCTCTAGAGCACAGGTTCAGTAGTTGTGGCACACAGGCTTAGTTGCTCCATGACATGTGGGATTTTCCTGGACCAGGGCTCAAACCTGTGTCCCCTGCATTGGCAGGTGGATTCTTAACCACTGCGCTACCAGGGAAGCCCATCCTCTTGCACTTTTTTTTTTTTTTTTTTTTTTTTTTACTGTGCAAGAGGCAGGTTTCTCTTCCTGCCCTGGATATAACCTCTTCTAGGGACCTTACCTAGTTTACATCCCCTGAAAGGCCCTTCTCACTAACCATCGCTGATTGGATTCCAAATAGACTCCTGACCTGGTGGATTGGTGGGACTGTTGTCTATCAATCACATTTTTTCCCGTCAGAATGTTTGAACTAAAGAGCCAGGTAAGGCTTCCCTGGTGGCGCAGTGGTTAAGAATCCGCCTGCCAATGCAGGGGACACGGGTTCGAGCCCTGGTCCGGGAAGATCCCAGATGCTGTGGGGCAACTAAGCCCGTGTGCCACAAATACTGAGCCTGTGCTCTAGAGCCCGTGTGCCTAGAGCTCATGCTCCTCAACAAGAGAAACCACCGCAGTGAGAAGCCTGTGCACCTTAAGGAAGAGTAGCCCCCTCTGGGCACAACTAGAGAAAGCTCTCGCACAGCAGCGAACACCCAACACAGACAAAAATAAATAAATAAAGTAAATAAATTAAAAAAAAGATTCCCCACAGACAAAAGCAGATGATTATAGGAACAAGGTAAAAGAATGTAGACAGATGATGATGATAAAAAGTAAATAAATAAATAAAAATAAAGAGCCAGGTAACTATGAGTAGCTGAACTAGAGTGAGTGCTTTGGCAAGCTGATGTGAAGGAGCAGAAACACAGAGCAAGTGGAGGAGACTATTTGCAGAAGAGAATTGGGGCAAAATTTTGGAAATAGTTGATATTGAAGCTCTATACAGAGACAGAAGTTAATACCCTCTTGGCTTCCTTTTTTATTTATTTGGCTGCACCAGGTCTTAGTTGTGGCAGGCTCTTTAGTTGTGGCTCCAGGGCTCCTTTAGTTGTGGCATGCATGTGGGATCTAGTTCCCTGACCAGGGATCACACCCGGGCCCCCTACATTGGGAGTGCGGACTCTTATCCACTCTGCCACCAGGGAAGTTCCCCTGGTGGCTTTCTAATACTGAAGCTAGTGCTCCTATTTAGCTGTCTCCCCTGTACATACCATTTGAGTTAATGTGCAACCAAAAGAGTTTTGATTCAATATTACCACATGATGAGCTCTCCTGTATTGGAAATTAGGTGTAATCTTTAGCTGTGAGTGCTTCATTATAATCTGGTTTACTTTCTTGGAACATGTTGGGCAGGTATCATCTGTAGTGTTTGGTGGCAAGAGAAAACTTAAGAACATCTATTGTTGCTTACTCATCTCTCTACCAGTGTGTTTAGTCTTTTTGAAGAGAATGAAAGTAGCTTTGTTGTTTTTCATTCTAAAAAGAATACCTGCTTTTTTAGAAAAAAATCAAATAGTGCAGAAAATAATAAAGAAAATTAGGATAACCGAAACTGTTTACCACAGAAATCGTTTATGTTTTGGTAAACATCTCTTAAGTCATTCTTTTCTCTTTCCTCAGATACACTATTTCATGTAAATAAACTGATTACATGTTACTCTATATTATTTTTTTTTTCAAAAATAAGTTTATTTATTTATTTATTTGTCTGAGTTGGGTCTTCGCTGTTGCCCGTGGGTTTTCTCTAGTTGTGGCGAGCAGGAGCCACTCTTTGTTGCGGTGCGTGGGCTTCTCATTGTGGCAGCTTCTCTTGTTGTGGAGCACGGGCTCTAGGTGTGCAGGCTTCAGTAGTTGTGGCTGGCTCTGGAGTGCAGTCTTAGTAGTTGGGGTGCATGGGCTTATTAGTTGCTCCATGTCATGTGGGATCTTCCCAGACCAGGGCCCCCTGCATTGGCGGGCGGATTCTTAACCACTGCGCCACCAGGGAAGTCCTTATATTATTTTTATTAATAAGATGTAGCTACCTTTATGTGTTAATATGCACTTACATTATCATTTTTAATGGCTTTAGTGTAGTATTCCATTACTTGGTCAAACTGTAACTTAACCAGTCCTCTAATGATGGGAATTTGAGTTGTTATATGACTTTGTAAGAGTCTGATTATCACCTTGAATATAGCCTCTGAAATCACATTGCTGAGTAGTTCATGCAGCATATCTGGAAAGGAAATTTGGCAACATGATAAAACTTAAAAATTATCCTTCTAGCATTAGAGCATGAGTGTAAAGCCATCATAATCTTAAAGTGTTTATTTTGATTCTGAGGTCTGTGGGGCTGTTTTAGCAATGTATTGGTTCTAAACCACCATAAGACAAATTTGGAAGGGACTTTTTATTCTGAGTAACTTTGCTGCCAGACTCATGCACTTTATTCTGATTATTGGGAAACGCTCAGTAACCAGTGATGAATGTAGAAGTATAAGAGCAGTAGTAAGAGCACTAACTTAGAATGAATTGACGCATGAAAATGCTTAAGACAATAGAGCTTTTGAAGTTGTGTTCAAAGTAGGATAAATAAGGGGATAGTGGACCCACTGCTTGGGTGGGTATATTAGAGGGTGGTGATCAGCAGAATGTTATTTTACTCTAATAGTTTGTTTTTATTTTCCTTTCTAAGAGGAATCCGCAAACCCTCAGGATAAATCATACATTAAGAGAGACTGACCTCTAGATTGGTAAGGAATAATGAGAGCTTTACTAGTAGTGTTAAGAGTTAAAAATCTTCAGGAATGGCAGATTCTTTTGAGTGAAGGGGATAGAGCTATGGTTGTGTGTGATAATGAACCTTTAGCTTATTAAATTTCTAGAAAAGCAGAAATTGGCAAGTGTTATTTTGGAAGCTATAAGAGAAACTTGCCACTATTAAATAATTAATCACTTACTAAAGAGTGAAAGGATAGTAAAAAACTGATGTGGCATTAGTAACTTAGGTTAAACCAATGTCATTTTATTTTGATATAGAAGTAAATATGGTAAAACATGGAACTATCACTATAGATATGACATATTTTGATTACATGAAGGCACTTGACAGAATCTGAAGCTATCCTTGTGAAAAAAATGAGGTTTTTTTTTTTTTTTTGGTAACTTTAAGGGACATCACTGGCGGCAAGCCACAGAATCTTGTCTGTAATTCTTTCTTCTTCAAAATATATAGTAATGAGCCTCAGTTTTTAAGCTATTCCTTGGCGTGTGGCATTGTCCCTATTTCAGGGGAGTGAGGGTGACTTTGGAATCTGTTTCAAGATGAAAAGCTCATTTTGATCTGTTTTGTAAAGGGGGCTGCATGTAAGATTTTTTTGGGGGGGAGCAAAGGGTGTAGCTGCTTTATAAATAAGCTTGAAAACCATTAACAGTGTTGGTGCTGAAAAAGCCAGCACCATATGAACTGTTTTCAAGTATTATAGGTAGTAGTGCAGTGTTTATGCAGTTGGAATACTGTGTTGAATTATATACAATACAGTGACAATCAGCTTCTGAAGCTATTTGAATACTGTGCAGTTTCACATATCTTCATGGCACCTCATAAAAATCATGAGAAATAGAATGATTTGGCCAAGGTTACACAGCTAGTAAGTAGCAGAGCTAGGACTAGAATTTAGTTTATTCCTACTCAGCATACTTTTCTCTAACCATGCTGTTTTGTTTTTGTTTTTTTAATGAAGAGGAACTTGACTCTGGGAGTTGGGAAACTCATGAAAAACAAAGGGACTATAGAGAGATTAATTCTGGCTAGAGTGGATTAGGCAAGGTTTCAAGGAAAGTGGAAGATGAACTGGGCCTTTAACTGGTTGGAATAGTTACTGGGAATGAGGAGAGTGGAATAGTTTACCACAATTTGTGCGTGCGACTCTGCATGACATAGGCACTGCTAACCTCATCCTCTTGCTTGCTTTGTTTTCTTTCAGTGATGTTCTTTACTGCCATTGAGCCTTTATTTTTCCCTGGAACTTAATCACTTTTCTATGCCTTTAATTTTTCAGAGAGGCCTTTATTGAACATCCAGTCTAAAGTAGTTCAAGTTCTTATCCTTCATAGCACTTACAACAGTTTAAACTATTTTTATTTATTTATTTATTTAATTTATTTGGTTGTGCTGGCTCCTTAGTTGTGGCATGCATGTGGGATCTAGTTCCCTGACCAGGGATCGAACCCAGGCCCCCTACATTGGGAGTGTGGAGTCTTAACCACTGCGACACCAGGGAAGTCCCCACTTAACACAATTTAGAATTATGTATTTATTTTTATTTACTTGTTTAATGTCTTTTTTTTTTTTTTTTTTTTTTTTTTGCGGTGAGCGGGCTTCTCACTGTTGTGGCCTCTCCTGTCGCGGACCATAGGCTCCGGACGTGCAGGCTCAGCGGCAGCCGCTCCAAGGCACGTGGGATCTTCCCGGACCGGGGCACAAACCTGTGTCCCCTGCATCGGCAAGCAGGCTCTCAACCACTGTGCCACCAGGGAAGCCCTTTTTAGTTTTTATTTTTATTTTTATGGCTGCACCGCATGGCTTGTGGGATCTTAGCTCCCTGATCAGGGATTGAACCCTCGCCCTCAGCAGTGAACACGCAGAGTCCTAACCACTGGACCACCAGGGAATTCCCTTCAATGTCTTTTTATTATACAGGGTTACAAGTTCTGTGCTTGCGACTAGCTTACATTAACTGAGTTTCACAGTGCCTACACATACTAGGATCAATATGTATCTGTTAAAATATCTGAAAAAGCTGAAGATCACTGGAGGTGGTTAATGGAAGATGAGGGTAGGCTGGATGTGGTAGTTTTTCCAAATTTGGGGGACATTTCAAGTACTGTCAATCTTTGCTTTTGTGATGTCTTGCTCAGTACCCCCCTTCATAAAAAGGTGCTTCATTGATTTAAAAAAAAACCCCAAAACCCTCATTTTGTTAAGTTGTGTTTTGTTTTGTTTTTTTTCCCTGAATGTCCCTTGAGATTAACCCTTATGGATTAAAAATCTAAGATTGGGAATTAGTTTTTGAACCCAAGTTAGGACTCTGTTGCAAGAACCAGAAAGAACACCCCATTTGGCAGAAAGAAAAAGTTTTTTAAAAGCCATAACTGAGCAGTGCAGATGTGTGCTATGTTCTGGTATGGTCTACTTTTTTTGTTTGTTTGATTTTGTCTTTTAATTGAAGTATAGTTGATTTACAGTGTTGTTTTAATTTCTGCTGTACAGTGAAGTGATTCAGTTATACATGTATATACATTCTTTTTTATATTCTTTTCCCATTATGGTTTGTCACAGGATGTTGAATATAGTCCCTTGTGCTATACAGTAGGACCTTGCTGTTTATCCATTCTATATATAATAGTTTGCATCTACTAACCCCGAACTCCTGGTCCATCCCCCCACCCCACCTTGGTAACCACAAGTATGTTCTCTATGACTATGAGTCTGTTTCTGTTCTGTAGGTAGGTTTATTTGTGTCATATTTTAGATTCCACATATAAGCGATATCATGTGGTATTTGTCTTTTTCTTTCTGACTTGCTTGGCTAAGTATGATGAGCCCTGGGTCCATCCATGTTGCTGCAAATGGCATTATTTCATTCTTTTTTATGGCTGAGGTGTATTCCATTGTATATGCATACCACATCTTCTTTATTCCTCTGTTGATGGACATTTACATTGTCCTATATCTTGGCTATTGTGAATAGTGCTGCTGTGAACATAAGGGTGCATGAATCTTTTTGAATTAGTTTTGTTGGGATATATGCCCAGGAGTGGGATTGCCGGATCATATGGTAGTTCTAGTTTTAGTTTTTTTTAAAAAATAAATTTATTTACTTTATTTATTTATTTTTGGTTGCATTGGGTCTTCGTTGCTGCGCACGGGCTTTCTTTAGTTGTGGCAAGTGGGGGCTGCTCTTCATTGTGGTGTGTGGGCTTCTCATTGTGGTGGTTTCTCTTGTTGCAGAGCACGGGCTCTAGGCATGTGGGCTTTGGTAGTTGTGGTACGCGGGCTCAGTAGTTGTGGCTCGTGGGTTCTAGAGCGCAGGCTCAGTAGTTGTGGTGCACGGGCTTAGTTGCTTCGCGGCATGTGGGATCTTCCTGGACCAAGGCTCAAACCCATGGCCCCTGCATTGGCGGGAGGATTCTTAACCACTGTGCCACCAGGGAAGCCCTTATTTTTAGTTTTTTGAGGAACCTCCATTCTGTTTTCCATAGTGACTGAACCAATTTACATTCCCACCAACAGTGTAGGAGGGTTCCTTTTCTCCTAGTGTGGTCTACTCTTAATCTGCAGATTCATAACATTATCAAGACTTCATTTCTCTGTGGCTTGCTCTGCTGTGCTTCCTTGGTTTTGACCTTAGTTTGGCCCTTCTCAGAGTAGCAGAAATAGCTACTGGACACGATCTTTATGCCACACTGTTTGCAAATCACATATTTATACTACGCAGAGCAAAAAAGAGAGAATTTCTTCTTAAACCTACTGTACAAGAACAAGGAAGCTGCTTTTTCCAAAACCTGGCTAGCAGATGGTGCTTCATAGATCATTGGCCCATGTTTTTATCATGGGCCTTATTCCTGAAGTATAGTTCAAAGAGGATGGATTTTGGTTGGCTTAAACTGATGACCTATTCCTGAAGCTGATCCCACCAAACCTCATAGCTAAAAAACGGTAAGTGTTACCCCAAAAGAAATTTGGCATGTTGTGATTATGAAGAAGGTGAAATTGTTTTTGGACAGCAAGCACACAGATATCTAGTACACTGTGCTATACTGAAAACCTTTTTTTTTTTTTGGCAGTTTTGTAACTTTTTTTTGACAGTCAATGGTTAGTTCTCATCCACATCAGCTAAGTTTTTGAAAGTGGTGACAGGTACCTAGGTAACCAATGTATAGAGTTTGTCTTTATTTTATAAGTGTATTTTAAAAAAATATTTATTTAGGCTGCACTGCACCTAAATAAATATTTATTTATTTAGGGTCTTAGTTGTGGCATGCGGACTTCTTGGTTGTGGCATGCATGCGGGATCTAGTTGCCTGACCAAGGATCGAACCTGGGCCCCCTGCATTGGGAGCGTGGAGTCTTACCAGGGAAGTCCCTAGAGTTTGTTTATTTTTTATTTATTTTTATTTTTATTTTTATTTTTTTTGCGGTACGTGGGCCTCTCACTGTTGTGGCCTCTCCCGTTGCGGAGCACAGGCTCTGGATTTGCAAGCTCAGCGGCCATGGCTCACGGGCCCAGCCGCTTTCTTTTTTTTTTTTTTTAACACCTTTATTAGAGTATAATTGCTTTACAATGGTGTGTTAGTTTCTGCTTTATAACAAAGTGAATCAGTTATACATATACACATGTCCCCATATCTCTTCCCTCTTGCATCTCCCTCCCTCCCACCCTCCCTATCCCACCCCTCTAGGTGGTCACAAAGCACCGAGCTGGTAGTGTATATATGTCCATGCCACTCTCTCACTTTGTCCCAGCTTACCCTTCCCCTCCCCGTATCCTCAAGTCCATTCTCTAGTAAGTCTACATCTTTTTCCAAAACCATTTCTTTTTTTTTTTTTTTTTTTAAACATCTTTATTGGAGTATAATTGTTTTACAATAGTGTGTTAGTTTTTCCTTTACAACAAACTGAATCAGTTATACATATACATATGTTCCCATATCCCTTCCCTCTTGCATCACCCTCTCTCCCACCCTCCCTATCCCACCCCTCTAGGTGGTCACAAAGCACAGAGGTGATCTCCCTGTGCTATGCGGCAGCTTCCCACTAGCTATCTAATTTACATTTGATAGTGTGTATATGTCCCTGCCACTCTCTCACTTCGTCTCAGCCCACCCTTCCCCCTCCCCATATCCTCAAGTCCATGCTCGAGTAAGTCTGTGTTTTATTCCCGTCCTCCCACTAATCTCTTCATGATATTTTTTTCCCTTAGAGTCCATATATATGTGTTAGCATACGGTATTTGTTTTTCTCCTTCTGACTTACTTCACTCTGTATGACAGACTCCAGGTCCATCCACCTCATTATAAATAACTCAGTTTCATTTCTTTTTATGGCTGAGTAATATTCCATTGTATATATGTGCCACATCTTCTTTATCCATTCATCTGTTGATGGACACTTAGGTTGCTTCCATGTCCTGGCTATTGTAAATAGAGCTGCAATGAACATTTTGGTACATGAGTCTTTCTGAATTATGGTTCCAAAACCATTTCTTAACATTCTGTTTACTGACTTGATTATTTTTTGTGTGTCTTACCTTAAGTCTTTGTGTTTGAATACTTTTTTTCAATATATAACAAATATATTGAATATTTTATACATGTAAAGCATTTGTTGTATGCTGTGGTAGATAGAGATACATTTAGATGTATATCTACCCTTAAGGAAGGTTAGAGTACAATACAGATGAGGCAGTAGGATAATAGTTGAGTGATCTTTTTAATTTTAATTAAATTAAATTAATTAATTAATTAATTTTTTTGCGGTACGCGGACCTCTCACTGTTGTGGCCTCTCCTGTTGCGGAGCACAGGATCCGGATGTGCAGGCTCAGCGGCCATGGCTCACGTACCCAGCCGCTCCGCGGCATGTGGGATCATCCCAGACCGGTACAGGAACCCGTGTCCCTGCATCGGCAGGCGGACTTTCAACCACTGTGCCACCAGGGAAGCCTGAGTTTGTTTATTGAATCTTCATCCTCATTGTGTTTTCTGGATAACCACACATGGATACAGAATGGGACATTCCTAATTCTTTGGCTCATACTGTTTTGTTGAGTGTGGTGTCAGTGTGCACAGCTGGGTATCCTGTTTTCTTAATGGCAGATTTCTGCATCTCTTTCAGTGCTTGAGGGGCACGCTTCTTGAAACTGACTCTGGATGCACTTGTGAATGTTGATGGTATATTCTCTGGTTGCTAACCAGAATGGTTGAATGGCCTTCTTCTCTTCACCCTTCTTTGCAGGAGTCATTCTTCTGGGTCCAGTTCGGAAAATTGAAAACCATTTCTTTTTGTTTGTTTGCTTGCTTGTTTAAATTTTATTTATTTATTTAATTAATTTTGGCTCTGTTGGGTCTTTGTTGCTGCTCATGGACTTTTCTCTAGTTGTGGCGAGCAGGGGCTACTCTTTGTTGCGGTGCACAGGCTTCTCATTGCGGTGGCTTCCTTGTTGCGGAGCGCGGGCTTTTAGGTGCGTGGGCTTCCATAATTGTGGCATGCGGGCTCAGTAGTTGTGGCTCACAGGCTCTACAACGCCGGCTCAGTAGTTGTGGCGTACGGGCTTAGCTATTCCACAGCATGTGAGATCTTCCTGGACCAGGGCTCGAACCCGTGTCCCCTGCATTGGCAGGCGGATTCTTAACCACTGCGCCACCAGGGAAGCCCTAGTTGAGTGATCTTTGATCTGACAGACCTGAGTTCAAGTCTTGTTCCTGTCATTTGTTAGATCTCTGGCTTTGGTTATGTTCCTTAATCTCTTAGTGCCTTCTTACTTACTTGAAAATGAGGATAATAACGACTTAAATAAATACAGGGATTTTGTGAGGATTCAATAAGATAATGCATATCAACACAACACAGTGCCAGCATAAGAAATATACAAAAAACAATGGTATGAAAAGACATGGTAAATTCCATTAAAGTATATATAGCTGAAGTGCAGTGGGAGGAGTTTAGTTTTCTAAGATTGGAGAAGGCTTCGTGGAATTGATAGAATTTAGGTTGATCTTTGAGTAATTTTCTTTTTAATGATTGGAATTGGAGAAATGGTTATTTCAGTAAAAAGTTTTATGAAAACTGTGGTATATATTATTCCAGCTAATTTTCTGTATTTATAAAAAATTGATTTCGTATATACTGTTTGCTTTTTTTAGGAGCATTTTCTCATTTACTTATGTATATCTGAGAACAGAATTTAATGGCAGCCTACTTTCAGTCTTTTGAATATATCATGTATTTAACTAGCGTTTTTCCTGTGAAGAAAAAAAAATTAAAATATCCTTGCGCATAGATATTTGGGTCATGTCCAGGGTCAATAGGTAGAAACTTTTAAGGTTTCTGTTGCTAAATTCCCTACTAGAAGGGTTATACTAATTTATACCCCATGGTATTTGAGAGTGCTTGTTTATTTGCATTAGATATTTTGAAAAATCCATATAGTAGAGGAAAAACAGATATAGTCACTATCCAAAACTACTTGGTTCCTGCAAGAGTTCAGATATTGAGGATTATTGCATTGTTTGTATTGACATATTTGGTTCCTGAGTTTTCTTTATTTATTTTAAATTTATTTATTTATTTATTTTTGGCTGCGTTGGGTCTTCATTGCTGCGTGCGGGCTTTCTCTAGTTACGGCGAGTGGGGGCTACTCTTCCTTGCATTGTGCGGGCTTCTCATTGTAGTAGCTTCTCTTGTTGCGGAGCACAGGCTCTAGGTGCGTGGGCTTCAGTATTTGTGATACGCGGGCTCAGTGGTTGTGGCTTGTGGGCTCTAGAGCGCAGGCTCAGTAGTTGTGGCACGCGGGCTTAGTTTCTCCTTGGCATGTGGGATTTTCCCAGACCAGGGCTTGAACCTGTGTTCCCAGCATTAGCAGGCGGATTCTTACCCACTGTGCCACCAGGGAAGTTCTGGTTCCTGAGTTTTAATAACGACTAGTCTACTGATATTTAGAAAAGCTTTTCCCACTCTGAGATCAGATATTCAGTTAAACTTTTTTCTAGTTTTTATGAATTGTTTAATTTTTAATCCATCTGGAATTTATTTTGGTGTAAATTATGAAGTGTATCTAATATTAGTTTTTCCAAACTGTTACTCATTGATCTTAGCGTCCATCTAGTTTTTCACTGTTTTGATATGCCACCTCTGTCTTATACAGAATTTTTGAGTATATTCCTGGAGGTCTGTTTTTAAGCTTTTAATTGTTTATTTAATTGCTTGGTTTTAATTTAGTTGCTTCATGATATATTTTAGTATCTGAAAATAGTAAACCACATTGCTAGTGAAAAGTTATTTATTCCTTGAGATAAAACTTCAGAATTTTGTTGTTGTGCTGCCCTCCTCCCCTCACATTCTGTTGGAATTTTTATTGAAATTGCATAATGTTTTATAAATAGGAGCATGAGTTGACATCTTAACAGTATTGATTCTGCCACTTCAGGAAGAATAATGTGCTTTCCCATTTATATAATCTTCGTGAAACTTTGTGGGGTTTTTCCTTTATGAAGATTCTGCACGTTTCCTTTATAATTGTTCCTAGGTATTTTTATTTCTTGTTCTCATAAATGGAATTTTCACACACCTTTATCATTAATTATTTTGCTTTATTTTTGATAACAGTTTTATTGAGGTACATACCTTACATGTCACCCACTAAAACTGTACAACTCGGTGGCTTTCACTGTATTCACAGAATTATGCAATCATCAGCACAGTCAATTTTAGAGCACTTTCATCACCTCAGAAAGAAACCCCACACCTTTTAACTATCACTCTAAATCCCCCGTCCTCCCAGCCGTAAGCAACAGTCCTCTTTCCCTATGTATTTGCCTATTTTGAATCTTTTATATAAATGGAATTATAGTATATCTTGTGGCTAACTTCTTTCACTTAGCATATTTTCAAGATTCATCCATGTTGGAGTATGTATCAGTTCTTCATTCCTTTCTGTGACTGAATAATACGATGTTGAATGAACATAGTACATTTCTTTTTTCTTTTTTTTGGCTGCACCGTGTAGCATGCAGGATCTTCCCCGACCAGAGATTGAACCCATGCCTCCGGCAGTGGAAGCGTGGAGTCTTAACCAGTGGACCGGGAGGGAAGTCCCCACATTTTTTTAAATCCATTCATCAGTTGATGGACACTTGGGTTGTTTCTACCTTTTGGCTCTTATGAATAATCTTCTGTGAACATTTGTGTAAAACATTTTCCATGGACTTAGTTTTTACTTCTCACAGGTACCTGGGAGTGGAATTACTTGGTCAAACAGTAACTCAGTTTTACTTTTTGAAAAACTGCCAAACTGTTTTCCAAAATGCTGCAACGTTTTATATTCCCTTCAGCAGTGTATAGGGTTCCAGTTTCTCAACATCCTCATCAACACTTGTTATTTTGGCTGTTTTATTCTAGCCATTCTAGTGAGCTTAAAGTGGTATCTCATTGTGTTTTTTTTTTTTTTAATGTGGAATCTTTAGTTGTGGCATGAGGGATCTTTTCTGTTGTTGTTGCGGCATGCAGACTCTTAGTTGTGGCATGTGGGATCTAGTTCTCTGACCAGGGATCGAACCCAGGCCCCCTGCATTGGGAGCGTGGAGTCTTAGCCACTGGACCACCAGGGAAGTCCCTCTCGTTGTGGTTTTGATTTGCCTTTCCCTGATGAATGATGATGATGAATATCTTTTCATATACTTATTTGTCATTTGTATATCTCCTTTGGAGAAATGTCCATTCAGATCCTTTGCTCATTTTTTAATTGGGTTATTTATTTTTTATTATTGGGTTGTCAGAGTCCACTAATATATGTTCTAGACATGGGTCCCTTGTCAGATATGTAGTTCACAAATTTTTTCTCCCATACTGTGGGTAGTCTTTTCACTTTATCACTACTGTTCTTTGAAGCACAAAAGGTTTTAATGTTGAAGTTCAGTTTATTTCTTTTGTTGCTTGTGCTTTTGGTATCATGTCTGTTGCCAGAATCCATTGCCAAATCCAAAGGCATGAAGACTTACCCCTTTGTTTTCTTGTAAGTTTAATAGTTTTGGTTCCTATATTTAGGTCTTTGATCCATTTTGAGTCAATTTTTTGTACATGGTATGAGGTAAGGGTCCAACTTCATCCTTTTGTATGAGGCTGTCCAGTTGTTCTGGCACCATTTGTAGAAAGACATTTTCTGTTGAATGATCTTGGCAGCTTCGTTGAAAATCAGTTGACCGTGGATGCATGGGCTTGTTTTTGGACTCTCATTTCTGTTCCATTGATTTATATGTCTGTCCTTCTGCCTTGATTACTGTAGCTTTGTAGTAATATTTGAAATTGGAAAGTGTGAATCTTCTAACTTTGTTGTTTTTCAAAATTGTTTGGCTGTTCTGGGTCCTTTGAGATTCCTTATGAGTTTTAGGATTAGCTTTTCAATTTTTACAAAGAAGCCAGCTGGGATTCTGATAGAGTGTGGTGAATCTGTAGATAAAGCTGAAGAGTATTACTATTTTAACAGTAGTAAGTCTTTTGATCCATGAACATGGGATGTCTTTCTATTAGATTTCTTCAACTTTTTTTGACAGTGTTTTGTAGTTTTCAGAGTATAAGTTTTGCATTTCTTCTTATTAAATATATTCCGAAGAATTTTATTGTTTTCTTTAAAGTCATGAGATGTCACATTAAAGTCTCCTTTTAAAAAAAAAATTATTTATATTTTCGTTGCAGCACACGGGCTCTCTAGTTGAGGTGCGTGAGCTCAGTAGTTGTGGTGCGTGGGCTTAGATGCCCCACAGCATGTGGAATCCTAGCTCCCTGACCAGGGATCAAACCCATGTTCCCTGCATTGGAAGGTGGATTCTTTACCACTCAACCACCAGAGAAGTTCAGAATTTTATTGTTTTTGATGTTATTGTAAATGGAATTGGTATGTTTCATTTTAAAAATTGTTTTTAAATTTTTGCCTGCATTGGGTCTTCATTGCTGCGTTCAGGCTTTCTCTAGTTGCGGCGAGCAAGGGCTACTCTTCTTTGCGGTGCACGGGCTTCTCATTGCGGTGGCTTCTCTTGTTGAGGAGTGCAGGCTTCCATACTTGTGGCATGCGGGCTCAGTAGTTGTGGCTCGCAGGGTCTAGAGCGCAGGCTCAGTAGTTGTGGCACATGGGCTTAGTTGCTCCGTGGTTTGTGGAATCCTCTTGGACCAGGGCACGAACCTGTGTCCCTTGCATTGGTAGCGGACTCTTAACCACTGTGCCACCAGGGAAGTCCCCTGTTTCATTTTTGCATTGCTTGTTGCTAGTGTATAGAAATACAATTGATTTTGTAGTTTGCAATCTTGTTAAACTTGTTCATTAATTTTCTTTAGTGATTCCTTAAGACTTTCTTAGGGTTTATACAAGATCATGTCATCTGTGAATAGAAACAGTTTTACTTCCTTCTTTTCAATTGGGATATGTTTTGTTTCATATAACCCTTTATTATTAAATCTGTATCTTCATTTGGTTCCATCAGTGGTTCTCAAAGTTTGATGTGTGGACCCTGGGGGTCCCAGAGAGCCTTTCAAGGGTCTGAGAGGTAAGTCATATTTGCCTTTTGGTTGATATTTTCACTGGTACTGCAAAGGCATGGTGGATAAAACACATTGCAGGAAATAACACAGTGCACTAAGTAGTTAATGTAATCTTTGCTGCAAAGCACTTGCTGTTTAAAAAAAAATTCACTTGATGCCTTTGATGAAGCAGTGGATATTAATATTATTAAATCTCAAAAGCTTATGTGCATGTCTTTTAATATCCTGTGATGAAATGAGACATGCATATAAAGCATTTCTTCTGTTTACTGCAGTAAGATGGTTTTCTTAAGGAAGTGCCCTCGTGATTGAGTTGTAAGCTGAACTAGCTGCTTTTTTCATGAAACACCATTTTTATTTGAAAGAATGATTGACTCAGAGGTTATCCAGATTTGGGTATATGGCGTGCATTTTCTGGAATGAATGAGGCAAGCATGTCACTTCAAAGAAGACTGATGGTGTTAGTTGCCAGTGATAAAACTGAGCTTTCAAGAAAAAAGATTTGGAAAACTTGTACCTGTCACTGTGAGTTTGACAGCTGCCCAAAACTTATGGATTTTTTAATGAGATTGATGGAACTATTAATAATGATATGATTTTTTGATATTGTGTAATGAAATATGTCAACATTGGAAAGATCTACATAACTTAGTGAGCCAGTATTTTCCATATCACCAGTGCATGATGTTACAAAATCATTTATGGGCAAAAGGTCTATTCAGAGAGCAAGATAGATCAGTGGATTTTAATGTAACAGTACTGATAAGGTTTTAGATTTCACATTGCAACTTGTCTTTTAGAAATTAACACTCGGGGCTTCCCTAGTGGTACAGTGGTTAAGTTAAGAATCTGCCTGCCAATGCAGGAGACACGGGTTTGAGCCCTGGTCCAGGAAGATCCCACATGCTGTGGAGTAACTAAGCCCATGCACCACAACTACTGAAGCCCGCGCGCCTAGAGCCTGTGCTCTGCAACAAGAGGAGCTACCGCAATGAGAAGCCTGCGCACCGCAATGAAGAAGAGTAGCCCCCACTCCCCAGAACTAGAGAAAGCCTGCGCCAGCAACAAAGACCCAACGCAACCAAAAATAAACAAGAATAAAAATAAATTAATTTAAAAAAAGAAATTAACAGTCATTGAGTTTTGGTGTAATATCGAAGAATATCCAAAATTATCTGACAGGGCTGTTAAAATAGTCCTCTTATTTCCATGTTCAGATCTTTTAAGGATGGATTTTCTTTATTTGCTTTACCAAAACTATATGGCAGCATATAGAATGCAGAAGCAGTTAATGAGAATCCAGCTGTTTTCTATTAAGCCAGACCCTAAAGATATTTTCAAAAATTTAAAACAGTGCCACTCAAGTCACCGATTTTTTAAAAATGGAAAACAGGTAATGAATTTATTGTTTATAAACTAATGGATAAATATTCCTAAATTTTAATTCAAAACACAATAAATATTGATAAATATAAATCACCTAAACATAAGTTCTTTTAAGTTTTCAGTTTTTAAGCATGTGAAGGAGCCCTGAAAACAAAGTTTGAGAACTGCTGGGCTGCATAATCTTAAAATTTTCCCCTTCCTTGTTCAGGGTTTTGTTACTCTAATCCCTTCGGTATGGAGATTACTCAGGGTTTAGTCCTTTGCTGTGTATATTATGAAGAGGTTGAATTAAGGATTCAGTCTACTCCCAGGACTTCATTATCTTTCGGAGTATATTTCTAGCACTGACTGATTTTCCAAGTGTCAGACCAATATCCTTAACTTAGTGCTAGACATTTTTATTTAAGTATCCTTCATCCTCAAATTCAACAGAAGTGAAACTGAGTCCTTCATCTTGTACTCATATTTATTTTTTTGCTTGCTTCTTTACCTAAATCTTGCTTAACTATGAATTTCTCACACTGGAATTTATTTTAGTATTTGTTCTACCTGCTGTACTTTAGAATGATGCCTCTGGAACTTTAATGTACATATGGTCACCTGGAGATTTTCTTAAAAAGGCAGATTAATTCAAGCAGTCTGGAATTTTGCCTGAGAGTCTTCACACTATGAAAGCTTCCACATGATGCTGATGTTGTTGGTCCTTAGTACACACTTTGGGTAGCAAGGCCTTAGAATACGTTAATGCCATTTATTCTGCTCCTGTCTTTTATACTATTGTTGTAGTGTATTTTAATTACTTATATTTTTAAAGTTCAATAAGATGTTATTGTCAAGTCAGTATTCATTTGGATTTACCCACTTTTATCCTTTCTGTTGCTGTTCATTTTCTTTTGCATCTCTGGGCTTTCATCTGGGATCATTTTTCTTTTAGAATTTCCTTTAGTGTGGTTCTGCTGTGGATGATCTTTCCCATATTTGCTTGTCTTTTAAAATGAAGATAAAATATATTTTCAGACAAGCAAACACTGAAATAGGGTATTGAATTACAGATTTGTGGGTACTGTTGCTTCTTTCAACAAGTCATTCCATTTAAAAAATTTTTTGGCTTAAATAGTTTATACTGAGAATTCAGCCATCAGTTTTACTATTGCTTCTTTAAAGGTAAGTTTTTTCTTCATCTATCTGATTTTAAGATTTTCTCATTGTCTTAGGTCTTCAGGAGTTTTACTGTGATGTGTCTTATGTCTCTTTTTGTATTTATTTGCGAACGATTCATTCTTGAATCAGGTTTGAGTTTTAAAAAGTTAGTTTTGTAGCCATTATTTCTTCAAGTATATGTCCTGCCTCATGATTTCATCACTTTTTGGAATTCCAGTTATATAAATGCTACATGTTTTTCATCATCTTCCTTTTCTCTTTTGCTCTTCTGTATTTTCCATCCTTTTGTCTTTTGTGTGTCTGTACTTCAGTCTAGATATTTATTTTTGACTTACCTTGCTTAAATTGTATGTAATCTAGTATTAAAGCCATGTATTGAGATCTTAATTCCAGTTATTGTATATTTTAATTCTAAAGCTTTTTTTTTTTTTTTTTTTTGCGGTACACGGGCCTCTCACTGTCGTGGCCTCTACCGTTGCGGAGCACAAGCTCCAGACGTGCAGGCTCAGCGGCCATGGCTCACGGGCCCAGCTGCTCCGCGGCATGTGGGATCTTACTGGACCGGGGCACGAACCCACGTCCCCTGCATCGGCAGGTGGACTCTCAACCACTGCGCCACCAGGGAAGCCCAATTCTAAAGCTTTTGATTCTCTTTTAATAGTTTTCAGAACTTTGCTGAAATTCTTTATCTTAACATCTACTATCTTGAACATATTAGTATTATAAAGTTCAGGTCTGATAACTAATTAATCTCATTTTTTTCTTACTCCCCCCCCCCCCGTTTTGATTATGTGGTTATCTTATTTTTTGGTATGCTTGATAAATATTTTTTTAACTTTGTCATAGAAAAACTTAGTCATGTGTAGAAGTAGGAAGGTTCATAGCAATGATAGTTATGAATCTGTCACTCAATCAATAATTACTAACTCATAGACAATTTTGTTTCATTTGTATCCTACTCATTCCCTTTCCCCCACCCACTGTATGATTTTCAAGCAAATCCAAGTATTACATGTTACCTGTGTATATTTCAGTATAGTTCTCTAAAAGACAAATAATTTAAAAATACATAACCACAATATCATCATTACAACTAAAAAATTAAGAGTAATGTAATACAAAACATCTAGTGGTCAAATTTCCCTCATAGTCTAAATTTTTAAAAGTTTTATTTAATTTTTCCTTTAAAATTTGAATCAAGGTTCGGATGAAGTCTGTTGTAGTCGTTGATTCTTTTTTTTTTTCTCACCTGCTGCACAGTTTGTAGGATCTTAGCTCCCCAACCAGGGATTGAACCTGCACCCTCAGCAGTGAAAGCATGGAATCCTAACCACTGGACTGCCAGGGAATTCCCAAACTTATTCATCTTGTAACTAGAAGTTTGTACCCTTTGACCAATATCATCCCATTTCTTCCATTCCCCACTCTCCTGGCAACCACCATTCTCCTCTTTTTCTGTGAGTTCAGGTTTTTAAGATTTCATGTATAAGTGAGACTATATAATGTTTGTCTTTCTCCGACTTCACTCAGCATAATGCCTTCAAGGTCCATCCATGTTGTCACAGATGGCTGAATTTATTCCATTATATATATGTACCACAGCTTCCTTATCCATTCATGCATCAGTGGACACGTAGGTTGCTTCCATTTCTTGGCTTTTTGTTGTGAATAATGCTGCATTGAACATGGGGGTATAAATATCTCTTTGAGATAGTAATCCATTTCCTTTGGATATGTACCCATAGGTGGGATTGCTAGATCATGTTCTATTTTTGCATTTTTTGAGGAACCTCCATACTGTTTTACACTGTGGCCATACCAATTTACATTCCCACTTACAGTACCCTAGGGTTCCCTTTTCTCCAGATCATCAAAAACACTTGTTATCATTTGTCTTTTTGATGATGGCCATTCTAACAGACGTGAGGTGATAGCTCATTGTAGTTGATTTGCATTTCCCTGATGATTTGTGATGTTGAACATGTTTTATGTACCTGTTGGCTATTTGTATGTTGTCTTTGGAAGACTGTCTATTCAGGTCATTTGCTGTTTTTTAATTGGTTATTTGATTTTTTTGCTATTGAGTTGTATGAGTTTCTTATATATATATATTTTATTATTTTTAAAGATTTTTTTGATGTGGACAATTTTTAAAGTCTTTATTGATTTTGTTACAGTATTGCTTCTGTTTTTTATGTTTTGGTTTTTTTGGCTGTGAGGCGTGTGGGATCTTAGCTCCCCGACCAGGGATCGAACCTGCACCCGCTGCATTGGAAGGCGAAGTCTTAACCACTGGACCACCAGGGAAATCTCTCTCCTTTATATATTCTAGGTATTAACTGTTTATAAGATAAGTGGTTTGAAAGTATTTTCTCCCATTCTGTAGGTTGATTGTTTCTTTTGCTGTGCAGAAGCTTCTTAGTTTGATGTAGTCCTACTTGTTTATTTTGTTGTTGTTGCTTGTGCTTTTGGTTGTGATAGCCAAAAATTTGTTACCAAGACCACTGTAAAATAACTTTTCCTCTCTGTTTTTGGTTTCAGGTCTTATATTTGAGTTTTGAATCCATTTTGAGTTAATTTTTGTGTATGGTGTAAGATAAGGATCTGGTTTCATTCTGTTGTGTGTAGCTATTCAGTTTCCCCAACACCATGTATTGAAGACTGTTCTTTCCGCGTTGAATATTCTTGGCTCACTTGCTAAATATTAGTCAACCATTTATGGGTTTATTTTGTTATAAACCCATTATGTGTTTATTTCTGATCTTTTCATTCTATTCCGTTGGTCTGTGTGTCTTTTTTTTTTAAAATTATTTATTTATGGCTGTGTTGGGTCTTTATTTCTGTGCGAGGGTTTTCTCTAGCTGTGGCGAGCGGGGGCCACTCTTTATCACGGTGCACGGGTCTCTCACTGTCGTGGCCTCTCTTGTTGCGGAGCACAGGCTCCAGAAGTGCATTCTCAGTAGTTGTGGCTCACGGGCCCAGTTGCTCCGTGGCATGTGGGATCTCCCCAGACCAGGACTCGAACCTGTGTCCCCTGCACTGGCAGGCAGAGTCTCAACCACTGCGCCACCAGGGAAGCCCTGTGTGTCTCTTTTTATTCCAGTACTGTTTTATCATAATTTTAAAAAGTTTTTTAAAAAAATTATCATAATTTTGTAATATAATTTGAAATCAGGAAGTGTGATGCCTCTAGCTTTGTTCTTTCTTAGGATTACTCTGACTATTCAGTCTTTTGTTGTTTCATGTGAATTTTAGGATTTTTTTTTCTTTTTCCTTGAAAAATGCCATTGAAAGTTTGAGGGATGTCATTGAACTTTTAAATGGTTTTGGGTAGTATGGGCATTTTAACAATATTAATTCTTCTGCTTTGTGAACATAGGATATCTTTCCATTTATTTGTGTCTTCTTTAACTTCCTTCATCATTTTCTTATAGTTTTCACCTTCTTGCTTAAGTTTACTTCTAAGTATTTATTATTTTGATGCTATTGTAAATGGGATTGTTTTCTTTCTTTTTCAGATAGTTCATTGTTAGTGTATTGAAATGTAACTGATTATGTTGATATTGTATTCTGCAACTTTACTGGATTTGTTTATTTAGTTTTTTTGTTTGTTTTTGGTGGAGTCTTTAGGATTTTTTTTAATATATGAGATCATGTCATCTACAAACATGATACTCATCTCAGGTATGAATCCCACTTGATGATGGTGTATAATCCTTTTAATGTGCTGTTGAATTTGGTTTGCTAGTATTTTGTTGAAGAATTTTTACATGTATGTTCATCAGGAATATTGACCTGTAAGTTTCTTTTCTTGTTATCCTCCTTGGGCTTTGGTATCACGGTAGTGCTGGCTTTCACTGTAAAATGAGTTTGGGAGTGTTCCTTCCTCCTCAGTTTTTTTTAAGGGTTTGAAAAGGATTGGTGTTAATTATTCTTTAAATGTGTGGTAGAATTCACCTGTGAAACCATCTGGTCCTTGGCTTTCTTTTGTTGGGAGGTTTTGATGACTAATTCAGTTCCCTTACTCATTAGTGGTCTGTTCACATTTTCTATTTCTTCATGATTCAGTCTTTGTAGGTTGTATGTTTCTAGATATTTATCCATTTTTCTAGGTTGTCTAATTTGTTGGCTTATAATTGTTTATAGTAGTCTCTTGAGATCCATCAGTTGTAATACCTCAGTTGTTTCCTCTTTCATTTCTGATTTTGAGTGCTTTCTCTTCTTTTCTTAGTCTAGCTAAGGATTTGTCCTTTTTTTTTTTTTAATCTTCTCAAAGAACCAGCTTTTAGTTTTCATGGATTTTTTTCCTATTGTTTTTCAAGTTTCTATTTCCTTTATTTCTGTTCTGATGTTTGTTATTTGCTTCCTTTAGCTAACTTTGGGCTTAGTTAGATCTTTTTCTGGGCTTTGTTTGTTCTTTTTCTAGTTTCTTGAGGTGTAAAGTTAGGTAGTTTATTTGAGGGTGTTTCCCCCCCCTAACATAACATTTATCTCTAAGTTTCCTTCTTAGAACTACGTTTGCTGCATTCCCTAAGTTTTGGTATGTTGCATTTCCACTTTTGTCTCAAGATATTTTTTGATTTCCCTTTTGACTACTTTGACTCATTGGTTGTTCATACATACGTTGTATATTTTATTTTAAAAAAATATTTATTTGGCTGTGCCAAATGTTGGTCACAGCACGCAGGATCTTTTAGTGTGGCATGTGGGATCTTTTTAGTTGTGGCATGCGGGATCTTTAGTTGAGGCATGCGAACTCTTAGTTGTGGCATGTGGAATCTAGTTCCCTGACCAAGGATCAAACCTGGGCCCCCTGCATTGGAAACGCAGAGTATTAGCCACTGGACCACCAGGGAAGTCCCCGTATGTTGTTTAATATCCATTTATTTGTGAATTTTCCAGCGTTCCTCCTGTTTCTCATCTCTATTTTATACCACTGTGGCTTGAAAAGATAATTGGTATGATTTCTATCTTCTTAAATTTGCTAAGAGTTCTTTTTTGACCTAACATATGACCTGGAGAATGTTCCATAGGTGCTTGAGGAGAATGTGTGTTCTGCTTTTGGATGGAATGTTCTATGTATGTCTGTTAGGCTCATTTGTTGTAAAGTATAGTTCAAGTTCCTTGTTTCCTTGTTGATCTTCTGTCTGATCTATCCATTGCTGAAAGTGGGATATTGAAGTTTCTTACTATTTTTGTATTATTTCTCTCTTTGGGTCTGTTAGTATGTGCTTAATATATTTAGATACTCTGATGGGTGCATATATATTTGCTGTTTTTGTATTCTCTTGATAAATTCACCTCTTCATCATCATAAAATGACCTTCTTTGTCTTCTGTTACAGCATTAGGCTTAAAGTATAGTTTGTGTGGTATAAATACAGCTATTCCTTCTTTCTTTTTCTTTTCTTTTTTTTTTTTTTTTTTTTTTGTGGTACGTGGGCCTCTCACTGTTGTGGCCTCTCCTGTAGCAGAGCACAGGCTCTGGACGCGCAGGCTCAGTGGCCATGGCTCACGGGCCCAGCTGCTCCGCGGCATGTGGGATCTTCCCGGACCGGGTCACGAACCCGTATCCCCTGCATTGGCAGGCGGACTCTCAACCACTGCGCCACCAGGGAGGCCCCCTTCTTTCTTTTTGTTTCCATTTGCATGGAGTATATTTTTCCATCCCTTCACTTTGAATCTGTGTGTGTCCTTAAAGTTGTAGTGAGTCCCTTTCATGCCACATGTAGTTGGATCTTGTTTTTTTAAAAAATTTATTTATTTTACTTTTGGCTCCATTGGGTGTTCATTCGTGTATGTGGGATTTCTCTAGTTGTGGCGAGCAGGAGGTATTCTTTGCGGTGCATGTGCTTTTCATTGTGGTGGTTTCTCGTTGCACAGCATGGGCTCTAGGGCACATGTGCTTCAATAGTTGTGGCATGCAGGCTCTGTAGTCGTGGCTTGCAGGCTCTAGAACACAGACTCAGTAGTTGTGGTGCATGGGCTTAGTTATACCACGGCATGTGGGATCTTCCTGGACCAGGGATCGAACCTGTGTCCCCTGCATCGGCAGGCAGATTCTTAACCACTGCACCACCAGGGAAGTCCCTTTTTTTTTTTTTAATCTGTGTAGCCAGACAGTGTCTTTTTTTCTTGTTTTGAATTTTATTTTTTATATAGTAGGTTCTTATTAGTTATCCTTTTATACATATTACTGTATATATGTCTATCCCAATCTCCCAATTCATCACAGCCCCCTGCCCCTTTCCCCTGGACAGTGCCTTTGACTGGAGAATTTATTTATATTTAAAGTGACTGTTGATAGGTAAAAACTGACTGCTGCTATTTTATTGTTTTCTTGCTGTTTTATCATTTTGTTTTTCCTTTCTTCCTCTCACTGTCTTCCTTTGTGAACTGATGGTTTCCTTAGTGGTATGCTTTGGTTTCTTTTTCCGTCTTTTGAATATCTACTGTAGGTTTTTGCTTTGTGGTTACCATGAGACTTAAGTAAAACATTTTACAGATACAGTAGTGCACTTTAAGCTTTTAACAACTTTGCGTAGAAAAACTCTACTCTTTTAGTCTTGCTCCCAATTTTTTGTTTTGGATGTCACAATTTACATCTTTTTATATTGTGTATCCATTAACAAATTATTTTAGCTATAGTTATTTTTAGTAGTTTTGCCATTTAACCTTTATGCTAGGGTTAAGTGATTGACATACCACTTTATTACAGTAAAAGCCTTCATTTCCGAAGGACAACTTTTCTGGGTATTCTTGGTTGGCAGTTTTTTTCTTTCAGCACTTTGAATATATCATCCCATTCTTACTGGACTTGTAAGATTTCTGCTGAGAAATCTACTGATAGCTTTATGGGGGTTCCTGTGTGAGGAAAAGTTTTTTCTCTTTCATGTAGTTTGATTGTAGTATGTATTGGAGAATATCTTTTTGAGTTGCAATTTTTGGGAAACTATGAGCTTTATGAACTTGGATGTCCAGATATCTTTACAGATTTGGGAAGTTCTCAGTTATTATTTCTTTAAATAAATTGCCATTCCTTTTCCCCTCTTTTTTCCTTCTGGGACTCTAGTAATGCATATATTGTTCCTCTTAATTGTATCCCAGTTTCTGTGGGCTTCCTTCACTTTTTCTCATTCTTTTTTCTTTGTTCTCCTCTGATTGGATAATTTCGGTTGACTTGTCTTCCACTTCATAGATTCTTTCTTCTTCTTGATCAAGTCTGTTGTTGATGCTTCTTGTCACATTTTTATTTCATTCATTGTACTATTTTTTTTTAGCCACATTCCTTTTTTAAAAATAATTAAATAATTTATTTATCTTTGTCTGCATTGGGTCTTCGTTGCTGCGCACAGGCTTTCTCTAGTTGCGACGAATGGGGGCTACTGTTCATTGCGGTGTGCAGGCTTCTCATTGTGGTGGCTTCTCTTGTTGCGGAGCACGGGCTCTAGGCATGCAGGTTTCAGTAGTTGTGGCTCACGGGCTCTAGAGCACAGGCTCAGTAGTTGTGGCACACGGGCTTAGTTGCTCTGTGGCATGTGGGATCTTCCTAGGCCAGGGATTGAACCTGTGTCCCCTGCATTGGCAGGTGGATTCTTATCTACTGTGCCACCAGGGAAGTCCCCTCATTCATTGTATTTTTTAGTTCTGGAATTTCTGCTTGGTTCTGTTTTATAATTTCCCCTTTTTTAACTTCTCATTTTATTTGTGTATTTTTCTGATTTCATTGAATTGTTTTTTTTGTATTTTCTTGTAGCTCACTGGTCTACCTTAAAACAACTTCTTTGAATTATTTATTGGGTAAATTGCAGATCTCCGTTTTCTTGGTATTGGTTACTTGAAGATTATTGTGTTCCCTTGGTGGTTTAATGTCACCTTGATTTTTCATGTTCCATGATGTCTTGAATTGCTGTTTTTGCATGTGGAGAAGCAGTCATCTCCTCCAGTTTTTACTGACTGGCTTTGGGAGAGGCATATCTTCTGACAGCCCTGTTAAGATTTCTGAGCCTAGGGCTCTCCTGGTGGCACAGTGGTTAAGAATCCACCTGTCGGGCTTTCCTCGTGGTGCAGTGGTTGAGAGTCCACCTGCCAATGCAGGCAACATGGGCTCGTGCCCCGGTCCGGGAAGATATCCCACATGCTGCGGAGCGGCTGGGCCTGTGAACCATGGCCGCTGAGCATGCGCATCCGGAGCCTGTGCTCCACAATGGGAGAGGCCACAACAGTGAGAGGCCCACATACTGCAAAAAAAAAAAAAAAAAAAAAAAATCCACCTGCCAGTGCAGGGGACACACAGGTTTGGGCCCTGGTCTGGAAAGATCCCACATGCTGTGGAGTAACTAAGCCCACGCGCCGCAACTACTGAGCCTGCGCTCTAGAGCCCACGTGCCGCAACTACTGAAGCCTGTGTGCCTAGAGCCCATGTCCCACAACAAGAGAAGTCGCCACAATGAGAAGCCCGCGCACTGCAATGAAGAGTAGCCCCCACTCGACGCAACTAAAGAAAGCCCAAGCGCAGCAACGAAGACCCAGTGCAGCCATAAATAAATAAATGAACGAATGAATGGATTCTGAGTCTTAATCAGACCTTTATTGATTGATTGATTGATTGATTGTGTTGAGTCTTCGTTGCTGTGCTTGGGCTTTCTCTAATTACAGCGAGCAGGGACTACTCTTCATTGCAGTGTGTGGGCTTCTCATTGTGGTGGCTTTTCTTGTTGGGGAGCACGGGCTCTAGGTGCATAGGCTTCAGTAGTTATGGCATGTGGGCTCATTAGTTGTGGCTCATGGGCGTTAGAGTACAGGCTCAGTAGTTGTGGCACACAGGCTTAGTTGCTCCACAGCATGTGGGATCCTCCCAGACCAGGGCCTGAACCCGTGTCCCCTGCATTGACAGGTGGATTCTTAACCACTGGGCCACCAGGGAAGTCCATATCAGAGATTTTTTTAACAGATATGTCTGTTCCTCATTTCTTGTTCTCTTTTGGAGGGTAATTCTAAGATTCTTGCTGTCTCCTGATCATACAAAGCCAGGTTGAGTGCTGGCAGTCTCTCATGTGCTTTTCCCACAGCAGTGCTGAATTCTCAAGTTTGTGTACTTTCTCCCACTTCTGCAGGGTCTGGACAGCTTTTTGCACATGCTGTTAATTGTCTGTGAAGGCTTGCTTTTGCTGCCCTTAGGGGTGCAGACAAGGAGCCAGACACAGGGTGGGAGTGTGTGTGAGTGAGGTACCTGGAGAGTTGGGGGTTCTTACGTGGGGTTGGGGGCATTCTCAGACAAGATCTTTCTTGGCACTGTGCTGTGCTGCCTTGGGAGAAGGGTGTCACAGGTAAAGTGAAACTGTTCCTCTTACTCTCTTCAGTGTGTCCAGTCTTGGATTTTATTTTATTTTATTTTTTGTGTCAGGAATTCTCTGTCGTACTCCCAGACTTCCACAAAGGCACTGTTGTCCATGGTGATTGTCAACATCAGTGTTCTTTGGGAGGAAGATGGTAGAAAACTTATATTTTGCTATTTTGATGACATCACTCTCTGCTGATGTACTTTATACGACCAAAGCTTAGATTTTTTTTTTTTTTTTTGCGGTACGCGGGCCGCTCGCTGTTGTGACCTCTCCCACTGCGGAGCGCAGGCTCCAGACGCGCAGGCTCAGCGGCCATGGCTCACGGGCCCAGCCGCTCCGGCGTGTGGGATCTTACCGGACCGGGGCATGAACCCGCGTCCCCTGCATCAGCAGGCAGACTCTCAACCACTGTGCCACCAGGGAAGCCCTAGATTTGTTTTTTTGTATAACTTTATTAAAATGTAAATAAACGTTATGTACTATGTGTATCTGACATTTTTTTTATTTAGTGTATCACTATAAGTTATCTGTGTTGCTTATTAGCGTATTAGAAGTCTGTTGCTTTTTATAGTTGAATAGAAAACTATAATTTTTTTTTAGTCAGTCCACTCTTTTGACAGGTGGTTTGTTTCTAGTTTGAGGCTGCTTGAATAATTGTTTTGTTTATTTTTTTTTTTGTTTTTGTTCTTTTGTGTTTTGCTTGGTTGGTTATCTGCCTGGACTAATTCTGTAGATTCTGGATGCCCTGCTGTTTATAGTCACTGACATGTGTTTTTTATTTTTAAATACATAATTCTTATCCTTTTTTGTTCTTGCTATTTATCTGTTGAAGAAACTACTGATTCCATGGATCATTTAGCCCATAAAGGTTTTTTGTTTTGGATGTTGCTAATTGTATCCTTGTGGAATTATTGAACATGTTTTTCTGTCTCCTCTATTTCTGTAATTTGATTATTAGATTTAGAGGCTTGATCAGATTTCGATTAGATTTCTTGGCAAGACTTTTATAGAATGTGTTGTATTCTTCCATCAGAGGGCAAAAAATGTCACGTTGTTGCTTTTTTTGTAATGCCAGCAACCATTGCCTAGATCTCTTATTTCATTTGTAGTTACAAAATGGTGATATTCTAATCCTATCATTTTTCTTCATCAGCTGGTCTGTTGCTGTAAGGAGAAACTTCCTTTTATTACCCATTTAGTTACTTTGAATTACCATTAGTACAGGAAGGCCGGATAAATGTCTTATTTTCCCCTTTTATTTACCAGTTTTCAAACAGTGAGTTCTTTAAAAGTTTAACATTTGATTGGTAATTGGTCCTTTTTTTGAGGATCATTATAAAATTATGTAATTAAAAATAATGTTTTTGCCTTTATTCACCTAACTTTTGGGGGGTTATTTCATATCAGTTTATAAAGAGCATTTCCCTCCACTTTTTTTTTCTGATGCATAGTTTTCCATTGTCAGAATGAATTTAACTTGTCTTCTATTGATAGGCACTTAGGTTATTTCCAGTCTTCTGGTATTAAAAACAATGCTAAGTTGAATATCAATGAGTGTTATTTTGGATGAGAAAAAATGTATAGAAAATGATGCTAAAAATAATATTCAGAGTATCAGTGCATTCTTTTATTTATTTATTTATTTGTTTGTTTGTTTTTGGCTATGTTGAGTCTTCATTGCTGCACACAGGCTTTTTCTGGTTGCGGCAAAGCGGGGGCTTCTCTTCATTGCTGTGCGTGAGCTTCTCATTGCGGTGGCTTTTCTTGTTGTGGGGCACGGGCTCTAGGTGCGTGGGCTTCAGTGGTTGTGGCACACAGGCTCAGTAATTGTGGCTCATGGGCTCTAGAACGCAGGCTCAGTAGTTGTGGCACATGGGCTTAGTTGCTCCACGGTATGTTGGATCTTACCGGACCAGGGCTCGAACCCATGTCCCCTGCATTGGCAGGCAGATTCTTAACCACTGTGCCACCAGGGAAGCACAGTGCATTTTTGATTTAGATAAATATTGTCAAATTGTTTTTACTGATGTATGAAAGCACTTGTTTTCTCTTGAGTTTATCAACACTGGGTATTATTTAAACTTTTTGCAAACCTGGTAGGAAAAATATAGTGTTTCAGTGGTATGTTTGAACCCCATGTGTATCATTTTTTTTTTTTTTTTTTTTTTTTTTTTTTTTTTTTGTGGTATGCGGGCCTCTCACTGTTGTGGCCTCTCCCGTTGCGGAGCACAGGCTCCGGACGCACAGGCCTAGCGGCCATGGCTCACGGGCTTAGTTGCTCCGCGGCATGTGGGATCTTCCCAGACCAGGGCACGAACCCGTGTCTCCTGCATCGGCAGGCGGATTCTCAACCACTGCGCCACCAGGGAAGCCCCCATTTTTTTCTTTTTTTAATCCCTTTTTTCTTCAGTTTTTCGAACTCAGAGATTACTCTTTCGTAAAGACTTTTCCTGGCTTGTAGTTTCTTTGAAGTTTGCTTTTTTGTTGTTTTTATCTGTAATTGAACTTTTTATATGCTCAAACGTATCAATTTAGAACACTTTAAGAATACCAGTCTTTGTTTCTGCCATCTTCTGTGTTGTTATCTAGTGTTTCAGTTGACTTTAAAGACTCCCAGACTACAGACAGCACCTGACTTATGATGGTTTGGCTTACAACTTTTCAACTTTCTGATGGTGAGAAAGTGATATACATGCTCTGGAAACTGTACTTTGAATTTTGAATTTTGGTCTTTTCCTGGGGTAGCGATATGGGTATGATACTCTTGGTTTAAGGATGGACAGCAGCAGTAAGCTGTAGCTCTCAGTCAGCCTTGCTCTCAGTCAACTTTGCAGTCATGAGGGTAAACAGCTGATGCACTTAGCCATTCTGTACCCATAGGTCCATTCTGTTTTTCCCTTTAAGTACAGTATTTAATAAATTGCAGGAGATATTCAACACTTTACTATAAAACAGTCTTCGTGTTAGATGATTTTTTTTTTTTTTTTTTTTTTTTTGGTGGTACGTGGGCCTCTCACTGCTGTGGCCTCTCCCGCTGCGGAGCACAGGCTCCGGACGCGCAGACTCAGCGGCCATGGCTCACGGGCTCAGCCACTCCACGGCATGTGGGATCTTCCCGGACCGGGGCACGAACCCGTGTCCTCTGCATCGGCAGGCGGACTCTCAACCACTGCGCCACCAGGGAAGCCCCGTGTTAGATGATTTTATCCAGCTGTAGGCTGACAGAAGTGTTTTGAGTGTATTTAAGGTAGGCTAGGCTAAACTGTGATGTTTGGTAGGTTAGGTGTAATAAATGCATTTTCAGAATTTATGCTAATTTCAACTTATAATGAGTTTATCGGGATGTAATTCTATTGTAAGTTGAGAAATAACTGTAATAAGTATTTTATTTTATTAATTTTTTGTCAGTTTGCTTATTTAGGGTTACCCATGTATGTATTTCCTTCTTTACCATATTTTTCTTGCTTCTTGCTCTTAGATTCTTTGCCTTTTTCTTTTTTTTCTTTTGAGGAATCTCTTAATCTTTTTAAAATTTGATTTTCTATTCTGGCTTATCAATGATAAGCATATCCATTTGTCCAGTTTTATTTCACCCTTCCTCTTGAGGTCTACCCTGGGTATCAAATTCTAGGTTGAGGTTTACCTGGGTGTAAAATTCTAGATTGGCCATTTTAACATTTTGAGGATTTTATTCTATTCTTTCAGTCAGAAGTCTGCCTCTCAGAATCTGTATTATTGTTACTCTATGTAATCTTTTTTTCTTTGAAGCTTTTACTAAAACTCTGTGACAAAAATATTTCTAATATATGCAAAAGAATAATATACAAAATATATTTATATATTTGTACAAAAATATTTCTAATATATGCAAAAGAATAATATACTTATGGTATTAAAAGGTGAAATTTGTCTGGCAGTAGTTCATCCAAGTTCATAATCATGTAGTATAGTACCTTTCTTTAATCGGCTTACATTCACTTAGTTGGCCCTTTGAATAGTCTTAAGTGTGTTTGTAACTCTAGGTCAAGTAGTAGATCATTTAACATTTTACTTTCAAGACAACAGGTCTTAAAGTATTCATGATTTATCAATGTTGATAGAATTTTCTGACAGCATCTTTTTACATTATTTAGTGAATCAAGCCTTAGATATATTAGCTGCTTTGACAGCTTTATTTTATTTTCCCATTCTCTTATTTAGCAGTTATCTAGTACACTATGTTTTTCTCTCTTAATTCTTCTTCTTTTGCACATGATGATCCTTCTGACTAGGATTCCATCTCCTGTGGGCTTCTTTGTCATCACCCCCTCCTTCCTATTCCTTTCCTGCTGTCCTTCTTGCTTCCCTTTTTACTAACTTCTGTCTTTCAGTTGTTATTTCTTTTAGGGAACTTTCCTTAGTCCTTTCCAAGACTGTGTTTCCATGTCCTGCTTATTAGGTTAAAAAAAAAAAAAAAAAGAATTGCAAAGAATTGATGCTGAGTTGTTTTAAAAAAGTTCTCTTGAACTAGGTATTATTCAAACAGATTGAGAAGTTTTTAAAAAGTCTAGAAAGTGTTCTGTAGATTGCTTTGCAACTTGAGTGTTTAAATTACTGTCATAGAATGCTAGAATGGAAATGATAGCCAATGCACTGCTTTTGTTTCTTTTGAAATATATGATGCAGAACTCCAGTCAGTGGACTGAAACCCTAAGAAAAGGCCCGATGTCAGAAGATTGGTGAATGTGTATTAATAAGTTTTAAAATCAAGCATTAGTCTCGTAATTTCTGTATACCCAAGGAACAACTCAGGCTAGGAGTGCTGGCTAGTACTGGTCCCCTGGAGCTGTCTGTACTTATTTTAGCCATTTTACCCAGCTAGGTGGGTCTCAGTGGCTAACCTTGGTGCTGGCCAGGGTTTTGGATAGGGCCCAGGTTCTTGTAATTCCTGTTCTTTTGGGACTTTGCTGATAAGAAGTTATGTGAGGTTGTGTTCAGCACCTTTGGCTTGGTGAGCGGTCATGAATTTTTTCATCTGATGAGTTGTGAGATTGTATATGAGAATACTTACCCTTTACTTGGGGTAAAATCCAGGTCATGACTACTGATGGTTTCTCAGTAGACTCCTGGGTTATGCCTCCTGTCCTCTCATGTTTCCTTTTGGGGTTATGCTTGCCATCATACTATCATACTGTTCATTTCTGATCTTGAAGTTTTTATGAGTATTTTCTTCTTTTTAAATTTAAATGACAAGAACCATTTATTTTTCACCCTATTTCCACCCTTCTACCTCACGCATTGTGTCAGTTGGGTACATTTCTTTCAGTTATTGAATTTCCTTTTCTTGCTTTTGGGGGATGGCATCTCTGGCACCCAGGTATTACCCAGCCTTAATGTTTCCAATTCCACTTTGATATCTTCTCTTGGGCTGTATTTGGTATTCTTTCGATCTATGTGACAATTCCTCCACCTTGCTCTTCTCTCAGTCCAGGTGGTTGGCCCTTTAGAGTTGGAATTACAGTTCCTCTTCTATAGGAAATAAGAGGAAAGATTTCTTGAACTTGCCTTTCTCCCTTCTTCCTTTATTTGTTTATAAATATTATACTGTGGACTTTAATGGATCTTTGATTTGTAAAGATCAGTGGCTTCTTTTAAACTGCAGTGTGGGCTACTCTATCTCCTTTTTTAAAAATTAATTAAACATTCTTAAAATTGTAAAAAACACAACAAATTTTCTCATCTTCACCATTTTTAAAAATTACTGAAGTATAGTTCACTTACAGTGTTGTGTTAGTTCCTCGTGTACATAGAGTGATTCAGTTAAACATATGTATTCTTTTTCATATTCTTTTTCAGTATAGGTTATTACAAGATACTGAATACAGTTCCCTGTACTGTACAGTAGGACCTCATTTATCTCATATTAACCATTTTTAAGTGTACAATTCAGTAGTGTTAAGAATATTCACATTGTCGGGACTTCCCTGGTGGTCTAGTGGGTAAGACTCTGTGCTCCCAATGCAGGGGGCGCGGGTTCGATCCCTGGTCAGGCAACTAGATCCCGCATGCATGCCACAATGAAGATCCCACGTGCTGCAACTAAGACCCAGCGCAGCCAAAATAAATAAATATTTTTTAAAAAGAATATTCACATTGTTATGCAACAGATCTTCAGAACTTTTTCATCTTGAAAACTAAAACTCTGTACCCATTAAACAACTCATTTCTCTCTCCCCCTGACAACCACCATTCTACTTTGTTTCTGTGGATTTGATTACTCAAGATATCTCATTTAAGTAGAATCATACAGTATTTTGTCTTTTTGTGACTTACTTTTTGTGGCTTATTTACTTAACATGATGTTCCCAAGGTTCATTCATTTTGTAGCATGTGATGGGATTTCCTTCCTTTTTAAGGCTGAATAACCTTCCTCTGTATGTATACACCACTTTTTGTTTATTTATTTTTCTGTGTACATTTGGGTTACTTATGTCTCTTGCTGATTGTGAATAATGCTGCTGTGAACATAGGTGTACAGATATCTCTTTGAGGTTCTGCTTTCAATTCTTTTTTCATATATATACCCAAAAGTGGGATCACTGAATCATATGGTAATTCTTTTTAAAATTTTTTGAGGAACTGCTGTATTCTTTTCAGTAGTAATTGCACCAATTATTATTTCCACCAACAGTGCTCAAGGGTTTCACTTTCTACATATCCTCATCTATACTTGTTATTTTATGATTTTTTTTTTAACAGTAGCCATCCTAAGAGGTGTGAAGTGATATCTCATTGTGTTTTTTATTTGTGTACTTAGTTTTGAAATCATGAAATTTGAGTCTTCCAACTTTGTTCTTGTTTTTCAAGATTGTTTTGGTTATTTGGGGTCCCTTGAAATTCCATACAAGTTTAAGGGTAGAATTTTCCATTTCTGCAAAAACGTTGGGATTTTGGTAGGGATTGTATTGACTCTCTAGATCACTTCGGACATTATTGACATTTAATGATGTTAAATGTTCCACGAATATGAGATTTGTTCCTATTTGTACCTGATCTCTTTCAGCAACTTTTTTTAGTTGTCAGTTTTCAAGTCTTTTGCCTCCCTGGTTTAGTTTATTCCGAAGTTTTTTTTATTCTTTTTGATGCCTGTGTTCTTAATTTCCTTTTCAGATTGTTCATTGTTAGTATATAGAAATGCAGTGGATTTTTGTGCCTTGACTTTGTGTCCTGTCACTTTACTGAAATCATTTATTCTAACAGTTGTGTGTGTGTGTTTGTATGGACTATAGCATTTCCTACATATAAAATCATGCCACCCGTGAACAGAGGTAATTTTAGTACTTCCTTTCCAATTTCTTCTTGCCTAATTGGTCTGACTAGAACTTCCAATACTGTGTTGAATAGAAGTTATGAAAGCAGCTACTTTGTCTTGATCCTGATCATAGAGGAGAAGCTTTCAGTCTTTCACTATTGAGTATGATGTTTGCTGTCTGTCTGGAGAGGTCTATTTTGTCTGGCTCTGATAAGATGTACTTCCCTTCCCTTTCTGGTTATGGGGTAGATATAATGAAATAGTAAGCTTATGTTGGTGAGCAGTTAGGTTGCCAGGTGGGCCTCAGGTGGGGTACGTGTTTCTCACCACACATATGCGTTTCCCAGAATGTGTGCCATTTGCGTTTTGTGTTAGAGAAGGATATGATCCTTGCAACCACTCTGTTCCCTGTGTTTCAGGCGGGGGAAGGAAAACTGTTACTGTGTACTGTGGTCTCTTCTTGATGAAATCACACAAACCAAGAGCTTTTAGTAGTTACTTTATCTTATCCCCCACTACATCTTACTCCGTCTGTCATGGTTGCTAGGTTTTGTTGTTGGGATCGTCTCCCTGATGGGCATTAGTGTCTTTGGCTTCCAGGGCTGCCTCAGGTGCTGTTTACCTTGTTACCCATTTGTTTGGCATATCCTCTTGCCCTGTGATTTTTTTCCTTCTCTCTCTGGCCAAGAGAATTTTTTTACCCGCCTTGGTCTAGTCAGTATTATCAGAGAGAAATCTTTCAACCTCCTGCTTGGACTTCAAGCATTTCTGGAGCTGAGTAGGGGAAGAGTGCCGTAAGTCTCAACATGGAATATATAGTCTGGTCTAGAACAAGGTGAGTTTTTTTTTTTAAATGAAAATTAAGCCATACGCAGTTGGTAAATAGAGGGATGATATTAATATAATGGAACATCTTAATGGTTCATATGGGATTTCCCCCATCACATTAATGTTTTATAGTGATTCATGCGAGCTTTCTTGTGATTAAAGAGAAGACCCTACTGGTATATGAGAAAACAGTAGCAAAGCTGACATTCCTCAAAAATACCTTCTTGTGCATACGGTGATTGGTGTATTGCCTTCAAGGATCCCTGTATTTTCTACTTTGTAGAGCTGTGTGGAGAAGGAAGTAGGTGCCAAGTCATTAAAATGATGGAGCTATGAGAATGGTTATATTTGATGTTTAATTTTTTTTATGCAAATGACCTTTATTAGAATTGAATGCCCTCAGGCACCTTCATATCAAAAGATGAAGCATGAACCTCATGGTTTAAAGTTGCAGAAGATTGATTGACACTGGTTAGTGCAGATACCAATAGAGATTAACTGTGCTACTATTTTTTAAAAATTTTAAATCAGACTAGTTATTGGTTTTGTCAGTGTACTGGTTATAAAGTTTCATAGGTTTTGAGTAGTCTCCTTCTAATGTTTTATAGTTAGTCTCATTTTCTTTATTGCAAGGTTTTATATCACATGAGGCTTCTTAGCAGTGCTTACATGACACAGTAGGAAATGCCTGTACAGAGAGATTAAATGTTTTCAGTATGATACCTCCTGGCTTTCAACTACCTGATTGTGCAAAACCCAGCTCTCTCTGGTTCAGCATCTCCAGAGAGGAAACATAGTCTTTTAGAGATCGTGTGTGTGTGTGTGTGTGTGTGTATGTTGGGGGGGGTGATGGGGGCAGGGAAGGGGGATGAGGGTTTGTCTAACTGCTTCTTAATAAGACTTTAATACTTTTTAGCCCCACTTGTATTCCTTCTTTTAGAAGTACTCAGTGTTTCTAATTCCTGAGCCTCTCTGAGACAAAGTTAGCATCAAATTGGTCAATAATTAACCAAGATTTATTTTCTTTAGTGAAAGGAAAAGACAAATTATTGGAAATATTTGTATTTGTAAATCTAGCTTTTTTTTTAAAGTGTTGGCTTTTTTTTTTTTTTTTGGCCGTGCCGTGTGGCATGTGGGGATCTTAGTTCCCTTGCCGGGGATTGAACCATTCCTCCTGCAGTGGAAGCGTGGAGTCTTAACCATTGGACCACCGGGGAAGTCCCTGTTGGCTTTAATATTGGTTTAGCATTATTTATTCATAATTTAAAAGTTACTTTTTTTTTTTTCTTTCAGTATCCGATATAGAAGGTGGTGATGGACTGCAGCTCAGAAAGGAACATACTCTCAAAATATTTGCTTATATCAATTCCTGGACACAGAGGTATGCATCTTCATGTATTTTGAAGAGTCACTTTGTCAGTTGTGTTTTGTTTTATATTTTTATTTTTTGTTGTTGGCCGTGCCACACGGTTTGTAGGATCTTAGTTCCTTGACCAGGGTAGGAACCCATGCCCCCTGCAGTGAAAGCACGGAGTGCTAACCACTAGACTGCTAGGGAATTCCCAGTTTTATTTTATTTTATTTTTATTTATTTTTGGCTGCGTTGGGTCTTCATTGCTGCATGCGGGTTTTCTCTAGTTGTGGTGAGTGGGGGCTACTTTTCATTGCCGTGCACGGGCTTCTCATCGCGGTGGCTTCTCTTGTTGCAGAGCATGGGCTCTAGGCATGCGGGCTCAGTAGTTGTGGCTCGTGGATTCTAGAGCACAGGCTCAGTAGTTGTGGTGCACGGTCTTAGTTGCTCGGCAGCATGTAGGATCTTCCCAGACCAGGGCTTGAACCCATGTCCCCTGCATTGGCAGGTGGATTCTTAACCACTGAGCCACCAGAGAAACCCATAAATGAAATTTTGATATGTACAGTTTTAGGCAGTAATTTTTAGGTTTCATTAGAATATCAAAGGATGTAGAGACTCTCTGCCTTTATATCATGCTGTTCCAGAATATAGTGATTAAGAGTAGTATGGCCTTGGAGCCAGATAGATGTGGCTTCCAGTCCTGCTTTATCACCAGTGTACTAGGTGATTATGACAAATTAGTTAACTTCTGTAAGCTCTTACTTCCTCATTTGTGAAATGAGTAATAATAAAGCTACTACTGTCTTCATGAGGTTGTGAAGAAACAAAATACTTAACATGGTATCTGACAAAAGAACTTAATAAATACCTATTTTAATTAAAATTGTTGAAACTTATTTTAGAAAATGAAATATATATTGAAGGGTACATAAGCTAAGGCATGAAAAGTCAAATTGGAAAATAGTGTGTAATATTTATAATTCTATTCACATGTTAGTAAGTATTAATAGTTTTTAGCAGATAGTAAAAAGTACCAAAAAGCAGAATGTTACACTCTTAATTGTTCATGCTGATAGAAGAGAGAAGAGACAATAAAATATACAGTTGGATCGCAGTGCTTTAGAGTAAAAATTTTTTGCCTGTTTCCCTGCTCTGCCCTCCCTGCATCCTGTTTCCTTCTAGGGCATAAAAAAATATTGTTGCCCAGATTAAGATTGTGGTTGTTGTAGGGGATAAAAAGCTACTAATAAAGCACAGTTAATTTACAAAAGAAATTCTTAACTTGGTGGCCCATGACCATGGAAGGTCCATAAATGTACCTAAGTGCACAAGTGGATCGGATCCATGACATCTCATACAAAATGTTCTTTGTAGGTTTTCTGGGAGAAAAGTGTTAACTTTCAAAAGATTGTCAATAATCAAGAATCATTTTTTCTAATATGTTGGTTGACCAGAATATAGCTGAAGGAGAATGTTCACTTAAAAACAATGTTAAAAAAAAAAAACACAATATGTTAAGAATTTAATATTTATAGAAATTTCAAAGGCTTTAATATTTTATAGTTTTCCTTCTATTTAAATGATATACTTATTGTAAAAGTCTTTTAGAAAATACAGAAAATCAAAGTTTAAAAAAAAAAATGCCATCACCCAGAGTAACAACTGATAACTTCTTTTTGGTATAGCCTTGGTATGAGATTGGGAACAGTACAGTTTAAAATTTTACAAAAATGTGATTATAAAACTTGTATGCTTTATAATCTGATTTTTTTCATGTGAACTATGATCAGTCTCTCTGTCATCAAATATTATGTCATCATTTTTATTAATAATTGCTGCATCATAGTGATATAGCTGCCACTTCTTTTTGTTTGTAAGATTCAGAGAGTTAGTTATGTGTGTTACTTTAACAGATTATCATTATTTTATTTTATTAATATTGGAATGGAGAGCTTCCCTGGTGACGCAGTGGTTGAGAGTCCGCCTGCTGATGCAGGGGACACGGGTTCGTGCCCCGGTCTGGGAAGATCCCACATGCCGCGGAGCAGCTGGGCCCGTGAGCCATGGCCGCTGAGCCTGCGCGTCCGGAGCCAGTGCTCCACAACGGGAGAGGCCACAGCAGTGAGAGGCCCACGTACTGTGAAAAAAAAAAATTGGAATGGAAAATTGGAATGAAATGGGAGGAAAATGAATTCAGAGAATGGGGAGATAATATTAGGAGAATAAATTAAAGAATATAAATTTGCAAAAGAGCATACATGGCTCTGAAAGGAATGTCATGTATGATGAAGGCAATAATACCACACGGCAAAATCCTTCTTGTTGGAATTGCAGCTGGTTTTTGTTTGACTTGTTTAAAGCCTATTACAAAACAGGCTTATGTTTTATATCTTGCACATGCCTTAGTAGGCATTCAGGGTTCCTTGTTGTCTTCTACCTGTCTACTTTTTACCTTTATTTCAGGATTTCTCCCCTGAAATAATTCTGGGTGCTAGCTAGGTGGAGGTTCTGTCAGATCTTTGTATTTTCAGGCTAAAAATTAAACCTTTCACACCTGTCATTTGTACTTAAAGTTTGAGGCTATTGCTTATTTTTATTGTTTTATTAAACTTTATTTCTTATAACAGTTTTAGACACTGTTGCTTTTGAACAGGTTCATGTACATTCTCCACTCTTTAAGGGTCTCCTTTTTATTTCGGAATTAAGAAATTTGACCGTTGGGATATTGATATTGACCACTATTCAAAGTAGTGTTTTTCAGAAATTAGCTCATAAATAAAAAAACTTTCGCTAAGGTTGGATACTGTACATGAACAATCCTTTCATGTGTTCAGCAGTACCAGGCCAGGAAAATGTTAGATCTATTGGAAGATTTATTACATGGAATTATGGAATCCAGGTTAAAATAATTTAATTTTGACATGTAGCTTCCTCGTGAATGTTAGTATTTTTATTAATTGAAGCTACATATTTTGTTAGTCATTTAGAAATTCTTATCATTGTGTGTTCTTAAATGTAAGCATATTCCACTCAGATAGGCAGCATATAATTCTACTTAGGTAGTAAAGTCTTATCAGGTGGGTAATAACGGGAAGGACTGAGAAGAAAATAGGATAAGCTCAGAAAGTGAAAGGTAATGTATGATATTGGTGTATAAATACAGTATGTACAGAGTTTAAAAAATAAAATGGTAGGAGAAGGCCTATAATATAAAAGTCCATTGTCCTCTATTTCCTCAGCCCCATTTCTGTTTTCTACTTTTTGAGATGTTGGTTTTGATATTAACTTTTATGTTCTGAAATAATAATATTATATTGCTGTTGCTTTATCTGTCAATTTTAGGTATAATCTGTGAACTTCCTTTTCATATATATAAAGATTTCACCCATTTACCCTTCCCCATCCTCTCAATATAGTTATATCATTTCTTGAGGTAGTTCTAAAAACAAAAATAATTGCTCAATTATTAGCCAAAAAAGATTCTGTGGTTCATTTTATATTTTACAAGATATAAATTGTTGTTTTTCTTTTGTTTTCATTCTTTGTTTCATAGAGTTTAGTGTCTTGTTCTTCATTTGATTAATTTTCTAGGTGTGGATCACTAATTTTTCCCAAACTCTCCAGCCCTTCTTAGTACAAGTTTTTACATTTTTATACATCATTAGGTGATCTGTTATTTTCTTACCTTCCCTCCATCTCCTTTGGCTTTCATCTTTCTACTCCAATCTGTATTGATTTCTCAGTAGGGTTACTGAAACAGCTATATTCTCTTCAGATCATCCTTGAAATTCTTTTGCTTTTCTATTATATTGGATCTCCAGTTTACTGGATTCTATGCCATCTTTATTAGTTTATTTCTTTGTTTTGTTAGGATGACATCTTTTCTGAGAAAAGGTACATGGGAGACAAATGGTTTTTAGACCTTTCTGGCCTAAAAGAATGTCTCTTCTCCCCTTACTTTTATTGATAACTTCTGTTGGATACAGAATTGTAGATAGAAAATTATTTTCTCTCAGAATTTTGAAAGTGTTATTCCATTGTATTTTATCTTCCAGTATTACATAGGAGAAAGTATGAGCTGTTTTTATTCCTGAACTTTTTCTTGTCACTCCTTTCACTCTCCCTGAAAGCTTTTAGGACCTTTATCCTCCTTGGCTTCAGAAATTTCATGATGGTATGTGTTTTAGTGGGTTTTCAGTTCTGAAAATTTTTTTTTTTGTTTCATACTTTCCTCACCTCTGTATTTTCTGCTGTCTTCTTGGAAATATTGTTAGTCAGATATTGTACCTCTTTGATTGATGGTTTGTTTTTCTTTTTCTTCCCATTATCTTTCTTTGTCTAGTCTACTTTTTGGGATATTTCTCCAGTTTTACCTCTGGACCCTCTATTGAGTTTTACAAATTGCTGTAATTTTAATTGGTTTTAAAATTGTGAATGATATATATGCAAAAACTATATATAATGCATATTTATACACATTAAAGGGTTTTGTAATTGGAATGCATTTTTTAATAGTATTCTGTTCTTGTTTCAGTAATCCAGTATCTTTCATGTCTGAGGATATAAATTAATTAAAACCTTTTTTCTTCCTGCATTTTATCTTCTTCCTCTAAATTTCTTTTTACTGTTTGCATTGATCTGCCTTTAGTGATGCAGCTTTTCTTGAAAGTCTTATTATCCTTGGCTATCCTTTCATGGTTAAGAGAGGGCCACTGGAAAAATGGATTGCAAGTTCTGTGTGAATGGAGCATCTCAGATGTTGTCCTATACAGTATGATGGTAAAAAAGCAGACTTTATTATAGGATAAATGGCCTTTTCTCTTAGATTGTTTGTGTTTTCCAAGTCTTTCCCCTTGAGATACATTAATCTGGTGGTTGGGCAGGTATGAGTACTTGGGGAGGTTCACCATTCAGTCATAATTTTACTTAATTCTCTCACTTTCAGTTTCTTATATCTCTGCCTTCTTCAGTATCTGATGTTCCTGAATTTATCTTGTTCATTTTATGTACAGGAAGAACTTCTTGTTTCCCTGGGTCAGGTAGGAATAGTATCCTTGCTGTCTGGAATGGGAGCCTGCAGGGCTTTAAAAAAAAATTAATTAATTAATTTATTTTTGGCTGCGTTGGGTCTTTGTTGCTGCGTGTGGGCTTTCTCTGGTTGTGGTGAATGGGGGCTACTCTTCATCGCGGCGCATGGGCTTCTTGCAGTGGCTTCTCTTGTTGCAGAGCACAGGCTCTAGGCGCACGGGCTTCAGTAGTTGTGGCATGCGGGCTCAGTAGTTGTGGCTCGCAGGCTCTAGAGTGCAGGCTCAGTAGCTGTGGCACACGGGCCTAGTTGCTCTGCGGCATGTGGGATCTTCCCGGACCAGGGCTCGAACCTGTGTCCCTTGCATTGGCAGGCGGATTCTTAACCACTGAGCCACCAGGGAAGTTCCAGGCTTGCTGGTTTTAACAGTACCTTTCATTTAGTCCTGTTTTCTATTATGCTTCAGAGGTATCTGAAGCTCTTTAGTCCTGCACTTTTCCAGTGTTCTTTGGGGTGAATCTTTTTGCTGATATGTTCTTCTGTGACCCCTTCCAAGTTTGTTTATTCCACACTGTCATTTACTATTCCTCCCTTTTCTATCATCCAGAATTTCTTGCTGTCATCTTTTCTTCCATTATCTCTTCTATGACTTTTTTTCCTTCAGTATATTCGTAGTGTGATTTAGAACAGAGAATAAATAAATTTTGTAAAATCAGATTGGGCTTAACTGAAAGTGGTGTTTTTATTTAAAAAAAAAACTCTTGGGCTTCCCTGGTGGCGCAGTGGTTGAGAGTCCACCTGCCGATGCAGGGGACACGGGTTCGTGTCCTGGTCCAGGAGGATCCCATATGCCGCGGAGCGGCTGGGCCCGTGAGCCATGGCCGCTGAGCCTGTGCTTCCGGAGCCTGTGCTCCACAACGGGAGAGGCCACAGCAGTGAGAGGCCCGCATACTGCAAAAGAAAAAAAAAAAATTCTTTTCCCTCCTTGCATTGTGAGTGTGGATATAGAGAGAAATGCTATATTGAGAATTCAAATACCTAGATTTCTTAGAATTGAATAGACAATAAATTGTGTAATTTACATAATATATAATTATTTTAAAGATATGTATGTGTGTGTGTCTTCACTTAGATTCTCAACTCTCCTTGAAGTAGTATGTTTGGGTGTGTAAGGACCTAGATCCAGTTTACCTGTTACTTTGTTCATATATCATTTTTCCCTTGTTTTTTTTTTTTTTGGCAGTACTGCATGACTTGTGGGATTTTCGTTCCCCATCTAGAGATCGAACCCAGGCCCTCAGCAGTGAGAGTATGGAGTCCTCTAACTACTGGACTGCCAGGGAATTCACTCATTTTTGTCTTTTAAAATTAGTTTCCTAGTCAGTCATCAAGCAATTTAATACCCATTTCCTGACAGTGAATTTTTATTTTATTTAAAAATTTTATTTTATTTTATCCTATTTTGTTATTATGTTTTAACTTAATTTTTTTATATTGGAGTATAGTTGATTTACAATATTGTGTTAGTTTCAAGTGTATAGCAAAGTGATTAATTTATACACATATCCTTTCTTTTTTCAGATTCTTTTCCCATATAGGTTGTTACAGAATAGAATAGAGTTTATACAGTAGGTCCTTGTTGATTTTTTTTTTTTTAAGATTTATTTATCTATTTGGTTGTGTTGGGTCTTAGTTGCAACATGTGGGGTCTTTCGTTGCAGTGCATGGGCTTCTCTAGCTGTGGCTCGCAGGCTCAGTAGCTGCGGTGCGTGGGCTTAGTTGCCCTGAGGCGTGTGGGATCTCAGTTCCCTGACCAGGGATCAAACCCACGTCCCCTACACTGGAAGATGGATTCTTAACCACTGGACCACTAGGGAAGTCCCTATCTATTTTATATATAGTTGTATATATATGTTAATCCCAAACTCCTAATTTATCCCTCCCCCCACCTTTCCCCTTTGGTAACCAAAAATTTGTTTTCGAAGTCTATGAGTCTTTTGTAAATAAGTTCATTTGTATCATTTTTTAAGATTCCACATATAAGTGATTATCATATGATATTTGTCTTTTTCTTACTTACTTCACTTAGTATGATAATCCCCATATCCATCCCTGACAGTGCACTTTTATAGTAAATTTGACTAGCTCTTTGGCTTTCCTAATCCAAAATCTGACCTCAAGTTTGTTTTTTGAGGGGAAACTCAGATTTCATTTTCACTAAAGATAGTCAAATGTATGATCCTTCACTTTGAACTTGGTTTTTCCTAAACTTGAAGGAAGAAGCTACTCATCAGAAAAGTGTTGAGTAATGTGTTTATTTTTCTTCTGTAGAAATTGTGATATTATAGAATTTAAAACTGGAGGAGGCCTTACAGATAAAAATCCCTTTCATTTTGCCATGGAGAAAATAGTCCTGATGTGTCATTTATGCATTTCTTTGTAAAAAGGTACTCCAAAAGTAGTGTTTAAAACAATAATAAACATTTGTTATCCTCAGAGGTATGTTTATTATCTCAATTATAAACATTCATCATCAATTATTTTATGGGTAGGAGTTTGGGAGTGGTTTAGTTGGTTGGTTCTGGCTTGGATTTCTTATAAGGTTGTAGTCAAGATTTGGCCAGGTTATGGTCAGCTTTAGATGACCTTATGTGGGACTGGAGGATCTATTTCCAAGTTGACTTACTTCCATGTTTGGCAAGTTGGTGCTGGTTGTTAGTGGGAGGACTCAGTTTTTTCTCATGTGGCTCTTGCCATGGCCTCCTTGAGTGTTTTTCATGATAGCTGGCTTCCCCCAGAGTGAGTGATCCAAAAGAGAGCAAGGCAGAAGTGGTAATGTCTTTTATAACCTCGTCTCAGATGTCATACACTGTCATTTCTGCCACATTCCGTTCATTGGAAGCCAGTCATTAAGTCCAGTCCACATTCAAGGGGAGGAAAATTGGGCTTCACCTTTTAAAGGGAAGAGTAGTATTAAAGAATTTGTGGCCATACTTCAAATCTGCCACACATGGAGAAATGAAGTTATTCTTACGTGGTCATACAGGAGGTTGGTGATCTATTTGGTACAATAAGAGTTTTGATTTGTTTTGATAATATAACTAGGTGCAAATTTTAAGTGATAATCGCTTAACTGTCATCTGTTATTGGATACATTGTGACCTGGTACTGTGTATTATTTACTTACTGATTCACCAGACCCCTTTGATTATCCACAATATGCCAGGCATTGTGCTCCTAACTGAACATGTCTAAGAGAACTAGATTTGTATGTAATAATTACTGACTCTTATTATTTTTATTTATTTTTGTTTTTTTACTGGAGCCGAAATGAGAGAGAGAGAGAGAGAGAGAGAGAGAGAGAGAGAGAGAGTGTGTGTGTGTGTGTGTGTGTGTGTGTGTGTGTGTGTTGTGTTCTTTAAACTCTTGATCTGTCAGATAGGATAGGAATGTCCCTCCTAAGTAGCCTTCAAGCAAATTATTATTATTATCAGCACTGCATGGTATGGCATGCGGGATCTTAGTTCCCCAATTCCGGATCGAACCTGTGCCCCCTGCAGTGGAAGTGCCGAGTCTTAACCACTGGCCTGCCAGGGAAGTCCCAAGCAAATTATTTTTAAATGTAGCTTTTTTATTAGTTGACAACATAATCCCTTATGTAAAATAATGAGCTGGATTTACTAATAAGGTATTTTATTATAGCCAGTTTCCTTATATTTATTAAACGCATATTGAGTACTTAGTACTTAGAGAAGCAAAGATGATACAGCCATAATTCTTGTTCTTAAATACTTCTTTGTCTAGAGGGACAGATAAATACATACATAAAACTGAAGATGATAGCTGTTGACCTAATATGGTGACTTTTTACCAGTACCAGTTTTTGGTATGATGCTGTCTTTTTAAGTTATTGTAGTGCAACTGTACCAGGAAGGAGGAAATTAAATTATTCAAATGATATTTTAGCATTTGGTTTTTTATATTACTTTTTAGAAAGATATAATTGTTGCCCCTCTAGGAAGCATTGATTTATTGAAAAATTTTTTTTCTCTTATAGGCAATGTCTATGCTGCTTCAAAGAATATAAGCATTTGGAGATTTTTAACCAAGTAGTGTGTGCACTTATTAACTTAGTGATTGCCCAAGTTCAAGTGCTCCGGGACCAGCTTTGTAAACATTGTACTACTATTAACATAGATTCCACGTGGCAAGATGAGAGTAATCAAGTGGAAGAACCACTGAATATAGAAAGAGAGTGTAATGAAGGAAGTACAGAAAGACAAAAATCAATAGACAAAAAATCAAACTCTACAAGAATTTGTATTTTGACTGAGGAGGAATCTTCAAAGAGCTCTGATCCTTTTAGTTTATGGAGTACAGATGAGAAGGAGAAACTGTTACTATGTGTGGCAAAAATTTTTCAAATTCAGTTTCCCTTATATACTGCTTACAAACATAATACTCATCCTACTATAGAGGTATGTAAAAATAGGTATTGTGAATTTTAAGTAATACCAAGTCATGGTTATGTTGGTAATTTCTCACTCATGAATAAATATGAAGATAGTCATTATTGATGGAAAAAATTATAAAAATCACTATCGTTATAAAAATTATTTCAGATTTCTTCAGACCATTTATGTAGCAACTTGTGTTGAACATTTGCTCAGCATAGTTCTATTAAGGAAAGATTTATAAATTGAACTCATAAAATTAAACTGTCAGTGATAGACATTTTGCTGATGTAGATCTATGCTCTATTTACTTTGACTCTTTCAAAAAGTAATAACTGAGGAAAAAGAAGCATGTAGAGTTTTGAATTTCATTCTTAGAAACATGGGTTAACAATTTAGAATTCCTTTTATAAAGAAAAAATGCTTAACAAATTATCTGTAATTACTAGTTTTAAATAATAGCATTTTCTTTTGTATGTCAAGATGCTTTACTTATTTCACTAGTGATTTTTTTCCCCTCCCTCCCTGCCTTCCCTCTTTCCCTCCTTCCCTCCTCCACTAGTGATATTTATACAAGCCTTTCCAGGAGATCAGTAACCCATCTTAGGTATTTAAATAATGGCATTATTTCTACAGATAGCAGAAATTGAAACAGTTATGTGATAATGTATTATAATAATGGCTTAAAACAACAGTGATTAATTATTTCTCATGATTCTGTGTATTGCTTGGGCAATTTCTTTGCTGGTTTTTTATGGCCTTACTTATGCACTTGCATTTATTTTGGGAGTTGGATGGGTTTGAAAGTCCAAGATGGTCTCATTCACACATCTGATAGTGCTGGCTGCTCTTCAGGGCTCCTTGGATTTTTCTCTACATGGCCTCTCTACTAGGGTAGACTATCTTCCTTACATTTTAGTCTTAGCATTGATCCAGGAAGGCAGAAATGGAAAGCTGTAAGGCCTCTTATAAAGGTCCAGCCTTTGAAACCACACAGTATCAACTTTACCACATCCCTGTTGGTTGAAGCAGTTCACAAGGGCAGCTCAGATAAAAGGGGTGTGAAGTAGACTCCATCTCTGAATCGGAGGAGAGGTAAAGTTTCATTTTAAACTTTTAAGTACATTCTGTTTTTCGTGCATCCAGGAATGAGTAGAGTTATGGCCATTAACAAATCTACCATATGCTTTTTGTTTTTTTAAGGCTGTCTATTGTCTCTAGCTTACTTTTTCTATAACCTCCATTCTGACTTCTCTAAACTTCCTTCTTCATCTGGAAAAATAATTGTCCTTTACTGAAAATATTTTCACATTGAATTGAGACTATTTAAAAACATAGCCCAGGAGGTGGGTAGTTTTCCTATTAGAATTCTCCATAAGAATATTTTAAATCAGACTGTGCTGTCTTCTAGAATTCTTAGCCTATTATCTTCCCATGTAGAAACCTTTTAATAAATCTCTTATATGACATCAGATGTTTATTAATCATTCTAAAAAATGTCATCTTGGAATCCTTTTTCAACAAAAAGGGGATCCATTTGTGCAAAGCTGCAAAATTTAATCTTAGGAACACCACACGAATAGTGTTTTTAATGCCTTAAATTGATAATTGAAAGATGCTGAAAATAGTTTGGTTAGGGACATAGATATGTAAAATTCATACAGAGTGTCTTAGAAATATTTTTTCTCCAGTTAAAAATCTCTTGATAGAGTTACAGCAATACTAAATCTGCCATTTTGCTCTCAAAATCAATTTCCTCATCAGTTTTTAAAAAACGATTTTCATAAATGATAATCTCCAAATGTAGGCATAGTCACACTCCCCTGTACTTTTCCTTGTGGAATAAAATGCCCCATTATTACTATTCTTGAGGATCATTCCATGTGACTACTTGGTTGAAAGCAGTGGCTTCATAACTTTAGGTAAAATTCTAATAAAAACCACTTTTGGATATAATAAAGTAGGAGTCTCCTTATACAGAATTCTGTATTTTTATACAGAATTCTAATATCCTTATATAGAATTTATATGTGCTTCTTTAATATTCTTTTCATAATAGCTGTTTCCCAAGTTTCTAATATCTTAGTAATGAGATGTTATAAATACTCTAAAATTTCTAGTTTCTGTCCTCTGGCCATATTATTAAATATGTTAACGGTCAGCTGTTTCAAAGGGTCTCTGATCAAAACCTTAATGTAGCATACATATATATTATAAAATTATGTGTATGTGTCTATATACATACACACAGATATCTTAAGAAAATTAATATTTATTATGCAGTGCTAGAGTTTCCTATAGAGATGTTTAATCCCACCTTTTTATAAGGAGGTAGTCTATCCAGTCTTCCCCTGATACTGTTATATGCATCCTTTCCCGATAAGGCCTTTTACTTTTGGTTTTATTTATTTTTTTTAAGAGGCACAAATTGACCAAGACTCTAGGAGAAGATTCAGTACTCCCGTGTTAGTGTTTTGACACCTGTGACTTTAGAAACTTAGTCAGTATCCTTATTTCATGTAAGAGGAAACTGACTTACAAAGGTTAAAAGTTTTTATCACATTTGCCTAGCATATTGCTGAGAGAGTTCTAGAATTCAGGTCTTAATTCTACTGCATTGTTTCTCAGATGTTTCAGACTGATCACTAACTATTGTAATCCATTGCCAATAGTGAATAAGATGGGAACTTGAAGCCTCTCCTCCTCCCCCCTTCCTCCCTCCATCCTTTTTTCCCTCCTATTGAAGTTGAAAATATTTTTAAAGATGTAGTAATTTAAAATAAATAATATTAATTCACATTAAAAGTTTTGTGGAGGCCAGTGGCATTCTTTTCCTAATCCTGAATAATATAGATAATTCTGTCAAATGAGGTATTGCTGTAGTGTTAAGTATTTTTCTTAGAGCAAGATGAGTATAAAAATTGTAGAGAGAACAGAGATCATTGCCCTTTTGTTAAAGGTAAGTATAATATGCTCTGGCAGATTAAATACATACACTGTTGTTTTATTGTCCAAGTTTCTGAATCTAGGCTGGTTTTTTTTCTTGCCACTTTCTACTGACTTTTAATTCACCCTTTTTTAAAAAAAAATTAAATGTTTTAAATTTACTCTTTTAAAGTATACACTTTAGTAAGTAACCATCACTACTATCCAATTCCAACATCAATGACTTCTTTTTATGCAAATATTTTATTCCTAATCCTCTAGCCTTCAATTCTTTGTGGTTAGATCATAGAACAGCATTTGGTTAATTAGATATAGAATTACTTTCTAGTTACTCATTTATTTCTCTTTGTTTTAAAGTATCTTTTAAAGTAATAGGCATATTCCTCTGTTCTAGAAAGAGAGTGGCATCATCTTTTGTAATAAATGTTAGGTTTTTTGGGAAAAAACAAAAACTTAAAAAATTCTTGATAGGTTTCTTAATACCTTTTCAGGGATCCTCTATAATGAGAGCTTTTGAGAGAAGATTCAGCTTTTAGCAAGACTTCCTAGTGTTGCTCCTACTATTGTTACCAACAGATCTATGTTAACTCTTTACATACTACTTAAAATGAGATTATAATAACACCTTAGGGTAGTGGCTTCATGTATACAGAGTAGAAATATGAAATGGTAAAACAGATCTTCTGAGTAGCTAAAATAGATATAACCAAGTCCATGAGTAACATTTTGCACATCAGAATAGAATTCTGTTAGGAGAATTTCTAGCTGTGTCCATGTTAGGCACTAGAAATCTTGACTCCAGTTTGATATTTCAGCATGGTTCATCTGGTCCATGAATCATATTTAGTAATACCACAGGAGTTCTTATATTCTGGATTTTTTGAAGACAAAATGTTTGCTAAGAATAACTTAAAACTTTAACTGTGGCCCTGGTAGTAGAGGCTTGAGAATACATTTAAGGAGTTTTAGTACACTTAATTTGACAAGTGTTTTGACTTCTTTTAGGACAGTTTTCGATTATTCTGAAATGTTCTGATAGTTTTATGTATGCTCTCAATCAGTTGTTTTCAGACTTTATTTCAGCAGTCAAACTTTATTTAAAACAGGTAACAGCAAAGAATGAATGGGTTCCTTTGGCAGCTAACTTTTCAGCTGAAAGTATCTAACTTTCTGATTATAAAAGTAACACTTTCAGTATGACTAAAAAAAATAGGCTGTACAAAATATAGAGTTTAAAAGGCCTTGAATCTCTCCTTTTTCTCCATTCTCTCATCAAAAAAATTGTTATGAAATTAATTCATATATTTTCAGACATTAAAAAACTTAGGAGAATTAGATCATGTTCATAAATTCTATTTTTAACAAATACAGGATATTATCTTTATATGCCTGTGCATATGGAATTCACCTTATTTATTTTTTTTGATTCACCTTATTTTTAACAGCATTTTAAAGGTATACTTTACATACCATAAAAATCACCTGCTTAAAGTATAATTTTCATAAATTTATGGAGCCGTGCAACCATTACTGCATTTCAATTTGAGAACATTTTCATCATCCCAAAAAGATAATCCCTCATGCCATTTCACATTATTTTTGAAGGCCGCATAAGACCCTAGATGGTTATGTCACCATTTATTTAGCCAGCCTGTTGATGGATATTGAAGTTGTTTCTAATTTTGAGATGTTATAAATAGTTTCAGTGAGCATCATTATACATACATTTTTTCCAGCACTACTTTTACTAGTTGTTTAGGTTGAATTGCTGGGTCAAAGGGAAGGTACATTTTAAATGTTGATAGGTAACTGCCAAATTATCCTCCAACAAGGTCATACCAGCTTATAGTCACACCAACAGTGGATGAGTATGCTTTTAGATAGTTTAAATCTTATGTATGCAAAGCACGTTGTGGAAGTTTTGAGTATAGAGAATTCCCGAGTACAGTTTCAAAACCACTTAACTAAGTTAAAAATGTATTCAAAAATTACCCCAATTATTTAAGGAAAGGTTTTTGTTTAAGAAGGCAAAATAATGTGTAGCACATAGTATAGAAAGATTTCTTTGAAGAAGAGTTAAAAATATACTTTAGAACTGAATCATATTAGCTTCACTTAGGAATACCGCTGTTGATGATGAGAAGCAATTGTACAATCGGTGAGTTTTTATAAAATCAGTCTTCAAAAATTGTAGTTTTTAAAGATTGTCATGTAGTAGTGTGATGTAATTGTATTTACCTTTTTTTCTTTTTTTTTTAAAATCAGGATATATCAACCCAAGAAAGCAACATATTAGGGGCATTCTGTGATATGAATGTAAGTGTTTATCTTTTTTCATTCTTAGGTTTATGGAAAATTTTACTGTTTTGTTCATGTAAGTCTTTTTGAGTTTGTCTGACCAGTATCTTTTCAGTACTGGTAATAAAATAAAAATTGTTCCTGGTAAGTTTTAAAATAATGGATTTTCTTTTTTCTTCAGGATGTAGAAGTACCATTGCATTTGCTTCGTTATGTATGTTTGTTTTGTGGGAAAAATGGCCTTTCTCTCATGAAGGACTGCTTTGAATATGGAACTCCTGAAACTTTGCCATTTCTTATAGCACATGCATTTATAACAGTTGTATCTAATGTAAGTATTGTTTGGAATTGGTTTTAATCTTGGGATCAAAGTCTAGTATTTTAATAACATGAAATTTTATGTCCAGAAAAGGCAGGTTATGAGTGATTTACATGTACAATCCTGTTTTTTTTTTTTTTTTCTGGATTATACTTTGAAAAAATCGAGTACAGAAATCTTTTTTTAAAAAGTCTTTGTTATAATAAATTGGAATTTGTATCAGCGGTTAGGACTCGGTGCTTTCACTGCTGTGGCCCGGGTTCAACCCCTGGTTGGGAAACTAAGATCCCGCAAGCTGTACCGCACAGCCAAAAAAAAAAAAAAAATTAATGAATTTAAGTTAACTAGGTGAATTTAGCCATCTACCTCTTTAGCCGGGGATTTTGTACTGGGAAATTTTAGAGTTTTTGGTTACTTAAATGATGGTTAGCCTAGCTTAGGGCACTACTATAGTGTGTCTGACTTCCCTGTATATTGCAAGTGAAGAACTAACATTTCTTTTTGCCTTTGTAAAGAAGGTAATGCTTTCAAATGTTGTGAATGTCAGCTGCTGTGAAGCACAATATGTGTGGAAGCAGAGAGAAATACATTTTACCACCTGTGTATTAAAATTTAACCTAAAATAATCTTCTATTCTGGTCATCATTTAAAAAAATAATGAAGCAAAACTTAAATCTAACTTTACCAAAGCCTGAATTCTTGTATTAACTGAATTACCTTAAGTAATAACTACTGTGAAATATTTCAAGTGTGTATATAAAATAAAAATACAGGGTGAAAAAAGACTGAACAAAATAACTTTGTTTCATCGTTTCCAGTGTAGAAATAACACTGGAGAGGACACTGGCTTTATTCAAATTTATTGAGTATCTGGAACTCCATGTTTCCATATTTGAAATAATTAATTTGTATCAGGGTCATTTTTAGTCCCCAGATTCCTTGGTTTCTGACAGATTGAACATACTACATGTAATGGCATTGTAGCATGGTAGGTCACTTTGGAGTCATAATTGCATTTGAATTCTGAACCTGAGCCTCAATTTTTCAATTCGTAGAATGGGAATGATAAATATGGTGATCTACCTTAAAAGATTGTTGTGAGGTTTTAAGATAGATTTTAAGCTCTTGTTAATAGCACCTGATACATAGGAAGCCTTAGTGACTGGTGCTGCTATTTATTTTTTTAGCTATTATTAACACTTACCTGATTCTGTTAGTCTGATTGACTTATTTGTTTGAAAGGAAGTTTTATTCAGTCTGGCTTCCTTTGGGAGAAAGAATAAAATACAGACTTTTTTTTTTTTTTTTTTTGCGGTACGCGGGCCTCTCACTGTTGTGGCCTCTCCCATTGCGGAGCACAGGCTCCGGACGCACAGGCTCAGCAGCCATGGCTCACAGTCCTAGCTGCTTCGCGACATGTGGGATCTTCCTGGACCAGGGCACGAACTGTGTCCCCTGCATCGGCAGGTGGACTCTCAACCACTGCACCACCAGGGAAGCCCCATAATGTACTTTTTAACCAAAGATTTTATAACTTGATTGGTTAACTTTCATTTGTCATCTTTTCCTCATAAAAAATATTTTTTGATTTTGCTTTTTTCTAATTTTAAAAAATATAGTTAATACTTTGGTGCAAATGAAGAGCTTAAATTACAATTCTTTTTGTAATTAAGTTGTCTGCAGACACTGTACTTTATTTTTTTCAGAGTTTAGAGTTTTTCTTAAGGGACTGGTGACATTTAAAGCAGTATAAGTGTTGGCATGATTTCTGACCTTTTTTTTTGGAGTTTTGACCACTCCTGAAGTTTATATGAAAACACTTAGCAGCCACTTTAAACAATTGAAATAGACATCCTTTTGCATTTTGAGAAACTTTAAGGCCTTTAAATTTCAGACTTTTCTAGGCACATACAAATTGATCTAGAGCAGAGTAGTTTCCTTTAGTGGATCATTGTAAATTATAAACCCTGGTCGTTTCTATATGTCTCATTTCTTTTCTTGAGAAATAGGCAGCTTGTTTAGCCATGTTGTTTCAGCTTCAGTAAAGCTGAAGGTCCCTTATTTGGGAATCTCTGATTTTCCATGGGCTTTCATACAGGAACAAAAACTCCTACATTTAAATAATACAAAAATTATTGGATTTTAGGGCAATCCTTTTCTTGAAAAGCAAAAAATTCTATGAATTATAAACTACTTTTATGGTAAGGTAGGTAAGGCCTGACCTTATTGAGTACCTGTTTCTTCCACACTTCATTGTAATAAATCACACATTCAGAAGAAAACATGTTTATATCAGTTCCTGGGAACCAAACCATTCTGTTTGTTTTCTAGGGTCATTCCCTCACTCTTAATGAGGAAGGTGGTGTTATCTCCTAGAACCTTAGCTTGTAGCACAGGAAAACTCGCTTTGCCCTGAGTCTGAGTTATCAGCAAAGAAGGAAAACTCTTACTTTCATCAATTAAGGTTCAAATCTGATAATACGCTTAGGCCCGTACATTTATTTCAGTCTCAAAAGTTTGCTTTAGCGTTTCTAAACTAACACTGACTGTAGGAGAGTTCTCAGTCTTGCGCAAGTATTATTCCACTCTTACAAGGATCTATTCTTAGTAATGATGACTGCATCCTCAGGGGAAAAAACAACAAAATCTTTATATATGTAGTTTTCTTATTTTGTATTGGCCTTTAGATTTTCAGCAAAAACAGTTAACCAATATTTAGCACAGCTTAGAGAAGTAGAATGTAGAGTCCTCATAGAAGTTTCCCCACTGAGATGCATGGTGAGTTATAGCTCATAGTATGTATCCTGCCTCAGCCCTCAGCAAAGATGCCTGAGTTAGTCATCTCAGACATGACACCTTTTATTAATTACAAAATAACAAAGCCTAAGGACTTTGCGTAAAGAATTTAAGAGTCATGGGATTTATTTTATTAATATGAATGGAAAAGTACAAATGAGCCTTAATAAACCTCATGAATTTATGCTTTACAAAACAGATAGGACAAATTATTACCTAAGAGATGTTATCGGAGATACAAACTTGTAGTAACACATCAGAAGACACAATAACAATTTCCGAACTGTCAATTTCCTAAGACTACTTTACAAAAAACACTAACAAGGACTATTTAATATCAGAAGTTAGGCTGGGATTATATATTTTCACACTAATCAGGAGAGTTCATTGACAGTTCAGTGAAGTTTTCATTTTGTCATTTTGTTAAAACTAGCTTTGTGATGCAGAATACTGCCTGCATTTCTGCAGTTATAAGGGGATCAGACAATATTTTTTCCTGTTCCTGAGATTTTTAACATGTACTTAGAAAGGCTACTAGAGCTCTGTTATCACCAAGAGGGGGAAGCTCAAAACTTACAGTAAGAAAAAAAAAAAAAAAACTTACAGTAAGGAAAGAAAAAGGACCTATATGTTTAATAGCATATGCAATTTGATTCTTGTAATGTTATACCTCATAGTAGTATTTAAGAATGTAGATTTTACAGAGAAATAATCTTGGGCTTGAATTGTAGTTCTGTTATGTACTATCTAATTGTTTTGGTTTTTTTGTTTTATTTAAAATTTTTTTATTGATGTACTATCAAATTTTGATTACATTATGTCTATAAGCGTTACTTTTTTCATCTATCTGAATGGAAATATTAAGGGTTCAGTAAATGGTAGCTCTTCTTTCTATTAAAAATTTCTTTCCAATGTTGATATTTTTTCCCTTGTCATTTTTATTTAAATTTTTGTTCGTTGGCATATTTGTTTATCCCCAAATAAAAGGTATCACTGTACCTGTTTTCATTTTCATCCCCTCTAATGTATATTATATATAATTGAATCTGTTAACCTTTTAAAAAAATTTGAAATAAACATATAGAAAAGTGAACAGAATGATAAGATACGTTACAGTGACTTATCATAGTGAATATCCCATTTAACCACTACCCATGTCAAGAAACAAATCATTGTGAACTCCCCAGAAGCCTCCTTTATGATTCCTCTAAGTCACTGTCCCATCTCTTTGCCCTTAAAGGTGAAACAATTCATATTTTTATTTTTTGCTTTTCTTTGTTTTATTACTTAAGCTTATATCCCTAAATACTATGATTTAGTTTTGTCTCCTGCTAACCGTGTAAGAGGAATCACATACTGCATTCTTTCATGTATGGCTACTTTTGTTTAACATTGATATTTATATTGCATGTAGTTCGAGTTGCTCACTTTGATTGTTGTATAATACTCCTTTAAAAATATACCAACATTGATCTGTTTTACTGGTGATGGATGTTTAGGTTATTACAATTAATGTGGTGTCAGCATTCTCTTACATGTCTTTTGGTGCATATGTACATGCATTTTATTTTCATATATATCTAGTAGTGGAATTTCTTTATCACAGGGTATACATATATTTAGTTTTACACATTAATGCTAAGATTTTCCGAAGTGATTGTATTAATTTACACTCTTACCAGGAATGAGAGTTCCCATTGCTCCATATCCTTGCAAACACCTAGTATTCTAACTCTTAGATATTCCTGACAAACTAATAGTAGTATCTCATTGTGGTCTACTTTTGTGTTTTTAAATGACTAAAGAGATTGAGCACCATTTCATGGGCATATTAGCCATTTCAGTATTTTTCGAGAAATGTCGGTTCAAAATTTTTTTAATCGTTTTTTTTTAAATAAATTTATTTATCTATTTATTTTTGGTTGCATTGGGTCTTCGTACGTGCTTTTCTTTCTAGTTGCAGCGGGGGCTACTTTTCGTTGCAGTGCTCGGGCTTCTCATTGTGGTGGCTTCTCTTGTTGCGGAGCACGGGCTCTAGGCGCATGGGCTCAGTAGTTGTGGCTCACGGGCTTAGTTGCTCCGCGGCATATGGGATCCTCCCGGACCAGAGCTCGAACTTGTGTCCCCTGCAGTGGCAGGCAGGTTCTTAACCACTGCGCCACCAGTGAAGCCCCTTTTAATCCGTTTTAAAAATCAAATTGTTTGCCTTTTCCTTAAGAATGTGTGGAGATTTCTTATATGTTTTGGATACAAGTCTTTTGCCTGACATTTATGTATTGCTAATAGCTTCTTCAGCTCTGGTTTTGCTTTTCATTCTCTTGTGTTTTTTAAGAGTTATTTTTAATTTAACTATAGTTGATTTACAATACTGTGTTAGTTTCAGGTGTATAGCTTCAGATTCTTTTTCATTATAGGTTAGTACAAGATACTGAATATACTTCCATGTGCTATACAGTAAATCCTTGTTGTTTATTTTATATGTAGTAGTGCGTATTTATTAATCCCATACTCCCAATTTATCCTTCCCTCTACCCCTTTTCCTTTGGTAACCATAAGTTTGTTTTCTGTTTTGTACAGAAGTTGATTTGTATTATTTTTTTAGATTCCATGTATAAATGATATCTTATAGAATTTGTCTTTCTCTGCCTAACTTACTTTACTTAATATGCAAATCTCTAGGTCCATCCATGTTGCCGCAAATGGAAGGATTTCCTTTTTTTTTTTTTAAATGGCTAGATAATATTCTGTTGTGTATGTATACCACATCTTCTTTATCCATTCATCTATTGATGGACATTTAGGTTGCTTTTATGTCTTGGCTTTTGTGAATATTGCTGCTGTGAACATTGGGGCGTGCATGTACCTTTTTGAATTAGGGTTTTTGTCTTTTCAGAATATATGCCCAGGAGTAGATCATATGGTAACTCTATTTTTAGTTTTTAAAGGAATCTCCAGACTGTTTTCCATAGGGCTTCACCAATTTACGTTCCCACCAGTAGTGTAGGAGGGTTCCCTTTTCTCCAAACCCTCTTTAGCATTTATTATTTCTGGACTTTTTGATGATGGCTCTTCTGATTGGTGTGAGGTGTCGTTTTGATTTCATTAAGATCTATTTTCTAACCAAACTTAATGGTATATAATTTATAAAAAATTTTTTTCTTTATGGTTAATGTTTTCATTAATGGATAAAAAATCTTATGAAGATATTTTTCTGTGTTCTGGAATTTTTATTATGTTACTTTCACATTTTGATCTGTAGTTCAATTGGAATTGACTTTTGTGTGTGGTGTGTGAGGGATCAGGATTCATTTTCTTTTCTATATAGACAGACACTGGACCTATCACTATTTATAGCAAAGACAGTCCTTTCCTATTTGTTCTGAAGTATCATTTTGTCATAAATCAGGTATCTTTATGTGTCTTCTTGTGCATGGGTCTGGGGTTTCTAGTATATTCCATTAGTCTATTTGATTAGTCTTGTGCTGTTTTGCATACCGTCTTAATTTCTGCTGCTTTATAAGAAGTCTTGCTATCTGGTAAAGCAAGTTCTACCTCCCTGTCATTTAAAAAAAATTTATTAAGGTGTAACTGACATATAACATTAGTTTCAGGTGGTTCAATATTTGTATATGTTACAAAATGATTACCACAGGAAGTCTAGTTAATGTCTGACACCATTCATAGTTAACAAATTGTTTTTTATGAGAACTTTTAAGAACTATTAGCACTTTCAAATATGCAAAACAGTTTTATTAAGCATAGTTACCATGCATTATATCTCTACTCCCTGTCATTCTTTTTTTTTTTTTTTTTTTTTTTTTTTTTTTTTTTTTTTTTTTTTTTTTTTTTTTTTGCGGTATGCGGGCCTCTCACTGTTGTGGCCTCTCCCGTTGCGGAGCACAGGCTCCGGACGCGCAGGCCTAGCGGCCATGGCTCACGGGTTTAGTTGCTCCGCGGCATGTGGGATCTTCCCGGACCAGGGCACGAACCCGTGTCTCCTGCATTGGCAGGCGGATTCTCAACCACTGCGCCACCAGGGAAGCCCCTCCCTGTCATTCTTAAAGAGTGTTTTGTCTCTTCTTGGATGTTTGCATTTGGAATCAGCGCCTAAAGTTCCACGTATAAACCTTTTTGGGTTGCGTTGAATCTGTAGATCAATTTGCGGAGAACTGTCATCTCTGCAATCTTGAGTCTTCTAATGTATAAATATGGTAAATGTGTTTTTATTTACATGCTTTAAGATTTGTCTCATAATTTTCTGTGTTTATGTGGAGATGTTATATATCTTTGTTAGACAACTTCTAGGTGCATGATATTTTTTGATGCTGTTGTAAAGAGAATATTTTTGAAAATTTTACTTATTGTTTTTTTCTGGTATGTAAGATATGTATATATGTAATATATATATGTAATATAGTATGTGTATGTTTGTATATATATGTGTGTATATTAATTCATTTACTTATATTAACTTTCTAAGCAGCAATCTTGCTAAACTAGTTAATTCCAAAAAGGTTTATCTGAAAATTATTTTGGATTTCTTACTTACATAATTACATCATCTCAGAGTAATATTGATTTTAATTCTTCCTTTTTAGTCTTATGCCTTTTATTCAGTTGTTTGTCTGTTGCACTGTCTAGGACCTTCAGTTTAAGTTGAATTAAAGGTATTCTTGTCTTGTTCCTAGTCTCAGAGGGAAGAGTTTTAGCATTTCACCGTTAGTATTGTATTTGCTATAGGACTTATGTTTCATTAGATTAAAGTGAAGCCATGCAGTCTGTATTTACAAATTTGTTTTCAATTTGTATTACTTGCATGTGTTAAGGCTTAGTATTGTAGTTTCTTGTTTGATGATTTGCTTAGGATTTTTTTTCTTATATTTAAACCACAATTTATGAGAATAAAACTAATATAAGCACATTTAGAAATGGGCTGGAATATTATGCAGAAAAAAATCAAGTGAACAGATTATTATAACTTAGATTGCGATACTTACAGTAAGAGCTTAATTAAGCAAATAGTTGTTGATATTGTGATCAGTGTTTGACTCTATAAAATATATTTGTCTTAGATGGATATTGAAGTGACCAGATATCAGGTAATTTGATATTTTTTAGAAGGAAGGATGATTTATTAAAAAATTAATTTTGTTCTATAGTATTTGGATTGCTACCATACAAAGAGGTATAGAGTAGCAGGTAGTAAGATGTTACTTGGATAGATGGTTCTCCCTTTTCAGAAGGAAGCTGATAGTAATTCTTCAGATTGATTTTAGGTATATGGATTAGAAATGTTTTAGGTTAAATTACTTACCTGATATGTGTGCAGTTGTATTTCTTAGTTTATCCTTTTCAAAATAGATGAAATATATTTAGTTTTTAGAGGCAGGAAAATACTAAATGTTCTTGTTTTTAATTAAAGACAAGTATTTCACATATTCATTAACCATTAATATCACTTTTATGTTTCTTTATAGATTAGAATATGGCTACATATCCCTGCTGTCATGCAGCACATTATCCCTTTTAGGACATATGTTATCAGGTAACTTTATAAAATCTTTCTCCCCTGGTTATCAGTGTAGTAATGTTTAAACTATTCATAATGTAGTACAGAATTATATTGTTTGAAAGTCCTTTGTATTCACATCCTCCAGAGAAAATTTTTGACAGTTTGATGTATTTTTTAATGCACCTATGTAGGTTTATATTTAATGTTTACTTTTAAGCAATTTTTGTTGGAATTTTTTTTTATGTGAGTATAAAGAATTAAACAGATTAACAGTGGTTGCATGATATTCCACTATATTCAGTCAACAAATGTATACTAAGTATTATGTTGTAGGCATTGGAGATACAGCAGAGAAGAAAATATATCTCCTTTTGTGCAGTCTGTGTGCACAATAAGTAAATGAGACAGTTCATCAGAAAGTCATGAGTATGACAGAGAAAAATAGCAGCAAGGGTGGGTTGAGAGTTCTAGAGGGCGGGTCACAATTATATCTATGGTATAGAGAAGGTCTCATTGGGGAAAGGGTGATATTTGAGTTCTGTAAGTCCCAACCTAAGAAGGAAACCTAAGACGAGGATAAAGATATTATCATATTGATTAGGCTTAGAGTGTAAACTGTTGGAGTTCTAAGATTGTATTTCTTGATAATATTTATGAGTGCTTTATAATTTTTATTCATTTGCAAAGATTTGAGTGCCTGCTATTTTCCGGTTACTATTCAGGTTGTTGGAGAAAGTATCAGGAAAAGAATCAGATAGTGATGAATCCTATGCAAGTAAAGATAAGGTGATAGAGAATATGAGGCCTTTCTGAAAGGTGACATCTGAGGAACATGAATCTGCTAATCAGATGATAAGTAGAAGGACATATTTCAGGTAGAAGGAACATAAGGGCATAGGCTTTGAAGTTGGAAAGAATATGACATTAAAAAACTAGAAGTAGACTGGTGGAGCATAGTGTGTAAGGAGGTAAGATTATGATATGAGGTTGGATATAAACAGGGGCAGATTATTCAGGACCTTCAAGCCATTTTAAGGAGCTTGGATTTAATTTTAGCAGTGGGATCTATTGAAGTGTTTTAAGCAGATGAATCATAATGGCTTTTTTAAAAAATATTTTAAGTTGCTTAATTTGTAATCTTTTTTTAAAAAAAATTTCTTTCTTTCTTTATTTTTGGCTGTGTTGGGTCTTTGTTGCTCCGCGTGGGCTTTCTCTAGTTGTGGTGAGTGGGGGCTACTCCTCATTGCGGTACATGGGCTTCTCATTGCGGTGGCTTCTCGTTGCAGAGTGTGGGCTCTAGGTGAACAGGCTTCAGTAGTTGTGGTATGCAGGCTCAGTAGTTGTGACTCGCAGGCTCTAGAGCACATGCTCAGTAGTTGTGGCATACGGGTTAAGTTGCTCCGTGACATGTGGAATCTTCCCGGACTAGGGCTCGAACCCGTGTCCCTTGCATTGGCAGGCAGATTCTTAACCACTGTGCCACCAGGGAAGTCCTCATTATGGTTTTTAAAAGATCACTTTGGCCTTTAAGTGGCTCATAAATTACAGGAGTGTTGGATAAGAAGCTAGGAGACCAATTAAAAATTTAATGGAGTAGTCCTGGAAAGAAGTGATGGTTACTTGTACAAGGATTGTTTATGGTGATTTGAAAATTGACTGGATATAGTTGAAAATGAAATCAATAAGGTTGGTGATTGTGGAGTTTAAGGAAAGGGGTAGCATAGTGGAAGACGCTTAGCTGCCCTCCCTTTGATTTCTCTTTTTGCTGTGAGTATCATTAACAGATGTGAAAGACTGGGAGAATTTAAAGATGTAATTTTGAGATGCCTGTGGGACATTTAAGTGGCATGGGGAAATTGGGAATATAAGCCTGTAACTTAGAACAACAACGTTAATTTAGGAGTTGTCAGCATAAAGGTAGCACTTAAAAACCATGGGAATAGGACTTCCCTGGTGGCACAATGGTTAAGAATCCACCTGCCAATGTAGGGGAGATGGGTTCGAGCCCTGGTCTGGGAAGATCCCCCATGCTGCGGAGCAGCTAAGCCTGTGTGCTACAACTACTGGGCCCATGTGCTGCAACTACTGAAGCCCGCATGCCTAGGGCCCATGCTCCGCAACAAGAGAAGCCACCGCAATGAGAAGCCCGCGCACTGCAAAGAAGAGTAGCCCCCACTCGCCACAACTAGAGAAAGCCCGAGGGCAGCAATGAAGACCCATCACAGCCAAAAATAAATAAATAAATTTTTAAAAAGCCTCATGGGAATAAATGAGGTCATCTGGGGAGAGAATGTAGAAAGGGAATAGAAGTGAATCTAGGGGAATTACCTGGTGGTCCAGTGGGTAAGACTCCATGCTCCCAATGCATGGGTCCCAGGTTCGATCCCTGGTCAGGGAACTAGATCCCACATGCATGCCGCAACTAAGAGTTTGCATGCCGCAACTGATTCCACATGCTGCAACAAAGATCATCCCACGTGCTGCAACTGAGGCCTGGTGCGGCCTAAATTAAAACAAAAGAAGTGATTCTAGGATGGAGTGCTATATCAATTTGCTTTTGCTGTGTGGGAAAACACCCAAAACTAGTAGCTTAAAATAACAGCCATTTATTATTTGTCACAGTTCTCTGGTTGGCTAGGTTTTCTGATCTGGGATGACTTGGCTGGACCTGGGTGCTCTGTGATAGATAACCTCAGTCATTTTTCCTCTGGTTGGCAGGCTGATTGGTCTTCAGTGGGGAAGGGTACTGATATGTATCTTGGCAGTTGGCTCGATGTCAGTTGGGGTATTAGCCGTGTCTCTCTCATCCAGCATGCTATCCTGAGTCCTTTTCTCAGTGGTGGAAGAGTTTGCAGCAAGAGAGGGCAAGCTCAAAGGCTTTTTTTTGGGGGGGGGGCGGGGGGAGCGGGTACGTGGGTCTCTTACTGCCGTGGCCTCTCCTGTTGTGGAGCACAGGCTCTGGACGCGCAGGTCCAACGGCCATGGCTCATGGGCCCAGCCGCTCCGCGGCATGTGGGATCTTCCCGGACTGGGGCACGAACCCGTGTCCCCTGCATCGGCAGGCGGACTCCCAACCACTGCGCAACCAGGGAAGCCCTCAAAGGCTTTTTAAGCTTCTGCTTATGTTATGTCTCTTAATACCCCACTGGGCAAAGGGACCTTCATGGCAAAGCTCAGATGCAAGAAAGTAGAGGAATAAATGACACCTTTGTTGGGAAGAGTGGTAAAGTCACATTGCAAAGACTACTGTATAAAGTGATGGGAGGAATTTGGGGCCTTTCTGCAATCCATTACAAGCCCTGAGGAGCAATAATGTTGAAAGGTTGGGTACAGGAGGAGGAACCAACCAAATAGAATAGGCAGGCCCTGAGAGGAAAACCAGAGGTTTGTGATTTTTGAAAGCCAAAAAAGAATGATGTTTAAAATGTACACAGTTTGAAGAATTTTGGCTGTGTTGGGGAGTAGATGTACTATTTATATGAAGTCAACTGAAATTTACTAAAACAGGAGCTGTATACATGACAGGTACTAGAGAATAGTAAAGCTTTACTGGAGATGCAGGTGCAGAATCTGATGTTAAATGACTTGGCTCTGTGCAGTTCCTCCCTCTCTTCCTCCCTCCCCCTTCCTCCCTCCCTCCCTTCCTCTCCCTCCCTGCTTTCCCCTCCCTCCCTTCCTTCCTTACATGTTGTGTTAGGCTTTGCAGTTCCTGATTTATGTTGGACTCTCAGCAAAGGACACATTGCCACAGGTCACAATCCTTGAAGCATTACTTAGAAATAGTTTAAATTGGGAATATTAATCCCAGGATTCCAGGTTCTACTATATTAAATGGTTTGGAGGTATGGAGCAAAAGAATATTGAATTATTGAGTGGTCTTCAGAAATAGTTTGCAAGTTTTTGTGTACATTGTATTTCTGAATCATTTCAGGTATTTATGCAAGCTCTCTGATCAGGAGTTAAGACAGAGTGCGGCTCGCAACATGGCTGACTTAATGTGGAGCACAGTGAAAGAACCATTGGACACGACATTATGCTTTGATAAAGAAAGCCTAGATCTTGCATTTAAGTACTTTATGTCACCTACTTTGACTATGAGGTTGGCTGGATTAAGTCAGATAACGGTAAGCTGTATTTGCTTTACTTTTGGTAATTTTTTGTTTGTCCTCTCAGACTATCATCATTATCATAATACCTAGTATTTATGGAGCCACTTATGCCATGCTAGGCATTGTGCTAAGTACTTTACATGCATTACTTTGTGTGACCCTTACAAATAATTTCTATATGTTCTCTTTTTCCCTATTTTAAATATGAGGTAACTGAGGCTTAGATTTAGAAGGTTTTATACCTTAGGTCTTTTTGATTTCCTTCACTTTTTTTTTTAACTGTTCAGTTTTTTGCATTTAGAAAGCAGTGTTTTCAGAGAGAAAAAGAGTTGGAGATTATAAGTAGTTAATTAATTTTCCAGGCAGAAGCCACAGATTATTGGGCCATAGGCCAAATTTGACTAACAGAAATGTTTGGTTTGCACAGTAGCAAGTACTGTTTTAAATAGGGAGAAATACATATTATTGGCTTCTCCTGGAGGGGTGGGGTGGGGAGAAAGACCTAGTGTCCTTGCGTCTGTCTTCTTGCATGACAACAATTTGCTAGAACTAAGCAGTTAGCTGCATTCTTTAGAATGAATATATATTTCTTTAGAATGGATATATTAGGTTTACTCCTTTACATTTGGGGCCTGTTTTTGTAGTGTAGTTATTCTGAAGTAGCTAGATTGTACCCATGTATTGAATTTTGTGACCCAGATTTTACCCATGTATTGGACTTTGTAAGTGTTGAAAACACTTAATGACAGTTTCCCAAATCAAATCTTAAAAGTGTATGTCTACGAAGCCTTTCCCGAAATTCGGTTTGTAATGACATATTACTTGCTGCCTTGCATTAGATTTTTGTGTTTTTCCCTTGTTCAGCTTTTTCTCTAGGCTTCTTAGTGGAATAAAGCCTAAATATTACTTGTGGAATGAATTAGTGTTTAAAAATGATAAAGGAAATAGCCAGACTAATTGGGAAGTATGTATGTATATCTGATTACCTTTCTTATATTTTATACTTTTGATCTCGTTATTATGATCTACATATATCAAACTGTGTTAGCAGTTGCTAACATATGCAAGAATAATTTTGGAAAAAATCTTTAATTTCTTTTCTCTATTTATAGAATCAACTTCACACCTTCAATGATGTGTGCAATAATGAATCATTGGTATCAGACACAGAAACGTAAGTAGGAGTATTAATTTATGCATAAGTATACTATTTTAATGTGTAGCTGTTTATATGGTAAATGTAATTGACTTTATTAGATTTGATGTGTTTACTAGAAATTCTTTGCCTTGTGGCTTCATTTGTAGAGTCTTTAACAAGCTTTCAGAGGAATATATTGCAATACTTCTCTTTAAAAAAACATATAGTGTTATTTTTCACAAAATGCAAAGGGTGATTATTTATACAGGTGAATTTAATAGTAAAGAATATGGTACAGATAGTTTCAGAAACCACACTTGATGCAGGAAAGGATCTCATTTAACACATTTTTCGGGGGAAAAAACCAAGTTCATGATGCTCATGTATGAAAAGAAGTAGTTTTTATAGCTTAGGGCTTTTAAAAGTACTTAGAAATATTTATTTTTTCCAATATTTATTCCATTTAGTTGTCCATCCAGTATAGAAATCTTTTTTTTTTTTTTTTGCGGTATGTGGGCCTCTCACTGTTGTGGCCTCTCCCGTTGCGGAGCACAGGCTCCGGACATGCAGGCTCAGCGGCCATGGCTCACGGGCCCAGCCGCTCCAGGGTATGTGGGATCTTCCCGGACCAGGGCACGAACCCGTGAACCCATGTCCCCTGCATCGGCAGGTGGACTCTCAACTACTGCGCCACCAGGGAAGCCCTAGAAATCATTTTTTAAATCTCGGTAGTAATATTTTCTGCTTGAACAGAGTTACATAGTTTTTTGTTTGTTTGTTTTTGCTGAGCCGCTGTGCGGGTTGCAGGATCTTAGTTCTCCGACCAGGGATCAAACCTGTGTCCACAGCAGTGAAAGTGCGGAGTCTTAACAACTGGACTGCCAGGGAATTCCCCAGAGTTACATAGTCTTAAGGTGTTAGAAAATTTGTAATTATATGAATGAGTCATATTTTTGCTTTACTATAACTTTTATTCATTGATCTTAGTTTTGCTCTATGGAGCTGATCTCAGTTGAACCCAGCCCTTCATGAATTTGGAAATCAGAGACTATGTCTCTGCTTTTTCCCTCACATATTATGGTTTTTAGATTTATCACCAGATAAGTCATTCACTTTTGGCAACATTCTTTGTCAGTGGTCCCTTAAAATGTGTGGCCTAGAATTGGTAGTAGCATTATAAATTCTGGGTCATACTAGGAGTGCTATTTTACACAGTCAAGATATTATATAGATTATGTCCAATGTATATAAAACTACAACTCTGGATTTCCCATTTGACCCCTCAGTACCCACCCTCCAACCCCTTCAGACTGCCTCTAGGAGAATCTTAAAATTGCCGATGCAGTAATCACTCCCTATCCCTGCAAAAAGACAAAAAAAAAAATCCTGGAATCACCAGTGCAGTAACCCCCACATGTCCAGGTTAGATCTCTGTGTTGCTGTGGATAGAAAAAAGAATGAATTCCATTCAAAAACGTGTAAGGTTCATACATACTAAAGATAAGCTTAAGAGGGAGGAGAGAAAAAGTTTTGAGGAATAGTGGGTAGGACAGTTCTGTACAGTATGAAAAGATTGGAGCAAATACAAAAAGTGATAAATATTGTTGAAGCCTGTGAATTGGGTTTCTCTTTTTAAGCAGTTTTATTAAGATATAGATACATATCATAAAACTCACCTGTTTTTATAATGAATTTTAGTATGTTTACAAGTTGTGCAACTATCATCACAGTACAATTCTAGAACATTTACATCACTTCAGAAAGGTATCTTTTGCCCATTTGTAGTCAATCCCCATTCTCCACCCCCCACCCCCCCCCAGGGCCGCACCGCATGGCATGTGGCATCTTAATTCCCTGCCCAGGAATCGAACCTGTGCCCCCTGCAGTGGAAGCTCAGTCTTAACTGCTGGACCGCCAGGGAGTTCCTTCAATCCCCATTCTTATACCCAGCCCCACTAATTTTCTTTGTCTCTATCGATTTGCCCTTTTTTGGCATTTCCTATAAATGGAATCATATGACAGTTTTTTTTTTTCCATTGCCACCTTTCACTTATACTGTTTTTCTTGAGGTTTATTCATGTTGTGGTGTGAATAAGTACTTTGTTCCTTTTTATTGCTGAACAGTATTACATTACGTAGCTATATCACATTTTATGCTTTCACCAAAGTTGATGGATATTTTGAATGTTTCTACTTTTTGATTAGTATGAATAATGCTGCTTTAAACATTTGTGTACAAGTCTTTTTGTGGACATATGTTTTCATTTCTCTTGGTAGATACGTAGGAGTGCGATCACTGGTTTGTTAAGGTCATTTTATGTTTAACTTTTAAAGAAACTGTAAACATGTTTTCCAACATTTCTGTATTATTTTATATTCCCACTAGCAATGTATGAGGGTTCCAGTTTTTCCCCCAGTTTTGTCAGCACTTGTTTTTATCTTTTTGATTATAGCCATTATAGTGGGTATAAAGAGGCATTTCATTATGGTTTTAATTTACATTTGCCTAATTACTAAGGATGTTGAACATCTTTTTATATGGCTATTTGTCATTCTATTTCTTCTTCACTGAATTGTTTGTTCACTTTTTGCCTAGCTTTTAGTTGGGTTATTTGTGTTGTTTTATGGATTAGCATGTGATCTCTACCACAGAATATTCATATGTGCTTAAGAAGACTGTTTATTCAGCTATTGTATGGAGTGTTCAGTAGATGTCTTTTAGGTCTAATGAGTTTGTAATATTGTTTGTCTTCTATATCCTTGTTGATTTTTTTACCTACACTTGTTTTATTCCGTTATCAAAAGTAGGGCATTGAAGTCTCCAACTTCAATTTATCCTCATTTGTGGATTTTGTTTTTATGTTTTTATGAATTTGCCTATTTGCCGCAATTTATTTGTAACCCCCAAATCAGTACCTCATGGTCATTTGCAGAAATGCACAGAGCAGTAAAAAATAAGTCTCCCAACATGCACGTTTCCAACTGAAGTCATACAAGGTGATGCTCTGCGTTGTTTTAGTGCTGGTACAGAAATGACCAGAGGAAGGAAGTGGTAGGAGGCTGTGCAGTATAGTGCAAGAAGCTCTGGCTCTGGGCCGGTTGGAGGGATATGAATCCCAAGTCTAGGACATGGTATTGGGGCAGCCTCAGTAAAGTCACCTCAATGCTTCTGAAGCTCATTTTCTCTTTTGTAAAATAGAGAAAATAGAATCTGATAAGTTATTTTTAGGATTTAAGATTCGAGGGTTCAACATGAGTTAATTTAGTGCAGCAATTTTGTAGAACTCAGCTGCCATGAGTAACAAGAGTTGACTGTATTTGTTTTTTTGTCCTTTCAATCTTATGGTGAAATAGTATATACAATGGAATTCTATTCAGCCATAAAAAAGAATGAAATCTTGTCATTTATGGATGGACCTTGAGGGCATTATACTAAGTGAAATAAGTCAGAGAAAGACATCATATGATCTCATTTATATACAGACTTTAAAAGCAAAAACCCTGAGATCAACTCGGTGTTTTGTGACCACCTTGAAGGGTGGGATAGGGAGGTTGGAAGGGAGATGCAAGAGGGAGGGGATATGGGGATATATGTATACATATAGCTGATTCACTTTGTTGTGCAGCAGAAACTAACACAACATTGTAAATCAATTATACGCCAATAAAGATGTTTTTAAAAAAAAAAAACCCCAAAACCCAAAGCTTATAGACACAGAGAACAGATTGGTAGTTTCAGAGGCGTGGAGGTCAGAGGAGGGCAAAACAGGTGAAGGGGGTCAAAAGGTACAAATTTCTAGTTATGAAATAAATAAGTCATGAGGATAGTAATGTATAGCATGGTGGCTGTAGTTAGTAATATAGTATTGCATATTTGAAAGTTGCTAGGAGAGCAACTTAAAAGCCCTCATCACAAGGGAAAACATTTTGTTTTCTAACTATATATGATGATGGGTATTAACTAGACTTACTGTGGTGATCGTTTAGCAATATATACAAATATTGAATCATTATGTTGTACACTTGAAACTAATAGAATGTTATATGTCACTTGTACCTCAATTATAAAAAGAGTTTTTAGAAAAAGAGGATCAAATAAAAGAAAGCAACATTGAGAGAGCATTGTAATACCCAAATGAGAGCCACGTCTCTTTTTTCAGAGGGAACAGGGTAGGGGGAAGGATGTTGATGGTCTATCTGTGATGGCATTTTTACATAAAGGGAAGAACCTCCCTTGCATTGTTCTGACTGAAGTGGGAACTTCAAAACAAATCTTAGTTATGTGAAACATCTTTCTTTAAAGGAGTTCTGCAAACGGATTGTAGAACAAATTGTGTACCTAAAGTTACTATATAAGATTTGCATTTAATCAAACCCACTGTCTTCTTCCAGTCAAAGGCAAACAGCAAGTCACATTATTGCACTGAGTCATTCTTTTAAAGAGAACCCACTCTAGGAAGCACTTGATGCTAATGACATGTTCTTTTAACCTATTAAAGCAGTGGGTGACAATAATTTTAAAAAATATTCAGGGGTTCAGTATTAGCTAACTCAGTGCAGTGACATTGTAGAATATAACTGCCAAGAGTAGTAAGAATTGGCTGTATTACTTTTTCCTCCCTTCAGTTTTGTTGGTTTTTGCTTCATGTATTTTAGGACATTTTGTTGGGTACATATATGTTTATAGTTGTTATGTTCCTGATAATTTCATCCTTTCATCATTATAAAATGTCCCTCTTTGTCTCTTTAAAACAATTTTTGGTTTAGTCTATTTTGTTTGATGTTAGTATAGCCTCTGCAGCTTTATTATGCTTACTGTTTTCATGGTATATCTTTTTCCATCCTCTTACTTTCAACCTGTTTGTTTGTGGATCTAAAGTACGTCTCTTGGAGGTAGCATTTAGTTGGATTGAGAAAAAAAAAATCCACTCCTACCATCTCTCCCTTTTGATAGGAGTATTTAATCCAGTCACTCTTAATATTATTTATATAGTTGGATTTATGCCTGCCATTTTGCTGTTGGGTTTTTTTATGTCTTCCTTAAAAAAATTTGTTTATTTCTCTTTTACTGCCTTTTTTTTTTTTTGTGGTACGCAGGCCTCTCATTGTTGTGGCTTCTCCCGTTGTGGAGCATAGGGTCCGGATGCGCGGGCTCAGCGGCCATGGCTCACGGGCCTAGCTGCTTCGTGGCATGTGGGATCTTCCCGGACCAGGGCACGAACCTGTGTCCCCTGCATGGGCAGGCAGACTCTCAACCACAGCGCCACCAGGGAAGCCCTGAATTGTCTTTTTATATATTAAAAATCATAGAGTTGATTCATGGATCATAACTTCTGTTGGGCTACTCAGAAATAGGTAAAATATACCACTAGTAGTTTTATTTTAACGTTTTACCCTTTGAAGCCATGTCTCTAATTCATAGTTTTTTAAAAATCTTTAGAATAATTTTAAAATTAAATATAATTCTTCTGTGGGTAAGCAAGAAAAAAAATTGTTCAGTCCTTTCAGTTTTTCTGTGTATAATTCACATAGCTGAAAAAACTTGGGGTCTTTTCACTGCTCATCCTACTTTGAAACCGTTTTCCTTCTACTCACAATATACATATCACTACTTTTTTCATTAGCTGTTCTTCTGTAGTAGGCATTTAAACATTTTTTTAAGAATTGCTCTGAAAGGGCCTGTATCAATTAAATAAATTGACTCAACAGTTAATGACCTTCCAAAACAAAGTACCAGGACCAGATGGGTTCATTGGTAAATTTAACCAAATATTTAAGGAAGAAATTACACCAATTCTCTATAGTCTTTTTCAGAAGATAGCAGAGGGAAGCCTTACTTATTGAGTCCAGCATTACCCTAATACCAAAACCAGACAAAAGCATTACAAGAAAACTACAGACCAGTACTTCCCATGAACATACATATAAAAATCCTCATAAAATATTAGCAAATCGAATCCAGCAAGGTATAAAAAGAATTATACACCACAACCAAGTGAGATTTAGCTCAGGTATTCAAGGCTGGTTCAGCATTTCAAGATCAATTAATGTAAAGTCAAAATTTTGACAAGGTCACATTTTATCATTCATGATTAAAAAAACTCTCAGTAAACTAGGCATAGAGAGGAACTTCATCAACATGATAAAGAACATCTACAAAACCTCCTACAGCTAACATCATACTTAATGATGTGAAGGTCAGAGCTTTTCCACTAAGGTCAGGAACAAGGAAAGGGTGTCCCCTCTCACCACTGCTTTTTAGCATTGTACTGGAAAGTCCTACCTGATGCAATAAGACAAGAAAAGGAAATAAAAGGTATATAGATTAGGAAGGCAGAAGTAAAACTGTCTTTGATCACAGATGACCTGATCATCTATGTAGAAATTCTGAAAGAACTGACAGTCTCATGGAACTAATGAGCATTTATAGCAGGATTGCAGGATACAAAGTTAATAATGAAAAGTCAGTCACTTTCCTATATATCAGCAGTGAACAAGTAGAATTTGAAATTTAAAATACAATACCATTTACATTAGCACCACAAAAAATAAAATACTTAGGTATAAATCGAACAATATGAAAAGTTCTATATGAGGAAAATAACAAAACTCTGACGAAAGATAGCAAAGAAGAGCTAAATAAATGGAGAGATATTCCATGTCTATGGATAGGAAGACTTAAAATTGTAAAGGTATCACTTCTTTCCAACTTGATCTGTGGATTCATTGCAGTCTCAATCAAAATCCAAGTAAGTTATTTTGTGGATATTGACAAACTGATTCTAACATTTGTTTAAATAGAGAGGCAAAAGACAATAACCCAGAATAGCCAACACAGTTTAGAAAGAAAAAACAAAGTTGGGGGACTGACATTACCCACCTTCAAGAGTTACTATAAAATTACAGTGATCAAGACAGTGCAGTATTGGTGAAAGAACAGACAAATAGGTCAATGGAACAGAATACAGTGCTCAGAAATAGGCCCATATAAATATAGTCAGCTGATATTTGACAAAGGAGCAAAGACATAGTACAAAGCAGCAGAGACTGGGTTTTCAACAAATGGTGCTGAAACAATTGGACAACCACATGGAAAAAAAAATCTAGACACATCTAACACCCTTCACAAAAATTAATTCAAAGTGGACCACACACCTAAACATAGAATGCAAAACTATAAAACTCCTAAAAGATAACATAGGAAAAAATCTGGATGACCTTGGGTATGGTGGTAACCTTTTGAGTTCAACACCATGATCCATGAATTGGTAAGCTGGACTTCTTTAAAATTACAAACTTCTGCTCTGCGAAAGACAATGTCAAGAGAATGAGAAGACAGCCATAGACAGGGGAAAATACTTGTAAAAGACACATCTGTTAAAGGACTGTTATCCAGAGTATACAAAGAACTCTTAAAAATTTAACAGTAAGAAAATGAACAATCTGATTAAAAAATACACTGACTTTAGCAGACACTTCACCAGAGAAGACATACAGATGGCAAATGAGCACATGCAAAGATGCTCCTCTTTCATCAGGGAAATGCAAATCAAAACAACGATGAGATTCCATTACATGCCTATTGGAATGGTCAAAATCCAGAACACTGATAACACCAAATGCTGACAAGGATGTGGAGCAACAGGAACTCTCATTCACCGCTGGTGGGAATGCAAGAAGGTACAGCCACTTCGGAAGACAGTTTCATAGTTTCTTAAAAAACTCAGCATACTCTTACCATATGATCCAGCAGTCATGTTCCCTGGCATTTATCCAAAGGAGTTGAAAACATGTCCACACAAAAACCTGCACATGGGTGATTATAGCAGCTTTATTCATAATTGCTCAAACCTGGAAGGAACCAGTGGGCTAATGACAAATGAAACAAAACGGATAAATCTTAATGCTGAGTGAGAGAATCTAAATTTTATAAAAGAGTACATCCTGTATCTTTTTTTTACATGAAGTTCTAGAAAATGAAAACTATGTAATAACAGAAAGCAGATCATTGGTTGTCTGGGCAGTGGGTTGTGGGAGCTGAGAAGAAGAGGGATTAAAAAGGGGCATAAAGAAACTTTTGGGGTTGATGTGTTTGTTATCTTGGCAGTGCTGATGGATTCATAGATGTATATTTAAGTTTAAATTCATCGAACTTTATACTTTAAATATGTTCAGTTTACTATATTTCATACATATCTCAAAGCTGTAAAACACAAATTAACTGATAAACTTACACTACCTTATTGGTAACATAATAATTTAATTTTCTGTGCCAGTGATTTATTACTCTAAAAGAACTGATAGCTCTTTTTAAAAAATGAAGGATAATCTAAAACTGTTCAAAAATAAAAAGTTTACTTTTTGAAATGAAGGATGAGTTGTTCCTAAGTGTAACCAAGTGTTCTGAACAGTCAGTTGATAACTTTAGGGATCACATTAGCAGAACCTTCATTAATATCAGGCAGGAAGGACACTTGCCATTTGGCTTGGAGATTCTTCTTTTTTTTCTTCCCCCACCCTTTTGGTAACCTACTTTTCTGATGTTATCTTACCATAGAAGACATATGGGGAAACCTTCCCTGAATGCCTCAGTGCCTACTATGGAGATTAAAAATGGGAAGGCAAGGTATTTGATTAAGAAAATGCATCACTTCTTAGGTGTTACCCTTGGTATTCTCACCTGTGTACCTGGTGTTAGTTATCCTAACTTTTCAGATTTTTTTTTTGCTTGTTTATGAATTCAGGTAGTATTACATTTCTTGTATTTCTGTTTCAGTTATTTTTCATAGTACTATTAATAGTTAATTGTATATAATCACTTCTTTATAATTGGTATGTGAACAGTTTTAGTTTTTCACCTGAGTCTGCTTTTAGACATGGGAAAGAATGATACTAATATTTTTTTTAATGTATTAACTATTTTTATTATTTGACTTTAGGTCCATTGCAAAAGAACTTGCAGACTGGCTTATAAGCAACAATGTGGTAGAGCATATATTTGGACCAAATTTACATATTGAGGTTTGTGGACTAATATGGGACTTATCTTCTCTATTAAGAGAGAAGAATGCTTTTAAAAATTAACTGTAATAAGTTTTTCTTTTCCAGATTATCAAACAGTGCCAAGTGATTTTGAATTTTTTGGCAGCAGAAGGGCGACTGAGTACTCAGCATATTGACTGCATTTGGGCTGCAGCACAGGTAATATCAACAGCTTAGTGCTTCTTTATTATATGTTCCATTCTAAGTTCTTTACCCCCTATAAGGTACGTTCTATTATTATCCTCATTTTTGTTGCTAAAGAAACCATGCCATGGGAAAAGTTGGGGATCAAATCTATGAAATCTGGCTTCAGAGTCCATGTCTTATCTTACTATACTACTGGTACAATTGAAGGAAATGAGAGTCAGTCAGTTAGAGGTTCTTGGTTTATTAAGAGACATTTTCCTATTATTTTAATTTATACAATCAGTGCTTCTGTCCTGAACATTGTATTCATGTTTCTTTTCTATTATACTATTTTCTTCTTTAATTTAATTTTTTGAATAGGCGCATATCCATATGGTTCAAATTTCAAAAAGTAGATATAAAAGGATATGCTATACATTTTCCCCCTCCTACCTATGTCTCCCGTGCATGCAGTTCCTAACCTCTCAGGTGCATCATAAATTTTCTATATAAATTGCCAATTGTAAACATTTCTCTTTCCCTGTCCTCTTTTCTACAGATGTATCATACTAAATGGATTTGGCTTTTTTTCACTAACAGTTTATCCTGGAGATTATTATTCCATATCAATATATAAAACACTTTTTCTTTTTTTAGGCCTGCATAGTGTTTCATTATATGCATAAACCATAATTTATTTAACCAGTTCCTGTTCATAGGCACAATTTTTTCAAATCCTTATTATAGACAATGCTATAATAAGTAACTTACAATAGTCAGCTAATCCATATGCAAAACTATTATGTAGGATAAATTCCTACTTATAAGTAGTATTGTCAGGTTAAAGTTTATGTGTGGTTTACTTGTGGTAGCTAATGGCATGATAGTGCCACTTTCACCGTATTCTCCTCAATAAATTTTTTTAAACATCTTTATTGGAGTATAATTGCACTACAACGGTGTGTTAGTTTATGCTGAATAACAAAGTGAATCAGCTATATGTATGTGTGTATATATATATATATATATATATATATATATACACATACACCCCATATCCCCTTCCTCTTGTGTCTCTTTCCCACCCTCCCTATCCCATCCCTCTAAGTGGTCACAAAGCACCGAGCTGATCTCCCTGTGCAATGCAGCTGCTTCCCACTAGCTATCTATTTTATATTTGGTAGTGTATATATGTCAGTGATGTCTAACTTTGTCCCAGCCTACCCTTACCCCCTCCCCGTGTCCTCAAGTCCATTCTCTACGTCTGCATCTTTATTCCTGTCTTGCCCCTAGGTTCGTGAGAAACATTTTTTTTTTAATAGATTCCCATATATATGTGTTAGCATATGGTACTTGTTTTTCTCTGTCTGACTTCATTCTGTATGACAAACTCCAGGTCCATCCACCTCTCTACAAATAACTCGATTTTGTTTCTTTTTAAGGCTGAGTGTAATATTCCATTGTATATATGTGCCACATCTTTATCCATTCACCCAGTCATGCACCCAGTGGTATATGACTCTTTTTGAATTATGGTTTTCTCAGGGTATGTGCCCAGTAGTGGGATTGCTGGGTCATATAGTAGTTCTATTTGTAGTTTTTTAAGGAACCTTCATACTGTTCTCCATAGTGGCTGTACCAATTCACATTCCCACCAGCAGTGAAAGAGTGTTGCCTTTTCTCCACACCCTCTCCAGCATTGATTGTTTCTAGATTTTTTGATGATGGCCATTCTGACCAGTGTGAGATGATATCTCATTGTAGTTTTGATTTGCATTTCTCTAATGATTAATATGTTGAGCATACTTTCATGTGTTTTTGGCAATCTGTATATCTTCTTTGGAGAAATGTCTATTTAGGTCTTCTGCCCATTTTTGGATTGCGTTGTTTGTTATTTTGTTATTGAGCTGCATGAGCTGCTTGTAAATTTTGGAGGTTAATCCTTTGTCAGTTGCTTCGTTTGCAACTATTTTCTCCCATTCTGAGGGTTGTCTTTTGGCCTTGTTTATGGTTTCCTTTGCTGTGAGAAAGCTTTTACGTTTCATTAGGTCCCATTTGTTTATTTTTGTTTTTATTTCCATTTCTCTAGGAGGTGGGTGAAAAAGGATCTTGCTGTGATTTATGTCATAGAGTGTTCTGCCTATGTTTTCCTCTAGGAGTTTTATAGTGTCTGGCCTTACATTTAGGTCTTTAATCCATTTTGAGTTTAATTTTGTATACAGTGTTAGGGAGTGTTCTAATTTCATTCTTTTACATGTAGCTGCCCAGTTTTGCCACCACCACTTACCAAAGAGGCTGTCTTTTCTCCATTGTATATTCTTGCCTCCTTTAATGAAGATAAGGTTATCATATGTGCCTGGGTTTATCTCTGGGCTTTCTGTCCTGTTCCATTGATCTTAATTTCTCTTTTTGTGCCAGTACTATACTGTCTTGATTACTGTAGCCTTGTAGTATAGCTACGAAGTCTGAAGTCAGGGAGCCTGATTCCTGTAGCTCTGTTTTTCTTAAGATTGCTTTGCTATTCGGGGTCTTTTGTGTTTCCATACAAATTGTGAAATTTTTTGTTCTACTTCTGTGAAAGATGCCATTGGTAGTATGATAGGGATTTCATTGAATCTGTAGATTGTTTTGCGTAGTAGAGTCATTTTCACAATGTTGATTCTTCCAATCCAAGAACACGGTATATCTCTCCATCTGTTTGTATCATCTTTAATTTCTTTCATCAGTGTCTTATAGTTTTCTGCATATAGGTCTTTTGTCTCCTTAGGTAGGTTTATTCCAAGGTATTTTATTCTTTTTGTTGCAGTGGTAAATGGGAGTGTTTCCTTAATTTCTCTTTCAGATTTTTCATCATTATTGTATAGGAATGCAAGAGATTTCTGCTCATTAATTCTGTACCTGCTACTTTACCAAATTCATTGCTTACCTCTAGTAGTTTTCTGGTAGCATCTTTAGGACTCTCTATGTATAGTATCATGTTATCTGCAAACAGTGACAGTTTTACTTCTTCTTTTTCCAATTTGGATTCCTTTTATTTCTTCTCTGATTGCTGTGGCTAAAACTTCCAAAACTATGTTGAATAATAGTGGTGAGAGTGGGCAACTTTGTCTTGTTCCTGATCTTAGTGGAAATGGTTTCAGTTTTTCACCATTGAGAATGAGGTTGGCTGTGGGTTTGTCATATATGGCCTTTATTATGTTGAGGTAGGTTCCCTCTATGCCTACTTTCTGGAGAGTTTTTATCATAAATGAGTGAATTTTGTTGAAAGCTTTTTCTGTATCTATTGAGATTATCATATGGTTTTTATCCTTCAATTTGTTAATATGGTGTATCACGTTGATTGATTTGCGTATTTTGAAGAATCCTTGCATTCCTGGGATAAACACCATTTGATCATGGAGTATGATCCTTTTAATGTGCTATTGGATTCTGTTTGCTTGTAGTTTGTTGAGGATTTTTGCATCTATGTTCATCAGTGATATTGGCCTGTAGTTTTTTTTTTTGGTGACTTCTTTGTTTGGTTTTGGTATCAGGATGTTAGCTCTTCTCTTAACGTTTTATAGAATTCACCTGTGAGGCCATCTGGTCCAGGGCTTTTTATTTGTTGGAAGATTTTTATTCACAGTTTCAATTGCAGTGCTTGTGATTGGTCTGTTTATATTTTTGATTTCTTCCTGGTTCAGTCTTGGAAGGTTGTGCTTTTCTAAGAATTTGTCCATTTCTTCCAGGTTGTCCATTTTATTGGCATATAGTTGCTTGTAGAAATCTCTCACGATCCTTTCTATTTCTGCAGTGTCGGTTGTTACTTCTCCTTTTTCATTTGTAATTCTGTTGATTTGAATCTTCTCCCTTTTTTTCTTGATGACTGGCTAATGGTTTATCAATTTTTTTTATCTTCGCAAAGAACCAGCTTTTAATTTTATTGATCTTTGTTGTTTCCTTCATTTCTTTTATTTATTATTATTATTTTTTTGTGGTACGCGGGCCTCTCACTGTTGTGGCCTCTCCCATTGCGGAGTGCAGGCTCCAGACGTGCAGGCTCAGTGGCCATGGATCACGGGCCCAGTTGCTCTGCGGCATGTGGGATCTTCCCGGACTGGGGCACGAACCCACGTCCCCAGCATTGGCAGGTGGAGTCTCAACCACTGCGCCGCCAGGGAAGCCCCTTCACTTCTTTTTCATTTATTTCTGATATGATCTTTATGATTTCTTTCCTTCTGCTAACTTTGGGGGTTTTTTTGTTGTTCTTCTTCTTCTTTCTCTGTTTGCTTTAGGTATAAGGTTAGATTGTTTATTTGAGATGTTTCTTGTTTCTTGAGGTAGGATTGTATTGCTATAAACTTTCCTCTTAGAACTGCTTTTGCTGCATCCCATAGGTTTTGGGTCATCTTGTTTTCATTGTCATTTGTTTCTAGGTATTTTTTGATTTCTTCTTAGATTTCTTCAGTGATCTCTTGGTTATTTAGTAGTGTATTGTTTAGCCTCCATGTGTTTGTATTTTTTATAGATTTTTCCAGTAATTGATATCTAGTCTCATAGCTTTGTGGTTGGAAAAGATACTTGATACGATTTCAGTTTTCTTAAATTTACCAAGGCTTGATTTGTGACCAAAGATATGATCTATCCTGGAGAATGTTCCATGAACACTTGAGAAGAAAGTACATTCTGTTGTTTTTTGGATGGAATGTTCTATAAATATCAATTAAGTCCATCTTGTTTAATGTGTCATTTAAAGCTTGTGTTTCCTTATTTATTTTCATTTTGGATGATCTGTCCATTGGTGAAAGTGGGGTGTTAAAAGTCCCCTGTTGTGATAGTGTACTGTCGATTTCCCCTTTTATGGCTGTTAGCATTTTCCTTATGTATTGAGGTGCTCCTATGTTGGGTGCATAAATATTTACAACTGTTACATCTTCTTGGATTGATCCCTTGATCACTATATAGTGTCCTTCTTTGTCTCTTGTAATAATCTTTATTTTAAAGTCAATTTTGTCTGATATGAGAATTGTTGCTCCAACTTTCTTTTGATTTCCATTTGCACGCAATATCTTTTTCCATCCCCTCACTTTCAGTCTGTATGTGTCCCTAGGTCTGAAGTGGGTCTCTTGTAGACAGCATATATACGGGTCTTGTTTTTGCATCCATTCATCCAGTCTGTGTCTTTTGGTTGAAGCTTTAATGGAATTTAATCCATTTACATAAGGTAATTATCGATGTGTATGTTCCTGTTACCATTTTCTTAATTGTTTTGGATTTGTTTTTGTAAGTCTTTTCGTTCTCTTGTGTTTTCTGCCTAGAGAAGTTCCTTTAGCATCTGTTGTAAAGCTGGTTTGTTGGTGTTGAATTCTCTTAACTTTCACTTGTCTGTAAAGGTTTTAATTTCTCCACCAAATTTGAATGAGATGCTTGCTGGGTAGAGTAATCTTGGTTGTAGGTTTTTCCCTTTCATCACTTTAAATATGTCCTTCCACTCCCTTCTGGCTTGCAGAGTTTCTGCTGATAGATCAGCTGTTAGCCTCTTGGGGATTTCCTTGTATGTTATTTGTTGCTTTTCCCTCGCTGCTTTTAATATTTTTTCTTCTTATTTAATTTTTGATAGTTTGATTAATATGTGTCTTGGCGTGTTTCTCCTTGGATTTATCCTGTATGGGACTCTGCTTCCTGGACTTGATTGACTATTTCCTTTCGTATGTTAGGGAAGTTTTGAACTAAAATTTCTTCAAATATTTTCTCAGACCCGTTCTTTTCCTCTTCTTCTTCTATCACCCCTATAATTTGAATGTTGGTGTGTTTAATGTTGTCCTAGAGGTCTTTGAGACTGTCCTCAATTCTTTTCATTCTTTTTTATTGTGCTCTGCAGTAGTTATTTCCACTATTTTATCTTCCAGGGCACTTATCCATTCTTCTGCCTCAGTTATTCTGCTATTGATTCATTCTAGAGAACTTTTAATTTATTGTGTTGTTCATCAGTGTTTGTTTGCTCTTTAGTTCTTCTGGGTCCTTGTTAAGCATTTCTTGTGTTTTCTCCATTGTATTACCAAGATTTTCGATCATCTTTACTGTCATTACTCTGAATGCTTTTTCAGGTAGACTGCCTATATCCTCTTCATTTGTTTGGTCTGGTGGGTTTTTACCTTGCTCCGTCATCTGCTGCATATTTCTCTGTCTTCTCATTTTGCGTACCTTACTGTGTTTGGGGTCTCCCTTTAACAGGCTGCAGATTCGTAGTTCCTGTTGTTTTTGGTGTCTGCCCCCAGTGGGTGAGGTTGGTTCAGTGGCTTGTGTAGGCTTCATGGTGGAGGGGACTGGTGCCCGTGTTCTGGTGGGTGGGGCTGGATCTTGTCTTTCTGGTGGGCAGGGCTGTATCCGTTGGTGTGTTTTGGGTTGTCTGTGAACTTAGTATGATTTGAGACAGCCTCTCTGCTAATGGGTGGGGTTATGTTCCTGTCTTGCTCATTGTTTGGCGTGGGGCATCAAGCACTGGAGCTTGCTGGCCGTTGGATGGAGCTGGGGTTTAGCATTGATATGGAGATCTCTGGGAGAGCTTTCGCTGATTGATATTACGTAGGTTGGGGGGAGTCTCTGGTGGTCCAGTGTCCTGAACTTGTCTCTCCCACCTCAGAGGCTCAGGCCTGACACCAGGCTGGAGCACCAAGACCCTGTCAGCCACACGGCTTCTGGAAGGGTACCAGAGCCAGCTGGAGGGGAGAGTCCTGCAGAGAAGTGAATAGGCTGCTAGATCTTTTTCTGTTTTTTAAAAAAATCATGTTTGTAAACTTCTTTTTATTTGCTAAACTGATGGGTGAAAAGTGTTTTCATTGATATTTTAAGTTTGGATTTCTTTTCTATGAATCAGGTTGAAAATCTTGTGCTTAACAACCCTTTTTGTTTCCTTTTCTTGTGATGTTTATATTCTTTGCCATTTATCAGTTGCCTTACTTATTTTCTTTTTTGTAGGGGATCTTTGTATATCAATGAAATCAGACTTTTGTTTGTGTTATGAGTTATGCCTGCATTCTGCTTTGATGTCTTCTTGCTGTTTCAGTTAAGGTGGTTTTTGCAGTTGAGTTTCAAGTTTGTGGTTTCACACTTGTGGTTGAATTTTTCATGGCCTGTGACTTTTGTGTTATGGTTTGAAATGCATTTCAAGATTACAAGAAAATTCCCCTTCAGTTCTTTTCTGTACATTTTGTTTCAATTTTATATTTTAATCTTCAGTCCACAGTAGGAATTTATCATGGTTCAAAGGGTCATGTATGTATCCAACATTTTCCCCCCATTGTTTGGTTATATAGTTGTCCCCATTCCATTTGTTCAGTAATTCTTCTCACTGATTTGAGATACCAGTTTTATCTTGACTGGGTCAATTTTTGGAGTTTGTTGACTGACCTATTGGTATACCTAGTCATGATCTGTATATCAGAGATTGGTAAACTTATGACCTGTGGGCTGGCCTCTTGATTTTGTAAATGGTTTTTTTTGCAACTTAGCCTTGCCTATTCTTTTCATATTTTTGTCTGTGGCTGCTTCCACACTGCAGTGGCAGAGTACAGTATTTGTAACAGAGACCATATCACCTGTAATCTTAAAATATTTACTGTCTGGCCCATCAAGAAGACATTTGCCAGTCCTTGGTTTTATACTAATGTATTTTCTTTTTCCCCCATGTGTCTATGTAATATTTCTTATTATCTGGCAAGGCTGATCCTTTCTCCTTATATTTTTTAAAAAGAATCTTTATGTCTCTTATTTTTCCATGTGAATTTTAGCATTGATTATTCTTTAAAAATATTGTTGTTTTTACTGTTATAATGATTATTTTGAGAGGTGAAGTTGTCTTCCTATCCAAAACACAATATGCCTTTTGTTTTATTTTGTTTCATTCAGCATTTCAGAGTTATTTGTGTATAGATTTTATTTCATGTTAAGCTTATTCTTAAGGATTTTAATTTTATTTATTATTGCTATTAAAATAGCTATTTCTCCCCTTATATTACTTGCTTTCGTCCATTATACTTTATTTCTTCCATATACTTAATGATCACTGCATATATACTTTTTATATACTTAAGCATTTTCAAATTTTTGATTTTTAATAATTGTGTGCCTTGAGACCTTAGATTGGTTGTGGTAATTTTTCAGTATAGTTTTTTTAACTTCTCATATTTAATATTGCCTATTATTTATACATCATTATCATTTTAACACATTAATGAAGCAGTTCATATTTCAGAGTAATCCTAAAATACTTAGGAAATTCTCTTTCATAACTTTCAGAAAATGTTCTTTTTAGTAGATTTTAAAATTTTATTTTGTTCATAGCAAGGCAAGCAAAATATGAGAACAGTGATATGGTAAGTAATATAGAATAAATAACTAGGAATAGTGAAGCACTGTTTAGTGAAGCTGAAATTCATCACATTTATAATTAATAATACGGTGTATTAAAACTTTTAGTGTTTTACCCTAGCAAGCATTTCAAGTAACCTAATAAGGAAATGATTTTAAAATTCTGGCATAATCTGTGATACAGTCTGAAACAACTTAAAATATCTATAAAAGTTAGTTTAACAAGATTAAGTATATTTTAAAGATTATTTTATTTGGGTGTTTCTGTGTTTTGTTACTGCTTTACTTTTGAATATACCACAGATTTAGAATTATCAGGAATTTTTACATTTTGAGTTCTTTTTATTTGAGCACCAACTATAACTGGCTTCCAAATGTCCAGGGTTGGTTGGTTTCATACAGAGTCTTGCCTGAGTTTTTTTCCCTTCCCTCTGGAGTAAGTTTTTGAGGTCACTTTACCCACTTGATACACACACTTCACCCAGTAATAATTGGATTGGCTGCTGTTTTTTTCATTGTTTGTATCACAACTCTTATATTGGAATCCAAGGAGAAAAAAGACAAAGGTGGTAAACGAGACATTGATTGGAAAAAAAAAAGTGGTTTATAAATATTTGAAAAATGCTTATCTTTGATTATAATTAAACGTAAGTTCAGCTAACATAATAGCATTTTCATGTATTGGGTAATTCTCATTATGTTTAACAATACACTATATTGACCAGAGTGTGGTATAGCTTTAGGAGAACAATATAGCAGTTCTCTTTCTGGTAATTTATCCTCTAGATACATGTACATGAAGATGTTTGATACAACATTAACTACACTAGCAGATCATGAATGTCTGTCACTGTAGGGCTAGTTAAATAAATTTTGGGAAATCTGTTTAATAGAATGTTCTGTGGCCATGAGAAGGACTGAAGTTGCTGTGTTATGCTCATGTGGAACAACCTCCAAGAAATATTTTTATTAAACACTATTTATTAAATATCTATTATTTTATCTAAAATAGTTATTTTATTAAGAGAAAACAGCAATTACACAGTGTATTCTTTCACTGTGTATTAAAACAGTTATAAAAAGGGGACGTACATACATGTATATGTACTCTTTGTACTTGTGACTGTCTGGAACTGTTTTGGAAAAACAGACAAGAAAATTTCACAGGTTTGCTTTTGGGGAAGTGACCTGAGATAGGTGGGAGACTTCTATTGTCTACGTTTATGTAGACTGAAAATTTTACATGTGTTTACTAATTTTTCAGTACATATAAAAACTAGTATATAAAGTTACAGTAAACATTTAGACATTTAAATGACTTTCTCTGCCATTTAAAGTTACTTATTTTTCTAGTTTGACTGAGTTACCTCTCTGCATCTCCCTCTTCATACCCTTTCACCATAAAATCTTTTAGTCATAGGACATCAAAAAAATAAACTTCAGAATCTTTCCACTGTATTGTAATTTATTGTTAAATGCTTTCCATATTTGAAGAACTTATACATAAATTGATGTAACTTCCTGAGATAATAATCTTATCTTAAAATGCAGCTAATAATATCTTTTTGGGAGTAGATTTTCATGTCTCAATGACAGAAGTAAAATTCCCTAGGATTTAGAAGGAACTTAAATATCATTTGATTCAAATGGGCATTATGTATATTTTGAGGGGAAATAGTTCATAATTATCATCAGATTCTCAAAGGGTTTTATGTGATGACTAATTTTAGAAACGCTGATATACACTCTGTTGGTTATTAGCTTCTGCATGTATATTTGTACACAGATTTAGATTACTGCTTTATGAGACATTGCATACTGTTAGCATGTGAAGTTATGATTGTACTTGAATTATAATCTGGCCACTGCAATATCTGCCTCTATGTTACATCATATGATTTGAATTCTATTCATTCCTGCTTTTGTAGGAGCTGTTAATATGAATGATGATTCCTTGTATTATGTATTCAAACCTCTTGTTTGTACTGTATTCTTTCTTTTATGTTGTTGGGTCTTTCTATATGCCTTTGCTATCCATACTTAAGGAAGACGACTGGTAAGTGGCCTAGATGTTCTTGGGTGTCGTGAAATATTTTTCCATTACAGCTCTCAGATGGACTCCTGGGAATGGGAAACAGAGGAAGGAATGAGAAAACAGGATTTCATGTTCATGTCATCTCACTCCTGCTGTCCATCAGATCTGGTACTCAGATGAGTTCAGAAATTTTTCCAGTTACAGTGGGAAGATAGACCTATCTCCTCTGTAGCTCACTCACAAATTATTCTGAGCTACAGCTTTCTCTACCTGTACATTTAAAAATGTATTCCCATTCATTTCAGTCATTCAGAAATTTGTTGAAATCTCATATCTATTATTATTAATAGTAATTTTTTGGGGGGGCTGCATTCTGCGGCATACGGATCTTAGTTCCTTGACCAAGGATTGAACCTGTGCCCCCTGCATTGGGAGCACGGAATCTTAACCATTGTACCCCCAAGGAAGTCCCTCATACTTATTATTATTATTATTATTATTTTTAACATCTTTATTGGAGTATAATTGTTTTACAATAGTGTGTTAGTTTTCCCTCTACAACAAACTAAATCAGTTATACATACACACATGCTCCCATCTCATACCTATTATTGATGCTCATTTTCTTTGTGGGTTTGTTTCTTTTCATTCTAAAACACAGTAATGATTGATTTTCCTCTGTGGAAGATGAGGAAATTCTCATCATTTTTCTCTTCTCGTTTTCCACTTGCAGTTCTTATTATGTTATTTTTATTTTATCAAGTTATGTAACTTTTTAAAAAATTGATTAATTTATTTTTGCTGTGTTGGGTATTCATTTCTGTGCGAGGGCTTTCTCTAGTTGTGGCAAGCGGGGGCCACTCTTCATCGCGGTGCATAGGCCTCTCACTATCGTGGCGTCTCGTTGCAGAACACAGGCTCCAGACACACAGGCTCAGTAGTTGTGACTCAGGGGCCTAGTTGGTCCGCAGCATGTGGGATCCTCCCAGACCAGGGCTCGAACCCGTGTCCCCTGCATTAGCAGGCAGATTCTCAACCACTGCGCCACCAGCGAAGCCCAAGTTATGTAACTTTTAAGTTCTACACTATAAACCATAATTTCCACCGTTGTTTAATATTAATTTTGTATTTAGGTATATGATTTACCACATATTCTTTTCCTTCATTCCTGTTTTTCTCATTCCTTTTTCCTTATTCCAGGGTTAATTTGTATTTATTCTTGTAGAATTCACAGAGTAGACTTTTGTTTTCCCTTGTTGGTTTGCAAACTGGCCCTGTACACATAGGTCAGGGAGAAACTGAAGAAAGAGGCAGAGATCACTCCAGACTGGTAGGTGGCAGGTTTAATAAGCAAGGGAGCTTAACTTATGAGGCTTGTCTTCAGTGGCTACAAGATGAGTAGATATCTGCACTCATCTGTCAAATCTTACAAGATTATAAGAGAGGCCTTAATTGGGTTTAGGCACAAATACTATCCAGATTGTCGCAACACCTTACTCTCTCTCAAGGTTATGTCCTTGGAGTAGCTCCCACTTTGGGAATGGCAGGCAGGCTGAACTTATATTCCAATGACAGAGGGTAGTGAGGAGCCGCTGCTTGCCCAGTTTCAGTTCAAAGGTCAACTGGAAGTCCTGTCCTCGATTATCTACCCTGCCGCCCCCAGTCTCTGAAGAGAAATTTATGGATATTTTGTTCTGAGTTTCTACACACTTGAGATGTCTGATTTCTTTGTACTTGAAGAGTTTGATTGAATGTCATATTACTAGAGCCACTCTTGTTTTCCATCAGAACTGTGTAGTATACATGAAGAGTAGTCGTCTTCTGAACAAACAATTTTTATTTTTAATATTTTACAAAGATAATATCCTATCATTTTTTGTTGGTAGAATATTTCTCTCATGTTCAGGTGTTTATTAATCCCATGAGGGTTCTTCTTTTTAACTTGTTTTGGTTGATGGCCTTTAACACATAATATTTTTTTCCTTTATTTAAAAATTTTAATGGAAAAATATATACAATATAATTAACCAGTAATTTACCATTTTAACCATTCATAAGTGTACAATTCAGTGGCATTAAATACATTCACAGTGTTTTTTTAACCATCATTTGTCTGTATCCAAAACTTTGACATCATCCCCAGTAAAAACTCTACCTGTTGAACAATAACTCTCCATTCCTCCTTTCCAGGTGGCTTCTGGTTTCCTCCGTTCTACATTGTGTCTGTATGAACTTGCCTATTCTAGGTACCTCATTTGATGGAATCATACAATATTTGTCTGCGTCTGGCTTATTTTACTAAACAATTTTTTCAGGGTTCATCCATGTTATAGCATATATAAAATTTTTCTTTCTTTTTATGATAAATAATATTCCATTGTATGTATATACCACATTTAGATCCATTTATCCATCAGTGGACATTTGAGTCAATTCCACCTTTTGGATGTTTATTGTAGATAATTACTTCTATGAACATGGATATACAAATACATGTTTGAATCTCTGCTTTCAGTTCATCTGTATATGTACCTCAGGGTAGAACTTTTGGGTCATATGGTAAATCTAGGTTTAACCTTTTTAGAAACCACCAAATTTCTGTAGCAACTGCAGTATTTTACATCCCAGCAGCAATACAGGCAGGTTCTAATTACCTCACATCCTTGTCAACACTTTTTATGTCTTTTAAAAAAAATTTAGCCATCCTAGTAGCTGTGAAGTGTTATCTAATTGTGGGTATAATTTGCATTGATTTGCATTTTAATGACTAATGATGTTGAGCAGCCTTTCATGTGCTTATTGGCCATTTGTGCATGTTCTTCAGAGAAATGGTTATGCTTTTTTTAAAAAAAAATTTATTTATTTTTGGCTGCGTTGGGTCTTTGTTGCTGCATATGAGCTTTTCTCTAGTTGTGGCAAGCAGGGGCTACTCTTCCTTGTGATGCGCGGGCTTCTCATTGCAGTGACTTCTCTTGTTGCAGAGCACAGGCTCTAGGTGCACAGGCTTCAATAGTTGTGGCGCATGGCCTCAGTAGTTGTGGCTTGTGGTCTCTAGAATGCAGGCTCAGTAGTTATAGCACACGGGCTTAGTTGCTCAGCGACAGGTGGAATCTTACCAGCACGGGGCTCGAACCTGTGTCCCCTGCATTGGCAGGTGGATTCTTTTTTTATTTTAACATCTTTATTGGAGTATAATTGTTTTACAATAGTGTGTTAGTTTTTCCTTTACAACAAACTGAATCAGTTATACATATACATATGCTCCCATATCTCTTCCCTCTTGCATCACCCTCTCTCCCACCCTCCCTATCCCACCCCTCTAGGTGGTCACAAAGCACAGAGGTGATCTCCCTGTGCTATGCAGCAGCTTCCCACTAGCCATCTAATTTACATTTGATAGTGTGTATATGTCCCTGCCACTCTCTCACTTCGTCTCAGCCCATGGCAGGTGGATTCTTAACCACTGCGCCCCCAGGGAAGTCTCAGAAATGTTTATCCTTTGCCTGTTCTTGAATTGGGTGGTTTGAGAATTTTTGTTCAGTTTTAGGAGTACTTTATATAGTCTGGATATTAATCTCTTATCAGATTTGTAATTTGCATATATTTTCTCCAGCTCTGTAAGTTGTCTTTTGTTTTCTTGAAAGTATCTTTAGGTGCACAATAAAGTCCTAATTTGGGGACTTCCCTAGTGGTTCAGTGGTAAAGAATCTGCCTTGCAATGCAGGGCACGTGGGTTCAATCCCTTGTCAGGGAACTAAGATCCCACATGCTGCGGGACAGTCAGGCCTGCACGCCACAACTATTGAGCTTGGATGCCTCAATGAGAGAGCCTGAGTACCACAAACTACAGAGCACATGCAGTTTGGAGCCTATGCACCACAACTGCAGAGCCCACGTGCCCTGGAGTCTGCACATCATAACTATAGAGAGAAAAAACCTGCATGCCACAGCTAGAGAGAAGCCCGAGCGCTGCAACGAAGAAACCTCATGCCGCAACGAAAGATCCTGCATGCCTCAACGAAGATCCCATGTGATGCAACTAAGACCCAACCCGACACAGACAAAAAAAAAAAAAGTCTTAATTTTGATGAAGTCTGATTTATTATATATTTTTTCTTTTGTTGCCTTTGTTTTTGGTGTCATACAAGTGAAACCATTGTCAAATAGATTGAATGTTGTGAAGATTTTATCCAGTGTTTTCTTAAGTACCTTTTTTTTTTTTGCGGTACACGGGCCTCTCACTGTTGTGGCCTCTCCTGTTGCGGAGCACACGCTCCGGACGCGCAGGCCCAGTGGCCACAGCCCACGGGCCCAGCTGCTCTGCAGCACGCGGGATCCTCCTGGACTGGGGCACGAACCTGCGCCCCCTGCACCGGCAGGCGGACTCCCAACCACTGCGCCACCAGGGAAGCCCCCAGTGTTTTCTTAAAAGAGTTTTATATATGTCCTGAGTTTAGCTCTTTGATCCATTTTGAATTAATTTTTGTGGGATAAGGTAAAGGTCTATATTAACTCTTTGCATGTGAGTGTACAGTTTTCTGAGCACTGTTTTTTTTGTGTGTTTTTGTTTTTTTTTGAAAAGGCTGTCCTTTCTCCATTGAATGGTCTTGGCACTGTTGAAAAAATCATTAGACCATTTATGTGAGGTTATATTTCTGGGTTCTCTATTCTACTCCATTGTTCTATATGTTTGTCCTTAATGCCATTGCCACACTGTTTTAATTATTCTATTTTTGTTGTGTTTCAAAGCCTTTTTTTTGAAGATTGTTTTTAGATTTTCAGAACTTCTTCCAACTTCCAATTCCATATGAATCTGAGCACTGGATTTTCCATTTCTGCCAAAAGGCTCTTGGAATTTTGATAGGAATTGTGATGAAACTGTAGATTGCTTTAGGTAATGTTAACAATGTTAAGTCGTTAAGTCTTCCTATTCATGAACATAGGATGTCTTTCCATTTATTTAAATCTTTTTTTTTTTTTTTTTTTTTTTGCGGTACGTGGGCCTCTCACTGTTGTGGCCTCTCCCGTTGTGGAGCACAGGCTCCGGACGTGCAAGCTCAGTGGCTATGGCTCATGGGCCTAGCCGCTCTGCGGCATGTGGGATCTTCCCAGACCGGGGCATGAACACGTGTCCCCTGCATTGGCAGGTGGACTCTCAACCACTGCGCCACCAGGGAAGCCCTAAATCTTTAATTTCTTTGAGGCGTGTTTTGTAGTTTTCATTGTACAGGTCTTTCCCCTACTTTGTTTCATTTCTAAGTATTTATTCTTTTTATGCTATTGTAAATGGAATTGCTATCTTAAATTTCTTGTCAGGTATTTCACTTCTGGTATATAGAAACAGCTGAATTTTGCTTTTTGAGCTTGTACTGTATAACTTTGTGAATTTGCTTATTAGCTCTACTAGCTTTCTATGTATATAAAATCATGTCATTTATTAATATTTTTACATCTTCCTTTCCAGTTGATTTAGTATTTATTTATTTTTGTGGTCTGATATCTCTGGCTAGAATTTCTATGTAGTGTTGAATGGCAGTGATGAATGCGAGCATCATTGTCTTGTTCCTGATCCTAGGGGAAATTTTTTCAGTCATTGGGTACTGAGTGTGATGTTAGCTGTGGAATTTTTCTTTATTCTTAAAGTTCTGAGAGTTTATATCATGAAAAGGTGTTGGATTTTTGTCAGATGCCTTTTCTGCATCAGTTGAGAAGATTATGTGGCTTTTTTCCTTCTTTCTATTAATAGGATGTATTACAGTAAGTGTTTTTCTTATTGAACTACCCTTGTATTCCTGGAGTAAATCTCTTTTGGTCACAGTGAAAATTCTTGTAGTATGCAGCGGTATTTGATTTGCTAATATGCAATTGTATTTGATTTGCTAATATTTTGTGGAGAACTTTAGTATCATTGAAAGAGATATTGCTCTGTGATTTTCTATTCTTATGAAGGCTTTGGTATCAGGTCAATGCTAGTCTCATAGAATGAGGAAGTATTTCATTCTCTTCAGTTTGCGGGGAGGGTTTGAGAAGGATTGGCGATAATTTTTCTATAAATGTTTGGTAGAGATCACTACTTAAGACCATGTATTTTAGTACTTTGTTGGGACGTTGATTACTGACTCGGTCTCTTGTTAAAGTTCTATTGACATTTTCCTGTTCTTCTTGAGTCAGTTTAGGTAATTTTTAAGGAATTTTTTTTGGCATACAGTTGTTCATGGTATTTTCTTATAATTTTTTTTTAACTCTAAGTTTGGAAGTAATATCCCACTTTCATTTCTGATTTTAGCTATTTACATCTTCTTTCTCCTCTTCTAAAAATACCTTTTAGTCAATCTAGCAAAAAGTTTGTTATTTTGTGAATCTTTAGAAAAACCAACTATTGGTTTTGTTAATTTTTAAAAATTGTTTTCCTAATCTGTATTTTATTTATCTGTGTTCTCATCTTTATTATTTCCCTTCTTTTAGCTTTGGGTTTAGTTTATTACTTTTCTAGTTCCTTAAATGATAAAATTAGGTTGTTGATAATTAGATCTTTTTAAATTTACATTTAATAAATTTCTGTGGAGTGCTTTTTTGCATCCCATGTATTTTGTTTTGTTGTTTTTCAAGTCATTTGTTGCTAAATATTTTCTGATTTCCCTTGTCATTTTTTTCTTTGACCTATTGGTTGTTTAAGAATGTATTATTTAATTTCCATGTATTAGTGAAATTTCTAGTTTTCCTTCTAGTATTGATTTCTTAACTTCATCCTTTTGTGGCCAGAGAAAACACTTTGTATGATATCTGTCTTTTAAAATCTGTTGAGACTTGTTTTATCTTTTTAAATCTATTGAGACTTGTTTTGTGGCCTAACATATGGTCTGTCCTGGAAAACTGTATTTTAGAAAAGAATACATTCTTTAGAAAAGAATGTTTTCTGCTGTTGTTGTGTGGAGTGTTCTCTATGTCTGTTAGGTTTAACTGGTTTATTGTGCTCTATAAGATTTCTCTTTCTTTTCTTCTGTTTAGTTGTTTTATCCATTATTGAAGTGGGTTATTGACATCTACAACTCTTATTGTAGAACTTTCTATTTCTCCCTTAATTTCTGTCAGTTTTTGCTTCAGTGTTTATTATATATTTTTGCTATATTGAACCTTTTATTAATGAATGATGTTACCTTTTGTCTCTGTTAACCTTTTTTTAAAAAAATCTTTAACTGTGGTAGGGAAAAAAACCATGAAATTTACCCTCTGAACCATTTAAAAATTCTAATGGTGTTAATTATATTCATATTGTTATGTAACAGATCTCTAGAACTTTTTCATCTTCCAAAACTGAAAGCCTGCACCCATTGAACAACAACTCCCCAATTCTCTCTCCTCACATCTCCTGGTATCCATCATTTGACTCTGCTTCCATCATTCTGTCTATATATTTCATATTAGTGGAATCCTGTAGTATTTGTCCTTTTGTGACTGGCTTATTTCACTCAGCATAATGTCCTCAAAGTTCACCCATGTTCACCCTGTTCACTTATGTTGTGGCATGTGACAGGATTTCCTCCCCTTTTTGGCTGAATTATATTCTGTTGTATGTATGTGCCACATTGTATTTATACATTCATTTGTTGATGGGGATTTGTGCTGCTTTCACATCTTAGCTGCCATAAGTAATGCTTTAGTGAACACGGGTGTGCAAATATCTCTTTGAAATCCCACTTTTAACTCTCTTGGATATATACCCAGGAGTGGGGTTGTTGGAGTATGTGATAATTCTTCTTTTTCTAGTAACTTTTAAAAAACTTAAACTGCTTTATTTTAGTATGGTCAGCCCAGCTTTCTTTTGCTCATTATCTACATGGAATATCTTTTTCCATCCTCTCCAGTTTGTGTCTTTGGATGTAATGAATCTCTTGAGGACATCGTATATTTGTATCATGATTTTTAATCCATTCTGCTGTTCTTTGTCTTTTGAATGGAGTGTTTAAACCATTTATTTATTTTAAAAACATTTTTATTGAAATATAGTTGATTTACAGTGTTGTGTTAGTTTCAGCAAAGTATACAGCAAAGTGATTCAGTTATACATATATATAAATATATATATTTTAAAATTCTCTTCCATTATAGGTTATTATAAGATATTGAGTATAGTTCCCTGTGCGATACAGTAGGTCCTTTTAAATTATTTTATATATAGTATTGTGTATATTTCAATCTCCAAACTCTTAATTTATCTCTCTCCCCAAACCATTGATATTTAAAGTAATTACTCAAAGAGAAATTTAATTCTGCCATTTTTCTGTTTGTTTTTTTATAGGTCTTTATAGTATTTTTGTCCATTATTTTCTCCATTACTGCCTTCTTTTTTTAGTTGATTTTTTTGTAGTGAAATATTTTGATTACCTTCTCATTTCCTTTTGTGTGTATTTTATAGATATTTTGTTTATAAAGTGTTAATTATATTTGACATATTGAAGTTCTTACAATCTAATTTGAATTTATGCCAGCCTAAATACCATACAAAAACTTTGTTTCTGTACAGCTCCATCCCCCTTATTTTGTTATTAATATCACAGATTGCAGTTTTATATAATTTGTGCCCAATTGTGTAGAATAATAATAATTTTTCTGTTTTTCTTCTTTAAATCATGTAGGAATTTAAAAATTGTTAGAAATAAAAATAATAATACTGGCTTTTAATTATATATTTGCCTTTATCAGAGATGTTTATTTCTTCACTGTTGTCTAGCTTCCTTTCATTTTATTCTGAAGGACTTCCTGTTGCATTTCTTGCAGGGCAGGTCTAGTTGTAGGTCTAGTTTTGTTTATCTGGAAATGTATTGATTTCTCATTATTTAAGGACAGATTTGGCCAATTGTAGAATTCTCAGTTGAAAGATTTTTCTGTCACCCTTTGATATATCATCCTTCTTCTTCTGGCTTCCAAGGTTTGTAATTAGAAATTGGCTGATAGTCTTATTGAGTATCTATTTTATGTGAATTGCTTATCTCTTCCTGCTTTCATGATTATTTTATTGTCTTTGGCTTTTAACAGTTTGATTATAATATCTCTTGGTGTAACTCTCTTGAGTTTATCCTACTGGGAGTGTGTTGAACTTTTTGGATTTGTAGACTTAGGTCTTTCCTCAAATCGAGAAGCTTTTGGCCATTATTTCTTTAAATATACTTTGTGTACCTTTCTTTTCCTCTGGGATTTCTACAAGTGTATTGGTAGACTGGGTGGTGTCCCACAGGTCCCTTAGACTCTTCACTTTTCTTCATTCTTTTTTCTTTTTGTTCCTTAGATTCAGTAATTTCAGTTGTCCTATTTTCTTCAGTTGTCCTGTTTTCAAGTTTGCTATTCTTCTACTTGCTCAGATCTGCTTTTGAGCCCCTCTAGTGTATTTTTTATTTCAGTTATTTTACTTTTCAGCATTCCTTTTTGGCTCCTTTTTATAATTTCTGTCTTTTTAATGTTATTCTCATTTTTTTCATGCATTGTTTCCCAGCCTTCATCCTTTTCCTTTAGCTCTTTTAACATCTTTAAGGGTAGGTGTTTTAAGGTCTTTGTGTAGTAATTCCTATGGGTGAGCATTCTACAAATGATGGGTACATTTGTGTTGATTTATTTTATTTATTTGGATGGGCCATATTTTCCTATTTCTTTTTATACTTTGTGTTGGTTTTCTTCTGTTTTTGGTTGAAAACATTGAATTTTGTAATATGGTAACTTTGGAAAAGAGATTCTCTTCTTTTCTCAGTTTGTTCTTTTTTAATTTATCCCTAGCCTAAAAATGATCTAATGTGAAAGCTCATGGTCTTTTCAGGTATTTTTCTGAGCTGTGTCTTTCCCTGGGAATGTGCAGTACCTTTCTAAATTGTTCTACGTATTTGGTTGTTATTGAGTGTCTAAAAAAAAACCCTGGTTTGGCTCCTTTAATTCCCCCAGTAGTCACTCTCGCTGATTTGGGTTGAAACAATGGCAGCTAACCTCTGTGCCTGCACCTCACCCATCAGATGTAATAATCCGAATTCGGAACACAGAATTTTGTTATTTGGACAAGATCATTATTGCCCACCCATGGCTCCAACAAACTGTACCAGAGTCACATATTGCTGTCCCCACAACTGCCTGCCATAGGGTCAAGGAGTAGGAAATGGATAGCTGCTGTCACACTGAAGGCTGAAATTGGCCAACATTAACAACAATTTACCAGCCAAGCTTTCCTTTGGGAGCATAAGAGTTCAAATTGGTTATTCCAGAGTTTCAGAATAGTTACATCAGACAGTTTCTGCCAGTAGTACAGTTGCTTTCTAGGTACAGAGCTGGATTCCTGGCACTTCCTGCTTCTTTTCCTGTCTTTTCTTTTCAATAACTAGTTAGGAAGAATCTGTGAAACAACTCCACACTGCCATTTTTACCAGGAACTAAAGGCATCAATCTTAATATTTTTTTCCTGACTTTTGGATGTGTCTTCATAAGGTGCATCTTGAAAAGAGCTTTATGTGTCTTTTGCCTCAGTTACAGGATTACATAATTATCTTTTATGGGTCTTGTTACTTAAAAATAACCAAAATTATATCTATTATGAAAATCCCATTTTATTAATATTTACATTGGTACAAATCAGGAATTTATCACACAGTATGTTTTAATCACATTTTCATTAGGAAAAGTGTAAATCTAATAGTTACTTCTTGACGAAAAGCAAGTATAAACTGTTAGTACAGTCCAATTATAATGTTAATTAATACTATATTAAAATATTCTTAGGTGAGATCTATAAAATCGACAGACTTATAATTGATGATTCACTTCTCAAAATCAAATGATGTTTTTGGTCTTAAAGTACTGCAGTTGTGTAAAGAACACTGTTGAATTTAATAGTAACATTGAAGTAAATAGTGTAGTTTATTAGAAGTTACCTCAACATAGAAGAATTCTTCCAGTGTTATTTTATTTTATCTTGTTTCAAAATTAGGTTGTGTATATTTACCCTGATAAGATGATGCGCTAGAAGAGAGTGTATATGATTTACACCTGAAAAATATAAAAGTCAGTGTTTTCGAATAGAAAAATCTACTTTTTCTAATAGACTTTTTATATATTGTAAATAAGTAGGATACATTTTACCTTTGAAGTCCTGAAATGGGGTATTTCTGACCAAGTCAGATTTGTTGCTGTATCTTGATTTAGCAGTTAGCACCTTTGTAGCTGTAAAAGATGCTTATTTTACATGACGTTGTAATATTTAGTAGTCATATCTCTGTAAATATTATGTTTTCCCTCATATTTATATATTTCCCTCATAATTCTGTTTAGTATAACAGGAGACTTTCCTAGTTTATATTATATAGACCTTGATTATAAAGGGGTTTCTATTTTGCACTGTATTTCAACTAATGACCATGTTATATAAATACTTTATAACACTTAATGTGAGAAATATAATACAGTCAATCCTTGATCAACATGGGGATTAGGGACGCCAGCTCTCTGCACAGTCAAAAATCCATGTGTAACTTTACAGTTAGCCTTTCGTATCCACAGTTCCATATCTGTGGATCATATAGTACTGTAGTATGTAATTAGTGGGAAAAAAAAAAAACCTTGTATAAGTGGATGCACACAATTCAAACCTATGTTGTTCAAGGGTCCACTGTACACTTAAAAAATAATATTTATTTGGTTTTCTCTCCTAATTGTAATTTATTTTATTTTTTATTGCCTACATTTTAATTAACTATTTAACTTGTTTTTATATTAGTGATATGTTCCTAAATTTAATTGGAATCCTTTTAACTTTTTTTTTTTTTTTTTTTTTTTTTTTTTTTGCGGTACGCGGGCCTCTCATCACTGCTGTGGCCTCTCCCGTTGCGGAGCACAGGCTCCGGACGCGCAGGCTCAGCGGCCATGGCTCACGGGCCCAGCCGCTCCGCGGCACGTGGGATCTTCCCGGACCGGGGCACGAACCCGCGTCCCTTGCATCGGCAGGCGGACTCTCAACCACTGCGCCACCTGGGAAGCCCCGGAATCCTTTTTATACTTGAATTCCAGAGACTATTTATTGCAGGCTTCCTTCTTGAGGTTAAAAAATTATGCTTGTGGTTTGCTTGGATAAAGTGAAGTTCTGCTTAAGTGGAATTTTATTTTCACAATTTTATGTACTGCGATTTATGACATTTGGTAATTAACGTTTTACTAATATATTAAAAAATATCAGTGTACTAGCCAGCTTCTTCACTTTTAAACTTATATAACTTTTTTGGTGTCAGGTTATTTATTTATGTAGTGTGATTATTTTTGACTATTGCTTCTACTTTTATTTTCTAGCTGAAACACTGTAGTCGCTATATACATGACTTATTTCCCTCACTCATCAAGAATTTGGATCCAGTACCACTTAGACATCTTCTTAATTTGGTCTCAGCTCTTGAACCAAGTGTTCATACTGAACAGGTAATTCATTCAAAACATAATTTTTTTTTTTTTGTAAAATGAAAATTTATTTGTGATTCAGATGATTTAACTTGTAGTTTATTACTGTTGGCATTTCAGTTAGGCAAAAGGATATTAAATTTGATACAGTATTTCCTAAAACCTCTCCTCTTTTTTTTGTTGTTTTTTTAAAGACACTGTACTTGGCATCGATGTTAATTAAAGCATTGTGGAATAATGCACTAGCAGCTAAGGCCCAGCTATCTAAACAGAGCTCTTTTGCATCTTTACTAAACACTAATCTTCCCATTGGAAATAAGAAAGGTTAGTAAAGTATAATGTAATTTGAAGTAAGTTGTTCATAGCTTATAACTCAAATTTGAAGTAGTTTCTGCAAATTAGTTTCAGTTTAATCTCAGTTTTGAAATAAATTGGAAAAGGAGGTGTTAGTTTTCTTAAAACTTTAATAAATTGGGGTTAGCTCATGTTTTTGTTTTACTGTTCAAATAACAGCAATAACGTTTCAGTAGTTACTAGATCTTCTTTCATTAGTGTTCTTTTAAGAAAAAGAAAAACAATATCTCATAAAAGCTTTAGAGCTTTTGGTTAGAAAACAGTCAACATGATTTCTTTTAGAAATAATTTTGAGAATAGAACATGATACATTTCTCTTTCTGTGTTTTCTATTTCAAAGTTTTCTGTCTTTCCAGGTATTTTATGTGTGCTTTTACATGTATAGCTTTCTAGGGTTTCCTAAAACTTTATCAGCTTTACCCCTCTTTTTGTTTCCTGACATCATATACTACCCTTTTCTTAGGCTTTCCTGTGCAGGCACCCACAAGTACTACAACACATGGTGGGGACTTACATTATATTGCAGGTTTCCCTACCTGTATCTTGTTGATTATGTAATAAAAACAACTGATATGTGCCCCAAAGAAATTCAGTCACTTAGATTATTTCCATCCTGTTTTTTCCTTTTCCTTCAGAGGACGAAGAGCTCAGAAGAGCTGCACCATCACCTTGTAAGTTGAGTCTTAGAAATGTATGGCAAGATGACTTGTAGTTTTATTTTGATGATCATCTAGAGTTAATTAATTTTATATAATATATTTGTATCACAGTCATAAAGTTCATTTTGCATAGGAGATGTAAATCCTGACTACCTATCTATCTTACTTACCCTTTTTGCTTAAAACATTAGTATCCTGACTTTTAATTGAAATCATGTATCTCTTCTTTAGAAATAATTGGCAAATGTTAACATATTTCCAGATTATAATTTTGGCTACTTAGCATGAAGCTTTGGTATATCAAAGAATCAAAGGATTATGACATTCTGATAGATCCATGTTAATACAAGTTAGAAGTAAAAAAAAAAAACCCATCATTTTAATATAGGGTCACCTGCAGCCAGTCCTCAAAGCAGTGATAACAGCGATACACATCAAAGTGGAGGCAGTGACATTGAAATGGATGAGCAACTTATTAATAGAACCAAACATGTGCAGCAGCGACTTTCAGATACAGAGGTATGAAAATACTTTTTCTTCCTGCTTTAAAGAGATTTTTTGATTTTGGGGATTGTGCCATGTTTATCCTTTGAGCTGGGAATATAAACATGATGCTAGTTGAGGCCTTTCCTATTTTTTAAGTATCATTGAGGTTCTTTAGTTTTCTTTGAGTTTTTAATTCCATTTTGTATTGTTCAATGAAATTTGTCAGGACTTTGGCAGCCTTTTAAAAAAGTACAGTGTGTTAATGTCATTTACTTTTTTCTTACTAGTTTCAATATTTATTTAAATCTCTTTGTTTCTAAATATAGGAATCCATGCAGGGAAGTTCTGATGAAACTGCCAACAGTGGTGAAGATGGAAGCAGTGGTCCTGGTAGCAGTAGTGGACATAGTGATGGATCTAGCAATGAGGTGAATTCTAGCCATGCAAGCCAGTCAGCAGGGAGCCCTGGCAGTGAGGTACAGTCAGAAGACATTGCAGACATTGAAGCCCTTAAAGAAGATGATGAAGATGACGATCACGGCCATAATCCTTCTAAAAGCAGTTGTGGTACAGATCATCGGAACAGGAAATTAGAAAGTCAAGCAGGCATTTGCTTAGGGGATTCCCAAGGTCCATCAGAAAGAAGTGGGACAAGCAATGGAACAGGAAAGGACCTGGTTTTTAACACTGAGTCAGTGCCATCAGTAGATAATCGAATACGAATGCTAGATGCCTGTTCACACTCTGAAGACCCAGAACATGATATTTCAGGGGAAATGAATGCTGCTCATATAGCACAAGCATCTCAGGAATCTTGTATTACACGCACTGGGGACTTTCTTGGGGAGACTATTGGGAATGAATTATTTAATTGTCGGCAGTTTATTGGTCCACAGCATCACCACCACCACCACCACCATCATCACCACCACGATGGGTAAGTCTACCTAAAAATAAAACAGCTTACATATCCTTTAGGGAGTTAATTATAGCCTATATTTATTCAATTGTGATATATTCTAGATCAGTGCTGTCCAATAGGAATATAATGTAAGCTACAAATTCATGCCATTAATGTAAGCTACAAATGCATGTCATAAGTATGTAATTTTTAATTTTCATTAATTAATTTATTTTTGGCCACGCCCTGCAGTTTGCAGAATCTTAGTTCCCCAACCTGGGGTCGAACCCATGCCCCACTGCAGTGGAGGCGCGGAGTCTTAACCACTGGATCGCCAAGGAAAGCCCCAATTTTTAGTTTTCTAATGGGCACATTTTAAAAAGCAAGATGAAACAGATAAGATTAATTTTAATTATATATTTTATTTAAAGCAGTAATATCCAAGATATCATATATCCACATGTAATCCGCATAATTTTTTTTTTTTTTTTTTTTTTTTTTTTTTTTGTGGTACGCGGGTCTCTCACTGTTGTGGCCTCTCCCATTGTGGAGCACAGGCTCCGGACGTGCAGGCTCAGTGGCCATGGCTCACGAGCCTAGCCACTCTGTGGCATGTGAGATCTTCCTGGACCGGGGCACAAACCTGTGTCCCCTGCATCGGCAGGCGGACTCTCAACCACTGCGCCACCAGGGAAGCCCCGTGTAAAATTTTTAATAAAATTTTTTTTGTACTAGGTCTTCAATAATCTGTGTATATTTAATACTCCTAACATCTTCGTTTAGACCAGCCGTTTTTTACACGTGCAGTGGCCGCAGGTGGTTAGTGGCTGTTGTATTGGACAACACAGATCTAGATCTTCAACTCCTTGTAATAATTGCCTAATAGTAGATAGTAAATTGCTTGTGAAAACTTCCATTAAAGTGTGATCATGAAAAGGGAAATTTTATGCACATTCTAAGTTTAGGATATTAGTAAGGATAAAGCCTCAGCATAAAGCTTTTTGATTATCTGTGAAATACGCCTGTGGTGTTTAATAGTAAGTGATTCTGTCATTTACTAGTGTTACAGTATTGGGCAAGGTACTCAGTTGTTCTTACTATCATTTTCTCATCTATAAAATAGGAACAATAGTACCTATCTCATGGGCTTATTGTGAGCATTTCATAGGCTGATGTGATCGGCACATAATAAGAATTTAATAAATATTAGCTGCTATTTATTATTACTGTCATTACAAGTAGTAATATTTGAGTTAATGATGAAATATAGTGCTATGTAGTTTATCAGGATTTATCTTAGACCTATTTGCCAGGCCTTTCAGAATTTAGTATGGTTGTTTGGGAGAACTACACATCCATACATATTCTTACTTTATTTCCTTTGCCTTTTTCTTCTTATCATTAACCCATATGAGTTTATAGTAATGTTTCTTAGTCTTGACAGTATTGATGTTTTGGGCCAGGTAATTCTGTGTTTTGTATTTACAGCAATGTGAATGCTGCCCTCTGCATTGTAGGATGGATGTTTAGCAGCATCCCTAGCCTCTAGGCCTACATACTAGAGCAACCTCCCAAGTTGTGATAACCAAAAATTGTCTCTAGACATTGCCAGATGTCCCCTTGGCCTTCTGTTTGAGAACCACTGGTTTATGGTCTGACATTACCGAAATGCACATTCAGAGTTCTCCCCAGGACATACTGAAGACAAAGCAATTAGTTCATAAAACTGAGGAGGGTAATATGTTCAGTTTGGTACATTGTAAATCTCTTTTAGTGTTCACACCAACCCTCTACCTGAAAAGACCTAATGATTTATTTTTTTTTTAATGTTAGCCATTTCCATATTCTCTGTGTATGGGTACCATTTGTGAGTCTCTAAATCAATCCTGAACTTTTCTTCTTCGTGTTATTTTTATCATTTTGTCTTTACATCCTTAGAGCACCCCGTATGGTATGTTTTAGAAGGGAGGGCTTAATAGGTGTTTATTGAGTTAAAAGTCCCTCAGTTAATACTAACCACATCTAGATTGCAGCTGTAAATTGAAATTTTTTTCCTGGTTAGTTATCTGATTTGATTCTGCAGTTGGAAGAACAAATGTAAATAAATTTTAAGGTTTCACTTTAAGATTTGAGTTTATAAAAAAATTACCTAACAGTTAAGTTTACTGATTTTTTTTTTCCTAAAATTATTCTCTTTGAAGTTGTTTTAGTGAAGTGTGTTGATGGGCTAAATAATATGTAGGTATATTGTATAATTAATATATAGTGTTGACTTTGTGGGCTCTTTATTTTTTGTAAAGCTGTCAGTATTCCATATTGTTAACAAACAAATGTAGCTTTATTCTTGAGTGGGTTGTAACTTGTGCCAAATGTTTTGAGAGATATTTTTTGTGATTCACAATGTGTGTTTAAATTTGTAATTGCTAACTTTGTACTCCTCTCTGTGTTGCAGTCATATGGTTGATGATATGCTAAGTGCAGATGATGTCAGTTGCAGCAGCTCCCAGGTCAGTGCAAAATCAGAAAAAAATATGGCTGATTTTGATGGTGAAGAATCTGGGTGTGAAGAGGAGCTAGTTCAGATTAATTCACATGCAGAGCTAACATCTCATCTCCAACAACATCTTCCCAATTTAGCATCTATTTACCATGAACATCTTAGTCAAGGTAAGGTTCTGTAGTAAGTAAAATATATTCCTTTATTTAAAATAGGAATAATTTATGTAACACATTGTTGAATCAAAGTCAATGTTTTGTTACTTCAATGTTTTTGCCAAATAATTTTCATATTATAGTTTTTTTCCCCAAGGAAATGAAATTATCATGAATATGGAGGCTGCAGATCCATCAGGAGATATTTAACAAGGAAAAGAAATAAAAATATGTATAAAAATTATAGCTTTGTATTTGAGAAAATATATGGCTGCATTAGATTTTATATTCAGGAATCTTAGGACTTAAAAGTAGCAGATTACACAGAATCACATGTTGTGTGATTCCATTTATATAAAAGGACTAAGATAGGCAAATCTGTAGAAGTAGAAAGTATAGATTAGTGTTTCCCTGTGGCTGGTGAGGATTGGGAGAAATAAGAAGAGGGGTGACTGCTAAAGGATGAGGTGTTTCTTTCATCTGGGGTGATGAAAATGTTCAAAAAACGATGGTTCTAGTCACTCTAAATCAGTCTTAAAAAGACGATAGGACATGACCAAACTAAAGAATAGAGGTTAGAAGAGGTTAAAGAATAGTAGGAGATAAAGGAGGAAAGGGAGAAAAACTAAGAGGGAAAACAGTTCTATAATTGGCAATTTAAAGGTCCATATCCAACCTCTTGCTTGGTTACATACCATCATTAGCAGTTGCTAGCCTAGGACATGGGTTTGGGGATGCCAGTAAATTATAAACTAAGTAAACCAGATAGATTAGGTTTATGCTTTTAAAGCTACGATCAGACTTGGAGATGCAATTTTTGGATCTTGGCAACAACTTTCTGATTTCAAATGTTACTTGCGTATAATCTAGATAAGGTTATTTTGACTTTTTTTTTTCTTCCTTTTTTTTTGGCCGTGCTGCGTGGCTCGCGGGATCTCAGTTCCCTGACTGGGCACCGAGCCCGGGTTCTCAGCAGTGAGAACGCAGAGACCTAACCACTGAACTGCCAGGGAATTCCCTATTTTGACATTTTTGTTGTTATTGTGGTTGTTGAGAAATGAATGGGTTAAGATTGAGGCCAGGGCTTCCCTGGTGGCGCAGTGGTTGAGAATCCGCCTGCCGATGCAGGGGACACGGATTCGTGCCCCGGTCTGGGAAGATCCCACATGCCGCGGAGCGGCTGGGCCCGTGAGCCATGGCCGCTGAGCTTGCGCATCCGGAGCCTGTGCTCCGCAACGGGAGAGGCCACAACAGTGAGGCCGGCATACCACAAAAAAAAAAAAAAAAAAAAAGATTGAGGCCAATTTAATTTTATACCATATTTATTAAATTTTCACTGTTCTATTCTTAACCCATTTTCCCTTTATTCAGTATTGTACATTTTTTTTTACTATATGAAGTTAGAAATTGAGCAAAATATTAGATGTATTAATGCTCTCCAAATCTACTTTGTATTACTGTGTATTTAATACTATAGAGAACTCTTCCAACACAGACAAACAATACAATTTTAAAATGGACAACAGGTATGAATAAATTTAGTTAATTCATAAATGAAGATATAAAAATGGTCAGTAAATACATGAAAAGATGTTCAATATCTGTAGTCATCTGTGAAATTCAAATTAAAACTACAACTGATATTTCTACTCATTTGGGATGGGTAAAAAATTAGGGACTTAATGATATCAAATGGCACTAAGGATGCAGAGCAACTACAACTCTCATACATTGCTCTGAAGGAGCTTAAAATAGTACAGGCAGTTTAGAGTACTGTTTTAGCAGTTTCTTTTTAAGTTAAACTTGTACTTACCATATGACCCAGCAATTCCTATTCTAGGTATTTACCCAAGAGAAATGAAAACATACATCCACAGAAAGATTTGTACCTGAATGTTCATAACTGCTTCATTTATGAACCTCAGCTGGAATTAACTGGTAGATAAACAAATTGTTGTATATTCACAGTGGAATAAAAAGGAAAGAGCTACTGATACGTTCAACACCATGCCTCAATATCAAAAAACATTCTAAGCAAATGAAGCTAGACAGAAGAATACATACTATATATCATTTATATGCACTTCTGAAATTTCCTAAAGTAATTTATAATGGTTGACATCTACTCAGTGATTGGTGGTGGGGATTGATTGTAAAGGGACACAAGAGAACTTTTTGGGGTGATAGAAATGTTCTGGATCTTGATTATGTATTTACATTTTATTTTATTTTATTTTTTTTTATTTTTATTTTTTTGGTGATACACGGGACTCGCACTGCTGTGGCCTCTCCCGTTGCGGAGCACAGGCTCCGGACGCACAGGCCCAGCGGCCATGGCTCACGGGCCCAGCCGCTCCGCGGCATGTGGGATCTTCCCAGACCAGGGCACAAACCCGTGTCCCCTGCATCCGCAGGTGGATTCTCAACCACTGCGCCACCAGGGAAACCCTTACATTGTATTTTAATACAATTAATTTTAAAAAGTAAATACCAAAACAAATAAACCAAACAAACCCCAAACTTAAAAAGTCAAGCTGCAAACAGGGAGAAATATTTGCAAATCATATATCTAATAAAGGGCTTGTATCCAGACCATATAAGAACTTTTACAACTCAGTAGTAAGACAACTTAATTAAAAATTGGGAATTGATTTATTTCACCAAAGAAGGTACACAAATGGCTTATAAGCACATGAAAAGATGCTTAGCATCATTAGTCATTAGGGAAATTAAAATTAAAGACCAGAATGAGATTCTACTGCATATCTATTAGAGTGGCTAAAATTAAAGAGCGACCATACCTATGTGTTGGAAAACAGTTTGGCAGTTTCTTCTAATTTTAAACATACGTGTTTACCTTATGACCCAACAATTCCACTTCTAAGTATTTACCCTAAAGAAAAGAAGGCATATGTCTATACAAAGACTGGTTACATCAGTGTTACAGCAGCATTATTCATACTAGACAAAAACTGGAAACTATCCAAATTTTCAGTAATTGGTAGATATATAAACAATATTTTCATATAATGGAATATTATTCTGTATTTAAAAGGAACACACTACTGATAGGTGCTTCAACATGGATGAACCTCAGACATTTTGCTAAGTGAACAAAGACATAAGACTATACATACGTATTGTATGATTCCATTTATATGAAATTCTAGAAAAGGCTAATTTATGGGGATGGAAGAACAGACTAGGGCTTGGGAATGGGATCAGGAATTAAATGTAATTAGGTATGAGGGAATGCTTTAGGGTGGTGAAAGTGTTCTAAAATGGAATTATGGTGAAGGTTGCAGAATTCTCATTTTAATGAAATCAATGTACATGTACAGTTTAAGAGGGAAATTTCATGGTAAAGCTGTTAAAGACAAAGAAGCATTTTTTCTTAATATAACAGAGCTAGGGAGAATTTATAGTCTGGCACTCAGAAAGTCTGAATTATTATAATAGATGCTTTGAATTTAATTGAATGTTTTGAGTAAATCATCTCAATTAAAAAAATCTTTAGGTATAAGACATTTTATAGAAGGTCATTTAGAGGAACGTCCTTTGGCTATATAGTTAATTCAGTTAAATTTTCTTCTTAATGTTTAATTTGGGTTTCAAACATTTATATGCAGTTCTCTTGACATGTGGAAAACATTAAATAATCATACTTATTAGTAATAGTGAGGAGGTTATGAAATAGTGGAGAGGCTATGAAAACTTCTTATTTTACTTTAGTAGTATCAAACTCTAAACAGTACTATTCTCTCATTCATAAAGCAACTGTGTTAATCTTGTTTTTAATCTTGTGATGTAAGAAGAGATTTATTGTTATACTTCACTTTGAATTTGTTAACTTTATGAATGCTGTAGTTCACTTTACAATTTCAGTCAACTGCATTCCTCTATAGTGTGTTATATTTTGCCCCTTCAGGACCTACAGTTCATAAACATCAATTCAGCAGTAATGCTGTGACAGACATTAATTTGGATAACGTTTGCAAGAAAGGAAACACTTTGTTGTGGGATATAGTCCAAGATGATGATGCAGTAAGTTATTTAATAAAGCTAAAAGACTACAAAATTACAGCAAAATGCATTCAGTATAAATAATAACTTTATGTATATACATTTTTTGTAGGTTAATCTTTCTGAAGGATTAATAAATGAAGCAGAGAAACTTCTCTGTTCCTTAGTATGTTGGTTTACGGATAGACAGATTCGAATGAGATTCATTGAAGGTTGCCTTGAAAATTTAGGAAACAACAGGTAAATAGGAATTTAAAATTTTTTATGCAATAATCATATTCATAATCAATGTTCTTATTGACCTAGATATGGTGGGTTCATAGCATTTAATGTACCATTATCAACCTATTTTTTTTTTTTAGTAATTGTGATTTTTATATTAGTTCTAAACTGTTTTCCCCCACAGGGTTTATATGTTATCACACAGTCTTGCTTTTTTCAGCACTTTTCGTCACTCTTGATTAGATCCACTCCAACAGAGACAAAGGAATACTGTCTTCTTGATTCTGGGAACATGGTGGTGATTACTCTATTTTCAGATTACAGTTTATATGTTCTTGAACTGTTATATATAAAGGAAGCTAAATACAATAAGTGAAGTTAAACTTAAGCTGAAATATAAACATTTTGATAATGGCATTGTTCTTCCATCTGGATGGATCTTTTGACTTCTGTAGTGCACAAAGAATTAGGTTAGTTGTGTTTTTTCCGTAGTTTGAATTCTGCTGTATATTTATATACTTCTTATTGGGGCTCAAATAATTACCACAAGTTTCTTGATTTTCAGTTCTGTTCCATTGATACAGTCTCCAGTTTCCCTTATACTGCTCTGATAATATTGTTCCATTCTCTGATGTAGTGAATTCAGTTATTAATTGAATATATATATTTTTTAATTTATTTTTTTGTTTATGATTTTTGGCTTTGTTGGGTCTTTGTTGCTGCGTGTGGGCTTTCTCTAGTTGCGGCGAGTGGGGGCTACTCTTTTTTGCGGTGCGTGGGCTTCTCATTGTGGTGGCTTCTCTTGTTGCAGAGCATGGGCTCTATAGTGCATGGGCTTCAGTAGATGCGGAGCGTGGGCTCAGTAGTTGTGGCTCGTGAGCTCTAGAGTGAAGGCTCAGTAGTTGTGGTGCACAGGCTTGGTTGCTCCGCGGCATGTGGGATCTTCCCGGACCAGGGCTCCAACCCGTGTCTCCTGCATTGGCAGGCAGATTCTTAACCACTGTGCCACCAGGGAAACCCCTAATTGAATATATTATATTAATATTTTCAGCTTATCTCTGCCCAGGCTCAATATAAATGTCTAATTTTATTGAATATTTAACTGCTTCAAAAAATTTTTTTACCTAATTGAATTAGAAAAAGTATGTGCAATATTTAATTTTCTTCTTTTGATCTTTAAAGGGCCATAATTGGAACAATCACAATAGAAAAATTGTTTATTCATGCAGGTATAAGAAACCACTAATAGACCCCTGTTAGTGGATCAGTTGCCTCATTTGGCATATATTCTTTAAAAGGAATGCTTTTAATGGGTGGGTGATATTTCATCATTTACATAGGTATTATAGAAATTAGTGTAAAAATGTTTTGTCTTTTAAATATTTTTTAAAATATTATTTATTTATTTATTGTGGCTGCTCCGGGTCTTAGTTGCTATGTGCAGGATCTTCATTGCAGCACGTGAGATCTTTGTTACGGCATGTGGACTCTTAGTTGAGGCATGCAAACTTAGTTGAGGCATGCATGCAGGATCTAGTTCCCCAACCAGGGATTGAACCTGGGCCCCCTACATTGGGAACGCAGAGTCTCACCCACTGGACCACCAGGGAAGTCCTAAAATGTTAATTGTCTTTTAAAAGTCTTTGTGAAGCTAATGAACACTTTTTAAAGTTATATCAGTTTTTATTCCCCAAAAGTACATCTGCATATCCTGTGGCCCAGCAGTTCCACTGCTAAGTATGTGCCTTTTAATAATACATCCAGAAGGTCACCAAAAGACACATTCAAGAATGTTCATAAAAGCATTATTCAAAATAACTATTCTTTGTACTGCTATCCAAATGACAAAAAAAGAATAGGAAGGAGAATTAAATTGTGGGCTGTTTGTTGAATGAAATAGTATATATATAGTAGTAACAGTGAAAGAACTACAACTGCATGAAATAGTGTGGTTGAATCTCACAGACATAATGTTGAGTGAAAGAAGCCACATGTAAAAAAGTATATCTCTATTACTCTGTTTATATAGAGTTTAAAAAAAGGAAAACTGGGACTTAACCTGGTGGCGCATTGGTTAAGAATCTGCCTGCCAATGCAGGGGACACGGGTTCGAGCCCTGGTTCGGGAGGATCCCACATGCCGCAGAGCAACTAAGCCCGTGCGCCACAACTGCTGAGCCTGTGCTGTAGAGCCCATGAGCCACAGCTACTGACCCCGCGTACCACAACTACCGAAGCCCGCACACCTAGAGCCTGTGCTCCGCTACAAGAGAAGCCACCGCAGTGAGAAGTCTGTGCACTGCAATAAAGAGTAGCCCCCAGGGCTTCCCTGGTGGCGCAGTAGTTGAGAGTCCGCCTGCCGATGCAGGGGACACGGGTTCGTGCCCTGGTCTGGGAAGATCCCACATGCTGCAAAGCGGCTGGGCCCATGAGCCATGGCCGCTGAGCCTGTGCGTCTAGAGCCTGTGCTCTGCAACGGGAGAGGCCACAACAGTGAGAGGCCCGCGTACTGGGGAAAAAAAAAAAAAAAGAGTAGCCCCTGCTCGCCGCAATTAGAGAAAGGCTGTACGCAGCAACGAAGATGCAATGCAGCCATAAATGAATAAATTTAAAAAGAAAATCAGGAAAACTATTGTATTTAATAGTCAGGATAATGGTTACTCTTGGGTTGTTAGTGACTGGAAAGGGAGCATATCCCAAGGCTTCTGGGATGCTGGTAATAATTTCTTTCTTGATGTTGGTGCATGTTACACAGGTATGTTCAGCTCCTAATATTTTGAACTGTCACTTAGGTTTATACATGTATGTTAACTTCAATAAAAAGGAAAACAGCTATGTGAAAGATGAAATATCATGTAGCCTTTAAGAGTCAAATGTTTTCAAAGATTATATAATGATACGGGCATATACTCATAGGCCCATTTGTTAAAAAGATTGCAAGCAATATGTGAGACTGTAGAATGTTTATTTCTGGGAGGAATCAGTTAATTTTTTTCTTCTTTTATGGTTTTCTATTTTCGAATTTTTCCATAATGAGCATATATTTTTCTAAGTAGTATAGCTTAAAAGAGACAAAAGGAAAATTCTGTGTATAAAATGGAAAATCATCAGTTTGGATTTTTATTAAGCTTTAATTTGTTCACTCCCAAATCACTTGAAGTTGAAGCATTTTTCATTTGTTGGAGGCAATCCTATACCTAATCATAGTTACTTAATGGTTTATTGATATATAGTAAACATAACTATTATATTGATGTTAATTTTGGCCTCAAAATTTACTCAGATGGTTGCTGTACATATTACGCTAGGCCTATTATTTATTGGTTATATATGCCAGTACTTAGAGCATAGTGGCATTTTTTTAGCCTCTGACATATGCAACACATCCATTGTATACCAGCTGAACTTACTGAAGTTATCATGCAAACTGAAAAATAATTAATTTTTTTAAACATTATTAGTTCCGGTTTCCTGGTAAACTAATATTTTGGGGTTTTTTTAAAACATCTTTATTGGAGTATAATTGCTTTACAATGTTGTGTTAGTTTCTGCTGTATAACAAAGTGGATCAGCTATATTTATACTTTTATCCCCATATCCCTTCCCTCTTGCACCTCCCTCCCACTCTCCCTATCCCACCGCTCTAGGTGGTCACAAAGCACCGAGCTGATCTCCCTGTGCTATGCAACTCCTTCCCACTAGTTATCTATTTTACATTTAAACCAGTGGTTTTTAATGGGGGTGATTTTTTTTCTCCCTAGGCAGTATCATCAGTATCGAGATATTTTTGGTTGTCACATTACTGAGTGGAATTGGAGATGTTACTTTGGGCTAGGGATGCTACTAAACGTCCTTCAATGCAGAGGACAGCTTTTCACAGCAGAGTTGTGTGAAGTGTCAGTATTGATATCAGAGTTTGAGAAATCCTGTTCTGAACACAAGAATCCTTTCTCCAAGGATTCCTCTCCCCCTGAGTTTGCCATCACAGTAGGAAAGGAATGTTGCGCAAGGGTGTTAATATTAATAGGAAAGCTCTTCCTTATGTTGAAACAAATGGGCCATTGAAATCTTAACTCATTTACCATTTTCCTGACATTTGACTGAAAAACCCCCACAGATGTCTGCTTCTTGATGATGTCAATTTTTTATGTAGTTTACACAGGTTTTATGTTTCTTTTTGCCGTACATGGGCCCCTCACTGTTGTGGCCTCTCCCGTTGCGGGGCACAGGCCCTGGACGCACAGGCTCAGCGGCCATGGCTCACGGGCCCAGCCGCTCCGCGGCATGTGGGATCTTCCCAGACCGGGGCACGAACCCGTGTCCCCTGCATCGGCAGGCGGACTCTCAACCACTGTGCCACTAGGGAAGCCCCTATGTTTCTTTTTATTTTCTCTATGTTGACTTTAAAATTTTCCTTCTAGTTCCTCACTTGCCATGGTTTATAGACCTGTCACCAATTTTTGTTTGTTTTTGCTGTTGTATGGTCTTATTACAGTTTATTTTACAAAATGAACTTAGCTGTCTTTTGAACAGTAATATGGGCTCATTACTTCTTCGGAAGCATAGAGATCTGAAAAAAGAAAAGTCTCCCATAAATCACACATAATTCTGCCATTTATATGGAACCCACTGTTAACACTTTAAAACACTTTTTAAAGGTTTTCAAGTGTTTACACTTTAAAACACTTTAAACATATAGCATGTGCCTTATGCACATTTAGCCTTAGGCAGATTGTTTTATAAAGCATATAACATTTCAGCGGTGCAGGAGGTTTAAAGTTACACACGGAAACACATAGTAGACTGGTTTGCAGAATGTTGTCATAAAGTGAGAGCATGAGGTAGACAGTAGCTCCCACAATGAAAAATCCATTTCTTTTTAGCTTGGTATTTGTTACTTTGGGTGAGTGAGATAAGACTGCTGTCTAGTGAGTAGGGTGGAAGTAGGAGTTGGGTTGTAATCAGCCCCTTAGGTGTTTTATGTTTACTAGAAGGCAGGTTCACATCCTGGGCTAGGTACCTCCTGAAATTCTGTGGCTTCTTGAGAATTGATTTGAGACTCTGTCTGGGAACGTATCCAGTGTGCTATTTTTTTGCCATTCGTTATGCAGTAGGTAGTTTAACCCATGTGTGAAATTTTTTGCCTTTGAATACTAAAGTAAAAATGCTCATGTGTCAGGGATTCTGTTTACATAAATAAAGGTTCATATAATTAAGAAACGCATGGTACTATGTAGTTTTTTTTGGTTTTGTTTTCTCTCTGTAAAGACTATATTATATACAGCATTTCTTGTCAACTCTTGGTATATACTATAGTTTAAAATGACTGAGGGACTTCCCTGGTGGTCCAGTGTCTAAGTCTCCACGCTCCCAATGCAGGGGGCCTGGGTTCGATCCCTGGTCAGGGAACTAGATCCCATATGCTGCAACTAAGAGTTTGCCTGCCGCAGCTAAAAGATCCAGCATGCTGCAACTAAAAAGATCCTGCACACAGCAACAAAGATCCTGTGTGCCGCAACTAAAACCCGACGCAGCCAAATAAGTAAATATTTTTAAATAAATAAATAAATAAATCAACAGTAGCATTTTGTAGAACACACCAGTCTTCTTCAAATGTGGAGTCTAGGATTAGGTGAAGACCACTAGCAAATATGTTCATTCTACTAAAGCAATATAAAATTACATTGGTAATTCTTAGAGTCACACCACACTATCGTATAGTAATAAGCTCCAACAAAGGTTGCAACAAAACCTTTGTATCAAGCAAAGAACCAGGGCAGTCTAAGGTAATAATAGTATTTTTCTTGAGTCTAAAAGTAGTGTAGTGATCCCTTTGTATCTGTGGGGGATTGGTTCCAGGATCCCCCTGCAGATACCACAATCTTCAGGTGCTCAAGTCCTTTATATAAAAGAGTAGGGGGCTTCCCTGGTGGCGCAGTGGTTGAGAGTCCGCCTGCCGATGCAGGGGACACGGGTTCGTGCCCCGGTCCGGGAAGATCCCACATGCCGCGGAGCGGCTGGGCCCGTGAGCCATGGCCGCTGAGCCTGTGCGTCCGGAGCCTGCGCTCCGCAATGGGAGAGGCCACAGCAGTGAGAGGCCCGCGTACCACAAAAAATAAATAAATAAATAAATAAATAAATAAATAAATAAAAGAGTAGGACAGTTAGCTCTGTATCCTCAGTTGAGGAACCTGCATATGAGCTGACTGTATCTTGTTACTCTGGACCATTGAATCTTTTCATCTTAAACATATTGTTGCCTAGGGTTGTGTGGTTTGGTATTTGAAATTTTCACTCTTGGAAGAATTTGTGAATGTAAGTTTGAATATAACAGTAATTTTGATGTTTTTCATAAGCATATCAGCAGTCAAAACTATTTGGGCAAAAAAGTTGATAAGTCAAGGTGTAATATCTCATAGTTGTTATAGGAGAAGTGCTATGACGTTATTTTATTTATTTTTAAAAAATTAAATTTTTTATTGGGTGTAGTTGATTTACAGTGTTGTGTTAGTTTCTGCTGTACAGCATGATATAATCTTACTTGGAATAATTTGATATATGTGATCTTGTAAAGTTTCCTTTAATGTTGGAATATAAGTTATTATTGTCAACAAACAAATACATGCTCTTACCCCGTTTGTAAATATTTTACTAATTTTCATTCTATAATCAGTACTTGATATCATTTTTTCCTTTCAAATTTATCAGTTTAAATAAAGTGTTCCAGAGTTTGGGGATCACTTTGATTCTGGATTTGGTCATTTCTTATATTCTTAAATTTATGGCACTTAAACTATTTCTCTTCTCTGTTCTTTGAAATCTTTTTATGAGGAGAAAAATTTGGAGTTTTTCTGAATATTCGGAAAAACTTTTAAAAACTGTTTTAGTCACGTAAGATGTAATTATTAATAATTCAGTGTTTTTATTATGAATTGTGGAGAAAAGCATTCTCCTTAGGTAGGAGTAGAGGTAAGACGAGTCCCATTTCTACAATCCTGTTTTGGGTTCTTTTACATGAACCACATCATTAATCACTCAACCAATACCCGCTCAGTGCCTGGCATCCTATTCTCTAATGTCAAGCATCATGTGCTTGCTTCTACATTGCATTTTATAAAATGAAAACATGTTTATTGTAGAAAATTTGGAAAGTAAATTTAAACAGTCTAGACTCTTAACACCATTGACTGCAAAAGAGGTAATATAATAAGATTTTCAGAAAATATACAACTGCTGCACACTATAAGACTTGCTTTAGTGAGATACGGTATCTCTAGTCTTTGTTTCTTTGTATTTTTAAAGTATTGTTGAAATTACCCTAGGCAAACAATTTTGGAATTTGCTTTTGTGATTTTAGGTGATATTTTTCTGTGTCCTTTTTTCTTTGTGATATCTTATTGATTTTATGCTTGTAAAGTCAAAGTAATATATATATATTCATTCCAGTTTTTTATGTCTTAAGTTTTAGGAAAAACTCTAATGTTTCTGAAACTTTGACAGAGTATTTTAGATAAATAATATAAAATTGAAATTGATTTCCCCTGATCTATCTTGGTCTATCTTCCCAAGCACCACTTCTGTGCGACTTGTTGAAAAATATTAAATATTTTAATATTTAAAAGTATACTAAAATTTTAAATGTTTTTGAATATTTAAAGAATATTTACTTTGCAGTTACTGGATATCAGGCATTTACTGTCTTCGTTGCTTCACTGTATACTTATTATCATTGGCCACACTGCACAGCGTGTGGAACTTCTCCCACCAGGATCAAACCCGTACCCCCTGAGTGGAAGCACGGAGTGTTAACCACTGGACCACGGAGGAAGTCCACTATATACTCTTTAATCTATACTAATGTCGTTTTGATCCTCTGACATTCTTCTAACATGCTGTTTCTTTCGTCTTCCAGTAGTATTTTTTCTGTCCTTTTCCTTCATAACTGTAATATAGCATTTTACACTGTTGGTCTTCCTCTTTGCTTGAAAATCTTGCCTTTAAGTTCTTTGCTGGTTTGTTATTTAAGGAAATATATACTCAGCATGCACCATATGCAGGGATTTTTAATGAATAAGACAGTCTTTGCTCACATTGAGCCCATTCTAGTGGTAGACATATTAAATAAAGGAATATTCATTAGGTGATGATGAATGAAGGAAAATTGGGAAGGAGTCAAGAATAATAGAGGTTCGTGGAGCAATGGAAGGGTGTTATTTAATATAGAGTTGTCAGGGTCATCCTTCCTGTTGACAGTTGAGGAGACCTTAATAAAGTGAGGGAAGGAGTCCTTCAGGTAGCTATTTAGGTAAAGCACATTCCAAGCAGAGGCAATTAGCAAAGGCCCTGAGGCGGGAATGTGCTCGTGTGTTTTGAAGGAATAGCAAAAAGGAAGATGGGAAGGAAAATAGGTTAGACTGATAGAAGGAATGGGGACAGATCAGACAAGGCTTTGTAGTTAAATTTAAGTACTTTGGATTTTATTCAGAAACATAAAGTTTTGTAGTTTCTCCTACTCAACATTCGCCACTGTTTTCCTCCCACTCAGAAGTGTAGCCCTGTATTCTAATATCCCTGGTACTCTTAAATTTTGAGTAGGCATTTTTGAGGACTTATTTGTACTCCATACTTGTGGGTAGGGTGCCAGCTTTTTCTCTTTTAAAAAATTCTTTCATGAAGCAATACTGGCTCCTAAGCTTAAAAATAAAAGAAATTCAGTAACTTTATTAGAGTGTATCCTGCTTCTTTCAAGGCTCATGCAGGCAACCTTCTTGCCTACTAGGACTTCTGGGATTTGCATGTCAATATGTTCCCTGTACCCCCTTTTCTTCCAGAAGATAGACATGCTCAGATCTTCTTGAGGTTTTAGAATGATTTTCTATTGCCTTTTGGCCCTTTTATACTTGAGGTATGTGGTGTGCTTCTGTTATTAGCATGGCTCATAATGCAGTGATTCTAATTTTAGATGGAGATGATATTAAGTGAGAATTAGGGAGAAAGTGATAATTTATATAGTTTGAAAAATGTTCTCTACATTTATTGTTTGTAGTCCACAAACCAGCAGTTTGAGTATCACTTGTGAGCTTGTTACAAATGCAATCCTGAACCTACCCCAGACCTACTGAATCAGAATTTGCATTTTAACAAAATCCCTGCAGCTGGATCAAGTGCACACTAAACTTTGAGAAGCCCTGCTCTAGATAGTTTACCCAAGCTGCTGCTTCCTGTTTTCCTTGATTAAATCCTCAGAAGCACCTATGACTTGTTAAAGAATACTTTCATTAAAAAAATTTATATTTAAATGCTCTTCACTTGCTTTTATACTCAGATATTTATATAGCGTATTTTACTTTAAAAGTCTTGGATTGGATTTTTACAACTTGGATTTCTTGCCCCAGTGTATAATAAGTTGATACTTTAGGAAAAAACTTTGTGTTTGCATAGAAATGTATGTGAAGTTCATTAACTCTTTTTGCATTTAAGATTTTAAATAGCTGAATTTCTATTAAGATCTAGAATCATTGATACTATTTAAAATTATTTCATTCAATAAATACCTGTTCTTGCTGTTTCAGATCAGTAGTAATTTCACTTCGTCTTCTTCCAAAATTGTTTGGTACTTTTCAGCAGTTTGGGAGCAGTTATGATACACATTGGATTACAATGTAAGTAAATAAAAGAAACAGATGTATTCATTTTCAATATTTTTTCCCAGTCATAATTATCAAACAAGGTTTTGAGTAACTTACTAGCTTTTATTCTGTACCAGGAAAATATGAATTTTGTATAATTCAAATGTTTGCTTAGATTTCTGAGTGCTGTCTCTGTGACTTAGCCCCATGGAGGTTATGTATATCCCTGTCACCAGGAAGTCTGACCTTTGTACTCATTGTAGTTTGAGAAAAATATTGTAGCAATTAATGCTTTAATTTTAAGGTAAAGATTTTTAGTGTATCTGAGCATGGCAAAAGACTCCTGAAGAAGATCCACACATTAAACACTCTAGGATGCCTTTAATTTTTCCCATTACTAGGCGTTGGTTCTAGACATTACATCACGTTAGGGATCATTTTGACACCACCCTATTACTCCTTTACATATATAGAGAATTTATGATTAATGTTAAAGAATTCTTTCAAGGATAGTACTTTGATGTGATATTGATCTAATGTTTGAGAATATTCTAGAGAAAGTTGGCTATCACAGGCACTTAATTAACCTCTAAGAATGTATTATTTGCTTTATTCAAAATAGACTTTTTGGAGAGATTTCAGAGACTTTAAATTTTAGGAAAAATTAGACCTGTTGAAGGATTTATTTGTGAGGTCAAGTAGGATGGAGTTTTATCTAATTCCTTCTCAAATCTAAGATTAGTTGGTAGGAATACTTGCTTTCAAAATGAATATGATTTTTAAAATTCTTAGAAGTCTGTACTATAGTTCTAAATAAGATGAAGTTAGTTCTTCTGAGTTATAGCCCTTGCTGGTTGTTTTTCTTTTAATAGAGGATCTGTTTAACCTGAACCTCTATTACTGTTTTTTAAAAATCATCTTAGAAAGTCTCTTTCTTTGGTTAATATTTCAATGTGACCCTAGTGACAATTCTATTTGTGAGTGCAAGGAAGTTCTTTGAGATACTAAACAGAGGAGTAGGGGAAAGCATTTAGCATCCTTTAAGTACAAGAGTACCATGAGTTTTATTTCATTGACTCTCTTCCCATGGTTTTTAAATGGCTGAATTACAAAATTCAAAAGTATTAAAGTGATTCACTTGTAGCTTACCTGGGCAAGTTGGTATTGTAGTCATGTGAGGAGGTTTGAATTAAGGAGTAACAAAAGATAACATTCTTATAGAAGTGCGAAGCTACAAATATTCAGTTACTTATCAAGTATACCTGAACTTAAGTATATTGAGTTGAAACCCTTTTAGCTTGTTCCTTAAGTTAAACATAAATAAGCTCAGTTAATTCCAACATGAGGCTGGTATCCTAAATCTTATCAAGTGGATCACTTAAAAGAACTGAGCTCTTATGATTAGTTGGCATCAATAACAACAAAAACTTCCACTTGGTGTGAACCTATTTGCAGTAACACTCAGCATTTGGGACATACTGTCTCTTAAACTCTTACGGCCTATATTTTAAAATTGGAAATTATCTCTGATCATCTTAATAAATCTTCAGGTAACCAGCAAACAGACTGGCGAGTGATTGGCAATGCAAGAGTAACTTATTTGGAAAAGAAGGCTATAGCAAAAACATGATGTAAATTACATTTGAAGTTTTGGAATTTCAGTACTCCTACATGGTAGTGGTTATATTGCTAATAAGTATTGTGTGAGATAGATTATGTTAGTTATGGACCCTGCTATCTCTAATTGTATTTATCACTATTTCTTTTATCTTCTATTGTTTCTAGTTTAATACCTGAATATTTCTTTGATTAAAATAAGTTATTTTTTAAAATAAGCAATTATTGACAGTAAAAAAAGACAAACTGATTGATTCATTTAGTTTATATTATATGTGTTCTGTATGCCAGGCACTCTGCTAAATAATGACCAAGGTACACAGTCCATCCTTAACATGGACTATATTGTAGTTTTTTAATTTAACTCATATTAGTCATTTATAATTAGCATTCTGGCAGACATTTTATCCCCTTCACAGAGATTGAGTATTTTGAGATTAAAACACAGTGGTGCTTTAACTTCATACAAATTAAGGTGTACTGCTTTATATCTTTTCACAATTCAAATATAAACAGAACTTGTGAGTTTTTGATAATTGATAGATTTTGCTTTTGAAAATTTTTTAAGTACAATTTTTTTTCCTGTTCTAGAACAGATTTATTCTCTTACCCTGTGCCTCTAAAACTATTTCTTCTTTCAATTGGTCCAGGTGGGCAGAAAAAGAACTGAACATGATGAAGCTTTTCTTTGATAATTTGGTATACTATATTCAAGCTGTAAGAGAAGGAAGACAAAAACATGCACTGTAAGTATACCTTAACTACGTAAGTTACGTGTAAGTAAGTGTTGATTGTCTTTCCTGTGAAAGCTCATTTTCCAGTGTTCCTACTCCTACTCCTTTCCTTTCATATAATAAATAAATGTAATGAAAATTTTAGTAATGAAATTTTTAAGAGAAAGTTTCTTTTTTAAGTTGAATTATATAAGGTTATTTTTATAATTCTTAACCTTAGGAAAATGTAGGTTATATAACTTTGGGGGTTGATTAATCTTCACTATTGAGTTCTGTTCATAAGTCAGTGTTTTTCAGGAATCAAAAGTAAATATTTTTTTCAGAAATCACCAGTATCCTTATATTAATGTAATGATTCTAAAACTTATAAATATTTACTTCTGAACAAGTATATTTATCATAGAGTTAATTTAAAACATTTTCCTTTATCATTATAATTGAATACTAGTATTAGAACGTTTAGGATGTGTGAAAAAGTTAAGAATTGTGGTGTTATATAATAGCTGGTTAATGTTTCATCATTAAAATGTCTGGGTATATTGAAGTGAGTTTGGATAAGAATTGGTAGAAGTTGGGGTGTTAGTGGTATAGCTGTGTTTAAATCTTCTTATAGGGAGATGCCTGCCTAGAAGGAAGCATGGAGAATTCAGAAAGTTTTTGTTTGTGAGTCAGTTGGTGGAAACTGATGGTCAAGTCTAGGAAACCAGCTAAGTGTCAGTATCAGCATGTTAATAAATAAGAGAAGTAGGCACAGTATTTATTGAGAAAATATCCACACAGTAAATTTTCATGTAGATCAGAATTGATCAGATTGTATAGTGTTCAGAAAAGCCATAGGCCTTTAAAGCATACTTATTCACCTCCAAAAATGAAATCACATTTTCCCCCGACAAATCAGTTCTTTCTCCAGCTTACTCTACCCTTCAGTGTACCACCCTCCTCCTAGTCTCCTAAAACTTGGAGACTTGGGGCCCTTTTTGTATACTTTTATATCCAAACGTGAATAATGATGTTAGTGGTGATAAAAATAGCCATTATTTGTTGATGCTTACTATGTGCCAGATACCTTTTAAGTATTATTAACTTCAAGATACACAGCTTACTTGAAGTAGGAAATCTCATTTTAAAAATGAGAATGTATAAGCTATGAGATGATAAATAATTTGCCCAAGGTCACAGTTATAAATTTATAGATTTTATAAGTAGTGGAGCTAGAATTTCTATAATTCATTTTATAAACACTCATTTTATTAGTAGTCAAGCAGTCTGTTTTCTGTAATTCATATTCTTGAGTGCCACATTATAGTGTCATTAATCTCTAGTTATCTTAATGTTAAAATATATCCCATGTTTTTTTTTCGCAAGTTGACATTCCCACAAACACTGTTCCAGTTCTTTAACCAACATTTGGATCAGTTTTCTTCCCTCAGCCTCCCCCATGCTTGTTAATTCCTTATCCTTATTAAATGAGGAAGGCATTAATGATATTGGTAGAAAGCACATGGGCTTGAGAATCATACAGACCTGTGTTTAGATTATGAATCTGTTGTTTTGACCTTATTTCAGTTACTTACCGCCCTCATAAATCCCCATTATTTACCTCATGAGTTTTTTCCTGTTTGATTTTATTTTTTAAAATTAATTAATTTATTTATTTTTGGCTGCATTGGGTCTTCGTTGTTGTGCGCGGGCTTCCTCTAGTTGCAGCGAGCGAGGGCGACTCTTCCTTGCGGTGTGCAGGCTTGTGGTGGCTTCTCTTGTTGTGGAGCACGGGCTCTAGGTGCATGGGCTTCAGTAGTTTTCGCACGTGGGCTCCGTAGTTGTGGCTCATGGGCTCCAGAGTGCAGGCTCAGTAGTTGTGGTGCCACAGGCTTAGTTGTTCCGGGGCACGTGGGATCTTCCCAGACCAGGGCTCGAACCCATGTCCCCTGCATTGGCAGGCAGATTCTTAACCACTGAGCCACCAGGGAAGCCCCCCCTCATGAGTTTTTTTTTTAAGAATTAAATGCAATAATTTAGTAAGCTGTATCTGGCACATAGTAGGTTATATATAAATTGTAGTTACTTGGCTAAAACAAACTATGGTATAACATAAACAAAAAACTTGCCTCCTACCCCCATTTAGATTGTCTACTGCATCAAAAGTAAATTCTGCTTTCTTCAGTCTAGTATTCTGGGCCCTCAGAAATCTAAACTCAACTAACCTTTCCTGTTTTATTGTTCAGTGATTTTTTGACATTCTGTTCTTCAAGCCTGTCAAATTATTTCTGAGATGTTTCCTTAAATTTATTCTGTTCCACAACTTGGCTTACAAAGTTACCTCTGTACAAGATTCATTCTCTTTAAATCCTTTTAAAATTCTAAGTGTTCTTCAGAGTCTCTTCTCCTTTAATTATTCTTCTTCAAGCAGTGGTAAGGATTAAAGCCTTCTGATTCTGTATCTCCATACATTCTCTATAAAAGCCTTAAGATCAACAAGGAACAGGAATAAAACCACACTGACCAGCATTATTAGGAAGCAGAATTCAAATTACATGTCAACAGAGAAGTAAACACTTAAGTTGCAAAAGAGCTCCCACCAGAGCCACACCTGTGGGCTTGAAGAGCAGGGATGGGAACTTAAGAGAGGAGCATGGAAGACATAGATGAGTCATGCTCAAAAAGAGAAAGTCCAACATTCAGTGCCAAAAAATGTACACAGATCTGAGACTTGGTTGTTGACAGCATCGACAACAGGGAAGTTGCTCACTTTGTTAGTGGAGGCAGAGAGGCAGAGCCTCACAGAAGCATTCCTTCTTTTTTTTTAATTTAAAGAAGCACTGGGGCTTCCCTGGTGGCACAGTGGTTGAGAGTCCGCCTGCCAATGCAGGGGACACGGGTTTGTGCCCCGGTCCGGGAAGATCCCACATGCCGCGGAGCGGCTGGGCCTGTGAGCCATGGCCGCTGAGCCTGCGCGTCTGGAGCCTGTGCTCCGCAACGGGAGAGGCCACGGAAGTGAGAGGCCCGCGTACCGCAAAAAAAAAAAAAAAAAAAAAAAAAGAAGCATTGTTTCTGTGGTGGAAAAAATGTGGTGCTCTTTGGAGATGAGTTTTATACTTTTCTAGGGCACACCAGAGTATCCTTCCAGTCCTCCAGTCTGCCTTGTTTCCTGACATTTTAGGAGAATAAAATCTTAGAGCAGAGAGCTGTCCAGACTATTTTGTTATAATTCCCTTGATTCTTCAGGCTCAAAACAGAGTTGTACATTTGCTGCTCTTTGTTAAAGCATACTGATTTCATGAGTTTGTGGCACATTACTTTGCATTTGTTCAGTGGCGATTATAGTAGGCAAGTTCTAAGATTTTCACATAGGACAAAAAGATTCTTGTGGCATTAAAGATAACATTTCATTTCATAAATGGACATGTTACATATTTCTTGAATCCAGTTGCCCCTAGAGAAAATCCTGTGTTAACATTGAGGCTATCAAGTGAATGATTTTTTTTTAAGGTGTCAGTTTGTCACTAAAGTTTCATGCCCATGGGGAGATTATTTTTGTCCTGTGTTTTCATGTCAGGAGCCATGGACAAGCTCACGAGAGTTTATCAGTATTGATAACACTTTTGATTTGCATCCCAAGAAATTTCCTGGTTGATGATTTCAGCAACCAATGGGATCCTGACAGAGCAGGCAGAGTCATTTGAAGTGTGGAGCCAATGGCACTACTGTGGAAGCCGAAGACGGGACTGGATCCATGCCTTCTAGGGTTATAGGTCCCTTACTCTGAGATGCAAGTATAGGGGAAGGAAGTATTCAGGAAATAAAGGCACTTTGTAAAGGACAAGAAGGCATCATTCCCCTTTTATGTCTGTGACCAACGTTCCCGATACTCAGGGCATATGATGTATGATAGATCTCATGTTTGAACCTGTACTCCAAGATCTCTGCTACAAAAATCTCTGTCCTTTTAGTAAAAGGATGAAAACTATTAAGAGCAGGCCTTGAATTTTATCTGAATAGTGTTCTAGTCTGTGAGTTCCACCCCCACCCCCACCCCCAGTTCCCAGCCACCTTGCCGTAAGTACTTTCATCTTCATGAAGGACACTGCAACAGTGACGAAGCAAAAGTTCATCTTTTCTTTTCCATTGTTAACACGAGACAGTAAAGAGAAGCAAAGATATATCCAGCAAACTCAACCTTTAGGAAACCTTAACTTGAAACTTCAATGACGAATCTAGTGTAATTTTTGAAACCAGCTAACTTTAGGAAGCTTTTAGAATTTTGCACTTACTTAAAGATGTTAAGAAATTGATTTAAGAGGCTCTTTGACTCTTTGCAAACTGGGATATAGATCATGGCCCAGACTGGTTGCTGCCTTTTGTTGGCAAGGTAATTTGGGCAGTTCCTCCACAGCCAGCCTTTTGATTTGTAACATAGAGATAAGAACTCATGATTGATTTAGTCTCATTGATTGGGTACTCAGGTGCTTGTGGGAACTAGAATATTGTGATACCACAGTCACAGTTCAATATGCAGTTCATGGAGTTGCTAAAGGAATCCTAAAATGCAAACCTGATCATTACTACCTTTCTTTCCCCAACACTCTTCTGTGACTTCCTTATGTGTCCAGAATAGTATCAAACTCTTCTGACATTCATGCTGGCCATGATTTGGCCCCTGCTTACCTCTTTAGACCCATCTCCTACCCTTCTTCCACCACAGACCAACACCTGCTTCTTAAAATGCTGTTCCTTTGCAAATGCCTACAAACTGAATTCCCAGAGAACCATGTGAAATCACCTACTTAACAAGCTTTCAAAGCAACTCTTAAATTATCCATTGAATTTTGTACACATGAATTATAATTACTTAGATTTGAAATAACATTCAGAAATGCTCAGTTTGTATCCACTGTTTTCTTTATGAATTAGATTTATGGAAATGATATTTTATTAACATTCCTTGTTAAAGGAATATAGTATTATCCCTGGAGGGACAATGATAAAGAAACATGCAGTTTCTAGATGGAAATGTTTTTTATTAGCTATTCTAATTTATGTACATATTACATAATTTTAAAATGACATTTCTTTTGTTCCACTGTTGAGTTCTTATCTACTTACATAATTTGAAAGTATGTGTTCTAATAATTTGCATATTTTTATAATATTAAATAACATAAATCTCACATGTAACATTTGGCTTTGTGGCCATTTTTTGTGTGTATAACCAAAGATATAATTAAAATATTTAATAATTATGGATGTTATTAAATGGAATTTTACTTATTTCATATAATTTAAGATTAGGACCATTAAATCTTTAAAAATATTAAGAAATAGGATCTCTCAGTTAATTATTTTAATGACTTTTAAAATACAGGTACAGCCATAGTGCCGAAGTTCAGGTGCGGCTTCAGTTCTTAACTTGTGTGTTTTCAACTCTGGGATCACCTGATCACTTCAGTAAGTTTTTAAATCAGTATTTTAATCAGTTTTTAGATCTTCCTTGGCTCTTGAAAGAGTCCAGTTAAATGTACTCATGCCTTTAGATTTCTGTGGTGATCAAATTATTCTCAGTACTGAATGTCCTCTCAGTATGTATGGCAATGGGAACTTGCCACTGACACATTCTTGTTTCAGGCTCTGAAAGTACCATTTTCTTAATGAATAAATGACTCATTTCAGGGACAAAATATTTGGGATGGGAGAACATTATCATGTTAGGGTGACTGTATTTTATATTACCTTTGGTTATAGAATATTCCTTTCACTCCGGTTGGAAACAGCCACTGTCTGCATATTATTATCAGGGCTGATCTTTTCCAAGATGGGTTGGCTTCATAGGTGATAGAGACTTAGAGACCCTCATTTTATTTAGATGAATCTCAAACTCAATTTCATTAACAGTTAATCTTAAAAAAAAAAAAACAAAACAGAGAGATTGGTCTGGTATATTCAGAGTGTGGACCATTTCCAAATCCACATGCTAAATATTCTCACAAGAAAAGAGGAAGCTTGATTTCTTTTGGCCAGAGCTCCTTTCCTCTTGCTAGACTGACTGTGTTTTCTTTCACGCTCCACACACTTCTTTTTCTGTGTGTCCCTGTCAACAAACCTCATTTGTTAGAAGGGCATTCTTTCTTTACCTGTGGTTAATGTAATCAAACTGGTGAGTGTTTTGCTAGCCTGAGAGATGTCTTCATGACTCTTAAGTCCATATATGCTTGAGATATGCCATGCATTTATTTTACTGTTTAAGTCTATAATTTCTTCTTTAAGTCAAGCTGTTTGTAATAAATGTCACTAACATTGTGATACCAATAGATATCAAAATGAAGACACCTGTTTTTGATAGGAAACTTCTGTTTCATATTACTAGGTCATTTGTTACACCCATTATGAGTCATAATATACAAGAAACAAATAATATAAAATATTTTTTAAAATCTTATACATGGAGAAGTCAAGCCAAAACAAATATTGTCAGCATAAATAATTTCACATGACCATTAAGTTTCATGTTTGTTGAGTATAGATTTTTATTGGAAAATGTTAATCACTCTTTTCAGTATTTGAGTAATGAATTATTTATTTTGCTGCTCCCATTCCAGTGAACACAGTATGTATTCATACACAGTATGTATGGGCTTTCAATAGCTACTGTACGTATAGAATCATACTGAAAACTTCACTTATCCCGCATCATAATTGTACTTCTCTAACTGGCACAGTTCCTTTCAGGTATAATATGGTTACTCTAAAGTTATATTTGATAAGTTAATACAGGTTTTTAATATACCAATAACTGTATTCCTTTAAAAACTTAATAACGGCAGCTTATACATTGCCTATTGAATGTGAATTGGTGATTTAGCCATTTATGTATACACTTTGGTTTTGTTTACTATAATTAACCTGGATGCTTTTTTTTTTTTTTTTTAAGATTCTTACCTATCTTCACTTATCTCTCTTCTTAATTACTTAATGTGTTTAAGTTATAATATACACTAAAGGTTATTTCTAGTTTTTTTTATGTTGGCTCCCAGGGACACAAATTCTTCTTAGAACAAGTAGTCCATACATTAACTGTTTTTGTGAGTAACTGATTGGATACGTTTTTCTGATTAAACTCTTCAGACTGATATTGCTACTAGGTAAATATTGGGTTGGCCCAAAAGTCCTGTTCAGGTTTTTCTGTAACATCTTATGGAATACTTTCTGAGGTGCTTTTCATATTCTGAATCTCATCTACTTTTTGGGGGTGGGGGTGGCAGTGGCAGTTCTTACGATTCTATCATGTTTTCAAATGACTTCTGATTCTGGGGAATAAGCCTAGGCTCTAGAATCCCTTATGTTATACTTTAGAAATCCCCTGTTACGCTTTTATTCTACCCTTTTGGATTGTCCCACTTATCCATATCCAGACTTGTGATTGCCCTAATGCCTTCTCTTTGATTCTGAATCGTTCTTCTGATTCCTTCTGCCACACTTTGGAATTATCTAATACTTGGGTCAAAGTAGTATACAGATTTTGTCTCATTACATTGGCTTCTCAGTTAATTGTATCCCCTGATGTGTTGCTGTTCTGTTGTAGGCAGTCAGTTTCCTTTTGTTTTATTAATCATAAGAATCCCTTTCTTCATAGTTTTCAAAAATAATGCTTATTGGCATTTATTGTTTATCTACTATGTACATAGAATGAGCTTTGAACATGACATGGTATCCACTCTATTTTTAACCCTTAAACCTTAGAACTAACTGGACTTTGGGAATTACTTCCCTTTAATCATGTTTGCTGTAATACAATGATATGTTCATATTTTAGGGAAAATGATTTTCCAGAACATGACTCTTCTAGGATACTTACATAAGTCATGTTTTTTTAGATGATTTATATATGGAGTATATTTAACTACATTTGAAAGCATAAATTATATGAAATCTCTTATGAAATAATTTTTATAGAATGTTATGAAATATCTCCTTTATATTTCTATATATATATTGGTGCTTCTAGTATATTTAATTAGGATGAAAATGTTGTATGTACCAGGATTTAAAATTTGTAATGTTTATCTAGGGTTAAGTTTGGAGCAAGTTGATATTTTATGGCATTGTTTAGTAGAAGATTCTGAGTGTTATGATGATGCACTCCATTGGTTTTTAAATCAAGTTCGAAGTAAAGATCAACATGCTATGGGAATGGAAACCTACAAACATCTTTTCCTGGAGAAGGTAATTTTATTTCTTGACAGTTTATTTGTATTGTTTTTCTATATTTCCTTTTTCTTTCTTGAAATGTAAACTGCAATGTTCATTTTTTCCTGTTTGAAATACTTTTTAAAAAACTAGACAAATATACTGCTTTTCAGCAGTCCTTATTTAATTTTTGCCACTTAGATTTTGCTTTAATTTTGTCCTCTACAGTGTTTATATCTAAATGAATACTTAGTTTATATTTACAAAAATGTTATGTTCCTTAGCTAAAGTACTTAAACTGACAGTAATTAGAGTAACTCTTGGTAAACACTAATAAGAAATATGGGGGCTTTTGGTGTGTATTTTAAAAAATCATGAGTAACATTGTAGTTCAATTTTTCAGGGGTGGTGCCCACCCCACTAGTGTGAGAGCCGTATTCTGCAAGTCTTTCCTTAAATGGTATGGTTTTAGCCAGTCTTCCCACAGATATAAGCCATTGTTCAGATTTGTAGATTTCTGGGAAGGTGTTTTTAGGAAGTGCTGTCATGATACTAAAGATACTCATCTATCCAATTTCTGTTTTTATTTATCAGGTACCACAGTTGGTTCAGGTGATAATTTTCCATTTGAATTTTAAAACATTTATGATAATAAAGTAATAGACTTTATTATTCCTATGCTAATATTTGAGATTATAAAGGCTCTCTGGGAAGTCTCTGCGACAGAATTGAGTACATATGAATGAGTTTTGGTAATGTAAATTAAATCACTTAATAGATCTAAGACAAAGCTACAAATAGACCTTCAGTTATCTTCATTTCAAGCTCTAACTTATACACAAACTGTACATGTGGCTATACATCTTATAAATGTGTGTAGTGTAGGTATACAGTAAATAATAAAATTTAAAATTTTTCTTTGGTTTGGGTCCATGTACATCTCAAAAATTGACACACATATCAGACAGGTTTCACTTATGTCATGAATAAAATTTTCATTAAATTATTATCTATTTCTAAATTATCACTAAAAATCTCAGTTGATATGTTCTTTTCTGCAATGTTTTTTAGTAAAACTAGGTTTATTAACTTAAATCTGTTACGTTAAATCCAATAAAGTGAAATCTGCTAACTTAATTATCATACTAAACTTCCTTCAAAACTTTTTTATTTTTTTAAGATGCCCCAGCTAAAACCTGAAACGATTAGCATGACTGGCTTAAACCTGTTTCAGCATCTCTGTAACTTGGCTCGATTGGCTACCAGTGCCTATGATGGTGGTTCAAACTCTGAGGTATGGATTTAGGTTTGTCATTTTAGTAGGTCAGCTTGTAGAATTTTTTTTGTCGTTCCTCAAATTAGATTATTGAATTATATAGTCTACCAAGCACTGAATTTACTAACTATGCAGACTTTTATTCTAAGGTTTTAAAAAGTTTTATCTTTTGGGCTTCCCTGGTGGCACAGTGGTTGAGAATCCGCCTGGGACCACGGGTTTGTGCCCTGGTCCAGGAAGATGCCACACGCCGTGGAGCGGCTGGGCCCATGAGTCATGGCCACTGAGCCTGTGCGTCCAGAGCCTGTGCTCTGCAATGGGAGAGACCACAACAGTGAGAGGCCTGCGTACCACCAAAAAAAAAAAAAAAAAAAGTTTTATCTTTTGGTTTAAAAAAGTTTTATAAAGCAAAGTTGATAATTTTGCATTACTAAAGATAACCTTGGTTGTACATAATGAAAACTTGGGATACAAACGTCAAGCTATGAAATAATAAGTCACGAAGATGTAATGTACACAAAGGGAATATAATCAATAATACTGTAACAACTTCGTATGGTGCTGGATGGTAATTGATCTTATTGCAGTGATCATTTCATAATGTATAAAAATATTGAATCACTATGCTGTACACCTGAAACTAATGTAATATTGTATGTTAACTATAACTCAGTTAACATGACTTATTATACATTCCTTGATTAGTAAAGAATTTTGCTAAGTAGAAAGGGTGATTTGTCTAAAATCTGTTTTTCATGCCATTTGTTGTGGCCAGGCTTTTCGTTGCTCTTGGGCAACTCCAGAATTCCTATTGGTAACTTCTATTCTGAAATGGAGTCCACCTAAATCATTTCTGACCATGAGGCATGGTGATCAGTTCATTAACTGAAGACTGTCACAAATTGCTAGTCTTATCTCTGGTTCTGAGTTCCATTTGCCTAGTTGGGTGGCTGCAAGATTTTGTTGAATGCATTATTCCTAAACTCACCTAACACAGATTGTTATTTGAAAGTCTTCCTTATTGGACATTTGTTTATTAATGATAGCTTTGATTAATGCAGTATCCACTAACATTTTTCATTAATTTTCTTTAGAGGTTGAGTTGTATATAATAGAAAACTGGTGTTAATCTATGTGGTAAAAAATAATTTTAATTGTATTTAGAATGCTTTCATAGTATCTTCCTACCATCTTTCCTGGTTTGAATAGTGTTCTGTTCTGTTTGTTTGTTTTTGTTTTTAATTTTTTGGTCCTAACTCTTACTTTGATAGCACTATGATAAGTTTCAATTTGGTGATTTCAGGTAACCAGACAGATCTGACTTACCTAAGTAGTCATACTCTAATTTTGAGATAATACTGCTTTTTAAGTAGATGATATGAACACTAAAGGTGTTCTGTTCCCTATCAGAAGGTTATCTTTCTTCACCCTGCTCAACTTTTGAGAACTTTCATTCTCCACTTTTTCTATAATTTTCATTGAAAACTTTTTTTCATCTCATGGTTAATGTCATAAATTTAAATGTCAACTTTGGTTGGCGAATCTTTTTTATTTTCTGTGAATACCTGAAAGCAATGACTTTTTCAGAATAAGTTGGATGAAAGCATTAACATGTTACGCTAGTAATTATGTGTTGTTATTACTTTGTAGCATGTTTTGAGGACTTGCGTTTTTCCCACTATGTAGTCACAACTTTTGAGTCAAACATACACATACATAGTTAGATGATTTATAACTAAGTATTTTTACAAGTACAGGTATGTTTCAGTGACAAGAAATTTCCAAGGCTTTTATCCTTATTATTATTAAATATTAGTTAATAACACTAAGTAATTAGGAATTGCCTTTTAAATATTTTATAGGATATTAAAACTCTTTGATATCAAATGAGTTTTAAATTTGTAACTGCTCTTCTAATAATTTACATTGTTTGACAAATAATAACATTTATAGATGTCATATTTTTCTTTCTTAGCTTTGTGGTATGGACCAATTTTGGGGCATTGCTTTAAGAGCACAGTCTGGGGATGTCAGTCGAGCAGCTATCCAATATATTAACTCCTATTATATTAATGGTGAGTGATTTGAAATATTGTCTGATAGGTAATTTTTTATGTAAGTATTTTTTGTTTAGCTATAATTTGTTTTCTTTAATATAGCTAAACAAGAATATAGGATTGATATACATATCTAAACATCTGATTTTCAGGTAAAACGGGTTTGGAGAAGGAGCAAGAATTTATTAGTAAATGTATGGAGAGTCTTATGATAGCTTCGAGCAGTCTTGAACAGGAATCACACTCAAGTCTCACTGTTATAGAAAGAGGACTCCTTATGCTGAAGACACATCTGGAAGCATTTAGGAGAAGGTAATTTTTTAATACCACATTATTAGAATGAATTTTAGGCTTTTTTTATGCTGATATGTCCAAAATATTCTTAAAATTAAACTAAAGTTTTTCTTGGGGGCAGGTAGAAAGCATAACTTACCAAAAGTGAAGGGTTAGTAATGGAAGTAATTTTTATTCATGATATGTACCATTTTGCTGTGGAATAGGCAATATAGGTTCCTGGTAAATACTGCAGAGCTTTAAAAATCTTAAGACTGAGAAGATGTATGAATAAGAATCTCTAGACAGAATTCCATCTTTGAGAAAGTATTACTATGATTGAAATGACAGAACACCACCACCAAAAAAAGTTTCACTAAAACCCTCACCAAGAACATCAAATAATCTCTCATAGTTGAATCAAGTTGAGTCATTTGTTTCATTTGCTGTTTTTTTTTCTTCCTGGACTAGGAGACAGTATTTTAATTTTGAATTTCCATTTACCATGGAAACATGATCAAAAAATTCTGTGTTAATGAATATCTGTATAATTAATTTAGACATACCCTGTGTAATACAGAAATAAAGCAAATTAACATTTATGAATATATCGACTGAATTGAAAGGTGAGTAGATAGTTTTAATTAAGAAATTCTGTTTGTTAAAAATCATGAGTAAATGTAAAAGTACAAAGAACTGTTGAAAAAAATTGTTAAAATTAATAACTTCTTTCAACTTCAGAGCTCAGTTTGATAATGAAAAACTTATACAATTTGTATATATTGACCTTTTGTTTTAAAATATCAGGGAATACTGAATAAAGATTTTCTACACATTCCTTATAAATAACATGGCTCCTTTAAAACATTTAGGCATTGCAAAAATCTTTATTTTGATTATGATTATAATTTGTGGAAATTCTATTTAATTCCTTGTGTTTTTAAAGAATGTGTAAGGGAACGCTAGAGTTTTTCGCACAGAAACTTCACACTGCCTCATAATTGTGACCACTTTAAAAACTAAAAATAAAGAAGCAAATGTGGTGATATGTCTTACTCAAATTGATAAAAAATTAATACTCATAAAATTCAGAAATTACACTAAGATAATACTAAAGAAAATCAAAGTCTCTCTCTTTTCCTATTAGCAATATTTACTCTTAATGATATGATAGGTATTCTTCTAAAATTTTGTCTATGTTGCAGGGCCTACAAACAAACCAAAAAGGTCCTTTTGATTCAAGCCTCTAGTCCTCATACAGTGTTACCAATGGTTTTAAAATAAGCAGTTATTTTAAAAGTCTTTAAAAACAAATTGTTTCCTAAGACGTTTTATAAGTTTAATGAATTTCAGTTCAAAAATTCCTTCTCAGATGTACAAACTTTTTTCTAACTCAAAAAAATTGATTATAGTATCCTTGATAGAAGTCTTTGTATTTGTTTACGTTCTACTCTAAAAGTTAATGTTGGTGTTAAATAATTTATATAAATACTGTTTTGTGGATGGCGAGTAAAGAAACTAGGAAACAATTGAATATTCAAAAGCTAAGAGCTACTTTTAAAAATTATCTAGGAATTTTCATGCAAATCCTTGTGTAGTATCATTGTACAGTTTCAGGTGCTTAATGTGCTAAGTGCTACTCCTAATTTAAAATTGCCTTAACATTTATAAAATGAAAATATAAAGTAATTACTGTGTTTATGTATTCCTTATATTAAAAAGTAAATAAAAAATGTCTTTTTAAAAGTGTCGCTACTCCAAATTTAAAATTGCCTAATATTTATAAAATGAAAATATAAAGTAATTGTTGTGTTTATTTATTCCTTATATTAAAAGAGTAAATAAAAATGTCTTTTTAAAAGGGTATTCTTTAAAAGAAAATAAAAAGGGGTATTCTTTTTAAAAAGAGTTAAGTGGTCTCAACCAGGAACGATTTTGTTTCCCAGGGTACATTAGATAATGCCTAAAGACATTTTTGATGATCACAGCTTAAGGGAGAAGGCGGTGCTGTTGGCGTATAGTAGGTAGAGGACACTGCCAAACATCCTGCATTGCACCAGATAGATCCCTTGTAAAAAAAAATTATCAAGCCCCAAAAAATTGCTGTTTTGCTCATAGAAGCTGGACATTGGATCACTTCTAGGAAATCAAGTACATTTATTCCCTTACTTGCCCTCCTTCTATTCTAGAATTGCTGATTAGTTTTAGACATTGATAATTTTTTCTTAACTAAATTCAGGTACCCTGGATCCTGTCTTCAACAACTGAAAATAAGTTAGAAAATTAATATTTAGTGTCATTGTAGATGCCTGTTTCCTTTGAAATATTAATCTTTATAACTCATTTTATGATTTTAGCAGTCATGGACTCGGCCCTCAAGTTGTTAGGCTGGTTAACATATATTTACTACAATACAGTTCTGTCTTTGAAAAATATTTCCTAATACCTTTTTTCCTCTTTTGAAAATAGGAATGACAGCTTGCCATATACTTACTGGATTAGTTTGTTTCTTTAAATTTCTCCTGCCTCTGCTACTCCCCTGCATACCCCCGCACCCTTAAAAAAAAAGTGTTCCTAATGGGTCTCTTTTTTTTTCAGTAATTTTTCTTAGAAACTAATTTTTAAGGAGCTTTTAACTATATTTACACATTTAAGTTTGATTCAATATGATGAATCCAAACTTAATGTTGTAGAGTAAATTGGAATGTACTGGACCCTTTTGTGGGTGCTTTCATTTTTTAAAATAGTAAAAACTTCTGTAACATTAAAATGGTTTATAATGATATCCTTCCTGTGTGTGGTTTTTGTGTGTTTTAGGTTTGCATATCATCTCAGACAGTGGCAAATTGAAGGCACGGGTATTAGTAGTCATTTGAAAGCACTGAGTGACAAACAGTCCCTGCCGCTAAGGGTTGTATGCCAGCCAGCTGGACTCCCTGACAAGGTAGTTACATAGTTTTAGTTTCCAAATTGGTAACATTTCCCAGTTCAAATATATGTTCTTTTTGTATTTTTAAATTGGTTGCATCTCATATTTCAGATGACTATTGAAATGTATCCTAGTGACCAGGTAGCAGATCTTAGGGCTGAAGTAACTCATTGGTATGAAAATTTACAGAAAGAACAAATAAATCAACAAGCTCAGCTTCAGGAGTTTGGGCAAAGCAGCCGAAAGGGAGAATTTCCTGGTAAGTCCATCAGTTCAAATTTTCATATTTTCTAGGTTCTATTATATATCGACTTCACACCTTTACTTCTTTGAAGACTACCAACCATGTTCATGACTCTCCCTGTACCCCTTGCCCCCCCGCCCCCCTGCCATGCCCTCCCCTCCCCTTGGTATGGTGCCATTGATTCTTAGGAGTTAAGTTTTTTTTCTTTTTTAAGATGTTATTTTCAAACACTTTCCCTCATTTTTCTCAAAAAAATTCTACTTTTGGAGGTTATTTGATAAGCAGAGTGGGAACTAATAAGTTTAAGCGTCCATACACTACCTAGTACCCAATTTTACCCAGTACATTTTTTTTCTATTTTGATATATTTTGTTGTTGTTTTGAAGCGTATGAAAACAATATATCATTAAGTTTCATCTGTGCATCTCCCCTTACCTCCAAAAATGTATCATATTAAGAAATTTTTCATGTGGGCCTGATAGGTATATTTGATTCTTCCCTTACTGTTAAGCCACTGATGCATCTTTAGTGTCTTTCCATAGCACATAAAATAGGAGCTAAACAGAGGAACAACCAGGAAAGCTGTTGATTACAGTTTAAAGGTCTGACATTGTAACAGGCTAACTGTATATTTAGGGAAAAGTCTTAAAGTTTTAAAAGCTTCTTTTTAGGACTTTTAACCTGCTTGTGTGCAGAGTGATAATTCTTTGGCATCCTTTAGTAAGAAGCCAACAATATTTGCTACACTGTGCTTAAGATGAAAGTATATGTATGTGTCTTCTAAAGTATATCAGATCCTTTTTAAAAATTAATTAATTAATTTTTGGCTGTGTTGGGTTTTCATTGCTGTGCTCGGGCTTTTCTCTAGTTGCGGCAAGAGGGGGCTTCTCTTCGTTGTGGTGCACGGGCTTCTTATTGCAGTGGCTTCTCTTGTTGAAGAGCATGGGCTCTAGGTGTGCAGACTTCAGTAATTGTGGCTCGCGGGCTCTAGAGCGCAGGCTCAGTAGTTGTGGTGCACACTTGTTCCACAACATGTGGGATCTTCCCAGACCAGGGCTTGAACCCGTGTCCCCTGCATTGACAGACAGATTCTTAACCACTGCACCACCAGGGAAGTCCCAGTATATCAGATCTTAAATTTTGTTCTTGAATAATTAATAAGTATTCTTGGTTAGAGGAATAGAGGTTGAAAAGTCTCCCTCCTACCCCTATCTCTGAATCTCCCATTTCCCTTTCCTGGGGCAAATGTTCTTAGGTATTTTTCAAGAGATAATAAGATTATAATGTAAGAATGTTTGTATATACACAGTTGACCCTTGAATAATGTGGGGGTTAGGGACACCAACCCTCCACACAGTCAGAAGTTCATGTATAACTTGTAGTTGGCCCTTCATACCCACAGTTCTCCCATATCCATAGTTCTGCATCTGTAGACTCAGCCAACTGAGAATCATGTAGTACTGTAGTATTTACTACTGAAAAAAATCTGCTTATAAGTGGGTCTGCACAGTTCAGACCTTTGTTGTTCAGGGGTCAGCTATATACTTAAAACACAAATGGTAGCATTCCTTTTATACTCTTGACCCCTTGTTTGTTGTGCTTAATATTATCTTAGAGAACATTCCATATTAGTACATATAGAACATTCTTTTTAAGATCTGCATTGTCTGTAATATGGTGGGTACTATGATTTATTTTACCTGTTCTCTATTAATGGACATTTGTTTCCTTTCTTTTGATATTATAGTGTTATAGATAGTATCCTTAATACATACATTATCTAATGCATGTTGGCTAAATACCTAGGTATGGAATTTTGATTTCAAAAAGTATGTTTTTGTTAACATTGAAATATATTGTACATAAAGAGAATATGAAATGAGTAATAATAAAATGAAAACCACCAATGTACCTACCACCCAGATTAAGGAGTAGAACATTATTAGAAGCTAGTTGTGTGTCCCTCCCTGATATCATCCTTTCAACTTCCCCTTAACACTATCTTGATTTGTTACTCTTTTTTTGGTGTTCTTTATAGTTTTACCTCCAGTTTATATATTCCTAAACAATGTATTTAGTTCTGTGAAAGAGATAAGTATGCACAAACTTTATGGATTAAGGAAAAGAGAGTACGGCCTTGTTAGGTCACAGAAGAACACAAGCTAAAGAGGGTGTACTTTCACCCTCTCTAAAGATTTGTGTAAAGCCTCATCTGAGGTTATCAGTGAGAAAATTCTCAAGTTTAGGTCTTGGCACAGTGAAGACATATTTTAGTGTTGTAATGTTGACAAGATGCTGAAATACCAACAGAAATACAGTCACAGAGTCTCTTCTTTTTCTAATCTCTTCGTGACCTACTTTAGCTCTCAGGAATAGATCAAAATAGAATTTCTTTTGTGAGGTAATATGAATGTCTTCTGCTGATTTAAGCAGTAGGACCTGAAGGTGAGAGTAGAAATTTCACTGTCATATTCTGGTAGTGAACATGACTGGTAAAGACAGTCTGGATTCAGATAAGAATCTGGGCCAGGTTCACTTGCCATTCTTTCCTTAGACAGAGAAGGTATTATGAAGGCAGCAGAGATTTTGGTCATGTGTCCCTCAGTAATACATTTTTCTAGTCACACTGATCCTATTGACTATCCTTCACATCTGATGCACAGCAGTTGGATCTCCTTTATCATCCTCATAATTCTTTTTGTCTCTCACCTATGTTGACTATTCTGTTTCCAGTGTTCCATACCTTCTTTATTGGTTCACTTTTTTATTTGGCTGGAATACAATGCAATTGTCCAGTAGCTTCTTGAGAGAATGTTGATATGGGGTAAAGTTTGTGATTCTTTGAATGATCAAAAATACATTTCTCATACTTTAAATGGTGATTTGGCTGGGTATAGAATTCTAGATGAGAGATAATTTTGTTTCAGAATTTTAGAGATATTACTGCATTGTGTTTTGTGGTTCTGTTATTGCTGTTTAGAATTATGAAGCTATTCAGATTTCTGATATTTTTTTACACATCCAATTTTTTTGCCTCTTCTAGAGCTTAATGAATCTTCTTGTTCCTAATATTCTGAAATTTTACAATACTAGGCCTGAGCATGGATCTATTTTCAACAATTGTAATGGGTACTTTAATATTTAGAGGTCCGTTTTAGTTTGGCAAGTTGTATCTTTAAGTTTGGGGAAATTTTCTTGAATTAGTCTTCCTGTGTTCTGTTTTATCATTTATCTCTAAATTCTTTATCTACATGTTTCATCTCTTGGACTATTCCTAATTTACTTATCTTTTCTTTCCTATAATTCATTTCTTTGAGTGTTAACTTCCTGAGAGATGATCTCAACTTTATTTTACAATTCTTTTGAGTTTTTCATTTTTGCTGTCATGCTTTTAATATCAGACATCTGTTTTGTGTCCTCAAGAGTACACCTGTTATCTTAGTTGAAATATCTTTTTGAGAATATTGGGGTTTTTCTTTCCTTAACTGTTGAATCTTTAAAAATCCAGACTGATAGTGCCCTCATTTCAATTAGAATGTTTAGCTAATTACCTAATTATTTTCTGTTAATCTCATCTTGTCTTTAACCTTATATTTACCACTCTGGCATTCTTTATTCCTACGTATAGATTGAAATATTTCCATTTGCTTTCTTTTTTCTTCCTCTTTCTAATGAATTTCCCTTAAAAATGTTTATATTGCAGATCTGGTGATGAATTTTCTCAAGCTTTTTTTGTTTGAATAAAAAGTTTGTTTTGCCTTCAATTTTGAAAGAAATTTTCACTGGATATAGAATTCTAGGTAAAGAAATTTTGTTCTTTCAGGACTTTATAAAAAAATTTCCCATTATCACTTGGCTTGCAAAGTTTCTGACCAAAAGTCTGTGATTTTTCTTATCTTTCATCCTTTGTATACAGTGTGTCTTTTTTTTTTTTTTTTTTCCAGTACGTGGGCCTCTCACTGTTGTGGCCTCTCCTGTTGCGGAGCACAGGCTCTGGATGCGCAGGCTCAGTGGCCATGGCTCACGGGCCTAGCTGCTCTGCAGCATGTGGGATCTTCCCAGACCAGGGCACAAACCCTTGTCCCCTGCATTGGCAGGCAGACTCTCAACCACTGCGCCACCAGAGAAGTCCTATATATTGTGTCTTTTTAACTGCTTCGTTTTGAAGATTTTTCTTTAACATTGATTTTCAGCAGTTTGATGATTATTGTGCCTTGTTGTGTTTTTGTGTTCTGCAGCTTGGGTTTAGTTCAGCTTCTTGGGTCTGTTATGTATTTATAACATTTACCAATTATATATTTTTTCAAATATTTTTTTCTTTTTCCTTACCCCTCTCCATAATTTCTGGGCTTCTAATTAAATGTATCTTAGTCTGTTTGTTAGTGTCTCATAGATCACTGAGGTGCTGTTCTTTTTCTTTATTCCTTTTCTTTTTCTCTTCTTCTCTTTCTTTTCCTTCTCTTTCTACCCCTTCGATCCCTCTTCTCTTTCCCTCCTTTGTCAGGTGTTGATCTTGTTCCTGTGCCAAGTCAGTATAAGTCAGATTATGGATTATAAATTTGTGTCTGGTTTAGGATTTATCTTTTTGAGGTCTTGATGGTTACTGTAAGTGCATTTGATTTCCAGCTTGCAAACTTGTTTGCTATTATCTATTGTCTTTTTTTCCCTGTCAGATGTGTGTAAAATTTTTAAAATTTACTTTATTGCAGCTTCAGAGGATAAAAATTAGATATGTGTTGTTTAATATATCATCATAACCTAAGAATTTTTAAGATTTCTTTTTCCTTTTCTTGTTTTGAAACATTCATTGCATTAAGATATTAAATTTTGGGGGACTTCCTTGGTGGCGCAGTGGTTAAGAATCTGCCTGCCAGTGCAGGGGACACAGGTTTGAGCCCTGGTCCAGGGAGATCCCACATGCCACGGAGCAGCTAGGCCCGTGTGCCACAACTACTGAGCCAGCTCTTAGAACTGGGAGCCACAACTACTGAGCCCACGTGCCACAACTACTGAAGCGCGTGCACCCTAGAGCCCGTGCTCCACAGCAAGAGAAGCCACTGCAGTGAGAAGCCCATGGACCACAATGAAGAATAGCCCCTTCCCACCACAACTAGAGAAAGCCCGCACACAGCAACGAAGACCCAACGCAACCAAAAAATAAATTAATTTAAAACAAAAGATATTAAATTTTTTAAAGGTAGCAACTTTTTCAAGAAACGTTAAGGAATAAGCAATTCTTAGGTTACAAAAGATCCTCTCAAAAGTAGTAGAAGATAGAAAGCTGCTCAGTTAACTGTAAAAACCAATTCAGCCATTATAATTGAAAGTTGATACGTTATGTACACAATGTGTAGGCCTAATTCACATACCAAATAGAGTCCAAAATCCTAGATAAACTGCTAGCCATCTTAGTTCTATTTTGTAACAAAGTCGTGCATGCTTGGGGTCTCTTAAAAACTGGGAAGCAAATCAACTCGATATTATCTTAGCAATACCTCACGACTAAGGATATTTTATCTCACTATTGTAAAAAGATCAATAGTCATAGATTGTATTAGATTATCTCAATAACCTAGAAAAGAAATTTTATTAATAAAAATCTACTGAAGTATTAAAAATTTAATATAGAGTTTCTGTTTGTCTAGTAGCCCATGTTTTTCTTAAGCACTAATTTTAAATGATTTGGATAAAACATTACTGTCAGAAGAGGGAACTCAGTGATAATTTGAGGGTATTATAATGATGAATAGGAAACTAAAGAAATCAAGTGTTTTGTAGCAATTTTAAAAACAGGATACTTTTTTGTTTGTTTGTTTTGCTGCACGTGGCATCTTAGTTCCCAACCAGGGATTGAACCCAGGGCAATGGCAGTGAAAGCGGTGGAAGCTAACCACTGGACCACCAGGGAAGTCCCTAGTTAGGGTACTCTTTTTTGTGTGTGTGTGCATGGGCCTCTCACTATTGTGGCCTCTCCCATTGTGGAGCACAGGCTCCGGACACAAAGGCCCAGTGGCCATGGCTCACGGGCCCAGCCGCTCCGCGGCATGTGGGATCTTCCCGGATTGGGGCACGAACCCGTGTCCCCTGCATCGGCAGGCAGATTCTCAACCACTGCACCACCAGGGAAGCCCTAATACTCTTAACGTGACGTGTTTGTGGAATATATGAGAATAAAACTTTTTTGAGATATGTAAATGAACACTTGAATAAGTGATTATACCTAGCATCTCTATATAAAATATTGTAGAGATGCCAAGTAAATTTCTTCCTTAATATATTTTACCTAAATCTGAATGAATTTTTACTTTAAATTGGATGAAACTGCTCTGAATAATAAACTGTGTGAATAAACTAAACAATATCAGAAGTTCTGAGAGGAAAACCTGAAAGGATAATAGGTGAATTTCAATACTAGCTATTATACATTTAAAAACTACAATATTATCTCATAAAAAGTATTAATTAAATCACAATAGATAGCAAAGAAATAGTCTTATGAGATGTTCGGTTTCGGGGCAGAAAGAAAAACCCAATTTCTCTTATGTTCAGGATGAATTTAAAGTATTCTCTGTATACACATACGTGTGCATACATACAATAAACTCTGGGAAAATTCAGAAGATACAGGATTGAAAATTTATCAAACTTTTGGGAGGGCCAAGGTTTCTAGGCTTAGAAATAATAAGAAGGGAAAAAAAACATAGGCTTAGCTATACAACAATTAGCAATTTTGCTATACAACAATTATACTTTTAAAAAATATATAATTTTATTTATTTATGCATGCTGCACTGGGTCTTAGTTGCTGCATGCAGACTCTTAGTTGTGGCATGAAGACTCTTAGTTGCAGCATGCATGCGGGTTGTAGTTCCCCGTCCAGGGATCAAACTGGGCCCCCTGCATTGGGAGCACGGAGTCTTGCCCACTGGACCCCCAGGGAAGTCCCATACACAACAGTTACATTTAAGGAAAAATACTGAAATGAATCTTACTGGAGGAACCCATTTTCCTTTCCTGTGTTTGAAATATTTTCAGGTAGAATTTTCTTACTTGAGTGGAGGGAAAAGGTAATTTTAAAACGTTATGTGTCTTTGTGGAAAGCAATAATCGGGCTTCACTCATTCCTGAAAATAGTTGGGATAGTGCCTATCCAGTGGAATTTTCCTACATTAAGTTAATAAAATTTAACAATATTTGAGTTTAATTATTCATCAGATATTTCATCATTTTGCTTAACTTTCTTCCCCTATCAAGCATTTTCTTTAAAAAAAGTTTTTTTTTCATGGATTTAACAATAATTAATTTGAATGCCTGCTGTTCTAATGCTGGGAATACATGTGTGCCTTTGTGGAACTGGGTTGGTTTTTTTTTTTAGTGGGGGAGAGACAGATACTTAAATATAATATCAGATGCTAATAAATGCTTTAGAGAAAGATAAAGCAGAGTAAGGGATTAATAGTGAGATGAGGCTTTTTAGATTGAGTAGTTAGGAGGAAGGCCTTTTTGAGCTCACATTTGATAAAAGACTTGAACTGTGGGAATGATCCATATGCATTCCTGGGGAGGAGCATCTTAGACCTTGAGATGGGAACGTGCTTGATGCTTTCAAGAAAGAACATGCTTGGGTGGCTAAAGCATATTTTGGTAAGGACGATGGTGGGAAATGAAGTTGAAGCAAAGAGGACTTATGCATTCTAGAAATGAATTGCCTCAGTCTATTGAGTTCGTTGAGTTTACTGTAATCTAGAATGTTGTAGCTCATCTTTTTTCTTGTCAGAACTTTTTTCTGCCCTATAATCTATTTTATTTTGTGTTGATAGGTAATAACAGGGAAGAGAAAACTCAATCATTATAAATACATGCTGGTTACTTGTGAACTAAGGCATTAATGAATCTGTTTCTCCTGCATGTATTACTAAGGGGAAATGCTGTAGGTTCCCAGAAAGCTCTGTAGTGTTTTTTACTTGTAAAAATTTTCATATTATTAAGCAAGCAGGAATTGATCTTATTAGAGTGGTGCTAAAGGAGGATTTTCTCGTAATTTTTACTGCCTAAGGCTAACATCAGACAACAGAAAATAATATAAGAAGTATGCTTGTCCCTGTTTCCACTGTGCTCAAGAATTCTAATTAAGCTTAATGTCCAGTGGAATTAATTGCTATAACTGTATATTCATGTTGGCAAGTAAGTTAACTCTTATAAAAAAGTTCACTTATGTTTTCTGTTTTTAAGGAGGCCTTATGGGACCAGTCAGGATGATTTCATCTGGACATGAATTAACAACAGATTATGATGAGAAAGCACTTCATGAGCTTGGTTTTAAGGATATGCAGGTACGCGTAAATGTGGTTTGAGTTTTAGTCATCTGTTGACTTATAGTCAATAGTTGTTCAGTTGAAGATACAGTTCAAAAACAGTTCTTACTGCTTTTGTTATATTAAAATTGTAAGGGAAGTTATTTTCTACTTCACAGATTTATTAAACCAAAAACTTGATATGTCTAATTATGTGTTGATTTTTTTCCTCCTGTTGCTCCTGTTTTTATAGATGGTATTTGTATCTTTGGGTGCACCAAGGAGAGAACGGAAAGGGGAAGGTGTTCAGCTGCCAGCATCTTGCCTACCACCCCCTCAGAAGGACAACATTCCGATGCTTTTGCTTTTACAAGAACCTCATTTAACTACTCTTTTTGATTTATTAGAGATGCTCGCATCATTTAAACCACCCTCAGGAAAAATGGCAGTTGAAGATAGTGAGGTGACTATATCATTTCATTTTCACAAAATATTGTTTTGTCTTTCTGTTGAGTGGAAAGTAATTTTCTCAGTAATCTCTTAAAAGCAATAAAACCAAGGAATCCATTTATTAATTCATTTACTATTTAAGTGCCTAATATCCCAGGCGTGCTGTTTACAAGGATCAAAATAGACACAGTTTCAGCCTTCATCGAATCCAGTGGGGAAGACAGATAATTGACATGCCTAACAGATAGTTTCAAGTAAACTAACAGATAAATAGTTTCAGGTAGAGATAGTTGCTACGACTTGCCATTATTAAGGAGTGGTGATAGACAGACTGTTTATATTTTATTTGGTCAAGGAAGGTTTCTCTGAGGGAGACCATATAAATTTGAGCTTGCAGGATGAAAAGGAGCCTACTAAATGAAGTGGATGAGGAATAAGCTGGATAGAGTAAACTGATTCCTGAAGCCCGAGGTATAAGAAGGAGTTAGGCAGGTCTGGGAATTGTTTAGGAGCTGGTAAGTAGAGTGTGGAAGGTAGTGGGAGAGTAAAATGAGGGGATTGAAATGAAAAGATAAACAGAGTCAAACTGGCCATGGCAAGCTATTTCCAATTCACTCAAAGTAAAGTGGACAGCATTGAAGTATTTTAAGCAGAGAGAGAGACATATGTTTTGATTTTTGATTTAAAGGTAATAGGTTTGTTTGACAAGAATAGAAAAAGCAGTAGGGAACCTAATGTACTAGTCCAAGGAAGAATTGACTTTAAATAACACTTTTTTTTTTTTTTTTTTTTTTGTGGTACGCAGGCCTCTCACTGTTGTGGCCTCTCCTGTTGTGGAGCACAGGCTCCAGACGCACAGGCTCAGCAGCCATGGCTTACGAGCCCAGCTGTTCCGTGGCATGTGGGATCTTTCCAGACCGGGGCACAAACCCGTGTCCCCTGCATCGGCAGGCGGACGCTCAACCACTGCGCCACCAGGGAAGCCCTAAATAACATATTTTTAGTGATAACTCACAAACTTAGTTCTGCAGACCAAACCTCTTTTCTGAGTTCCAAACTCATATATCCAGTTGTTTACTTGATGCTTCCACTTGACGTCCCACAGGCATCCATTCTTCTTCATTCAGATAGAATCCACCCAGTTGCTCAAGCCAGAAACCTGGATGCCATCTCTGTTTTTCTTCTTCCTGAACCGGAGTCTATCCCTACTCCTAATCCAATCTACCACACGTAATGTTGTTTTGACCTGTTTTCCACTTAATTTTTTTCCACTGCCGCCATTCTATTTCAGGGCACCATCTCTCTTGGAAGAATCATTATTTTGAGACTGAGTGGCAAATAAAATAGTGGTGCTGAGCTTCCTTGGTGGCGCAGTGGTTGAGAGTGTGCCTGCTGATGCAGGGGACGCGGGTTCGTGCCCCTGTCTGGGAAGATCCCACATGCCGCGGAGCGACTGGGTCTGTGAGCCATGGCCGCTGAGCCTGCGCGTCCAGAGCCTGTGCTCCGCAACGGGAGAGGTCACAACAGTGAGAGGCCCGTGTACAGCAAAAAAAAAAAACAAAAAAAATAGTGATGCTTTTATGACTTTCCTTATGTTAGGCTAACTGTTCTTTCTTTCCCAACAATGTTAAGTGGCTTCTTTCTATGTTTTCAGAATGTGTTTGGTCATGAATGACCATATTGAATCATCTGTTCCCCATAACCTGGTTCCTTTTGTGGTGGCACACTCTTCAATTCCTAAGACATCCCCTTTTTGTTCAAGCAGAATAATCAATAATAGATGTCCATAAACCTTCATTTCCTCACCTGTTAAATTTTATGCCATAAATACTTAATAACCTTTTACTTCATGTCAGCAGTGTATTGCCAGTTTAAAAGAGAGAAAGATAATTATAAGAATTTCCCAGTTTTCCAGGAGGGTGCTAGTGTTCTACACTTTGTGTTATGGGAACATAAGCAGGAAACAAAAATTTGGGGAAGATTTCTGCAAAAGAGGAGTTGTTTAAATTGGGTCCAACTGCTGACAAAGAAGGAAAAGAAGCATTACAGAGTCACGGAAAAGTGAATGGCATGATTGAAAAATTGGGAGTGTGAGTATGATGTAATTCAAATATAAGGACAGAAAGGGAGATTGTAACCTATACCACAAAGGACCTTAAGAGGTTTTTATTCTTAGTAAAATAGATGGCTGTTATCATGGAAGATTTTAAAACAACAAAATGAGATCTTTTTTGGACTTTCAGAAACAAAGTTTTGGTGTTACTATGGAGGATTATATTAGAGAAAACAAAGACCAGAGGTACAAGAGCCAGTTAACAGGTCATTGTAATTGTCCATGTGAGGCCTAAACCAGAGAGAAAGCATTCATTTTTGGGCAGTTATATTATTGAACTTGGTGACAAGTATGCCATTGGTGGTGTGGGGTTTCTTTGTTGTACAAGACCGGTTCAGTCTTGTACAACAAGGATTACCAGAGGAATAAAGGATCTTCACTGTGTATGACTCATATTGTAGGGTCTTTCATTCATAATGTAGAACAGTCTTGTACCCCTGGGAGATTTTTTTTTCCTTCAAGTAATTTTTTGCACAGAGTTCAGTCCCTTCCTCCTTTCCTCCCTCTCTCCCCACCTTCTCTTTTTTAAGCTGGATGTTTACAAAGGAATGAATTTTATTTTACTGAAGAACTCTCAGTGCCTTGTCCCCAAATAAACTAAAAGTGTTACTTGGGTTGCTTCTCTTTATTCATCAGGGCTGTGAAAAGCAAAGTTTACTTTGAAACTCTTGTCTTTAAAATTCTCTTGCCTTCAAAGTATATTATTACCTTTATACCATTATACGAAAAGAACGAAATTACTTTTTGTAGATGTATAAGAAGATTTCTTTGGCATCTCTTATACTGTATAATACCTCAGAATCATTATGACAGCAGCTGGTAGTAGAATAATACTATACAAATTCATACTCTTGAAAATTCCAAAACTTTTGCTGCTTTAGCTTTTCCTGCTTGTTTACCTCTTGGGGTTGTGCTTTAATTAAAAAAAAAAAAAAGAAGAAACTTGCCTATTCTTACATACCTTCTGTAATATTCTTTAGCTTACTGTTATCTCAGTACCTTAGAGAGTTCAAATTTAACAAACGATAATGGAAAAAAGTAGGTTCTTTAAAATTGTTTGCTTTTCTCTTAATCTCTGCTTGTCTGAGACTGGAATATAAGGAAGGCATGGATTAGCAAAATAAGAGAAACAAGTGTACTCTTTTCCCAAGTGTAAGGTCAGGGATTTAATTTACCAGGTCTTTGTCATTCTTAGAATAGTGACCTGCAGGGAAGAAATAGATGATAGTCTTATTGAAATTTACATGGATGGCTTTATAAAACAGACATTTTCACTTTTGTTTGAAAAGTTTTTCTGAGGAAAGTGGCCAGACTTGCAGATCACTTTTTCCCAGAAAAGTGTTCAGTAACAAGTTGAAAAACCACTACTTTGATGTAACTTAATTTATTGAATAAATTTATTTACTGTGTAACAAATACTTTATTCTCACTTTTAAAGTAAGATTTAAAAATATTATCAAATATGATAATTAGTCATTTTATGCAGATCAAACTTAAGTTTAGATGTTTCAAAAAACTGATCTGTCTTGATAAGCAGTTGCTCTTATTTGTATAGAGCTTAAGATGTGAAGAACTTCATCTTCATGCAGAAAACCTCTCTAGGCGTGTATGGGAGCTACTGATGCTTCTTCCTACATGTCCTAACATGTTGATGGCATTCCAGAATATCTCAGATGAACAGGTAAGTCCACAAAATATTTTTACTTCCCTGGAGGATGGTACCAGTTTACATTCCTACTGGTAGTGTATGAGAGTGCTTGTTGACTGGTAACCTGAGTAAACTTTTGCCCATTTAATAGGTAAAAAGTGCCAGTTCATTTTAATGTTCATATATTTAATTATTAGTGAGATTGAATAATATGGGCTTTAGCCCATATTATTATATATAATTATCATCATATATTATATAATTTATATATATAATTATATATATAATTTATTATTATTATTAAACTATTACAAGGCAAGGATTTTCTCTCAAATTATCTTTAGAAAACAGTGAATTTGTCTTTATATTAGTGTTTTTTCATATTACTTAATGTTCTGAATTTTGCTTTGTTTTTGACAACAAAGTAACGTTTAGAGAAAATACCCTATGACTTAATGACATTGCTTCAGTGCTTGTTTTGAGTGCTTATACAAGTCAACTGGTAGAAATAGAGAAGAAAGGAGTCAAAGAAATTTAATATATATTAATATTCCCAGAGGCATGACCTCACATGTATTAAGTATTATATATCTTTGTAAAGATATCTGTTAAAATTAAAGATTATTTTTAAAAGCTGTATAATAAGGAGTTACTTAGTGGAGATACCAACAGAACACCTATAGAACTAATGGAAAAACAATGTCCTAATGTTATTCTAATGGTTATCTATGATTTGGGACGTTGTTATGTGATTTATCAGGTTCTTGTATTTCAAATGACTTGGAAGTGAAGAAGATGGGCCTAGAAAATGGTGGTTGATGACTAATTGTAGCTCTAATAATATCATTGTCAAGGATTCATATTAAGTGTGAATAACACTTTCATAAATTGTGAGTAGAAAAGAACAGTATTTTAAAGTTTATGTATTTGTATATGACTTTTTAAATGAGTAGGTGTCACATAAATATTAAGTACACACTGTACTGCTTCTGTATCCTTAAAAGTTCACACATTCAATTATGTTGCAATGTGTTTTTCATTGGGAAGATGGCAAATTACCTCAACTGTTGTGGAGGTTAACATACAGTTTTTTCCTATGCTGCTGTTGTGTATTAATTTTAACAAAATTTAATGAATAATTGGTGTTTTAAGCATATGATTAGTACCAATTATATAATTGGTCTTCACTTGTTTGAACATATTTCAATATCTATGTAATATTTGAGTTTTTATATATGTCATTTTCTTTAGTTTTTTTGGGAGGGTGTCTCTTAGTAAGTTGGTTGGAGAAACCTGTGTTTCTTTTTTTAATTTAAGTGTAATGATGGACTTAATTGGAAAGAACTGCTCAAAATTAAGAGTGCTCACAAGCTATTATATGCCCTGGAAATTATTGAAGCACTGGGAAAACCTAACAGAAGAATAAGAAGAGAGTCAACGGTAATTGCTTTTCCATTATTATCATTAAATGTTTGTTTTCTCTTTGGAGCAAAATTCTGGAGTATGTTATCTTTTAATTCTCCTGCCACCCTTCCTTATTTATTTATTTATTTTTGCCATTCCTACAGGGAAGTTATAGTGATCTTTATCCAGATTCAGATGATTCAAGTGAGGATCAAGTGGAAAATAGTAAAAATTCCTGGAGTTGCAAGGTTTGATCATATATGTTTTGCAGTGTATTGGTAAAAATAATTTATCTCTAATTTTTCAAAAGAAGTTACCATAGTTATTGTTTTAAACTAACTTACCATTTAAATAAAGCATAGTTTAAAAATTGTGTATTACTCTAATCACAGTAATAAATAAACTGAGATTATTTAATGCTTTGGTGCTCCTAAAGTGCTAAAATAGTGCTAAAATAAGTGCTAAAAATAGCACTTATTATTTTTTCTCCTTCATTAGAATACTGTGTTAGGATATCCCAGTGCCCGGGATTAAATGGTTAATGGAATACAAAGATATGTGTATAGATTTTTATAAGAATCTTTTAAAAAAATTTTTGAAAATTAGTTGTTTGCTGTTACTTTATTGTATAGATGTTATATTGGTTATTTAGTCACAAAGAATAATTTCTTAAATGAAAGATATATAATATTTTACTTACACAGACATACACCCACACCCAGTTACTGAATCAAAAAGCAGATCTTTACTACATTATGTAGCTCTTTCCTCTTACCATTACTCTCACAATTGCTTACAGTTTGTTGCTGCTGGAGGGCTTCAACAGTTATTAGAAATTTTTAATTCTGGAATTCTAGAGCCAAAAGAGCAGGAATCCTGGACTGTGGTAAGTGAAAATTTGCATTTTCAGCCAGTTACAGTAGTTACCCCAGTGAGTCACTTCCATGAACCATTGGCAAGTGTAACTTTTGCTGCAAACTTTATTGTAGTAAAGGAAAGTGTGGAGTATAATAGAAATAAATTTAAGAAAGAATAAGGAATCATTAATTATGCAATAAGAGTTCTCCATGTCAACTCAGTTAAAAAGATTTAAGTGATAATATTAATGACTCTGAACTATAGGTAATTCATGAACATTTTTCCATTAGTTTGGTAAACTATATATTAATATTTATATAGTCTTAAAATTTGGATGCTTTTTAAGAAAAACTTGGTTTTATGTCTTCAGTTTTTTGAAAACATCCTTTTTCTTTGTTTCATTTTGTTTTGACCATTTCTTCCTTTAAGCAACACTACTCAAAAATGTATTTCCAGACCATTTGTGACTAGTCGGCAATGAAAAAGGTACAGGACTTGAGAGTAAGCCTTTAGATATTTTTACAGCAATTGGACATTGCCGCAGTGTATTTTTGATGGTATTTTACAGAATTTTTGATCCTTAACAAAATGGAAGTTTTAGAAAATGGTACTTTATCACTGTTAACTTGACAAAGCACTGTCCTATAATGTTAGGAAAATAAAATTGTGGAATACTTAAAAATTCATAATGCTGGACCAAACTGTGTAATCCAGTTTTGTATTAAATGGAAAGGATGCTCATTTCCTGACCTCCAGCAAAGCAGAATAGCATTATCAAAGATTGCATTCAAATTTTAATTTCTTAGTACTTGTTTTTTAGAATTATTTTAGAACCTAGGAGTCAGATGTTCTTGATTTACTGTCAAATGCTGGTACATCCAAGATATTAATGAAAGAAAATACATTTAAGCATATTGCTATCTACCAAGATTTTGTTAATCTTACCATCGCTTTCAATACTTTTTGTCATTTTTATTTTATATATTTTGCTACAGATATTTTCCTTTTTAGAATGGATACCTCTACTACAGTAATTGTTTTCTGTCTCTTCGAACTGAAATGTCTGTTGTGTTTTGTTGTGTCTTTGTTGTCTCACTGATTTCTTAGAATTATAAGGTGCCTTTTAGTTCTTTGGCAAAGTGGGAGAATTTAAAATCTTTAATGAGTAGTTGTGTGTCGTTTGTAGGACTTTTGTTTATAAACTGCTCTAAGTTTAGCTTTGAATAAAGTTTACAGGTAGTCACATGCTAAAGATGTTCTCTCTTTGTTTCCTTTAAAATTGTGGACACTTTTATGAAGTATTAAGAAAAATTTACTGCTATATGGGACACATTGTAGCCTGGCAACGCTTGAGATGCCCAGCTTGCTTGAGACACTGATGGCTTTCAAGTCAGCTGAGATCCCATATTTATAATGTATCTCTCAATATATTATAGGGTACTGTGGATACTCTTACAAGATGAACAAAATTTCAAGATTTTCATGAAGTCCAATTTGTCTATTTTTTCTTTTGTTACCTAAATCATTGCCAAATACAGTGTCATGGCACTTTTGTTCTGTGTTTTCTTCCAAGAGTTTTATTGTTTTAGGTCTTATATTTAGATCCTTCATTCATTTTGAGTTAATTGTTGTATATGGTGTTAGGTAAGGGTTCAACTTCATTCTTTTGCATGTGGAGATCCAGGTTTCCCAGCATATTTTCTTGAAAAGACTCCTTTCCCCACAGTGAATGGTCTTGGTACTCTTCAAAAATCATTTGAACATATTCGTGAGGGTTTATTTTCAGGCTCTCTATTCCATTCCTTTTATTTTTTTGTCTATCTTTATGCCAGTACTACACTGTATTGATTACTGTAGCTTTGTAGTAAGTTTTGAAATCAGAAAATGTGAGTCTTCCAGTTTTGTTCTTTTCTTTTAAGATTGTTTGTCTGTTTGGAGTCCCTTGAGATTCCTTGTGAATTTTAGAATGGATTTTTCTGTTTCTGCCAAAAACATCATTAGGATTTTGTTAGGGATTGCATTGAATCTGTAGGTCACTTTGGGTAATATTGATATTTTAATAAGTCTTCCAGTCCGTGAACATGGGATGTGTTTCCATTTATTTGTCTTTAATTTCTTTGAGCAGTTTTTTGTAGCTTTCATTATAGAAGTCTTTCAGCTCCTTGGTTAAGTTCATTCCTAAGTATTTTATTCTTTTTGATGCTATTGTAAATGGAATTGTTTTTGTAATTTCTCTTTCATATTGTTCATTGTTCACGTATAGAAATGCAACTGAATTCTGCATGTTGACTTTGTATCCTTCTACTTTGCTGAAATCATTTACTAGTTTTAAGAGCCTTTATATGGAGTCTTCAGGGTTTTCTACATTAAAACAAACAGATAAATTTACTTCTTCCTTTCCAATTTTGATGGCTTTTATTTTTCTTGTGTATTGCTTAGGCCAAAACTTCCACTACTGTGTTGAATAGAAGTGGTGAAAGCAGGTGTCCTTGCCTTGTTCCTGATCTTAGAGGAAAAGCTTTCAGTCTTTCACCATTGAGTATGATTTTCACTATGAGTTTTTCATATATAGCTTTTATTACGTTGTGGTAGTTTCCTTCTGTTCCTATTTTGTTGAGTGTTTTTAACATCAAAGTGTGTTGAATTTTTTCAGATGCTTTTTCTGCATTAATTGAGATGATGTAGTCTTTTCCTTCATTTTGTTAATCTGGAGTATTTACATTGATCATTGCTATGTGGAACCATCCTTGCATTCTAAGAATAAATCCCACTTGGTCATGGTGTATAATCCTTTTAATATGTTGCTGAACTCTGTTTGCTAATATTTTGTTGAGGACAGTGTCTTTTGTCTGGCTTTGGTATCAGGGTTAATGCTCACTTCATGGAATGAGTTAGGAAGTTCCCACTTCAGTTTTTTGGAAGAGTTTGAGGATCGTTGGTATTAGTTCTTCTTTAAACGTTTGTTAGAATTTACTAGTGAAGCTGTCAGGCCCAGAACTTTTCTTTTTTGGGAGATTTTTGATAACTGATTCAATCTCCTCACTAATTATAAGTCTGTTCAGATTTTCTATTTCTTTGTGATTGAGTCTTGGTAAGTTTTGTGTTTCTAGGAATTTGTTTATTTCATGTAAGGTATCCAGTTTTGGGACATACAACAGTTGTTCATAGTACTCTCTTACAATGCTTTTTATCTCTCTAGAATTAGTTGAAATGTTCTCACTTTCATTTCTGATTTTACTAATTTGACTTTTATTTTTTCTTAGTCCTTCTAGCTAAAGGTTTGTCAATTTTGTTCTTTTCGAACAACCAGCTTTGATTTTCACTGATTTTTCTCTAGGTTTTTGTATTCCCTGTTTTATTTAACTCTGCTCTGATCTTTATTATATACTTCTTTCTACAACCAGCTTTAGGTTTAGTTTGTCTTCCTTTTCTAGTTCATTAAGCTATAAAGTTAAGATTGTTGATAACAATTTTTCTTTTTTTTAATGTAAACATTTACATTTATAAATTTCCCCATTAGCATTGCTTTCATTGTATTCCATAAGTTTCATATTTATCATTTTTTAAATCTTCTTTTGTGAAGTGTCTCTTTATGTCCTGGGGGTTTTTGTTTTGCTTTGTTTGGGGTTTGCTTTTGTTCTTTGTTTTTTGTTTTCTTTTTATTTATTTTATTTTTGGCTGCGTTGGGTCTTCGTTGCTGTGCATGGGCTTTCTCTAGTTGTGGCAAGTGGGGTCTACTGTTCGTTGCGGTGCATGGGCTTCTCATTGTGGTGGCTTCTCTTGTTGCGGAGCATGGGCTCTAGGTGCGTGGGCTTCAGTAGTTGTGCACATGGGCTCAGTAGTTGTGGCACATGGGCTTAGTTGCTCTGTGGCATGTGGGATCTTCTCAGACCAGGACTCGAACCGTGTCCCCTGCATTGGCAGGCGGATTCTTAACCACTGTGCCACCAGGGAAGCCCCCTGTTTTGTTTTTTCTTAGTAAAGAGCTATAAGACTTTTTTCCTTAATCAGTTTGGACAAGTTTTTTGGTCAGGTATATGTATTAGGAATATTTGCATTCAATCTGTAGCTTGCTTTTTCTTTATATTTACAGTGTCTTTTAAGCAAAGAAGTTTTAAATTTTAACAAAATTTATATCCAAGCTAAGAAATCATTTTTCCAAGGTCACAGAGATTTTCTCCTGTTTGTTCTTCTGTAAGTTTTATAGTTATCTTTTACATTTAGGTCTGTGTTATATTTTGAGCTAACTTTTGTATATGTAGAGTGAGGTTGAGGGTTTTTTTTTTCCATATGGCTATCCAATTTTTCTAGCACTGCTTGTTGAAAAGACTTTTTTTCTCACTGAAATTTCCTGGTACTTTTCTTGAAAATCAATTATATAGTATTGCTATGTTTCTTGGCATATTGGTATAGTTATAACACTTAGTAGTGGTATTAGGAAAAGAGGAGAACAAGGACCATTGAAGAGAAAGCTCTGAAGCTCTCATACATAGGTGATATTCTTATTAATTTATTTGAAGGAGTAGAGCTTTAAATCAGAAATTTTACCTTTCATACTAAACAGTATTTTACTGATGAAATGCTTGTTTTATTTTAAATATACATATATAAAGTACAAATTTTTCAGTTGAATAACTTTCTAGAATTATTGAGAATTGCTTTCACTCCCAAATAGCAGAGTATATGCCACTTAGGTGGAGAGACAACTTCCAGTATTTTTGCTCTCAATGCTAATTTTTTAGATAAATATTAGCATTTAAAAAATTTTTTAAATTGTAGTACATTGCAAGCAATATTTTTTAAAATCCTGTATATCTCTATTATATATATTTGTATGATTCTTTCATGATAGAAATGCAAGTGTCATTTCTATTTCATTAAATATACATTCTAGTTATCTAGTGTCTTTATTTTTGTAAGATTGGATTGTTACTAACCATAATACATGAGCAGCAAAATTTCTTTACCACATGGATTAAGTACCACCTATAATTATTTTTATTTTCTAGGCCTTAATTTCAAGTTGTATAGTAGCCATATTAAATTAATGAAAATAGGGAAATGATATTTTCTTCTTATCCACAGTGGCAGCTAGACTGTCTTGCTTGCTTGCTGAAGTTAATATGCCAGTTTGCAGTAGATCCATCCGATTTGGATTTAGCTTATCATGATGTCTTTGCCTGGTCTGGTATAGCAGAAAGCCATAGGAAAAGAACATGGCCTGGCAAATCGAGAAAGGCTGCTGGTGATCATGCCAAGGGTCTTCATATACCAAGATTAACAGAGGTAAAGTACAAAAGTCACCATGTAGTAATAAATTTTATTTGTCTTCTAAAAGAGCTTGTATACTTTTGTTTTTACAATATGAATACTCTAATGTCTATGAAATGCTACCCTAGATTACCACAGTATGATCTAACAGCAGAAGCAATGCCTTAATTTTAAAGCAGTAGAAATTACGAAGCAGTAATACTTTTCAGTTCATCATCCAAAATGCAGGAGTGAATTAATTTTGTGCCATTTTAATGTTATCTAACTGTAGGATTGAGTTCATTAGTTGGTCTCAGTAATTCTTATACTGAGTGTATCAGGGTCCATTCAGGAAAACAAACCACACTAGGTATTTCAACAGAGTAAATTTAAAATTGAGAACTGGTTTTACACATATGTGTTGGAGGGCTAAAAATGAAAAATGGAATGTTGAGGTAACGCGGGCAAGTAACCATTCACCACCCCTAGGGTTTGAGGAATATATGTAGAAGGTTGTGGTTATCAGGAATGAGAAGCTTATAGGAGGGATCCTGTTGAACTGGAGTTTAGGCCTGTGAGGAAGTGGTTCTGTTACTGCTTCTGAAATCACTTGCCTCTTCTGGTTAAAATACTTACGGAACAATGTTAACAGAAAAAGCAGGGGAAATTCCCTGGCGGTCCAGTGGTTAGGGCTCCACGCTTTCACTGCCAAGGGCCTGGTTCATTCCCTGGTCAGGGACTAAGATCCCATGAGCCGCATGGTGCGGCCGAAACAAACAAACAAAAAAGAAAGAAAGAAAAAGCAAGGAAGTAATCTCTCTAGTATCCCACGTTGACAAACCTAATAGAAAGCCAGCTGGCAGAGGAGGAATTTAGTTTATCATGTACCAGCCCTAGTGTCGCAGAGTAAGTGTCAATACATAGTATGGTAGGTTTAGAGCCAAACGAAAATGGCACAATAACCAGTGCATCCGGCAATAAAATTAGAATTCTTTTTGGCTGTGGATTCTGTTGTTCATGTGATCAAATATTTGCCCTTCTAGTGTCTCTATTAGTGAACTGGGAACTGGGGAGAGATGAAGATGAGCTTTTACTTAATCTCTTCTTCATTTTGTAACCATTTGAGAACAGCAGCTTACCTCATACCTGCTCCAGAAACACCAGAGTAATGAGTTGTTACTGATAGAGAAATAAAATACACATACTCATATATGGCATTTAAAAATAATTGGCTAGTTTTTTTTTAAACAAATTTATGCAAGTACATAATTACTGAAAACAATTTAGAATGTACAAGTGAGGGAATTCTTTGGCCGTCCAGTGGTCAGGACTCTGCGCTTTCTTTGCTGAGGACCCAGGTTTGATCCCTGGTCAGGGAGCTAAGGTCCCGCAAGCTGTGGCGTGGCCAAAAAAAAAAGAATATACAAGTGAACCTTCCCCAAAGTCATATAGGTCACTACCATTAATAGCTCTATGTGTTTATCTTTTTATTTGCATATTCTTTCTTATGCGTATGCCAATGTTACATTTTTATAGTTTAGAAAAAGAGCATACAATATGTATTTTTTCATTTGTTTATCATAATATTTAATTAGAGCTTAGAAGGTAAATCTAAGCTATTCAGGGGGGAAATTTTTTTTAACCCTAATTCTGGAGACAAAGTCATCCAATAGTAAGGAAGAACACTAATTCTTTTAATAATTTACTATCATGCATTATTTCGTTTGTTCTCGTTTAATAGCCTTTTAGAAGGTTCAGAATCCAAATTGAACTTCCAATTCCAGCCTAAATATAGCTTTTCTTAAAACTCTTCTTATTTTGCCAGGCACAGGTTTAGTTGCTGCTCCCTTCTGTTATTCATTTGGCACATTGCATATACTTGTGTTACAGTGCTTTCTATGTTTTCTGCTGCACTGGACTAACTTCCCCAGGATGGGAACAGTGCTTTTATAAAATTAGTGCCCAGAATGGGTTCTGACCTGCAGAAGGGATTCAGTAATTCTTTATTAAGTTAGCAAATATTTTTATCCACTATATAGATGAAGAACTAGAACCTAGAAATTCAGTATTTATTAGAGTCATACAGCTTGAAAGTTAGCAAACTAAATGTTGAACCTCAAGGTTTTTAATCTGGAATCCATGCTTGGTATCTATGGTATATTATATAGCTTTTCTATGTTTATTTCAGGGTGGTTGAGGAATCTGCTACTGCTTGACATTTTTTAAATTTCAAAACTGAAAAAGATTACTTCATCTACCGCCCAAAAAAACCACTGACGTGTGTAATACATAATATTTTTCTCACTCTGTTGGGTGACATGCAGATAATCTGTGGATCAAATAGAAAGGATTTGCCTGTGTATTTCTAAATTTTTAATATTTTCTTTTTAAAGTTGCTATTCTGAGGTTTCTTTATAAAAATCTGGTTTTCTAATATTTAATATTTCTACAGTATTTTCCAATAACCATTTTTAGAATATTCCTTATCCTTTTATAAATAAAAATCAAAGTAATTTGGAGTCTGGTTTAAAACGCAGTTTTGTGTTTTAGTGTATTTATAGATTTTTTTTTAATGTTTTTATTTTAAAGGTATTTCTTGTTCTTGTCCAAGGATCCAGTTTGATTCAGCGACTTATGTCTGTTGCTTATACGTATGATAATCTGGCTCCTAGGTATGAAGTTTTTACATAATTTATGATTGTATGTATTTAGAGTAAGAATACAGTGTTTTAAAATTTTAATTTGAAAAAATTTTGAAACCTAACAGAAAAATTGTTAGGGTGTTTTAGTGAACTCTCATATCATTCATGTAGATTTGCATATTGTTATCAACATTTTGCCAGTTTTTAATCGAATGATTATGAGCATGCATTTTCTGTGGGTGTCCCCAAGCACACATTTATTTACATATCCTGAATCTTGTAAGAGTTCAGACATTATGATCACTTACTGATAAATAGTTTGATGTGTATCTCCTAAGTCCAAGGACAATTTCCTAACAACTATAGTAAGATACTCAAATTTAGAAAATTTAACATTGATATATTATCTAACATATAGTCCATACTCAAATTGTCCCATTAATATTTTTATAGCAATTTTTTTCCTAATCCAGGATCACGTACTGCATTTGGTAGTCATATTTCTTCCATTTCCTTTAACTTTCTTACTTTACTTTCTTTTTTCTTTTCTTTACTTTCTTAGCCTTTCTTTCATGATACAGACATTTCTGAGTATCATAAGCCAATTCTTTTATAAAGCCTTTTAATTTAGGTTTTCCTGATTGTTCCTCACAATCAGATTCAGACTATACATTTTAGCAGGAATACTCCATAAGTAACGTATCTTTCCCAGTACATCCCGGTGATATCAGTTTGTCCTATTATTAGCAATATTAATTTTGATCAGTTAATCTGGTTTCCTCCAGGTTTCTCTACAATGAAGTTTCTGACTTTTCTAATTAAAAGTAACCTATGGGAAGATAATTTGCAACTGTTTAAATTTCCTGCTTCTCATAAAACTTATTCATTTACTTTTAGCATTCAGAGATGATTCTTGCCTGAATTAAATATTAGTATAATGTTTGCAAACTAGTGATTTTCTAACTCTTACCATTCATTTTATGTTTATTAGTTGACATTCTGTGGTGACGAAGAGGTTTCTCTTCCTTTTATTTAGTTAGTATCAATTTGGATTTTTTCATTCAGTATAATTCATTACTCTTACTATTCACTTTGCTCAAATTATACCTTAGTTGGAATCTTCATGTTTGTTCATGTGTCCTTTGGCTATGTCCCCATTATTTGGGTGGAGGGGAGGAGTACTTTTTTCTTCCCCCCTGTCATTTTAAGATCTTCCGCGCTTTCAGTTTCCCTGCCTTAGTTGTGGAATCAGCATTTCTTTAAGCCCTAGTTCCTTTTGGTGGGGAACCTACAAAATATAGTATCATTGCTCCTAGTGTTTCCTTACTTCTAGGCCCTCAATAGATAAAGCTGGAAATATGTGTATAAGAATATAGTTTAAACATGTAATATGATTTCATTTATTTGGGCTACGTTGGAGACTTTTTTTTAATGTTCAAAATTTTAATAATGTATAAATGGTAATTGCTAATACATGAGGACCTGACTCTGTATGCCTCAAATAATCACATAAATTATGTTAAAGTGTGTAGAAATTAATTTCCAAGTCCTGTATTCTGTAGGTGTTTATGTTGGGCTGAAGTTTGCCATTGTTAAATGATTTACAAAGCTAATATAAACACACTTCAAAGTGCTTAACGTTATTTATGGCTAATAGTTATGTTTTTAGATGCTTTTAAAAATCACCTTCGTAAGCAATGGTTGCATATAAGTAGCATGATTATTTTAAGATTATTTCTTGTTTAATGTATCTTTCTTTAGTGTCTGTCTCAGTTGAATTCACATTCATAACTCGATCAACATCTCCTTTACCCCACTGGACGTTTTTTTGCTCACCATTATATTATCAGTGCCAGGCACTTTACCTCATTATTTATAAAACTTATGAATGGATAATGTGGGGAAACAAAGAAAGTGCTATAACATGACCTTGGTTTGTATGATAAAATACATTTTATACGCCAAGTGCCAGTGACTCTCCAGTTAAATAATTCTTAACTCTTCCTCCTTGTCCTCTAACACAGCAGTCCCCAACCTTTTTGGCACCAGGGAACGTTTTCATGGACGACAATTTTTCTGCAGACTGGTGTGTTTGTGGGGGGTGGTTAGGTGGTAATGTGAGCAGTGGGGAGCCCCACATGAAGCTTTGCTCGCTCTCTGCTCACCTCCTGTTGTGCGGCCTGGTTCCTAACAGGCTGCGGACTGGTATGGGTCCACAGAACGGGGATTGGGGACCCCTGTTATAACACACGTTCTATATACCTCACTATCCCACACGCCACAATATATTGATTAACAAGGCAGTTCAGTGACTGCTTTGGTCTGCTTTTATTTCTTTAGAACTAAGAAATGTTCACTTGACTCTTAACCTCACACAATGAAAAATACGTGAGTTTGATACCAGCTGCTGCTATTCAAGCTGGTTCACTGCAACAGTTCTTATTTCTGTTCTACCAGTCCGTTCTTAAAGATCTCATTACAGTCTTTGTAATGTGAGGGCCCCCTACCCCCGAACCCCAATCTTTGTGTTTTTATGACTCCTGTTCCTGCACCATTGTCTTTTCATAAGCCTCCACCTTCAGTTTATATGGTGCTGGGAGGTTTGTATCAATTAAGATAGCTAAAATGAACTTTTTGCCTGTTATCAAAATCTTCTAATGCTACATATTTAAAAGGTAGATTGGGAGGTTGCTCTTGGTAAAGTTAAATATATTAAACCAATATGATAAAAGTTAAACATGAAATATGGCCAAATACTAGATTTATAAGTTTTAACTTTTTAGTACCTTTTACTTTAAATCAATAATACAGGTGAGTTTTGCTCTTTCAGATTTTCATAGGTGTTTTGTTAATTATAACAAAGTAGGTATCTAGAGATCAGTGCTTTTTTTTTTTTAACAGTTTATTTGTAAGGTGAATACTAAATCCCTATATGCTGGTTTTATTAAAATGAACATTTTTAATGTTTAGTTTTCTTTAAATTGAGGTAATACATTTTCCATTGAAGTTACTAAAAGTATCAAGGGGAAAAAAATAGAGGTGAAGTAATATAGAATTAATTAATTAGCTATTTTTCTCTACTTTTCAGTAATTTGCTTTTAACCATTCCTAATGAAAATTGACATTAACAATACAAAAGGAAGGGCATTGTATGTCATTGTATGTTTTTTTTCTTTTTGTGAGTCGTATCTTTCTATTAGAGTAGAATATGATGTCGTTATAGACGCTATAACATTTAGAGCCAGAAAGAATATTTCATATGCCATGGATTAACATTAAATTCACATTTCTAATAGTATGTGCTGACTGTTTAACTCAGCTAGCTCCTAGAATATATTTATGTCCTGACTTTTTTGTTTTATATTCATCTTATCTCCCCTGATAGGCTGTAAACTCCAGGAGGCCAAGGACTACTCCATAAGGGTGTTGTTTTTTTTTTTTTAGGAGTCTGAAGTTTAGACTCTAAACCATTATAACATTTCTCTTTGTAAGCCACACCACTTTACTAGCCAAATCTTTAAGCACTTTTTGAGAGTTCACTTAAGTCAATATGGGATTCACTCACATTTTGTTTATTAAATTGAAACACTCATTTAATGTTTGCTATAATAAGATTTTGCCAGTGATTCTTTAAATTAAAAATGAAGACCATAGGAAAATAAATTAACAGCTTTCATAAAATCTAATCTTTTGGGGGGCAGGGAAAGTTAAAGGATATGTAGTAAGAAATTGAGTTATTTTTAGTTCGTTGCTGAATTTAATTACTGGTGGTGGTGTGTTTTTACTTTGCAGAGTTTTGAAAGCTCAGTCTGATCACAGGTCTAGACATGAAGGTAAGGGTTCCACAGAGTTAATTTTTAATAAAGATTTGGATGACTGGTTACATCTATATATAATATCTTTAATAATGAACATTTTGTTTTCATTATGCACAAGCCTTTATAGTAATTTTTTTTTTCCAATTTTTCTGTAGTTTCACATTATTCAATGTGGCTCTTGGTGAGCTGGGCTCATTGCTGTTCTTTAGTGAAATCTAGCCTTGCTGACAGTGATCATTTACAAGATTGGCTAAAGAAATTGACTCTCCTTATTCCTGAGGTAAGCTAAAGATTGAAGATTAGTACTATTCATATTTTTTCTTACTATTAGTGTCGATGATAAAAGAGCTAATGGAAGCAAATGAACATGATTCCATAAATATATCCTGTTGCCTGGAAGGCACTTAATAATCCTTTAAGATCTAGAGTGTTTTGAACTATGTACACATAAGTGTGAACATTAAATATTCTGTAGCATTCATATTTGTCTTTCTGCAGTAATTGTTAACAGAGTGATTCTTTTGTTTTGGGTTTTTTAAATTGTTTTTTTTTTCATGAGGGTTGAGAAGGATTTCAGCATTTTTTTTTTTTTTTTTTTTTTTTGTAATTTACGTTTTAGAGAAGTTTCTTTTACTTTTTCTATTTGAGTGTATCCTTAGATGCAAGAGAGACATATGTTTCCTTTTGATTTCAGTGTTGACACTGAAGTCAATATAATTTTCACCAATCGTATCTTGATGTTACTCACACCATATTCCTAAATGAAATAGTATAAACACACTAATACACGTAGCCGCAATATTCACATCTTTTTTAGAGAACATTTTCTAATATTATTAGCTTTGTATTGAATGCATATGTGTTCTTGTTCTGGCTCTGTCCCAGGTAACTATTGTGACACTTGGACAAGATTCTGAAATCTGTAAAATGTTCTGGGTTAAGTACTTTCCAAGTTGCTTCTAGTTTTGAAAATACTGGGTTGGCCAAAAAGTTTGTTCAGGTTTTTCCATAACATCTTACAGAAAAACCCAGATGAACTTTTTGGCCAACCCAATATTTTTCCTGTTACTTAATCATGTTAATAAATTATTATGAATATCCTTTTCTCAATCCTTTTTGTATTTGTCTGTTCTTGTATTTACTTGGTTTGTTTTTATGACCATATTGGGAATTTCTGAAATGTTTTTACATATTACCATATACTTTGGGGTACTTCATTTGATCATGTATTATTTAGATGCATGAGTATGTGATCAGGACATTGTGTTTTAAAACATCTTACTAAAGAAGCCATCTAACATGTTATTTCTGCCAACATATTAACCTTAAGATTAACTTTTTAATACTAACTCAGACTATCTTTGGAACTTTTTCATTTAGACAGCAGTCCGTCATGAATCTTGCAATGGTCTTTATAAGTTATCTCTGTCAGGGCTGGATGGAGGAGACTCAATCAATCGCTCTTTTCTGCTACTGGCTGCCTCAACATTGCTGAAATTTCTTCCAGATGCTCAAGCACTCAAACCTATTAGGGTAAGATTTTACTGTGTTCAGGAGCAATTTCTTTTTCTGCCGTTTCATTTGCCCCAAGTTTATCGTTGTATTATCCTTGCAAGTAATTTTGAGTACCTGTTTACTATCTGTAGTTTTCACCAGGAGGATGGTAGTTATATGTAAGAGTTCCTAAAGTGGCAGCATTGTGACATATTGTGTCCATGTTACACCTAGGGATGGATCCTGTGTCCTTGGGTTCAGCTCTGTGGGATCTCTCATGGATATTGTTTTGGAAATAACATTTGTCCTTACTAGGTTCTGAGCCTTGTGTTAATAAGTTGAATGATAGAAACATCATAAATGTAGCTCTCTTCTTATTCAGTCACAGTTTTATTTTTATCTTTATGATACTCAAAATTTTCAATTTTCTTCCTTGTTCCCATGAATACATTAATACTAGCCTTATAAAAGCCTTCTACCCCATAATAAATACAGGGCCCATTAATAAGTAAATTTTACTAATCCCAGAAATATGATGCACTGTAGGATTTACATTTTTCTTCTCCATATTTACTGTCTGTCATTGACTATGTAAGAAATGTAATGTGTTCTTTATTTTTCAGCTTTCAAAACTATAATAGACCATTGTATGTGGGTAGATTTATATATACTCATTTTCTGTAGGTTTCTTTTGTTTCCATATTTTCATTGAATTTTTCGTTGGCACTACATTATTTAGTATTATACATTATTCATATCTTTTCCAAGTAGGTTATAAGGAATTTCAGAGTACTGTTTTTTTTGAAAGTTCTCTTATTATTCACTTACATACACAGTTGTTCTAATTTTACAGACACTAGGAATATTCTCTCCATTTTGGGGGGTTAAATTTTGAAAACTGTTTAGTTTATAGGGATTTAATTTTTTTTATAAAGCTTGTAGTTTTTAAAATGTATTATAATTTTAAGTTATTTTCCCCTTTTAAACTGTTTTCACAAAGTTTAAATTTTTTTTAATAGATAGATGATTATGAAGAAGAACCAATGTTAAAACCTGGATGTAAAGAATATTTTTGGTTGTTGTGCAAATTAGTTGACAACATACATATAAAGGATGCTAGTCAGGTATGTTCAGAAAGTTATACATTAACTTGTTAATATAATAGAGATGAATTATGCACTTGTATGTTCATGAATTTATAGGTCGTTATCATTAAGGATATTTTTGTCAATCTGTAATGAGTTGAAAATGTCATAATTTTTCTACTGTATTTGTACCTTTTTGTTCTGCTCTAATTTCTTTCTTCTTTTTACTCTGACCTTAGTTGAAATGTCTTCATTTGGTACTTACAAGTAGTTTCCTGTGTCTTTTAAGATTTGTGGATATAAAATCTTACTTGGAATGTGAAACTTAAACTTTAAATATACAGCTTTCTATAGTAGCAAGTGGATTCTGGGAATATAAAATAAAGTTGCAATTCAAATAGAAATTACTTTAAGCTAAAGAAACACTATCAGTTTGCTGATCTACTAATTTTCTTATGAGACTAAAATATACTTTTGTCCAAAGAAATACTTAAAACAAGTTTATTTCAAAGACAAACTTGCCACATAAAAACTTTTATTTTTTCTTTTTATAAATTTAGTAAGCTAAAATACATCTAATTGATCTCAGAAAAATGGGGAATGCTTGAAAAAGATACATTTAAATATTTAGGAAACCTTTTCTGTCAATTTTTTTTTCATGTATTTCCATCAGAGTCCATTATATACACTTTATATTTTAAGAATCCTATCATGTTTGAACGTCCTACTTTTAAGGAACAGTTTACATCTGAATTCTTATTCTACTTTTCATTTAAGAAATAATTATAAAAATTGAACATGTTTTAATTTTTTCTTCCAGTTTTATTGAGTTATAATTGGCATACAGCACTGTGTAAGTTTAAGGTATATAGCATAATGACTTGACTTACACATATCATGAAATGATTACCACAATAAGTATAGTGAACATCATCTCATATTTATATAAAATTAAAGAAATGGAAAAAAATATTTTTTCCTCGTGATGAGTACTTTACTCTCTCAACAACTTTTTTTTAAAAATTAATTAATTAATTTTGTTATTTTTATTTTTTTTGGCTGCGTTGGGTCTTCGTTGCTGCACATGAGCTTTCTCTGGTTGTGGCGAGCTGTGGCTACTCTGTTGTGGTGCGCAGGCTTCTCATTGTGGTGGCTTCTCTTGTCGCAGAGCATGGGCTCTAGGCTCCCGGGCTTCAGTAGTTGTGGCTTACGGGCTCTAGAGCACAGGCTTAGTAGTTGTGACACACAGGCTTAGTTGCTCCACAGCATGTGATGAGAGCTTCCCGGACCAGGGCTCAAACCCATGTCCCCTGCATTGACAGGCAGATTCTTAACCACTGTGCCACCAGGGGAGTCCTCAATAACTTTATATATATATATATATATATATATATATAAAATATACAGCAGTGTTAATTATATTTATCATGTTGTGTATTACATCCTTAGTACTTATGTATCATATCTTTTGACTACCAATTCCAGTCCTCCCTCCCCCACCGAACATATCTTAATGTATTTGACTTTATCCATAAAATGTTGATTCCAGATAGACATTTTTTTTTAAACCTGTGGTTGCCTATTTTAAGTATGAATTTAATATTCTTGCTTGCTAGTCAAAGTAATTTTCCTACTTAGTGATCTGAATTTCTTTGAGAATCCTCTTTTTTTTTTTTGGCCACACCATGTGGCTTGTGGGATGTTAGTTCCCCCACCAGGGATTGAGCCTGCACCCTTGGTGGTGAAAGCATGGAATCCTAACCACCACTGGACCGCCAGGGAATTCCCCAGAATCCTCTTAAATTAAGTTCTATTTTATGAAATCTGTTTTAATTCTGTTGCTCAGTTATAGTGAGAATTAAAGATCTCTGAAATGAACTGTGCGTTTATTTCTAAAAGTGGTATTAGAAATGAAACTTGGTGAATTGTATGATATGTTAATTACATCTCAGTAAAATTGTTAAAGAAAAAATAAGTCAAACCTAGTGTCTTGTTAAATTACCTTGACTCATAATTTTACCAGCAATATTTCATTGATTCTTTTTTGAAGGACTATCAGTGATGTGTTTATAAATATAATTTTATTGACATCATGTGTAAGTAAAGAGTAGTTATATTATTTATAATTTAATTGGCATGTTAATAAATGTGGAGAACCAAATTCTTGTTACTTAAAAGGAAAGGATTTTTTGTTTTAATAATATCTGAAATAGTGAACATAAAAATCTGTGTTTGAATTTTGTATTTTCTCTTTGTATTAAGACAACACTCCTTGACCTGGATGCTTTGGCACGGCATTTAGCTGACTGTATTCGAAGGTAAAATTTGATGTGAAATTGACAGTTATATTGTTGAGAAAAGATAAAGAATGTAATTTTATGAACTGTCTTGTTTTGTTTGTATTCTTTTTTGTAGCAGGGAGATCCTTGATCATCAAGATGGTAATATAGAAGATGATGGGCTTACAGGACTCCTAAGGCTTGCAACAAGTGTTATTAAACACAAACCACCCTTTAAATTTTCAAGGGAAGGACAGGTTGGTAGTAAGACATCCAAGTATTTATATGAAATAAGATTGAACTTTTTTATATTGTTTCCTTATATGTGGATATGTTAAATTTCCTTAAACATGCAAACATGAAGTTTATCAGAACTTTATTACTGGCGGGAACAGTGAACTTTGAATAAGATGAATCCTAGAAATATGAATCTTAGCCTTGTTTTTAGAATGCAGAACAAGTATTAATTACTATGACTGTATATAGAGAGGCAGTCTCTGCTTAATTGTAGATTTTTATAGAATTGAATATTTTGAATTAGTAACAACACAATGGAATTAATAAGTAGTCATTTTAGAGTACTTATTGGTTTCATTTCTTAAAGGCCCATTTGATGTAAAATCTATAATTGACTCTTTGATAACACCTAATAACTCTATACCAACAAATGTCTAATTTCTCTTTAGATTATGTTATTTACTGTCATTGGCACTTTTGTCATTGCCTTCATTAAGGGAAGTTAGTTATGGTTTGGAGGATTGTTTTCTTGAGGTTACTGATTGTGTTAGGAAACACAGGAATAACCAAAAGAATGGAAGATTGTCCCCATGAGCATAGGCTCAGGGATTCTTAAGATAAACTTAAGGTGACAGTCTTAGCTGTCTTAAATCTGTGCTGCTACCCTTATTTCACAAAGCCCTGTTATGTGGGTTTTCTCCTGGATCTTTAAAAATTTTTCTGTTACACTCACTGGGAATTTATAGTCTTTTCTGTTACACTCACTGGGAATTTATTTATAGTCTTGCTGGTTGAAGTCTTACATTATATAAACCAATATGTAACTTTTATTCCAAAATATAAATGTATTAATTGATATTTCTGATAACATATCACTGTAAAGCAAAAGTCATTTTAAAGAAAAAAATTTTTAGGTACTGCTGACAAAAATATTCCTATTATATATTTTAATTTCATATTATATTTTGGTAATGGCCTTCCAGGACTTTCTATGGCTATATTAAATACATAGGTATATAATTTATATTACGTAAATATCCTGTGATTTGTGTTCTTCATTTAAAATGAATCCATCAAAAAAGAGAAAATACATTAAAAAGTTGAAATGAATCCATCAAAAAAGAGAAAATACATTAAAAAGTTGAATACATTAAAAAGTTAATCTTTATTAACATTTATGTTGTTGGTAGTTGTAAGAAAAAAAACTGCAGGGCACATCTTTGTATACCTGTTCCATTGTATACTCATATAAATTCTTAAGAGTAAATTTGATTCATTTTAATCAGAATACATCAATTTACAAAAGGCTCTATCAGTTTATACTCCCAGCTACACTGTGTAAGAATGCCACTTTCTCAGACATCCCCACAATCCTTACATGGCAAGTCTTTGCCACTCTCACTATTTTAGTTTTATTTCCTTGGTTATTGTTGAAGATGAGTGTCTTTTCATATATGTATCGTCCACTTGTGTTAACTTGCAATTTTCTGTTCATAATCTGCATGTATTCTTTTGTCATTTTTCTTATTTATTTTTGGAAGTTCTTTATTTTGAAAATATCAACTCTCTTCCTGTCACATATGTGCAGGAAATATTTCCAAAAGTTTTGTCTTCATTATTTGTATTTTTTTAAGACCACTTGTTTTTTTTTCCTTCTTTCTTTTGTTTATTGATTTATACAGTTGATTATCTTAGGCAAAATTTTTGAGCCCTTGTAAGGTGGATACTGTCACTAGACGCCATTTTGACAGACGATGAAACTAAGGCACAGACAGGTTAAACAACTTGCTTCACTGGGGACACGCAAGACTCTTTACTTGACCAAGCTTCTAACCACTAAGCAATACTGTCTGCAGGTGTTAAAACCTTAAATACACTGTTCTGTAATATGCTTTATCACCTACCTTATAGATTCTTCATATCAATATATAGAGAGTTAATTCATTCTTCATAACAACTGCATAATATTCTTTTTCTGGAAAAATGTGATATATCTTACTAGCTTCCTAATGTTGAGCATTACCTTACACTACTATAAGTGATATTGCAGGGAAAATGTTTATACATCCATCATTTAGGAAATCTGTAGGAAAAAATTCTAGAAGTAGAACTGCTGGTTTATGAGGTATGTACCTTTGTGATTTTGGTCAGAATAACTATGATGCTCTCTGTGGAGGCTGAACTGATTTATGGTCCCACCTACAATGTCTGTGAACCAAGTGCTGTTTTTCCCACATTCCTACCAACCCAGTGTATTATCAAATTTAATTTCTGCCAGTCTGATAAGTGGAAACCATTCTCTTAGTTTTATTTTTCATTTTTTTGTAAGTATGAGTAAGGTTGAGCTTCTTTTCATGTGTTTGGAAGCCATTTATTTGTATTATCTTTTCTCTGACCTGCTCAAATCCTGTCCTCATTTTCCTTTCACGTAATACATGGTCCGTTTCTTGATAATTTGTAGAATTTTTGTATGAAGGAAATTGGCATATGTACTTGGATTTATTTCTGGACTTTCTTTTTCACTCTACAGATCTGTTCATTCACCAATATCATATCCTGACTAAGTAGATTCACAGTTTTTAGTTACTATCTTGTAGAGATGGTCTATCTTCATTATTGCTCCTTTTCAGAATTGTCCCGGTTGTTTATTTTTCCACACAAACTTTAGAATCAGTGTGTCTCATTCTTTCAGAAATTAAAATTCTCATACTTTTTAAATTGGGGTGCTGTTAAATTTATGGATTGATATAGAAAAATTGAAATTATATTAAATAGCCTATACAAGAACAGGATTTGTCTTCTTATTTATAGAAGACCAGTGTTGTGTTTTCCAATTTAATGTTTTCATTTAGAATTTGAATTTTAGGAATTTTTAAATAAAGTTATTCCTAGGGGTTTTCTTTGTTAGGTATCATAAATGCACTCTTTTCTTCTGTTTTGTTTTCTGATGAGATGTTTATGTGGAGTAAGGATTTTTGTGTGTGAATTTGTTGCAGGCCACCTTAAGTTCACTTACTGTTTGTAGAATTTTTTTCTCAGTTATCTTTGTGTTTATCTGCAGTATTGTCTTTGATTTTTCATTTGTTTTTAGTTTATTGTCTTCAAGTAATTTTTTTACTCCTTCATTTTTAAGTCTTAACTTTCTCTGTTCTTTCACCTAATTTTGTCTAGAACCTCCAGAGGTGTTAAATAATAGTTGTTTTTATTGTTTATTGTTTACTACTAGTTGTTTATTGAGAAGGTTTTAATGTTCGTGTAGTCAAAATTTTCCCATTGTGTTTTTGGTGAGATCAGAAACCTTTAGAAGCTTTTTTGTAGGAGAGGTATGTGATCTGAATTAACATTTTCAAAGCTTTACTCATGTTCTAGGGGGAGATATAGACTACAGGTAGAGAACTAGGAGGGCAAGTGTGAGGGTTAGGGGTCCAGTTAAGAAGTTTTGCAGAGAGATGATGATGAAAAGTGGTTGTACTTAGGATATTTATTGAAGATAGAGTTCACAAGACTTAAATTTTGGGAAGATTATGAGGTGGGAGAGAGAGAAACTAATCAGGAATGACTTCTCAATTTTAAGCCTGAGAAACTAAGTGAACGATAATGCCATTTACTAAGAAAGGGAAAATTTAGGATAGATAAGATTAGGGGGGATCGGGTATCAAAATCAGTAGTTCTGTTTTGGACATGTTAAATTTGAAATGTCAATTCGGTATCCAAGTGCAGGTGCATAAGGCAGTTGGTATTGTTGTATTATTAAGAAGTCATCCTTATCACCAAGATACTAAAAATACCTGTTCTACTGTAATGATTTTACTTTATTATTTATTAATATTTAAACATTTCATCTAAATTTATCAAGGAGTAACTGTTTTCCATAAAGAGACTTATAGTAAATATTTTAGGCTTGCCAGGCCACATATGGTCTCCCTCACCACCACCATCACCACCATTACTGTTGCTGCTGCTTCCTCTCCTTCCTCTCCTCTCCCACCTCCCTGCTTCCTCTTTCCTCCTCTTCCTCTCTTCTACTCCCTCCTCCCTTCTTCTAATTCCCCTTTAAGAGTATAAACCCCACTCTTCTACTACCTTGTATAGTACCTAACAAATATATGTTGAACAAAGGATGATTAAGACTCAGTCCTGATTCTTAAGAACTGACAATCTAATGGTTCATTTGTTCAACCCGTAATTATTGAGAAGTCTGCCTTATGCAAAATTCGTATGTACCTTCACAAATAATACCATGACTGCTCATGATATTTGTAATTCATGGTAAAAAAAATAAGAGCCATTATAGGGATATGATCAGAGGTATGGAAGATCAGATAGTATTGATGGGATTAGGAAAGGCTTTGAAGAAGCTAAAGCTTTTGTAACCAGGATAAAATCCTTAAGTAGAAAAGCAAGGGAAACATTTAAGTCACAGAAAAGAGTATGAATGAAAAATCAGTCCTAGGAAAACACTGAGTATGTGCAGGATATTGAATGATTAGTTCAATTTGGCTTGAGCTTGAGGAAATACAGAGGAGGTAATTTGGGGAAACTAGGTGGCCATCTGTTGTGGTCACAGGAGGTTATTTTTATATGTACAATAAAATAAAAGCATTACTTTTATAATTTAAAAGGGGGGCCTTTCAAGTTTTTGATCAGTCAAATAATGTCAGAAATAAGCTTTAACAATAAATCTGGTAATAGATTGAGAGGCAGCATACTTTTTCAAACTTTCTTTGAAGTGGTCTTCAAACATTTATTGCTCACATATTCTTTAAAGAATTTTGGAAAACCTAGGTGTCCTGTCACAGATTTTTTAATTTTAAGAAGTTTCTAGATTTTTTTCAAGTTTAAGTACTTTTTTAAATTGAAGTTGATGTACAGTATATAAGTTACAGGTGAACATCATAGTGATTCACAATTTTTAAAAGTTATACTCCATTTAGAAAAGAAGAGAAAAGGAAAAGAAAACATTAAAATTTATTTGTTTTGGTTGAGAACAATGAGTCCAAGAAGATCTTTAAAATATAGCACTTACAGAAAAAAATAAATACATAAAAGTTATACTCCATTTATAGTCATTATAAAATATTGGCTACATTCCCTGCATTGTACAGTTTATCCTAGCTTTAAGTATTTTTAAAGGATATTATTTCCAGAGTATTGTTTAAATTGATAAAAATAGTTATTTCCTATGACTACATGATGTCTTAAATTTCTTCCATATTTAATTATCATTACATTACATGTATTTGGACATGGGCACTCAAAGCAATGTAAATAGACTTTGAATTTTGCCAAGTAATATGAAACATTAAAAATGAAATTTTATTGAAAATTATGCATTAACAAGGGTATGTGGCTTTTAAAATTAATTCATATAGTTGTAGATGGATATTCCTTATTAAGCTAGAATGACCATGTATTCATTCTCTTCCTGCTTTATATTTCTATAGATAGAAGTTGTGAGAAACCTTGTTTCACATTGTTTTACGGTGAGAAACCACAGTGAGAAACGGTGTTTACACACTGTTTGCAGTAGGAATGTTCTGTTTTAACAGTGTTATTTAACTCTTTGAATTTCTTCTGAATTACATGTCAAAGATCACACTCTATCATCAGAAATTATTTTTAATATTCTCTCAGGTATCAGTTTGAGGTTCTTCTTTCTGTGAAGTATACTAAAATGGCTGTACCATTATTTATCAAATGGATATGTTAATATATATGTTACTCTTTCACTTAAGGACACCTGCTTTCCTGGTAAACTCAGAGTGAGGAAAATAAAAATATTGTTCATTTCAGCATGCTTTTACCAATCCTAATGTTTCAATAAAATATTTTTATTACAGGCTTTAAATATATTTTGTCAAAACTTTGGAGCTGTGGTTATTTAGCTCATTCAGTTTCTAGATCTAAACTGATTAGCAAAGGTAGTTCATTGTTAAACTAGTTATTTGCTAATTCTATTTCTGTTTGAGTGAGTGACTTTATTTTCCAGTTCATGTAAATATGTTACTCTGTGTCTCCAAGACAGTCATCTCACCTCTGAATTATAGAATAGACAAGACATAATCTTACTGTCAGTCTGTCAACTATATAAAATAAGCCTCTATCCACCTTCAGTATTTCTTAGGCAAATGTACCTTTCTTTGCCAAGTCAGGAACTATGCACTGTACTCTCTTTGACAGTAATGAGATGGAGGAGGTGAGGTCATTAATGGGAAAATATTCTGAATTGTCCTTCATTTGGTACCTGTGTCAGAGGTTCCCTAGACCACTCCCAGATTCAGTGATTCACTAGAAGGACTCAAAAGGACTCAGCGTGTAATTGTATTCATGACAAAGCTTTATTACAGCAAAATAATAGAAAATGAAATCAGCAAAAGAAAAAGCATGGGGCCAAGGGTGGTGGAAATGAGGTATGCCCTTCTGAGAGTCCCCTCCCAGTGGAGTTACATAGGACATGCTTAATCCCCCCAGCAATGAGTGTGACAACATGTGTGAGGTGTTGTCTACCAGGGATGCTCTCTTCAGCCTAAGAGTCCAGGGGTTTTATCAGGGGGTGGGTCATGTAGGCACATAGTACCTGCATAACTGACCACAGTCAATGAAATTCCAGACTCTCAGATAGAAAGCAGGTATTCTGCATAAACGAAATACAAATTGTTACAGTGAGCCACTTTTATCATTTATGGAAAGTTTTATAACAGAGGAGGGAACTGTTGACCATTCAGGTGTTCAGGTGACAGCCAGGAGCCAATTTTACAATGCAGCCTTTCTAAGGATAGCAGAGTCTTGGTCTTAACAATATTACCTCTTTTCTTTACAGTACCCCAGAAGGTTCTGTACCCCAGAAAAATGTACTGTTGTAGTACTTGCGATTGAAATGGGTGAGGGAGATAACTTTCTTTGGAATAATAGCAAAGGACCAATTAAAGAACAAGTGGGAAAGGTGGCCCTTTCTCATTCAGATTAAATTTATGGAAAAGTATATCTAGAATGGTAAAGCCTTGCATCTCAGTTTGAACTTCACTGGTATTGAAGTTAAGAGCTTGGTGTTCTAAATCCTTAGTATAGCACCTGCCAAATCTGACTCCAGGCGAGATGCTTAACCTTTTTTGTTTTGTTTTGAGGCCTTTGAATAATATCTTGCACTTCTGAGTGCTCATTATGGGTAAGTTGCTGCTTTGGCTGCTACTGCTATTTTAATTATTAGAGTGAAGTAAGGAGAAACTTAAGTAAATGCAGAGGCATTCGAGGTAGGGAGTAATGAGTCCTGAGCTAACACGTTTGGTCACTGAATGGAGTGGAAAATAATAGCATTGTAGGTGGGACTCTAAGAATGAGCTATAAGGTATCAAGAGGGAGAGAAGAGTGAAGGTGAAGCTCCTCCCCCCATTCCATTTTCCCTAAGAGAAATGAACATTGGGAATACTTTCAGATGATGGTATATGATGCTCCTTTAAATTTTAAAACAGTCTTTTAATAAATTATAGATTGTTGTATAGTCCATTTTACTCTATGTAACTTATTTTATTTGGACTATAGTTAATTTCCAAGTTTAGATAATATACTTGGTCTTTCTTTTTTGTTCCAGGAATTTTTAAGAGATATCTTCAATCTCCTGTTTTTGTTGCCTAGTCTAAAAGATAGACAACAGCCAAAGTGCAAATCACATTCTTCGAGAGCTGCTGCTTATGATTTGTTAGTGGAGATGGTAAAGGGATCTGTTGAAAACTACAGATTAATACATAACTGGGTTATGGCACAACACATGCAGTGTGAGCATTCTTCTTTTCCTTTAACCTTTCTAAATTTTGTTTGTAGAAATGAGATTTTGGTGGGCATGATTTAAAGAAAGAATTCACCATTCATACATTTTAACATCATAAACTTGTTGCTAGGACATACTGAAGTTAAAAAGTAAACATTAGTTTTGGGGGAAAAAACAGTTGTGATGGACTTTTTAGAGATATGTGAAATACTTTGGCATATTTGGGTTAAATAATTTAGTGCCAAGTAAAGACAAGTTTTGGCAGTCCTTTGACTATTTAGGAATGAGTTAGTTTTACTATGTGTTCTTACCAATTTTAAAAATTACTATATGTTTTATGTATATGAACTAAATAAGTAATAGATGTAGTGGCTGTTAATGAAAGCAGAATATATTATGTTTAATAGTTTGTTTGGGGGGGGGCATCCTTTCCTCCCTCTTTTTTCAGCAGCTCATGCACCTTATAAATGGGACTACTGGCCTCATGAAGATGTCCGTGCTGAGTGTAGATTTGTTGGCCTGACTAACCTTGGAGCTACTTGTTACTTGGCTTCTACTATTCAGCAACTTTACATGATACCTGAAGCAAGACAGGCTGTCTTCACTGCTAAGGTACAGTTTTCCTTACTTTAAAAATTAAAACTATATGGATGTCCCTAGTGGTGCAGTGGTTAAGAATCCTCTTGCCAATGCAGGGGACACGGGTTCGATCCCTGGTCCAGGAATATCCCACATGCCGCGGAGCAACTAAGCCTATGCACCGCAACTTCTGAGTGTGCACTCTGGAGACCGTGAGCCACAACTACTGAGCCCACACGCCACAACTACTGAAGCCCAAGTGCTCTAGGGCCTGCGTGCTGCAACTACTGAGCCTGCGTGCTGCAGCTACTAAAGCCTGCGTGCCTAGAGCCCGTGCTCCTCAACAAGAGAAGCCACTGCATTGAGAAGCCTGTGCACTGCACCGAGGAGTAGTCCACACTTGGTTCAACTAGAGAAAGCACATGTGCAGCAGTGAAGACCCAACATAGCCAAAAAAAAAAAAAAAAATTAAAACTATAAAACAAAATTTTAAAATTTCATTGATAAATCTTGATTCAATTTAGTAAAATATTGTTTGAGAAAATAATTTGAGATAAAATTGGCAAACTTTGGGCTTCCCTGGTGGCACAGTGGTTAAGAATCCACCTGCCATTGCAGGGGACACGGGTTTGAGCCCTGGTCCAGGAAGGTCCACATGCCGTGGAGCGACTAAGCCCTTGGCCACAAATACTGAGCCTGCGCTCTAGAGCCTGTGTGCCACAACTACTGAAGTTCACATGCCTAGAGCCCATGCTCCGCCACAAGAGAAGTCACCACAATTAGAAGCCTGCGGACCAAAACAAAGAGTAACTCCCACTTGCTGCAACTAGAGAAAGCCCACGCACAGCAGCAAAGACCCAATGCAGCCAAAAATAAATTAAATTAAATTAAATTAAAAAAATTTTTGACAAAACTGATATTACTAGCTAACTTATGTATATTTTATTTTTACATTTCAATTGATTACTTCAAACACTGTAGTATAGTTTATTTATCAAAGGAAAACACAGTTGTAGAATATACACACTCAGTGTATCAAATGAACATGATATTTTCAGTAAAAATAAATGCAAATTTTAATTATATAGAAAATAAGCAAAGCCTAAAACAAAGTAGGAAATTAGTACCAGAATCACTGAACTTATTTTTCCTAAAGTAAATTTGGTTGTGGCTTAGTATATTTGAGTAGGCTCTGCTTATGTTATTTTTGTTAACTTGTGCATTGTAGTTTTCATTTTTTGTTTACCATGGGCTATTTTTTAGTTTGCCTTCTACACTGCTTTTTTTTTGGCAGTATGCGGGCCTCGCACTGTTATGGCCTCTCCCGTTGCGGAGCACAGGCTCCGGATGCGCAGGCTCAGTCAGCAGCTATGGCTCACGGGCCCAGCCGCTCCACGGCATGTGGGATATTCCTGGACCAGGGCACAAACCCGTGTCCCCTACACTGGCAGGCGGACTCTCAACCACTGCGCCACCAGGGAAGCCCTGCACTGTTTTTACAATTTTTTTTTGCAGCCTTTTTTAAAAAAAATAAATTTATTGTATTTATTTATTTTTGGCTGCATTATGTCTTCGTTGCTGCGTGTGGGCTTTCTCTAGTTGCAGTGAACCAGGGCTACTCTTTGTTGCGGTGCATGGGCTTCTCATTGCGGTGGCTTCTCTTGTTGCAGAGCATAGGCTGTAGGCACACCGGCTTCAGTAGTTGTGGCTCGTGGGCTCTAGAGCCACAGGCTCAGTAGTTGTGGCACACAGGCTTAGCTGCTCAGCAGCATATGGAATCTTCCCAGACCAGGACTCGAACCCGTGTCCCCTGCATTGGCAGGTGGATTCTTAACCACTGTGCCACCAGGGAAGCCCTGGCCGTCCTTCTTTATGCTTGCACGTGGGTTTTTATTTTCTTCCATCATGTCATCTGGATGTCTTTGCATTTTTTCCCCCTTACAAAGTATTGCAATTCTTTATTTATCTTCAGTGAATCCTTACTATGTTTAAGTTATGCTTCAGGGTCTCTAAAGCATACTCAGTATACTCAAGTGGGTTTGTTTTTTGGCTTTAGTTTAGTTAAATTGATGTTTTTATGTTGATCATCTAACTGACTATTAGAAATAGTTGATTAATTGATTTCATTTAGCATGTGGAAATTTTTGTGACTAAATTTTGTTGCCCCCATCTGTATAATTTTATAGAACCACTTATCAAAGAAGCATGTATTCAGTGATTTTCTTTTTTAGGTGGTGACTTGACCACAATTTGTAGTTTCTCTTCCTTATATTTAATGATCATCTTTTAACCATTAGCACTGTCAGGAATTAGTGTGTAGCAATAGAAAAAACAATCAGATGTGCTAACTGAATGAGTCTCAGAAATGGTATTTTTGGTTAAAAACTAAATTTAGACTTGTCTCTACATAAGGAATTCTTACAGAATAGAATTATTTTCTTTTCTGATTTTTCACAGAGAGATTAAAGAAAACTACATGTATTTTACTTGTAGAATATGCACAATGTAAAATTTATCCTATTAACCATGTATAAGTGTACAGTTCTGCGGTATTAAGTATGCTCAGTTTGCAACCATCACCACCATCAATCTCCAGAATTTTTTCACCTCCCCCAGGTGAAACTGTACCCATTAGATACTTTACTCCCCATTCTCCCCTCACCCATACCCCTTGCAGCCATTATTCTACTTTCTGTCTCTATGAATTTGACTACTCTAGGTACCTCATAAGTGGAATCATACAATATTAGCCCCTTTGTGACTGGTTTATTTCACTTAGCATAATGTCTTCAAGATTCATCCACTTCTTCAAAATTTGAATCTCAATTAATGTCCTTGAATATTTAGAGGACTTTCAAAGATCTTGGCCAGTAGTACCCTGCAGTGTTAAGGATCTGCTGCTCTAGAAAAAAATAAAGATATGACTATATGAGGGTGAAATGTCATTTGTTAATATAATATATTCTTTAATGTGTGGATTTATTTGTGGAAAAGGTGTTTTCTGTTCTTGCAAAATTGCCAACTTGTAAATGCTTCTGTTCAGCATTGAACCAAAAAGTGCTGATCTGGAAAGCAGTTTTAAGATCTCTTTATTCAGTATCCTTACATAATAGTGATGGCCATATTTGTATAATGAACAAAATACTCCAATTTTTAAAATGCTAAAATTGTTAATGAAAAAATACTGTGCTTTTCCTACATATGGCTAAAAGAATGAAAAACAGTGTTAAGCACATTGTAATACTTTCTTTTGTAGAATGTCGAATTTACCATCATCAGTACGTGTTAATGGAAAGTTTTTTCTTAATTTACAGTATTCCGAAGATATGAAGCACAAGACCACTCTCCTGGAGCTTCAAAAAATGTTTACATATTTAATGGTATGTTTGAGAATTGGGTATGGAAAACTAATTAGATATACCTGTTGACCAAAGGTGAAAACGTTAATTGGAGTTCATTTGTATTGGCTTGTCCTGACCATATACTCTTATTTTTCAAATTGACTTTGTCAGTTGCTGATGTTGTTTGTTATAGTGAATTTTAACTGTCATATTTCAGTCATCTACATTTTGTTAATTTATCCTATGAAGAATTTCTTGTATCTGATCCATTTTTCATCAGAAGGTCACACCTCCCCCCTTGTCTTAGGGTTTTCCAACTGATTTTTCTTTGTCCTTCTTAATTTCCACCCCCAAAACTATAAAAGTAATTAATCTTCTAAAAATAGCAAATCTTAATATATTACTCCCCTAGTTAAAACTCTTCAGTGGTTCTTTATTATGAAAAGAATAGTATTCAGGTTCAGTCAGGATGGCACACATCCCTTGTGATTCTGCCCCTTACCTTCAACCTCCTTTTTTATCCCTCCCCACATCCAACCTCACCCTGTAGTAACTGTAAGCCTTTTGAAGCCCATCGCCCTTTTGCTTCACCGCTTGTGCAGTTATTTATGCTGCTCCTACTGCCTGTGGCACTCTTCTAATAGTACTCTTCTCCATTTTCTTCCGTTTATCATCCTTCAGGAATCAACTTGGTTTTCTTGAGAAAGTCTGTCCTCTAAGAGACCAAAAATTCCACAGAGTATCTCCATGTCACCATAATTCTGTTGTACCAGCACTTGTATTGAAAGTTACTTGTCTCACCTGTTAGAATTTGGAGGACAAAGATCTTACCATATTTATTCCCGTGTATTTCAGCTTGTGAGACTTAATAAATGAGATTTTTAACAAAATTAAAAGATTTTTGTTAGTTATCCCTTGATTCTACTTATAATCTCCTTTTAACAGAATTGGAACATGCCATTTGAACTGGCAAAGCACTTTTACTGCTATTTTAAACTACTAATAAACCAAGGTTCAGTTGATAGGAGAGCTTATGCACCCTGCAAAGGCTTTATATTTTATGCCTCACAACACAAACCTCCATCCTTTGAATCCCAAATTTCTTCCTAGAAATTCCTAGACTTAAAAAATAAAAATTTCTTAACTTACGGTCATTTAAGCATCTTCTCCACCAAGGCTATTAAACTGAAAAAGCAATGATAATCAAACAAATGGAATAGAAGAGAGCATTTTCATACTTTCTTTGTAGAATTACTACCTGTTTCTTTGTTGTTCATTCAATAACCTTGTGATAATTTTTATTTTTATTTGAGATCTAGATTTATTTGATTGTTTTATAATCCTCCTCCTCACCGCCCCCCTGCCCCACGCCTGCCTTTTCTTTCACAGGAGAGTGAATGCAAAGCATATAATCCTAGACCCTTTTGTAAAACATACACCATGGATAAGCAGCCTCTGAACACTGGGGAGCAGAAAGATATGACAGAGTTTTTTACTGATCTGATTACTAAAATTGAAGAAATGTCTCCAGAACTGGTTAGTACCAGAATACTCAAGTTTCTTTGAAATTTTTACAGATTTGCTCAATTTTAAATTACTGACTTTCGTTTGTATTTTTTTTAAAGAAAAATACTGTCAAAAGTTTGTTTGGAGGTGTAATTACAAACAATGTTGTATCCTTGGTAAGTATTCTCCCCGTTCTTTGCTTTTTGGAAATCTTAATGTATAATTTTAGCTTATTATGATAATTTACCAATTTTTGGCTATTGATTGACTAGGATTGTGAACATGTTAGTCAGACTGCTGAAGAGTTTTACACCGTGAGGTGCCAGGTGGCTGATATGAAGAACATTTATGTGAGTAATGTTGTATATATTTTAAAATTTTTTTTCTGCTTTTAACTATTTGTGTATAGCAGGCTTATGTTTGTTACCTTGAGAGAAAATTAACTTTCACGTTTTCACCTATTTTCTTCTTGTGATGCTACTCAAATAAGAATTAAAGGTAGATCACAAAGCTGATTTTTCCCAATCAAAATTTAAATACTTGAGTTTTTAAAAAAATGTAGTAAGATTCAGACTACCTTGTCAATATTTTTACTAAATTTAAGCGTTCGCTTTTTAAAAACATGTTTTCCTCTGTGCATTCTGCCCAAATTATAATTAATGCTTTTTGTATTTTTGCATGCTGTAAACAATAATGTGAAACTCTTGAGTGTGGTTTTATACACAGGAATCTCTTGATGAAGTTACTATTAAAGATACTTTAGAAGGTGACAACATGTATACTTGTTCTCATTGCGGGAAGAAAGTACGAGCTGAAAAAAGGTATGCTTTTTGAAACGTAATTTTCGTCATTTTGATAAATCATCAAATGGAAGTAAAACACAAACTTAGGATAAGTCAATGTTAAACTTTTATGAAAATTATGTGATTAAGGTTATGGTCAGCTGCTTGGAACTCATTCTTATGCAGCAATTTTTCATTCAGTTATGCAAGTAAACTTTCAAGCACTCTTAAACCTTTTCAGATTTTTTTTTCCTTTTTATTAATCAGATACTTACCAAGGTCTATATGATTGCTTAGCTCTCTGCCATGCACTCAGTGGGGCATGATAAAGAGTCTACTCATGGGCTTCCTTGGTGACGCAGTGGTTGAGAGTCCGCCTGCCAATGAAGGGGACATGGGTTTGTGCCCCGATCTGGGAAGACCCCACATGCCACGGAGCGGCTGGGCCCATGAGCCATGGCCGCTGAGCCTGTGCGTCTGGAGCCTGTGCTCCTCAACGGGAGAGGCCACAACAGTGAGAGGGGCCCGCGTACCGCAAAGAAAAAAAAAATCTACTCATGAACTGAAGACCTCTGAGTCTCTAAAGTGAAAGATTTTTTTTCTTAAGAGCCAGCCATAAGATGGTTGGTTTAGGACAGAGTAGTTGGTTGGGTAAAGATGTTTCAGTCCTACCGATGAACATTGAAATTAGATTGAAAGAGCATCTTATGTAGTTCGTTACTAGGAACAGAGGCAGAGAAGTAGTAATAACCTTGTAAGTAC